>NC_136871.1:21143124-21743124 GCF_951799975.1 Gobius niger
TTACAGTGTCCCCTGGAAAAAGGCACTCAAGTAAATGTTTTATTGTAAACACGGTTATCACTTTGCAGAGAGAGAAGGTACATTAATAACCTGGCCACTCGCCTAAATGCCTTCTTTTCCACTGCAACTCTTAGAGAAAAAGTAAGGTGTCAGAAGACAATCAGTGAAGTGAGCACGTGATTATCATAAAGAGGGAAGTTGCCGTGACCACGAGTAGTACTATACGTATGCCACAATAACAGGGTTTGCTAATAAAAGACTGTTCCATCAGAGGCATATTTCTAACAAAGATACTGTTTGGACATTGACAGTTCTCAAAATCTCAATACTTACTGTAATTTGAGTGCATGCCATCAATTTCATTCTCAGACAGGTTCTTGGAGAAAGCCATTACCTGTAGAACACAAAGATGTTATTTATAAATGCCCTTTAAAATATCTGTTCAGTTCATTTGTATATTCACATAAAGATGAATTTAACAACAAAAATGTACATTGATAAGGGCAGGAAAATGTAAACGGTTGGTAATGTTGATGCTGAAGAACTCATCAGAATCATACAGAAGAATCTGAAGTAATTGACCTGCAAAACCCTGCCCCCAAAATAGACTTCATAGACAATCAGACCTCATAGCAACCGTAAACCGTTGCTACCAAACCCAGATACCTCACATTGAAACTAATACGAGCGATCGCCGTTATTGTTTACCTCCGCAATTTTCGCATCTTGGTGAATGGTAGGCAACAGCTGACGCACCCAGGCCTCGAACACTGTTTTATACAATGATCGATCTGTTACAGCGCAAGAGAAGCAATGCCCTGTTTATGAACATTGTTTTTTTTTGCCGATCATAGGATTCTTATCATTTGTTTAAAACATAAAATGCCTACCACAGACCCCGGATGTGATGACACTAACTAAATGAATACCGCCCACTAACTAGAGCCAAGTAAATACAGGTTTACCATCCATAATGTCGTTTGTCAAGAGTTTCATGAGCTGTCGTTGCTGGACATGGTAACCCTCTACAACAGGAGCAGTGAAAAACCCCAGACTGGCAATATTATAACCAATACTGGACTAACATAAGAGAGCCAAGAAGAGATCAACTTAGCAAGAGAATGACTAGTCTAGAGATTTTTTGCACAGGTGCTTTAGCCACAATAGTCGAATAGTCAAATATATTCCTCCACAATCTCGATAATATTGCACTGGTATTGCACCAAAAAGTCACTTACAGACTTGACAGAGCTAGCATACTTAGGCTAAGGGGGCATGGCTTTACCAAAAGGTCGTCAGTGTCAGATGGAATTACTTGAACAGTACACTTTGTATGAGCCACTTTAGCATTATGTTTAAAAGATCAAAACCTTTACAACTTAAAAATACCAGATTATTTTAAGCATCATGAAACAAGGCAGTGGCACTGACAGGCTTTGCTTTCTCCTGCAGCTTCGTCCTCATCTTCTCATTGGCCTCCACTTCTTTGGCAATGTCTTCAGCTGATGACACAAGAACATGGATGAATATGGGACATTGTTCACCACTGTGTGTGCATAAACAACTGAAACAACCTCAGTAGCTGCATTCATGTGAAACAAATTTATATTAAAGTATGTAACTAATGCACTGCAGTTTATTGTACATTTTATGCGGTAGTGCTTGGACTGCAAAGGACAGCTTTTGATCACCATGCGCAATTGCGCATCACTCGTCACTGGGTGTATGTAATTGGTGGTGAACATATAGTAAGGCACTTAAAAAAACTAGAAATAGGAGGAGGCCAACTTTCATTGTGATTTTTTTTTTTTTTTTACCGGATTTGGGGTTGAGCGAGTCGCACTGCGAGTTGTAGACATGGATGAAGTCCTGGTGTCTCTTGATGAGCTGATCTCTTGTCCCTTGTACCGGGAGATGACACTCCTTGAGCCGCCTTTTCAGCTCCTGCAGAGAGAGCAGGTTGTACACCAGCTTTGCCATTGGACGCCTCGATTTTCCAAGAGAACTGCAAACACAGGGATCATGGAGACAATCAATGTCACCATAACATCGGGGATAAGACACACATGGTTCGACTCACTGCGCACGCTACAGGTTTGTAAAGCCAATAAGGGAGCTGCCTGCTTACTCCAACAGCAGTCGTATTGTTCAGACAATTGAAAAAGTATGTTTTTTCTTTGTCTTGATCATCATCATCCTTATTGTTACATTTAATTAATTACATTCTGCATCCCCACACCGTACCGGACAGATCACTAGTGTGGACCGACATACTAGGGCTGCTCGATTATTGAAAAAATAATAATCACGATTATTTTTGTCATAATTGAAATCACGATTATTCAAACGATTATTTGTTGCCTTTAAAAAAATCCATCAAAAAAGTGACAAAAATCCATCAAAAAAGACAAAAATCCATCAAAAAAGTGACAAAAATCCATCAAAAAGAGACAAAAATCCATCAGAAAAAGACAAAAATCCATCAAAAAAGTGACAAAAATCCATCAAAAAGAGACAAAAATCCATCAAAAAAAAAGACAAAAATCCATCAAAAAGTGACAAAAATCCATCAAAAAAAAAGACAAAAATCCATCAAAAAAGTGACAAAAATCCATCAAAAAAGACAAAAATCCAAAAAATAATTAGAAAAAAAATAGAAAAAATTAGAAAAAAAATATTATAATCGATTTTTTGCGATTATGCTAATTTTGTAATCGTTTACTGTTGTAATCAAAATCGTAATCGAATTTCGATTAATTGCACAGCCCTACGACATACGCATATAATTTGAAAAAAATAAAAGCTAAAACCTGGTAAGAAATCTATAAGAAATTATGGAGTTATACTAAACGTGCAAAGCTACATTTAATAAATATTATCAGCAGCTCTTTACCAACTAGAAACATTTTCACAAGGCCATCTGCAGCAACATTGTTTGTTCAAGTCCACATTCAGATCAAAGCGCAAGTGCTTACCGGCTGTCCTTCAGGGCTTTAACACTTAGCCAGCAGATGCACAGCAATTTGTCCAATCAACAAACTATCAGCTTCACCTGGGAAGTCAGTTCCTCTGCTGGAAGAGAGGGGGCCGGCCTGGCTGCCTCTGACAACTGGATGTATTGGCACTATTCACTTAATTTACATTATTTATTAGAGTAAATGTAATTAGTGTAGTTTAATGCATCCTCCTATCCTTGCTCTGAAAAGCACTTTGCTTTTTTGCACAAATTGTTCGCACCAAATTATCTTGTCATGCCTTATCTAGAGGTATTAAGCTTATGAACATTATAGTGACAGCAATAATACGCACAAAATATGCACATAATTACAACCATAATAAAACTATATTATTAATGAAATTATTTTTTCCAGTGACACGGCCCCACTTTTGCTTACATAAAGCCCTCACACCAAGCCTGCTACACTGCTTTCATGTGTGGAAAATGTCCTAACTATCTTGCCTGTACTGCATGTTCCTACGCGCCTTTATGGGCAGAACAGACGACGCTTGAAAGCCTCAATTTGAGTCAAAGTACATGGCCATTTTACCTTCTCAAGCTCCCCTTCTTCTCTCCACTGGAAAGGCACATGTCCAGATGCTTATTGATGAAATTCTGTGCCACGCTTAAAGAGCACGCAGGGCAGTCCACTGGGCAAAACGAAAACAGAGATTTGAAGAAAAGGCAAATGAGAATTTGTATGAAAAATTATAATGCAATAACTACATTTGAAAATGTAACTGTATATTTCAGCAGTTTATTCAGTTATGTGATTCATTAGCTGGTGGTCTTTCAAAGAGGGGAAAGCTCATGATATGTTCTTTTTATTATCATGGACCTGTATATACCTGGACCAACATTACCCTCCATTTTTTCACACAGCATTTGTGCAAACAGGATTCATGTAGACTTTTGACTACAATACAAATTCAACAATAACATTAGGCCTAATATTTAGGGGGAAATGTAGTATCCGCACATCAGCTAAATGCCACCAGGGTTTAAACTGGAACAATATAAAACTTGGACTAAAAGAAAACCTGGGACTAAACCAGTGCGCTTTCAAAAAGTAGAGCCTCAATGGGATTTCCCATAGAGCTTCTGGCAGCTCTGAGGGACAGGGAGGCACACTGAAACACCTGATTTCATCTCCCCCTGGTGATAACTGCCGGCCAGCACTACTTAAACAGTATTTACAGCCAAGTGAAAAAAATAATTTCCATTGTGTAATTGGATGTACAACATCCCTCTCTCCCTTCGCCTTTTGTGTATGTATAGTAGTTACTCTCACGGACAATTAACTAATGAATGACCCCCTAATCATCCCATCAAGACTTATATTACCCCCAGAGGGACTATGAAAAGGATTTATTAAAAAAGTACACACATTACTTAGTTCTTCTTTAAAACATTCACAAAATAATTTTATGGTCATTTTGTTTAGTGAAATTTGGGGGGAAGTTCAGCTTCCCTTGTTCCCTTGTCTCTTATACTGGGCTGGGGAGGTCTGCTAAGTTCATTGGAGAGGGGAAAACCACCTGCTGCCATGCAGGTCCTGCCCATTGGGTAAAGGCTAGGCCCACAGCCGATAACTGAGGTCGGATAGGACCTTAAGTGGGCGAAGCATAGCATCCATAAGGAGCCAGCGAGGGACTTAAATT
Source organism: Gobius niger (assembly GCF_951799975.1). Classification (NCBI taxonomy): domain Eukaryota; kingdom Metazoa; phylum Chordata; class Actinopteri; order Gobiiformes; family Gobiidae; genus Gobius; species Gobius niger. Next base: position 21,147,784 of record NC_136871.1, read on the forward strand.
CTGTTGTTTGTAGAAGTGTAGTTATATTTTTGTTTTTGTTTAAACATAATAATGGAAACTGGATGAGTTCTTTGCAAAGAGAATTATATCCCCTAAATAGCTATGATCATTCCAATTATAACATGGAGTTGATAACATTTACCACTTCAAGCTTCATATCAAATCTAAATAAACTATTGTCACAAATTCAGTGCATTCATTTCATTCAAGTCAACACAGAGAATTTACCTTTGATAACAGGCTTCACATCTTTAGCCCCTGATGACGAGTGTGCCGATTCACCTCCCTCGTACAAAGACGCTATCTTTTCTTGCTTGACAGGAAGTAAAACCTGAACAGACGATAGCTCCACATCCATCGGCTCTTCCTTCATCAGTGGAGTGGTGGGAACATCGAGCTTGGTTTCTTTTGGAGGCTTCTTTTGAAAATACTGGCTCAGAAGTGCGCTGCTGCTCTTCGGGGTTCTGGGTGTTTTGCATCTGACAGACACAGCAGGAGTAACGGGCGTCTTCGGCGGAGACTCAAACATTGCTTTTGACAACTGTTGCCTGGTGGAGAAGCAAAGTGGTTTGTGAATGGTAATGCACAGGAGAAAAACATTTACAGATTTTTCTTTTTCACAGATGTTGTTGTGCGCAGCGGTCTAGTTTATATGCATTTATTTTTTTCAGATGGCAAAAACAACCCAAAACACAGACAGGATGGAATACACAGTGTATATTCAAAGAGGATACAAGACTCTCTTCCTGAAACGTTCTCTACCAGCAAGCATACTTTCCTGGTCTAAAAGTAACATAAAAATACAATTAAGGAGAGCAGATGGAGTGCATGAACAATAAGGTTATAACCGAATAGAAATGCTTTATTGATTTCATAATTTCACAATAAAACCGGGCCCAAGGTCCCATTATTCACCACAATCCACTCAACAAAATCACCAGTGAAATCAACAGATCAGACTAATGGAAATAAATCGACAGTCAGAAACACCGGAATGCAAATAATCCATAATCAGTCAATATCACATGCCACGTGTTATTTAGATGGCTTTTCACTAAAGGTGGGGTGCACTCAGGACGGATGGGAAAAATAAAGGTGAACACCAGACAAAAAGGGGTAGGAACCACTGTCCAAAAATATTAAAGTTGAAAGGAGACGCACAGCAATAAATACTGCAAAGTGAGCCCTTTTGACGTTAAGCTGCATTTGCTCAATTACAGCGTCTCCTCTCGTCTGAAAAGCAGACACTTTGGCTTCCATCGTGGAAGGCAAACAAATAACAGCTGGGCCATTACTTGGCAATAAAATGGAACCAATGAGGTGTGTGATGCAGGACTTTCCATATTTAAAACTTTCATTTGTGCGCGCTGTCCCCATTAGAGCAGCCCTGCCTTTGTGTGCCACTGGCTGTCAGTGACAAAAGTTAATAATTCTAGGTCTGTGTTAAAACATATCACTCATCGCTCTCTAACATGTTCATACAAAATCGGAGTGTTCAGTTCTCCGGTTCTCAAAAGTCTTAAAGCAAATTTTACCTTCTTTGCCAAGGTCAAAGAAAAAAAAAGAAAAGGAAAAGAAAGAAGTCTTTTCTTTGAGAGTTGCAAGCCAATATAGCATGACATCATTTGAACATGAATGTGAAATCAGCCCGTAGCCAACCACTAAAAACTTAACCACACCTGCTACCAGGGCAGACACTCCTGTTGATGCATTATTATCTTGGAGGAGAGCAACCAAATAAAACTATCACAGCAACATTGCGACAAATGTTTTACAATATTGCAGCAACACATTTTTTGAAAAGTTTACAATCGTAGCATCCTATTTTTCAGACGCTCACGACTAGACAACAGGAAATTAAAGAAGAGAGTACAAGCTGTGGCGTGAGCTCCTCATTGACGACAGCGATGACTATCACTATGTCCACAGTTTCAAGGCAGGCCACTAGCACTAGCGATAACGTTAAGCCAATTGATACATAGAGGAAGCCACATGAGGGCTTATTGACTGACAGCGGCATGACAATATGCATACACAAAACAACCTGAGCGTTTTTGGCACAGTGTGGAACTAAAATGTATTATTCAAGTAGTAGTAAAACATAAAGATGCAACTGAAAACTAGTATTTTAGTGCGAAGGTTAAAAATGTAAAAAGAAAGAATAATAATAAATTAATACTACTGCCACTACATTGCTATTCTCCTGGAATCTATATCATACTATGAGACAACCTTTACAGATGTAGCTGCTTAAGTAATGGCGATGGCAGCAAAAACTAAAGTAGGGATGAATAATCAAACATAAAAAGCCAGCCACAACATTTAATAAACAGAAACTTGTACTAGTTTGGTTGTTTTCCGACCTTTGCCATACAGTATAACAGGACAAGTTAGGACACTGAGTTAACTGTGGGGTACCTGAAATCCAAACAATCAGAGGCCTCCCTGTGGTGCTCCATCAGACCTCCCTAATTCACATTGCCACGGCAACACTCTTTTGTGATAACTGCCAGGGCATCTGGGAGCTCGTCTGGCCTCATCCATTTATTTTTCTCCAATACAGAGACAGACGCAGGAACACTTTCAGTCGACGGGGGAAAGATGGCGAATGGACAAAGGGATTAAGTATTTAAAATGGCTTATTTCAGCTTTGACCTTTCAGGACTTCATTACCGGGGGAAAGCTTTCACACAAAGCCCTTACTTAACATTCAAATAATTGCTATGCGGTTGGCATGATTTAAAGCAAACATGTTTTCAATGTTTTCATTCTGAAACTGCATGTAAACACTACCAGAGTCTGTAAAAAGATAATGCTATCGAGTTGTTTTGATCATAATTTCAGTCTTAAAGGCATAGCTAATGCTTGTTCAATAAAACCTTTGTGGGAAATATTTTTATATTATACATGCCAAATTATTATTTTTTTGTGGGTTATGGCTTGTCATCCTTAGGGTAATGATGGATCCCGAAGCCATACCATCTGAGATCCACTAATTTAATGCTGCAAACCCTCTTTACAGTCAGATCCTGAGGGCTCATGACCCTTTACAACGCACCAGATATCTATTAGCATTTGGAAAACCTTTAGCCTGTGGGGATACTACACAATTATCATTCTCTTAACAACTTAACATGGCTATAGCGTGTGACATCGACCTTTAAAAGGGATTCTCCTTGAAGATTGCGAGTCACATAGAATGCAAACATGGGAACATTCACATGAACAGGAAATTTCCAAAGCAGCGGACATAGGTCTATAAACCTTCTTCATCCACAGTGATAAAGACCTTTAGCTCCAGGGATCTAGAAGTCCAAAATGCAATGCAATACGTGCAGACACTGGTATGACTTGTATGACATAATCCCCGTTTCATTTAAAGACAATCCACGAGAACAATAAAGCTCAATGACAAATGGATCAGCACAGCCGGAAAACTGAACTTTTCTCCTTTCTGAATAATCCTCCCAATTACAGTAAATCTCTGGAAAATGCACACGAAAGTAATGCCTTATACTTTCTATGTCCACAAGAATTGTAAAGGCAGAAAATGTATCAAGGTTTAGCATGGATCAGACATCCTTTCTCTTCCTCAGATTATGAATAATAAAATAATTATATATGTTAACATACCTTGCAGTTTGAAAGCTTGCGACCAAATCATCCAGTAAACGATTATTTCTCAAATCTTGTTCTGTAGTTTCCTAAAATGCAGTCTGCGTGAGAACCCATTGTGTACAAATCCCATGGCAAACTTTGAAATGTAGGTTAAGGACCCCGCTATACTCACCATGTTGCAAACTGGACACAGCAATTTGTAAGAAAGGAATCTTCTGAGGCACAGAGAGCAAACTGAAAAAAGTATGATGAACGTATGAATATTGAGGAGACATTAAGAATAAAATGTGGTCTCATCAAGGAGTCAAATGTTCCACACAATACTTACAGTTGTGGGAGCATTTTGTCATCAGGGTAATGTTTAAAAAGTCGAAGCAAATGGGACATCTCAGGAGAGTATCCACACTCTGGGGGGAAAGACACGGAATGAAATGGTAGCATATTGTTGTGTTGTGTTGCTTTGCATCAATAAGAAATCCTACAGTATGGGAACATGTGAGCGAGGCTTTGCACTGCCAGCATGCAAGTTAGCCATGGGACGTGGGTTTCACGACATTATTCACATATTTGCCGTGAAAGGATGAGATTTTCTCCTCATCGTGCGAGCCGTGCTTTGGCATCACAGTTAGAGTTAGCATAATCACACAACAACTTGGAAACTTACTTTGAGGGGCGCCAAGCCAGGAGGAAAGTCTGTTTCTGTATCAAGCGACATTATCCTCCTGTATTCAGATGCATCTAATCATTTGCGGTGTTTGATCAAGGAAAACAGTAAACAGTCATTTGTCCCGCTAAAAGAAAACAGGACGTGCCGACATTCGCAGTGACATCACTTCCGCTAGGGTTAAGCGGTTACCATGGATACTCTTACGTATACTTGTATAACTTTTTTAAGTAACAGTAACTTTTTTTTTTTTTTTTTTTTAAGTAGCTGCCTCTGTTGTCTTATGGTAGCTGCTGTTATGTGTCGCATTGACCCGTTTTAAAGTTTTAAAAAATGGTTAAAAGTATTTTTTCAGTATGAAGCTGCTTCTGCTTGCTTTATTTGGAGGTAAAAGGGTGTCAAAAACGTAAGTGTATTTCTTTCTTTGCAACTGTGAGACGTTTTGAAGTAATAAATCTTCAAAAGCTTCATGTTGACATATTAAATAGATGTTGTTCTAGTTTCATTTACTGCATTCTTCAGATTCTGATTCTTATGCCACTACTGAAAAATAAATAAGACCTAACTTCCACCTGAATTGAACACATGTTCTTAAGTTTGGTTTGGCATTTCCCAAATCTAAAAGCGTCATGAAAAAAGTTTCAAAACACCAACGAAAACAAGGAGGAAAATACGACAAAAACACAATAAACAAGAGGCAAAAACATGATGAAAAAGTGATACAAAAAGAGCCACAAAAATGTGCTGGAAAAGCAACTATAACTGAATTAAAAAGCTCCAAAAAAGCGATTTAGAAAAGCGATTTAGAAAAGCGATTTAGAAAAGCGATTTAGAAAAGCGATTTAGAAAAGCGATTTAGAAAAGCGATTTAGAAAAGAGATTTAGAAAAGAGATTTAGAAAAGAGATTTAGAAAAGCGATTTTGAAAAGCGATTTTGAAAAGCGATTTAGAAAGCAACCGAAAATGTAAAAAACAAGACAAAAATGTGACAAAAACGTGGCAACAACGCAACAAAAAAGTTCAGTTTTGTAGGTCTATAGTTTTCAAATGAGGCGTGACCCTGGCCTATAGGCTGTAAACTCCAAGCTTTTAGATTTGGGTAAAACTGAACTGGAGAAAATGTGCTTGGTTAAGGCAGGGGTTGAGAGGTTACCTAGTTACTCAATCCTCACAGTCCTCATTTTCCCCAAGTCGCTTTTGCTCGAGTTAAAGAATTTCACTACTTTTTACTTGTACTTTGGAAAGGCAGCATTGTGGGGTCTATTTTTTTTATTTTTTTTATTCCTATCAGTGACTTGCCTGATGTGTGCCCTAATGTCAATGTTTAGTTATATGCTGATGGGACTGTTATATTTACACACACAAAAACCTCACGGGAGGCTTCTCAAATCTTAACTGCAGCTATGGCTCAACTTCAAAACTGGGTCAAGGCCTCTTGTTTACAACTAAACAAAAAGTATACTGCCTGCATGATGTTTGGTAAGCGTCTCATGTCTTCCTAGATGGCCCTGAGCTCAACCTTGTAAATGAATTTAAATACCTGGGCTTGACCATGGACTCAAATTTAACTTTTAAAAAGCACATCAAAAGGATTACGCATACAGTCATTTCATGTACAGGATTTTATACACATGAGGCCGTTTATGACCCTGAGAGGAGCTAGAATGTTTTTACACACTATGATCCTTTCACAAAGAGACCTACATCACCTCCTGGTCACTTGCTGTTGAAACAACACTCAAATCGAATCTCTTTTTAAAAAGGCAATAAAAATCCTTAATAACAAACCATATTCATTTCATCCCTGCACTGTTTTAGATAAGTATAGTTTACTCCGTTTTTCATCATTTTGTTCATTTTAAGTTTAAGTTTTGCACTATCTGGCGCCTCCTCCACTTCGGGACTTTGTAAAAGTTAAGACTGTGAGTGGGATGGGTACTAGGGCCACAGCTCGAGGACACTGCGAGGCACCACACAGACACACCACATTCGGTCAAACTGTGTTGTCTGTAAAGGGGACGCGTTATTGGAACAGGTTTCCTCTGTCCATAAGAGAATGTCCATCACTATTCAAACTGCACCTTAAACAGTGGATAAAAGACAATCAACTGTGCATCCTGTGTAGCCACTTACTTTTGTCTATGCCTTTCTGTAATTGAATGCAAATGTAAATTTTAATTGTTGCTTAGGGACTGCAGATGGAAATGAGCATGTTTGCTATAATCTGTCATATTTACACTGTAATTACAGATGTTCATTAATATGAATAAATAAATGAATATATATAAATAGATATAAATAGATATATAAAGAATATTACTCTACCAACCTCAGATCATTCTTTGTTTTGTTTGTTTGTTTGTTTGTTTGTTTGTTTGTTTGTTTGTTTGTTTGTTTGTTTGTTTGTTTGTATACTTTATTGTCCCCGTAGGGAAATTTGTCCTCTACATTTAACCCATCCTTAGATGCCACTGGGGCAACCCGCAAGGAGCAGTTTTGGCACATCTAATGTTGTTTATCTATCTCAGTTGTTGTCTATATTCTTCTTCTTTTTTTTAATGGGATTTCTCTGTGTCACTCTCTAACCTTATTATTTTTATTTGGCTTAATTAGGTCAAGAAACCCCGACAAAATGGGAAAATGTCACAGTTGCTACATTGCCCTCAGCCACAGCGCAAGTGAAAGGTCTGCCTGCTAATTGAGTCCTTATTATTTACCACGACCACAAACCCATTATCACAATGAAATCCAACATTCAAGTATGCTAAATATATAAGTCCAATAAATCAAAACAACTGGATTTCATGCCGACATTTTGCCACAAGATGTTGATGCACAATTTCAAGTGTATTAGCATTTTTGGGGGATTATTTGCATAGCTCAGTTTAAAGTCCTTGCCTGTACAAAGATTCATTTCATATTTGAAACTACAAAATATTCTAAACCAAGGCTACTGTGTTTAATTTTCAGCCAAATTCCTGACTTTCATGTTTATTATTACTGTTGTCATTTAGCGATATCAATGTAATTAGCCACACCACTTTCCTCCACTCGTTCATGTTTGGACCATATGTGAACAGGTGGTTACACACAGACATTTGCATGCCCCGTGGATGTCATACTAATGGATTCTGTAATTATACCATCAGGCAATACCCAGCATGCTTTCACAAATTCCAGCGGGGCGAATACAAATTGGAGGCAATTTTGGTAGTTGTGTTTACAGTCCAGAGCAGTAGACAAAGTATTAAAATCTCTATGTCACTTAAATAAGAGAGCTGCCAAGTGAGAATAAGCTTGAAACAGTTGCATAAAGATATAGTGTCATATTGATACGCTACATCAATGTTACTGTGGGTTGTTATAATAAACTTAAAAAGAAACATTTTATGATGTTCCATCTTAAACCTGGACTTAGAGCTGGGCAGTAAATATAAAATTAATCACAATCTCTTCTTTGGTCAATCTGAATAATCGTCATAGGTCTTCATAATCATCAGGTTTACAGGCATTTTTTGACAGAAACAGAACCTAGTGAGACAATGGGAGATTTTTGTATCTTTTTGTAGCTCATGAATCAGCTACATGTCTTTTTTCTTGTTATAAAATCAAACAAAAAACTGTATTTTTTTGTGAAATACCAATGCTTACAGGGATATGTACTGAAGTTTCGCTCAATCATTGTTTTATGCCACTTATGCATGCAATTAATGGTCACTCCAATGTTTATTTTGATAACAAGCCACTATGTGCCAGTGAGACAATACCCTCATAGTCATTTGTGTTTGCCAATTTGCAGTGTCTCTGGAAATGAGTTCAGAACAGACTGCTGCCACTTTAAACTGCAGTTCTCGTTTGTGACCAATGTCACACACATTATGCCAGGTGTTTCTGACCATTAACTGGCCTATGCTGACCTTTCACAACACAGGTTGCCCCAGCGGCATTGAGGGTGGGTCAAATGCAGAGAACGAATGTATACCGTAGCTTATCTTGTGGTCAATATCCAAACCGGTCAAAGGAAGCAGTGGTGAATCTTGGCAATAGATGACGGCTGCACAACAGAAAACTGTGGTTTGATCAAACAGAACCTTCTATAGCTGATGCTAGTTCTAATAAATGTGTTGTGTATGGCTGCATATGACTGGTTTACTGGCATGCATGCTAAAATAATATAATAATAAGATGTATGCCAGAAACAAAGAAAGATTTGTACTTGTATGAAGCGCAGTCTGATGACTTTCCAAACTATAAATTACATTTCTGGATGTTCAGTCTACTTACTATTATATGGCCATTAGCAAAGTGACATGACACATTGACTGCCAGCCAAAGGATCCATTACTGCCGTGCATGAATCCTGTTAGACAGTTAATCTAATTTTTTTTTTTTTTACGTCTGATTTTTTCAAATGTGTCTTTCAGTGAATTTATAATGTGAGAGATAATCTTCAGAGCAGTAACATTGTTCTGTTCTCTTGTTTCTGTTCATGTGTATTCAAAGGCTACAATCCGGCATGGGGTGTTTACATGCATGTTTCCCATGTGTGTTCATTAACATGCACTGTCCCGACCAAACACACCCTGAAAGCAGTCTCAAACACCCAAAATGATTTACTTTACTAACCTCTTGTGGTTGCAGTTTGTATTACTTGTTAGGCTTAGAACCTTACACTGTTGAAGACCCAATTTTGATCAAATTATGCATTACTAGGAGTAGAATACATTGCCGTAGCATCTTTAAATGAGGCCTAATCCCTGTGACGCACACTTCCGTCACTCTTCCAGATTTTCACGGGATGCAGCGTTGCAAAGCTATGGCTGTGGTCAGTGCTGAATTTTGAGTGGCTCTCATGATCCCTGAAGCACCAGTTCGACAGATACTGTGGACGTGTTGTGATGATATCTGGTATGCTGTCTGAGCTTTTCTTACAAACATAATGAGGCCCCGAGCAAGTCAACCATTGTTTGCGTCCCAGTTGGACCTGCTGTCTCACTTCATCACATTCACCACAACAATGCGATGATTTCTGCCAATGTTGAGACGATCAGTAAAACCAATAGGCTTGATTATGCTCAAAACAATGATTCTCAGTTACAAAAGCGCTTGATTAATTATTTATGTATTGCGTTTTCTTACAATGTTGGTCAGAGTGAGAGAAGACACGTACTCTTGTGTGATACCCGCATCTCACAATTTTACAACACCTCAACTTCACAATTTAGTAGTTCTCACAGTGTTCTTAGGTTGTATCATACAAAAATGTGGAATTGATTTATTCATATATTTTTTTCTGTTGATACGATAAATGTTAATTAATCTACTTGTGCATAAATCAAGTTTTTTAATGCAAGGAGAAAACTTGATTTATGAATGGTGAAGTTAGGAAATAAGAAATATTGACATTTTGTTTGGTTTCAAAGAGCAGCAGATTTGTGCTGAATCTATAGTCAATTCAACATTTTGTCTATTCAGAAAATGGAGTAAGCTGTGGGGGAGCAGCACTGATAAGGTATCACCCCGGGACAGCTGAGACAGATGCTTGGTCACTTTGCTGTGAATCCAAATACTTTGCACAGCATTCAAGATTCATGACGGTTTGTGTTCTTCAGACACACATTAGGCCAAAGAGGGATTATTGTTGTCCAAAAAGTAATATTTTTCAGAAATGCTACTTCACGGCACCCCAGTCTAGTCATTATTAAAGCAGACCTGAATTTAAAAGACTCTTGTGGCAGGTGCCCTTTTTCAGTCTTACAGAAACACAGTGAAGAAAGAGTTGTTGATTTTCTTTATTGTTGTGCTCTACATGACATTTCAAGGACTGAGCGACCACTTAGTCTTTACAGCAGAAACTGTTGGGCAGCGTATAGAATCTAACAAGAGTTTAGTTTGAAAAGATAGTTTGCTGAGGTTTCTTTGCACAAACACATCTTATTTTGTTTCATATCAATCTATAACTGTTCCCACAGGGAGGCTGCAGGGTTGCAAAGGTCTAGTTGTTTTCGGAGCTAAATTCGAAGCAGCACACATGATCCCAAAGGCACCACTCCGTCCGATATTTCCTTTTGACCATATTTGGTTCATTATCCATTCTTTTAGACACAATGAGAAAGCCATTCACTTCATTATGTGCTGCCAGTAATTAGATCTCGCCTCCTGATATTGCCCACAACAATAATAGTTTCAAAGTTCAGCTTGACTATTATGATAATATTGATGTTTGCTGACTTGACGAGGACCATGGTGCTGATCTGAGATGCTTTGGATTCATGATAGTTTCTGTTCTTTATACGCATGAACGAGTCAGAAGACGGCAGCTCCGGCCAGGCCAATAAGCAGATGAAACAAATGACTGCCTCATTTCTTTATTGCAAACCATGTTTGAAAGTTGCTTTGAGAATTGTAATACAAGGGGGGGATTAGAAAGTTTTGTCAGAAATGCTACTTCAAGGCTCAACAGTCCAGACAGTCAACACGTAACAAGAACTTCAAAAGTGGCTGCTTAATGTCATATATATCTGGCTTTGTGCCCGATTACTGGCAGGTGCCTTTTTTTTCTCAGTCAAATGAAACTCCAAAAGATGGTGAAAGGAAACGTCTTAGACTTGACTACTATTATCTCCATGGCAGACAACACTGGAACGGTGGCACAATGTAAAATGTGCTGAAGTATTTAGCTTGAACTTAAAATATATAAAATCCAACAAATTCAAAATCTGTTAGTCGATTTGAGCAATGTAAGGTGGTTGAGGCCAAATCCCAATTCAAGTCTAAATGCCGGAGTGTTAGCCCTAGAGTTTGGGAATGTGATGTCATACCGCTAAGCATCATGGGATCAGCAGCAATTACAAACTAATGGAGATTTTAAAAGTTAAAATTATGGAGTTCTTTTTCACATTATAACATTTAGACACCACGGCGTAATAGATGCATTTACCAGCAGAAAACACAGTAGCTAACGGAGTTCTTCCACAGCTTTCTTCTCCTCATCCTCCTTCATCCTCATGAAGACTGTTCCAGATTTTAGCTGCATGAAACTGAAATGCAGCCTCACCGTGTTTATTATTGACTCTGGGAACCACCAGGAGACCCCTCCCTGAAGTTCTCAGGGCCCGAGATGGTTCATACGGCTCGAACATGTCAGAGATGTACTAAGACTTGTACACAAGCAGAGCTGTTTTGAATTCTATTTTCTGAGTGACAGGAAGCCAGTGCAGAGTGCATTTAACTGTACCCAAATAGAGCTGCATCAAGTAAAAGACAACTGAAGTTTATATTAACAATCCAGATACTCATTTATGCATTTATACGTTGCTTCAACCGCTCTTCTGCATTGATGATGAAATCTAAATGTACAGAGAGTTCTTGTCAAGAAGCTGTATATGTGCTTTTGTTGGATCTGCCACGTATCTTGTATGTCTTCTAATGTGGCTCCTATGTGCTGGTCCATGCACAAGGAGAATAAGCTTGCGGCGGCTGAAGCATATTATACATTCTTTATGTTTCTCAGCCAGGGTGTCCCTCCTCATCAAATACACATGTACACATGTCATTGCACAAATTGTGAAATTGCCAGTGTTTAAACACCATAGGTGTACAATAAAACTGTGCATCTCTGGATCCAATAAAGAAGGACAAATTGCGTTATTGATTGCCCAGAAGCATTCATTATTCAGTATTGGCAGGGTTTCTCTGCTCTAACGTAAGGAGGCAAGCAAAATATACAGTATATCAAAGAGACTCATGTTTTCATCTTTTCTGCTGTGCTGTATTGAACCAGACAAGACTGTGGAAAGGATGTCTCCAGGGTTAAGGGCTTCATATTATAGCACAGAGAACAAACTGTATGTGAGACCTGCAGATACTGGGAACTAACAGATGGAGGGATTCATATTTAGATATTGTCACACGATAATTTTACTGATAAACATTTTGCAGTGAGCTGAGATTGCAGGGATATAATTCATTATCGTGCATTATCCCATCTATATCAGTGACATGGAAATCCTTGGTGCTCAGGTGGAAAGTGGTTTCAGGTTCATGACTAAATGGAATCTTTCAGAAAGTATATGTTAAATATCATAGAATAATTATCGAATGTTCCGAAAAGAATGGATGTATGAACGGAATTAAAGTGTATCAAACGTAATTGCCGTTTGTTTACACGTCTCCGTCCTGCCAATGCCAATGAGGGGTTTAGTGTTTAACTCTGGCCCTTGGGGGTTTCACTGTTGAGCCACAGCCTCCTGTTCATCTGAATTCGATCCAGTTAATGGCACACACGGTGACCGCAACAACAACAAGTTATGATTTTGTTCTGCTGCAAATCACACAAAGACCCATGTAACAATGACGAGTTTATCCTCATGTGCCTAATTGTAATGGACGTCATCAAGGAAATTAGGCCTCCGCAGGTTCATGCAGCACACCGCCCACATAAATTATGATGACTCTCAAAGCAGAGAAAAGGATGATGGTTTCAAAAGAAGTAAAAGCTTTTATCAAGAAAGCCAACGCGCTTGTTCTGATTGCTGCTTATTACTCAAATAGAAGCTCTTAAGCAAAAGGACCAAATGGTACTTGTGGGAACACTTACTTGACTATGTACTACATGAATCCATCTTTTATTAATGGTATATTAAATAACTTTCTTTCTAAAATCTTTTTTTCAGATTTTTTGGGGGGGAATTTTGTTGATAGTGTCATGTTGTATTTGTATGTACCGATAATACTGCATATTTCAGTAGAAGATAAAAGTGACACATGCCCATCCCTAGTGTTCTGGCTGAAGGACGTTCACTGGAGAATAAAACAGATTAACTGCTAAACTGTTCCCAGAAGCGAGGGGAGCTGCGCAGGAGGAAGAGGGAGGAGGAGGAGGAGCTGAGAAGTGCAGGATACCACGCTCTGAAACAGGGACAAACCCAGGAGGCGCTGCACCGTTTCAGAGGATCAGAGGAGCACTGCAGCCAGCCAGCCAGGTTTCCCCTACATCCAAGAACATGCTGGTCAGGTTGGCCCACAGTGGCGGCGCAGCTCAGTCACAGCGGCTCAGGACTAGCACCTGAATGGTTGTACATAACATCAGGGAAAATGTAGCAAAGTAAAACCTTAGGAACATCTGCATTATGGTGTAAGAGGCCATTTCAGGCTTTATGACATAGGGGTCTTATAAAAAAAATTGTCACCCACATAATGAACTTAATTTATAACTTGTATTTTGTTCTTTTTATGGCTTTAAAATGTAGTGCAGTGAATCGCACTGTGGTTGTGTGGCCCTGTCCATCTGCATCCTTAATCAGCTTGTGTTTATCTCAAGAAGGATGTGCATGTGTCTGACATTCGCAAAAAAAAACAAGGGTCTTTTGAAAGACCAATCCAATCACACAATTTATGCAAAGCCCACTCTTTGTGATAAACAGTGATGAACTGAATGTAAAAGACCCAGTGCTCAATTTGACAGTATTAGTGTTGTATTGTATTCTCAGCTACAGTATCACATCGCCATCATGTGGCCATGGGTCAGATGCTTCCTTCATCAGTGTACCATGCAATAAAAGGTGAAATACTGTTTTCCATAATACCATTGATATCACTCCTGTGTGAGTATGAGGTTCCGATATTCACGGCTGAGCCCATGCATTTGAACTACAATATACCACCAATGCTAAAATCTAAACCTTTTATAATCCCTCAACATGAAATTAAGGGAAAATGTATGCCCATGTTACGTAAAAAAGAGTAAATTTCATATTTCCTTCTATACAATTATTTATTTATTTCTATTAAAGTGAGACACCCCATCAGAGAGCAGTAATATTTTATTCAGACATAGGGTTTTTGAACATCCATTCCAGGGTTTATTGTACATTACATCACATGGTTTCAACCAACCAAACACTCAACAAACAGAACAGCGAGACTAGACACACAATGTGTGTGCGTGTGCGTGTGCGTGTGTGTGTGTGTGTGCGTGTGTGTGTGTGTGTGTGCGTGTGTGTGTGTGTGAGAGAGAGAGCATGAATGAGAGAGAGCACGAGAGAGAATGTATGAGAGATGATAGAGATAAAGAGAGAGCGGGCAGACAGAGCACAAACAAGACATATTGTCAGTGACTCATAGTCTTTATCTGTGCACCTGCCATCACATTTCTGCCAATATCAGCTCAAACACACCAGACCAAATAGTCTGAAGTAACCACTTCTGAACACAGTGTCTTGAGAATGTTGTACTAAAAGGCCAATGATATATCACAATTATTCTTTTTGATCTTTATAAAGCAACAACAAAGAGGCTCAACCACAGCACAGGCAGATCACAGAAAAAAACAAACCAACAATGTGATGAGTCCACTGAGTTTAACCAGCAGTACAGTAGTCACCCCCATTCAACAGGAGCTATCATTTCTACATATTTGTACATTATCTGAGGCATAGTTAAAATAATACAGTCTTAAACAAATTCATATTGCAGTAAAGTAATCCTAAAAACTAATTCTGAGCACAAAAGGCACTCAAATGCTTTCTGTTTTATAAATTAGAAAAATGAAGACACATTTGCTATAAAGAAACCTGTTTAACTGTCCTATTGATATTACCTGCAAGAATATGCATATTTAGCAAAACATACAAAAATCTCCAAGTTTTTAAAAAGTGACAATACCAGCAGTGGCCAGTAGGGCGAGGCAGAGCACCGTGAGATTGCTGCTGTTTCTTGACGATTTTCCTGACTTTTTGAGGTACGGCTTGAATGAATGGTTGGCTTGATGTGGTGGACCCAAAGCCTGTTTTGACATGCTATTCTTTTAGAATCAAATCAAGCAATTTCACTTCATTCTACTGCAGTTTGCTTTTTAATTCTCCATAAATGTTAAAGGCCAAAACTATCAAATACATTTAGCCTATATTACCAAGGCAAGGCACCACATACAACCATTAGTCCATCTGATTATAGTACGAGCTGGACCTGTTACAGCGCTAAGCATGCAGAAGATAGCAAACTCTTTGGGATGCTGAGCAGAGTGTGACGAGATAGACCACTGAGAAAAAATAAATAATAAAAGACACTTGTGGGTTAAAAATGACAACTGCTGCATGACCGTAAAATAAACACAATCTTCTATGTAAACATTTCAAGTCTTTACTGTTGATTGTAACAAAAATAACAAATTGAAGCGCTTTCCGCGGCTTCTTTGCTAAAATCATTTACAATTAATTAATTTAAACGCGTTTGAGCTCACAGTATGGATGTGTGACGTACTATGTGTCTGAAACAAATAAAAAAACATTATACATGATTTATGTACAACATGAACATTTATAAAAGTAATACTACTTATAGCCTACTATTTACACTTTTACCACAGGAAACCTAAAGGGAGTTCATACACAAGACAAAGAACTAGTGTTTATTTTAAGTTCATATTATCTTTTCTTTTTGTTTACCTGTATCAACAAATTCAGAACTTTTATGTTTTCATAAACATAAGCAAATGCTTACATCTCAAGTGTCCAGTGCGTCCCTTGTTGTTTCCCAAACCTACATGCAGGAAAGGTTTACAATGCTACATACTTCATATTTTGTTTAAGTGCCTCATTAGAATCAATGATCCATATTGTATTCTTTAACTTGATGGTAACATTGGAAAGACAAGTATTGTTTCACTTGCATGAGTTGAGCCCTTCAACATGGCCACTAATTGTAAATTGAGGTAAAACAAATGGTTCCTAAACATTTTAAGAAAGTTTTTCTATTTCAGTTTTTTTTTCTACCTCATATCTCCATGGTAACGCACAGTCTCCTGACTAGAACAAGTCAGTCAGTAAACACAGATTCAAATGCCATCACAAAATCACTTGTGCTACATAGAGCCAGGCTTATCCAACACATCATCACTAATGTTAGAGCTAGCCGAGGGGCTGTTAGTGGGGTACATTTTTTCGGTGGGGGTGATAGCGGGACTCCCCAAGCCAGACGAACTGGAGCTGCTGGAGCGGTGCGAGGCGGAGGGGGCGGGGCGAATGGGTCTCATGGGCGGGGGGCGGAGCTGTGCGCCTGCCAGGCGAGCAGACAGGGCTGGTTTAAAAGTGGTCATCATCTCGGAGGTGGAGGAGCTGCTGCGTCTCATGGCAGCGTCGGGGTCCCGGATCATGATAGTGTGAAGGGGGCTGCCTGGTTCTGAGCTCACCGCGGGGTTCTTCAGGGGCTCTAGTGTGTCCAAGACTACATCCGGGGCCTGTTTCACTGTATTCTGACGCTCTAGTTCACGCAACTCATGCAAGGCAGTGGTCATGGTCTTCTCTATGTCCTGCAAGAAGGCACACACAAATTAATCACAAAACAAAGCCCTGATGAAGTCGCTTGGTCAAAAGTCAAACATCATGAAAGTTCTGTCGTTCCATTTTAAAGAGGGGGCATTATGTTGTTTGCAGGCGTTTGGTAATAATCTATGATAATATTTAAACGCTCCGCTGTTTAAATATGCACTGAGTATGAACCTAAAACAGCATTTAAGCCTCTAACCTCAGCTAGTGCCTCTGTCTCCAGTGACTTGTGGTCTCCGAGGCTGCTGTGGCGCGTCGCCCCAGGGGCCGGCCTGAGCGGGTGTCCCTCTGGGTAGCCCTTTCTCTCGGGGTAGTTGACGTTGCCTGAACTGCCGAACGTGCCTAAACGCCTCTTCTCTGGACTCTCCATTCGACTCTTGCTGATGGACATCTTGTGTGGACTACTGGGACAGGCCGCTGCTCGAGGTGGTGTGTCTGTCCCCCTGGTGGGGCTCTGAGTCTCTGCCCCACTGCGGTGACGGGGGATCGCTGCCCCATCCGACCGTAACCGGACCCTGAGAATGATTATCAATTATTAAGTAAAGTGACAATATTATAGAATTATTTGATACATATTGTGATAAACCAATTTTTACATACGCTACAATGGTGGGCAAATTCTTTAAACAAGTTGGTTGAAATCCTCAGACATCTCAACATTAAGGCATAACGTTTCCATAAAAGTTACATGAAAATTTGGCCCAGTTAGGTTTGATCAGGCTCACCTAGCCAGAGAGATTCACCTATTGTGCATGTCTTAGTTTGATGGAGGTAAGCATAACACCAGGGGAAAATAAACAAATGCACAATTCACCGCCCCATGTTATACTTATCATTATTTCAGTACAAAAAATAGTAGGCATTTTGTGCTTGCCAAACAGCTCTGTACAAATGAATTAAAGCGATTGTCTTACAAGTTTAATAGATTGTGTATAGTTGACCACCTGGGCCTGCAATTTAACTCAACTCAAGCAATATTCTACAACTTTTTATGACAGCAACAAACAAACAAACTTTCCTCTGAACCAGCCTGTCATGTAGAGTCAGGAGAGAATTGGGTGGGAGCTTAATGCTTACCTTGGAATTTTTCTCTCTCGCTCCTCAATCTTACAGACTATGGGGTGGGTTACTCTAAACCTACCTTCCCATGTATCCACCGCTATAGTTGTAGTCGTGTGCTTGTTCACTTGGAGACGGCTCATCGTTTTTGCAGGATCCTTTATCGTCCAACAATGGTCCACTGCTCGCTTCACTGTCCGCCTTCTGGCTCAGGTTATCGGAGAAGGCATCATCTCTACAAGGACAAGAGAATAATAGTGTTGATTTGAGTAGGTCTGACTTCCGACTTATCAATAGGGTTATGGTTAGGGTTCAACTTCAATGTGTAGTATAGAAACTCACAGGTCCTGCACCACGATGTACTGGTGTGGGATGAGTCCGTCCACCCCGTTGTGACGCCCTTCCCACCAGTCCTCAGAGGCGCGGTGGTACAGCAGCAGCGACGCTCCCTTTTTGAAGGACAGCTCCCTTGGACTGCGGCCCACATAGTCAAACTTAGCAATGGCCTCAATCTGCTCCACTTCTAAAAACAGGCAGACACAGAGAACACAGGAGACAATGAAGGAGACTTCCAAAGCATCTAGAGAAGCAAATAAGAATATTAGTCTACAAGATGTGAACAACTTTATTTTGTTTTGAAATCAGCCCTTGGGCACATTCAATAAATGATGTTCTGGCTTAAAAGAATAGGTTGAATAATAGAAAATCATTTTAGCCACTTTGTTTGGGTTTAGAGAACATACAGTATGAAAGGCAAACTGTCCATCCCGTCATTCAGAGGTGCAACAAATATGTGACAAAGATCATAATGTGGAGACACACTTTTGCTGAATTCCAATGTGAAATCATTTTTTTTAATAACTATATATTTTCAGATTGCCCTACTTAAAGCACAAGAAGCCAGTTCTAGCTAAATTGTTCAGTGTGTCAGCAGGGGGCACTGCAGTCCACAGCTGGAAACTCAACACAACAACAAAAAATCCTGTATTTTTACTGCTGTGCATGGAAGGGCCAGGGGAGAGATATTTGTCAGTGTAAAATCTAACAGTAAATAACAGCTCAAAGCGACTCTTTGATAAATCTTTCACCGCAAGAGGTCAGCACATCAAACCGTGTGGACAGACTCCCTTTGTTCCCGCAGTAATCAAAGACAAAGGACCGCATTAATCAAAGAAATCACTTGATGTTTGGGAAAACTTTTGGTCTCATTTTAATGTAATGACCAGTCAACAGGAAGAAACCTAATTGTATTTATTTTGTAAGTGGGTATTTTGCAAGGATTTCCACACCCTACATCCTTTACTATTATTATTATTTAAACGTTTGTGTTTCACTATTTGATCCTGTGTATGCAGAAACCCCCAATGGCCAATATGTATGACTGATTATTTTGTCATGTACCAAGTAAACATTAATAAAAACTTGAATTATAAAAAAAAAAAAAAGAAATCACTTGAGGTGGCTGTTTAACAAATTTCAGGCAAACAACAGATCTGTCAAGTCACCGACAGCCCCCTGCGACATTTGATCATGTGTATCATCCGTGTTTTAGGCCTTTGAGGTTATCTCACTGGTGTGTTCAAAGCTCAAAGGAGAATTGTGGAAATGCTGCACAAAAGGAGAAAGTCCCAGGAGTATTGCTGACTAAGAGGGGAGTGAGTGGGAGGGGGGGTCTGGGGAGGAGCGCACACACACACACACACACACACACACACACACACACACACACACACACACACACACACACACACACACACACACACACACACACACACACACACACACACACACACACACACACACACACACACACACACACACACACACACACACACACACACACACACACACACACACACACACACACACACACACACACACACACACACGTACAGCCAGACAGATCAAAGAACAAGCACCACATGCCAACACTGTTTACATGGATCGCCTTGAGATAGAAACGGGCACAAACCATTGCAACTCGAACAATCTTACGCAAAATATAAAATAGCACGATGCAACCAATTAGTTCATCTCTTAACCCCTGCCCTAACCAAGTGCAGTTCAGCTTTCAAATCTTACAGCCTACAGGCCAGTGTAACGTCTCATTTGAAAGCTAAGACCTACAAAACTCGTTTAAACTTTTCTTTTTCCTTGCATTTTTGTCACTTTGTTGCCGCTTTTCTGTTGCCCTTTTGTGGCATTTTTATTGTTTTTCGTCACATCTTTTTTTTTGCAGAGCCGTGTGAACTTATTTTGGTTCGGGGGTACTGAGGGACAGGATTTTCCCCAAAAACGCTTTTTATGTCTATTTCGTATTTAACAATATTGCTTGCTATACACCAACTATCCACCCGGGGTGGAGCAGCACCCTCAGCACCCTGGGTTGCCACGGCCTTGCATTTTTGTCACTTTTTTGTCACATTTTTGTAATTTTCTATTGCTCTTATGTGCCGTTTGGGTCACTTTTTCATCACATTTTGGTCACTTTTTTGTTGTATTTTTTTGTCACTTTTGAGTTGTGTTTTCATCCTCGTTTTTGCGTCATTTTTGTCGTTATTATGTCGCTAGTTTTTTTAAAAAGCTTTCAGATTTGGGTAAAGCCAAACTGGACAAAATGTGCTTGGTTCAGGTGGGGGATAAGAGGTTAACTATGAAACTACCTGTATTTCTATACACTGCGTTCCAAATTATTATGCAAATTGTATTTTTGTGTCAAAAAGGTTAAAAAAAAAATGATAACTAGAAATGCAATGGCTGCGCCATTGCGATTGACTGCGGAATTGCGGGAAGCGAATGCAGAAATTGCATAAACTGTTCAAATTGCATAAAAATGGCTTAATTTGCATTAACTAATTTGCATAAACTGGTAAAATGCATAAAATGTCATATTGCATAAACTGTATAAACTGCATAAAGTGGTAAAATGCATGAATGGGTTAATTTGCATAAATTATGTAAATTGCATAAACTCTTTAAAATTCATAAATCCTAAATGGCATAAACTCTTAAGTTGCATAAACGCTTTAAAATGCATAAAGTGGTTAAATCCCATAAAGTGGTTAATTTGCATAAATTATTAATGTTGCATAAACTTTAATATTCCATAAACTGGTCAAACTGTTGAAATGGCCTCAGTGCTTGATTGGCAGAAGCTGCACAAATGGCTGAAAGTCCTGGAGTCTCCCCATTGGCTGGATTCCCCCATACACACCAATGCAAAAATTTCAAACTCTCGTATAAAAAAACTGGAAAACTGCAGGAGGCCAATTTTTTCTCAAAACCCACAAGTTGCATAAGCTGAACATGCACAAAGTGCAGAAATTGCAGAAAATGCAGAAAAAAGTGCAGAAAAGCATGGATTTGCGGCAGCCCCATTATAAGTCAATGGGAAAAATCTCCGACATTTTGGCCGATTGCGGAAAAACCGTAAGTTGCAGAAGTCCCAAAAGTAATAGCACCCTTCTCCTCAACACGCGGAACGTTTTGATGCATAACTTGCATAAATTGCACAAAGCATGAAGGTGCTGAAATCTCTAGAAAATCGGGAAAAAGATGGAAGAGGAATAATAATAAAGAACATGAAAACCAATAATTGACTGCGGAAGAATTCCGCAGTCAATCAATAATGAAACTCATGGATGGTATTGTGTCTCGGGGCTCTATGAATCACTGACATTAATCTCAGAGACCTGGGATGATTAGTCCAGTTAAGGGAAAAACTACTGAAAAAGGGCGTTCCACTTTATTATGCAGATCATCATTTTCAAGCAATATGGGAAAGAAAAAGGGTCTCTCTGATGATGAAAGGCGTGAAATAGTTGAATGCCTTGGTCTAGGTATGAAAACCTTCGATATTTCATGAAAGATTAAGCGTAATCATCATACTGATAAGAGATTTGTGTCTGATTCAGACACACTCGGGTTTGTGCAGATACAGGCACAATATGGACGGTTTCTGCCAGACAAATACATCAGATTAAGAGAACAGATGCTACAAAGCAGCATACAGGTATTTGAAGCTGCTGGTGCCTCTGGAGTCTCCCGAACATCAAGGTGTAGGACCCTCCAGAGGCTGCAGTTGTGCATAAAACCTCTATCCGGGCCTCCCCTAAACGGTTAATTGAAGCTGATGAACAGAAAATGCTGCAGTCGTTCAGAAATACATGAGGACTCATTTTCAAACAGTCTTGTTCACTGATGAGCGCCGTGTAGCCCTGGATGGTCAGATCAATGGAGTAGTGGATGGTTGGTGAATGGCCACAATGTCCCAACAAGGCTGTGACGTCAGTAAAGAGGTGGCGGAGTTATATTTTGGGCCAGAATCATGAGGAGAGAGCTGGTCGGCCCCTTTAGGCCCTTTTAGGCTCCCTAAAGGTGTGAAAATTATGTGGAGTTTCTGACTGACCACTGTCTTCTATGCATGACAACGCACCATGTCATGCTGTAAAGAATACCTCTGCATCACTGGCTGCTATGGGCATAAAAGGAGAGAAACTCATGATGTGGACCCCCTCCTCCCCTGACCTCAACCCTATTGAGAACCTTTGGAGCATCAACAAAAAAAACTTCTGTGAGGGTGGGAGGCAGTTTTCATCCAAACGGCAGCTCTGGGAGGCTATTCTAACATCCTGCAAAGAAATCCAAGCAGAAACTGTCCAAAAACTCACAATTTTAATGGATTTACAAATTTTTAGGCTGCTATCACACAAGGGCTCCTATGGTAAAATATAACTCGACCTGTTAAGATTTTTTTTGATTGAAATAGCTTTTGATTTCAGTAAGTATGACCTACTAGAGCTACAAATTCAACAAATGACCCATCCATCCATCCATTTTCTTCTGCTTTATCCGGGGCCGGGTCGCGGGGGCAGCAGTCTCAGCAGAGATGCCCAAACTTCCCGGTCCACACACACCTCCTCCAGCTGTTCTGGGGGGACCCCGAGGCGACACCAGGCCAGCTCGGAGACATAGTCTCACCACCGTGTCCTGGGTCTCCCACGAGGCCTTGTCCCACTAGGACATGCCTGGAACACCTCCCGCGGGAGGCGGCCAGGAGGCATCCGGAACAGATGCTCGAGCCACCTCAGCTGGCTCCTTTCGACGTGAAGGAGCAGCGACTCTACTCCGAGCTCCTCCCGGGTAACTGAGCTCCTCACCCGATCTCGGAGGGTGCGCCCAGCCACCCTGCGAAGGAAACTCATTTCGGCTGCTTGTATTCGCGATCTTGTCCTTTTGGTCATGACCCAAATCTCATGACCATAGGTGAGAGTGGAAACGTAGATCGATCGGTAAATCGAGAGCTTTGCCCTCCGACTCAGCTCCCTCTTCACCACGACAGACCGATACAGCGACCGCATCACTGCTGACGCCGCACCGATCCGTTTGTCGATCTCACGCTCCATTCGTCCCTCACTCGTGAACAAGACCCCGAGATACTTCAACTCCTCCACTTGAGGTAAGGACTCCCCACCGACCTGAAGAGGGGAAACCACCTTTTTTCGGTGGAGAACCATGGCCTCAGATTTGGAGGTGCTGATCCCCATCCCGGCCGCTACACACTCGGCTGCAAACCGCCCCAGAGCGTGCTGAAGGTCCTGGTTTGTTGAAGCCAACATACAGGTCAACAAATGACCATCTTCAGTTAATTATGTATTAAAATGTATTGAAACGATGAGTTGCATAATAATTTCGAAAAGTGGATTTTGTGGTTTTTACTATATTTATTTTTGAAAAAAATACTGTTGTCACTGGGAGATTGTTTCAACCACATTTAAATGATCCTCTACCAGTTAAAGACTTATGCTGACTCTCATTTGAGTTGACAATTTAGAAAATCTTAGAAAAATGTCATTTGCATAATAATTTGGAACGCAGTGTATATTGGCAGCATTATATTATACACACTCCTGCCTCTAACCTTCATCACTGGTGTGGGGCTCAGTTCCATTGTCAGCTTCATCAATGGTCCCAGGTTCACTGTGAGGGCTGTCACTGTGAAACAGAATACAACTTTCCTTATTTATGGAAATATTGAAAAAATATATATAACAATATGGCAATAAAACTCACCAGTATTCCTCGCCCCCAGTCATGCACTTCTCGTAGAGGGGCCCGTCCAGCTCGCGGTGACTGGGGAAGATGAGCTCGTGGTGGATGATGATAGTCTTGATGACTTCATTGACGTGAGCCTGGCAAGCCACAGGGTCCTGGCCGTCTGGGATGGGCATCAACGTGGGGCCAAAGCAGATCGCCAAATTATACGGATCCATCATGTTCTCATCACTGTACTGGGACAGACTGGGGGGACAAAACACAAGCTCTTGGTTTATTATGGCAGAAGAAAGATAATATAAATTTAAAAAAAATAATAATGGCAATAATTTAAAATGAATGGGCATTATTCTTCACAATTTGACAAATCTTTCTGTCTTTCCCACTGCTATGTCAGTCGTATTAACAAAGTACAGTAAGGCAGAAAGTTAAAATGTAACAAGGATTCCTACCCATTCTTCCATCTATCCATCCAACCTTTTATATTTACATTATAAATCCTCCATGCAGACTATACAGTGCAGTATGCAGAGTGTATTTCCCTGGCGAGTGAGAACTTACTGGTTGAGAAAGGCAAACAGGTATCTCATGACAATAATAATGGTGTGAGGAAGTGTCACAATAATCTGCTGAATGTGATGGGCTCTTTCCACGCCAGATTCCAGTTCTGAAAGAAAAACATACAGACAGTGCAGTCAAGAATGGACAATGAGCCTGTGCATGCATCAGAGAATTGGTAGTAGTAAAAATTGTGAACTCAGATGAGATTAAGTTGCTTCAAAAGGCCCATATTTGCTGAACAACCAAAACAGACATGATTTCAAAAGTAGCACAATCGTCCAGTAAAACAACACAGGAGAAGTCTTTAAACTTTGACATATAAATGGAAGCCACATTTTGCAGTCCAGTTCTCTCCTAAGTGATAGTAGGTGAACTGTAGGGAGGCTTTCTGTGGTTGACTTACACACTCCTCCTCCAGGCAGCCTGCTAAATCTCAAGCAGAGTCCTGTGCTGTTAAGATTGCTTCCACGTGCAGCTGCTCTGCTCGCCTTTCTCTTCGCTGGTGAGGACTGTATTGCTTATAGTCGAGGATCACTATACAGTTTTTATGTGGCAGGCGACTTACTGATGGTGGATATGAAGTCCAAAAAGTGCTCTTTAGGAAACAGGGGATTCTCCAAGCCTCTGAAATATAGCTTCAACACTCCTGCCACTGAGTTGATGTCGTGTTCATTTTGGTCGTCGATCAGCGGATCTTCCCCTAAGAAAACCCACAGAAATACTGTATGAATGAACTGCACATGAGGGCAAAGGTTGGTGGAGGAGATGTTTTGATCTGCTTGGTACACATTTTGTATTAATCCATTGAAACAAAAACTGACACGTTAAAAGCAAGAAAAAAGCACTGCATTAAAGATTTGCATATTTGCATCAATAGTGCACAACCACATGGGCGTGATTATAATCAGTTGGGCTTTTAGCTGTAATACAATTTAGTGACTGTGAAGTCTAAGTGTATTACACATTTTATAGAGTGCACATCATTGACCTTCTGGATCTGCATTTTGTAGTAAAGTAATAAATAGATATATTGTTTGTACATTTTCCATTTGCTGATCTCAGCAACAAATCAGTCTTACAAAATTATGCGGGGACATTTCTCTCTCCTTCCCGTCATTTTGCAATCTTGTGGACTTCTCCTTTAGTGTGGCAGGTTTATGAGCCTTTCTTTCTTTCTCTTTCTCTCTTTCTTTCTCTTTCTTTCTCTTTCTTTCTTTCTTTCTTTCTTTCTTTCTTTCTTTCTTTCTTTCTTTCTTTCTTCTATCCTAAACTATAAAGCGACTGCAAATGCTATGTCAAGTTTACGACTTAACTAGGTCACCTTGCAGTTATTAAGCTAAACATAATTCATGTGTTTTGAAACAGCTTTAATATATCTTTTATTCATGTTGAGATTCTGCAAAAGTATCAAGTTACCCTCTACCAGTAGAGGTGCATATCGTACCAATACCAAATGCATCGAGTCATAACTCACCTCTCTCAAAAGAGTTTTTAATGTCATTGACCTCAACCTGCGACCCTGGCACGCGGAATATGCCTTGCTGCTGCAAACCTAAAAACAGCAAGAAGAAATACATATCAAATGATAAGCACAATAGTGACAATCATCTGAGCAAACGGGAGTCAGGTCTATGGAAACACATAAGACGGTGCAGGAAATGTAATCTCGTCACAAGTAGGGATGCGTATTTTTCCAGGAGGGGCCCCTCGGTGAGGCTGCAACATATGGTTTCAGTTAGACTGGCCCTAATCAGTTTTCTGGAGTTTCATTTGCAGCAGATCCAAAAGGAAAAAGGCCCAGAGGCTACAGCAACAGCACAGATGGAGAGGTAAACCAGGAGGGGGCGGCGCTACGTCTGCACTGACCAAAACAACCAAGGAGTTTTACGTAATCGTGCCTAGAGGCATACAAAACAGCAGTGATCTTGTTACTACTCGAACATGCAAAAATGTCAAGAACTTTGATACAGTTCTTTTAAAAGTTACTTTGGTTTGAAGTGATCACTTTAGTTTGATCACTTTAAACCAAAGTGATCAGAGAAAAAAAGTTGCCGTCACGCCCTTTATTATCTATTGTTATGAGCTTGTCAAAGTCACTGGCAGCTGAGCAACCGAGGGTCAGACTCAAACAAGCTGGAGGCTATTTGTGGAAATATATGGGCCTTTTCAATTGCTCCCTGTCACTTCTTATGAGGCAGAGCTGCAGCCACTTCTTGCCCTTTTCATTCAGAAGTCAGACACAGAAGGGGGGGCTTACCGTAAAGATTGATGTAGCGGATACAGCTCTCGACAACAAGTGGTATGGGTTGGCCTGAATCCTGCAAAGGAAATCATAAGAATGAAATATATAAGCGTGGATAGACAACGAGACAGTGACAGATTACAACGTGCATACCGATTGTATGGTATATAGTGTAAAACAGATTCAAGCTGCAGAAATAGAGCAAAGGCAAGGCTATCCATGGGTTTCAGTCACATGGCAAGATTTTGAGAACTTTTCTCCATTTGAATTATGCAATATTTTGTATTTAATTGTGAATGGCTATGATTTTTCATCACATGAAACCCACGGGTAGAAGGTGTAGAGCGAGGTGCGTTTTAGCTCAATTGGAGTTTGATAGGAATACAGTCAGTCTGAAAACATTGTAGGTAGTGCATAAATCTGGCTAAACGTTATTAACTGTCATCACTGGTCTAAAACTATTTTTGATCAACCCATTTAATTGACAAAGTGAATTAGTCAAAGGCAGCAGTGTTGCCTTTCTTTCTACCAATACAAGTGGTACCTGGATGCGAGCACGGGCATTCCTCCTTCCTCTGGGATAGAGGGAGCAGCAAAGCACAGAGAAGCATAGGAAAAGAGGCAGACAAGCACACGGTTAGCACAGATCGGGTGACACAGTGACCCCTGGAGGTTAGAGGGCAACGAGCAGGGATTGGCCAAAGGGAAGCTAGAAAAGGAAGTAAGGTTTAGGTGCATTTGAAGTCCTCTGTCGTTTTGATGACAGAGACTTGCGGATTCTGGGAGGGGTAAAGACACAGCAGATCTGCAGAAATAGTGGGAGGTTAAACACAGGCGTTATGTCTGGGCAGGGGAGCAGACAGAAGGCCCAAGTGTGAGTGAGCGAGAGAGAGAGAGGGCACACCACCATCACGGGATACCTGGATGAAGGCCTCCATATCACCGTTAAACATCCTATGGTTATATAAGGAGCGAGGTCTAGGCTTCCGCATTTTCTGTGGCTTTGGGGGAAGACTGGGGGGTCTGGGGAGTGATGGACAAAGGAAACATAAAGCAACATAGTGTGTAAAATGGATAAATATACGTGCAAGTCTTGCAGAAAGCAATACTCTATCATAGTTAAAAATGTTCAGGAATATACAAAAAGACTCTTAAAGGGATGTTTCAGGATTTTTGACATAGGGCCTCATTTCCTAGTCATCCAGAGTGTTGCTGATTTCTGGAGATATATCTATTTTTTTTTCTAAAGTAGCTTGTTTACCTGTGGCCGGCATTACTACAAGTGGAATTCACAAAGGCGCTTTCTACAAATCAAATATGGTAACGCTTGGACGACTACCCAATGATTTTGAAGAGGTTTTTAATGCAAGCTACTAGTTACCATAGACATGCACTAGCCTAGCACTAGCCTAGCACCACTAAACTCTTCAAATAAGGACTTCATGAATTAAAAAAATAACTATATCTCCAGAAATCAACAACCCTCTGGATAACTAGGGAATGAGGCCCTATGTCAAAAATCATGAAATATCCCTTTAATTTGGCGCTAAAATACACAGACGAAGAAGTATTTTGTCATAGTAAAAAAGAATCTGCAAAAGGAGAAGGTTGAACTAATAAAATGGGATATAATAGAATCACACATCAATGGTTCTTACCTTGTAGTTCCACATTCTGCCCTTTCCCCTGCAGAGACAAGCACAGAGGGGGTTGTTAGCATTAGCATTAGCCTGATCTTTATGGCACACATCACACAGGCTCCAGTGTGCAGCCCGACTGAGGGCTTTGATGAGGCACAACATGAGTATTGAACACAGGATGAATCGAGCTAACACCATTTATAGCACCGCGCTATGGAGCCACTGGGGAGAGGGGCATCTGAGCCGGTCCTGAGCAACGGAGCAAATCGGAGGGTGGGTATGTGACTGTCAGAGAGGGCTGCCTAATATAGATGCTCTATTTGTCTTCAGAGGTGGAAGAACTAATAAGAATCCAGATGAAGTGCACAAATTCAGGTTGGTGTTGTTTTTATTGCATACCAACATCTGTTACACTAATCCTCTTGCTACTGCGACAACAAGCGCTATAAAACAAGCAGATGTGATTCCTGCATAGATGTACTCGCATTCCTGAACCCAATACTGAATTGTGCTGTATGTATTTTCTCCCCCACAATGACCGTGAACATGTTGTAGGCAACAAGCATTTAATTCCAATGCATTTTAGTTAAGTGCTTTAAAGCAACTATATGGAGATTTATTCACAGTCTATTCTGTTATTGTGTGACACTGAGTGGACTGCAGAATGGACTGGGGTCAGGGCAGTAGAAAGGCCACAATGGCAGCACATCATCTTGGCAGGTTTTTCTTTTGTTCGTCTGACAATGGACATGAAGAGCAAAGGCTAGGCTATTCTCAACACATCATTGTGGCAGATGGGACAGGGACTCCGGATCACTCAGCTGAAGAAATAACACTACATTTCCCAGACATCATTGCACTGAGTGATGGCCTGTCTCCCCTTGACCACCCAACCTTTAAATTAGTCAGACTTTCATGTCACATCAGCAATATATATATATGACTGTTAATAAAAAACAAATACTAGTATCTATTTAAATTATTTGTAATTATTGTTTTATTGTGTTTAGTCGCATCATTTTACTTATAACTATTGTTTATTTATTTGTTTGTTTATATTGTTTCTTATATAAACTTCTCAGTGTGAGCAGCACTTTGGGCACTGTTTAGTTTGTGAAATATGCCACATAAACACAGTGGATTTGGATGCAGTTGCAACAAAAGACTATAGTGATGCCTTCCTTACACTCTCCACAGCCTGCAGATCTGTCTAATTACAGGGTAATTCCCTCTGGCACTTCCCCGTCTGTTTGCTGAGGCATAATGTTTGTATTTTATTAATACATGCAGCTCTATGCCAGCTCCATGTGGCCCTCACCAGTCAGTGTTTCGCTCCTCTGTCACGCTCCCCTAAGCGTGAACGTTCATAAACACTATTTTGGCTGTTAAAGCTCTGAACTAACGAGCAGCTCTGATTGATCAGCTGAATAATTCAACACGGGTGGTACCTGGTGTGCCATATGCCCCGGGCAGCTGCATTCATACAGTCTAGAGAGAAATATGCTTCTGGAGAAGGGGTTGTTTTAAAAAACAGATATCTGCTGTTCTTTGTGTGCGGGCCTTTTTTTTTTCTCACCATTCCATACCATTACTATAAAGGTTTATCGTGCATGATGGAATAGCTACATCTTGTACAGGACTACACATGCTACACCTAGGACTATACTGCCAACTTCCCCACCAAAGCTAGAAATACAGATGCCTGAAATACAGATGTTTGGAATGCAAAAAGGCATCTCTTTCCTTTCTTCTTAGTGTATCCAATGTTGCAAATGTGTAGATGCGTAGAACCAGAATGCTGTGTGCCACAAAGACAATGTCAGACCATATTAATAATTAAATCCATTGTTAATATTGTGCCTCAGCTGTCTTCGTCTGGTGCCTTTTCTATTTAAGTGCAGTGCTGACGGAGCAGCAGCTGGAGACACGCAGGTCTCTCTGATTGATTTGGCATAAACTGTTCGTGGCTGAGGTGATGGAGGGGCCCATGGGAAGAAGGACAAGAAGGGGAGGGAAAAAAAACAGGATTTATTTCCTCAACCTGGAAATGGTAATCTTCCCCCGCAGCATTAATATATATAGTCCCTAACTAGATAGAGCTATAACTAAAGAGGAGATAAGCAGATTGGCATGTCCACAACATGGACTCTCGGGGATAGATAACAGCTGTGTCACTAATGCCTTTAAATGTGATAGGAATGTTTCTTAAAGCTCAATTCTAACTATAACTAAATGTATAAATGTTATGCCCTTATCTCATAGGTTTGCATTAAAAATATGTACCTGATCTTGTTTGAATTGTACTGTCGACATTTGTGCACAACCTTTGAATTTACGACCCTGTTCATGTAATTTATGCAAATGTAGCTTCTTGTCTGGGAGGGTCACCGAGTCAATCTGATCTACATTTCATCAGTCTGCAGCACTACAATAATCGGGCCAACAACCAGACACACAGTCCTTTGTTGAGACGCTGGCCCTTTACCAACATAAACATGAAACTAAAGAGTGCATAAAACTGTATGACGCTTTGCTCTGATTGACGTAACATGGTCGGTTTAAAATGTATTTACCTTCTTCTATGTCACTTCCCGTTGCTGTCCAATAACGAAGTGAAGCTATAAACGTCACAAAAATGGCCAAACTAAAGAAAGCTGGGCACAATCTTTAGCAAAATCTTAAAGATAATTGTGTTAACTACGTTGTGGCAAAAAAAAAGATCTAATGTGTCACATGCACTTTAAGACAATGCCATGGACCCTTCGGTTTGAAGCAGCCAACACAATGGCACAACAGATTTCATTTTACTCTAAAATCATAACTTCATCATTTTATGTGCGACAAAGCGAGCAAACGCTTCAAAGCCTAAATATAGGTAAGTCGCATAGTCAAAACAGTACAAATCCAGAACCCAGCCTTTCCAGTGAGTGAGGTTCTGGAGAGGGTTCGTAAATACAGCATTGTCTCATAAGCCCACACATACTTAAATGGCACCAGATCATGTGGAGATAAAAAGAGTGTCCTTTACCTTCACCCAGGGCTTGTTTTAATAGGTCGTGCTTTGCTTGCAGCTTAATGATGAGGTTACTGCCATTAAGGAACTCTTTGAATTTCTACAGAAAAGAAGAAAGTAACAAGATTATGCAGAACAAAGTGAGGTAGTTCATTATTTTGACAAACATTCTTTCCTGTTTATATGAAACCTTTTCAATACTTCTATTAATTCTGCTGTTGCCTTTGTTGTATACAGTGGGTTCAGAACGTTTTCAGACCTCTAATTCATCATGTGACAGTGTTATTTAACAAAAGGTAAATACTTCCTGCAACAAGCCACGCAGTTTATTCATCTAAAAGTGTTAAGTCATTCTTTGCTGTTGTCTTTAAATGTTTCAGGATTAAGCAGATCGTAGCAAAATATGCATAGTATGAGTGAAAGTATCAGGAAAAGCCACTCACAGAGAGGTAGAACATTTCCGTTTCCTGCTGGTTGGCCCTCCTCTTGGCCACGTTGTTCTTGCTCATGTAGGACTCGGAGGCGACAGATTTGATGGACTCGGTGGAGCGGCTGTGCTGGAACGCATCTGACACATCAAAGTCTTCCACGGTCAGCATATCCTGCAACGTCTGCATGGTGGCGTCCAAGGTCTTCCTCACCTGCGCGCAAACAAACGAGCTGTCAAATGACGCCGCGGGACCGAGGCCTAATAGATGTTTTCCTTATGGTGGAACTGATAGGATTTTCAAGGACAAAAAGGGAGCAATTTACGAGAAAAGGCCAATTCATTTCAAAGACATATTGACCCCTGGAATACGCAACCTTGGGAATAACACGCATTTGTTTTCGATATGTTATATTTTTTTGGGATATCAACACCCAGTGGACATTCACTGGTGAGGAGTTAGATTGACTAGACTTTATTTACATATTGCCTTCTGTACCTCGAAACTCCTTTAGCATAGTATTTATCTATCAAAAAATCTCTGCTATACCCCAAAACATACTGGCTGGGTTATACAGTTTGTGTATTGCTTAAATACACTCAGAGAATTCTAGAGAAAAATTGTACCTCGGGCTCAGACTGTTGTGCTACACACCAGTTTGTCTATTGTACATTGGGCAAATCTTAATACAAAACTGAGAGGACAAATCAAACACATAACCACTGTTATTCATATGTCATTTTGGTTCTTATTGTGTGAATCTGAAACCTTGATAACTGATAACGGACAGACATCATCCGAAAGACAATGCTCCCAGAAAGTACAGGTCAGCCAAGAGTAATAGCACAGATGTGGCCCTTGCACATGGCCCAGGGGTGAATCATGTGGGCAGGGAGGGAGGGAAGGCGTGCACTGGTGGGATAGGGTGCCACATGCAAAACTGGGAGACGGGGATATGAAGGGACTCACCTCCTCGTTCTCAATCTTTAAAGTGGCCAGACGGGACTGGAGCTGGTGGTATCGCATCAGGAGCTCGGTCTGAACGGGCTGCTGGGCACTCACCTGGCACACCTGCACAGACGAAACAGGGGACAGAATAAAGAGATTTAAAGAGGGGGTATTATGCTTTTTTCAATCACATAGCACCAGTCTATATCACACTACAATGATGACCAAACCTTCTGTTGGTCTGTAAATGCAGTAAATCAGAATAACTGCCTTGTATAAAATTGCTCTCTCAAAATGGCTGTAGCGAATGTCTTGAAATAGGCCTCTGTCTCTTTAAGAACCTCTGGCTCTTTCCGACACGCCCCCTCCACACGCTGTCTGTGGCATCAGTGGGGAGGGGGTTCTGCTGAGGAGCAGTGGTTGGTTACTCGGCTGGTGACGAAAGCTCGGAGGCGTCTCCAGGAGGTGGGGGCGTTCCTAGGAGGACTCAGGCAAACCTATCCCTAAAATGGCTGCCATCAGAGTTTTTACAGATTACTCAAAAATACGTGAATGTGCCAAGGCAACAATTCAGGCATGTTTTTAATGAGGGAATGACATAATAACATGATGTAAAGCTTTAAAAAGTTGATTTTGCATAATAGCCCCCCTTTAAAAAACAAACATGTTTCAAGTATTTTATACAACTCATTTTACTTTCAACTCCTCCCTTTCTATTTTGGGTTGCCACCTTTTGCCGGTTCCACTGTGAGCTGAGTAGTTTATTTTCAGTTACACGATTTAATGTCTACTTGAAGTTCAAGAGATAAATCGACTTGACCATGTCATGCTGTCTCTTGCTGCAGGGTTAAAGGCATTATACAATCCCTGTATAAAATGAGCTGTAATGTTATCAACGATTGGACAATGGCCACTGTAAAGTCCTCTTTAAAATGTAAATTCAAAACATTAACAGAAGGTATAGTCAACCGTAGGCCTAGGAGATAAATCCAATCGCTGTGGCAGTTAAACACTTGATCAATGTCCCAAATCAATCAGCCCGACTTTAAAGAGCCGGTCTGTCTCCTCACCTCGTCCCCCATATGTGGCAGGTACTCAAAGCGCATGGGGGGGCAGAACACCTGGTTGTGCATGTCCATGATCTTGTGCTTGTCGCTGCGAGAGTCCAGGTTGTCCACCGCGTTTTCGATGACGTCCAGCCCCTCGTGGCGGGACGTCTCCAGGTTGTACTCGGCAGACAGGTACGTCCTGAAGGCCCGGGCCAAACTGGCATGGTACCCAAGGTCGCAGCACTACAGATGTGGACACGACTGGTTAAAAACATGATTAATGAATGTGCTCAACTGTGGCAAAGAAGTGCAGATGTCCCACCTAATGAGAGGTGGACACCTTCTGTGAACTCTCTAATTGAGTAAGTTCCAAATTAGGGTCACCAAAATAGCAGCTTAGTTCGGAGAATTACAGCCCGGCTAAGACACTGGGGATAATTACAGTGCGTTATCACAGAGAGCTGTATAAAGTAACCTCATTAAGCGACGATGGAGGAGAGAGAGAAAGAGAGAGAGAGCTCAGGGCACTGACAGTTAAGTGAATCACTGTGTAAACACTCTTTAAGGCTCTTTAGAAGCTGTAGAGAAGGAACTGCCTGGGAGAAAGCAACTTGATTTGTAATTTACTGACAAAATGATTATACTTCACAATAATGAACTTCACAAAAATGATAACACGTGGCAACTTTTTTCTGAAGTGTTTGAATCTAAGATAAATGATTAGCTACTCTTTCTATAAAGGTAGCAGCGTCCTCAAGTGTCCTCCTGTCTGTACAAGCCTGAACTCACGGCCCACAAATCCTCTTCCTCAGGCTCAGGCGGATTCCGGATGACACGCTTCTCTCAGACACTCAGTCCATCAAAGCGCGGCGGCGGCGGCGGAGGTGCTGCCGCTGCGACTTCACACTCATGAACCACTGGCCACGGTCACCACTTCTCTTCATAAATAATCCTCTGTTAGCCTTTCAAATCTGAGGTTTCACCAAGTCGTTGCACAGACGTGAAAAGGGCCGAGAAAAGGGCCCTTGTGCACAGTGGTCAAGGTGGAGCGGTAACCACAACAAAGGTTAGAAGTTTGCATGACTCACAGTAATTAAGAATAAGCACAAGTGAGTTTAGTATTGGACTCTGAGCATCTGCCGAAGTCAGCTAGAACAGCCCTAACAACAGTTCTAAAAATGAGAAGTGCAGTGACATAAGACTAAAGGCTTTGTATTGCCACCTCTAACATCTGAAATGCTTTGTTCCACAAAAATTAAGGGGAAGTAAAACCATAAGAGGAAGTTTTTATACCAACACTGGCCACATTTGGGCTTTGACTTTGATTATAGGCTAATACATCAACCAGCTAGGTAGTCCTGACGAGTTCATCATACACCTCCTCCGCCTTAGTCAGTTCTGGCTCACAGGGCGTCAGACTGCTTTCGCCCCTCTGCCAACTGTCCCACACCATTTCCAAAACAACAATAAAGCAAGGACAATGAGTCGAAAGCGCTGTCCCGTGAAAGATGATAACATTTGCCTGTGTCACGGTTTGTCGCCTTGATGTGTTAATTAATGCAGGAGAATTAGCCGCAAATTCTTTTTCGGTGCAGCCAGCGGAACAGCTTGGTAACATAACAAGCTGTGATCCAAACAGATGGCGCAAGAGCGACAGAGATGCAGAGTTTAAACCAACATGGCGTCCCCGGCGGAGGGACGCGAAACAAACAAAGCTCGCACTTACATCGATCATGTCTGAGACGTCGTGGATGTAATATTTCGCCACGACCGCGTTTGTCGCTGCCAGGTTGAGCAGGTAGTCATTGCGGGCTTTGGTGCACTTGAGCTTGTTCTCCGAGTATTTGGCTTGTCTCTGGAGAGGAGAGAGAATGGGTCTTGGTTAGAGTAGCGACGAGTGTGTGTGTTGAGGAATTACACAAAGATAAATGTAAAACAACAATTATCAAATGTGTGAAACCGAATTTGCTTATTTCTCTCCAAAAAAAGCTATTTTTATTCACATGCTGCAACTATAAGGCTGAACTTTCAAACATACCACAGATACAGCCTCATTCACAACACTGGATGGACTTGTGTATGCCACCTGTCAGCTCGCTGTGGAGACGGACGATAGGCGGACTATATTTAGGGAAGAAAAGGGATGAACTGTGAAGGGAGCTACCTGCTCTGGAGAACTGAACTGATGCAAGTAAAAGCTAATTCATTATAAATGTATGAACTATTACTGAAATAATTCCCTTCCTCCTGAGAAGAGGCTAAAGCAGCTGGAGCCGGTATTAATCCTACGCCGTCAACACTTTCCCTTCAAGGCCAAGCCACGGGGCTAAACCAGACACGGACTGAGCTCCTTGCCTCATATTTTTCATAACACTGACTCTCAGGATTGTAAACAACTGCACACACATACCCCCTCCCTAACCACGCCCCCGTCGTTCTGCGTCTGCCTCAATACGTTTCCTCAGCCCCACCCCCCGTCAATGGCCGGTCGTCCTTCCTGTCCCCAAGAAAAAATTCCAACACCTGACCTGGTGTACTGTGTGTTTCCCATGTCTTGTTGTTTTTATGTATGTGCTTTGCCTGACTGTACCCTGATTGTAATTTTGCATATCTTCTTTTGTAAGGCGCATTGAGTTGCCTTGTGAAGTGTGCGGTATAAATAAACATGCCTTGCCTTGTCTAGTTACGTTTATTCATTTTGGTTCGTCTGGCATCTCCACTGCTGCCTCAGACCCATGTGGCAGGTTTGTATCACACCTCATTAATTTGTCAGTGTTTATGTCTCCCTGGTTGAAAGGATGTTGAAAATTAGAACTCACTGAGGATTGTTTAACTTTTGAGTAGAGATACCCAAATTAAATGTCTATTCTCTAATTACAATTGCAATAAAGTCAGTCAAGGCAGACCCATTGCATACTTTCACTTCAGCCACACTATTCCCTGATTTTGGTCTGCAGTTGCGCCGTAGTGACAAATGCCTTGAACACAAAGTTATAAATCTTGCCTCATCTCACTTTGAAAGCAATCTGCTGAATAGGATCGATTCTCACAGCATCTAAATAGCTTTGTTCGGAAGATCCAGGTTCTTTCCTTTGTGTCAAGAAATTCCCAAGAATAAAAAATGCATGAGCGCCCCTATAGCATTCTGCGTGCTCCGGAGACTGCTGACTCAGAGGAGCTGAGCCACTGCAGTGAGCCCAGATACTGGAGCTCCACTGTTTTAAAACATGGTGCCAACTTTCTCATACCTTCTCCTTCATCTTCTCGATCTTGCGGACCGTGCGCCGGGGCTGTCTGTCCTCATGCCGGAGCAGATTCACGTTGAGGTCACCGGATTTACTGAACTGTTTTTCCTCCTGTTTCTCTGCGTCTTTCAGTTTGCTCTCTGCGCTGATGCTCTCAGTGTGGTACATGTGGTAAGTCTTCATCACCTGCAAGAGAGAGGAAGAGGAGTTAGCTTCAATTGATGAATGCAGATAGACAATGTGTATGTACGGATATTGACTGGAGTACTATGAACAATATATGTGTGAAAAAAATCAATCGTGTATGAAAGCCAATTGTATATTTTCTCAATAAAAGGCTGTAACCATCGCTCCACTGTATATCCTTTATGACACCCACTATGTGCAGAGTGTGGTCTGGTATCTGTCAACCCATCATCGCTCTCCAGTTTGCCTCTCTTTACTGTGGCCCTCCTGCCCCGCACAGCTCCTCCATCACTACATCTGTTTATTTTTGCTCTTTGAGTCACTTTTACTTCAGGGACTTGAACCCTTCACCAGTGCTTTCCCTCGGTGTGATGACAAGTCGGCGCTGACACAACTTCTGAAGCCTTAACTCCTTCCAGATCCCACTGAATCCCCCCCCCCCCCTCTTGTTAAGAAACCTCCAGATGGTATAGTATGTGGTAAAACGTCTCACATTTTTGGAGCGTATTTATGGGCAGGCTTCAGGATGTGCCAGAGTCAACATAAACACTCATTTATTTGTTTCTTCCTTTAGGTTTCCTGTGATCAAACAGAAAACTCTGCTCTAAAGCCATAGGGTTCCTCTTAACGCCACAAGGAGGTCTCTAAAGTGAGTTTGTGTATGCCATTAGACTGCTCACAGCTGCAATCTTCCACTGACCTTCCACCTTTCCATTGTAAAACGGGCCTGCAGAGCCACTGAAAACTACCTGATGCACGAAAGCTTTTGTGCTACAATATATTCAACAAATAACTGTTGTGAGTGAATTTTTACATTTCCAACAAAAACAGGCGTACACTTAATCCAATGGGAACATGTGGCCACAGGACGCACAGACAGAGACACAGCTAATATTCAGCAAGAGTAGAGTAGGTTAGTTACAGTGATAGCATTGTTGTACCTGAATTTTGCTCTTTCTATAAAACACATTGTAATAAGTGAAGTAGTTCTATTATGAAACCGGGCCAGGGTCACTCCAGGGCAAGATTGTGTTTCTTGCACCTTTGCTCACAAATCTTTTTTTTAAAAACTCATAATGTTTCTCAGTACAGTGTATGAGACAGAGGAGGAGACATTAAAACAAGATATTGATCCCAGAAGGATATTGGGTCGCCCGAGCAGGAAATTAACACAGGAGCTTTGTTTTGCCAATTTAAAGCTTCCCTTTTATTTTTATACCTGCTTCTTGGACTGCAGCTTCAGACGTGTTGCCCATGGCGCGTCTCACTTGGCAGAGCAAACTAAACAATTTTTCCTCTACTCTGAAGACTGCAGCCCGCTAAGGTAATCCCCACGATGAGGCTGTGATATTGATTGAGGTATCTCATGGCACAGAGAGTGCTGGGTCAGCAGGAGGTTAGTGTCTACAATCAAGAGGCAATGGGTTATAGCGTTAGTGGTGTTGGAGCTGTTCCTTAATCCTGTTACTGCAGTAAATGGAAGTGGCCCTCACATGGGGCATCCATAAGAAGCAGACACCACACATTTCTTCAAGCTGCCTCCTTTTAAAGCAGAACTAAGTAACTCGTGCCCGTAGAGGCCATGAGCCATTGCAAATGTTGTAGCATGTTACGGTTTTTTACTCATTGTCCATAAGTAAATACTACGCTGACCGAAAAGACTGTAGACGTGATTCCATTAGTGTGTATTGAACCTCCGGGTTGGAGCACGGAAAGTTGCAACTGTGGTTTTCTGGCCAGAGACACCAGGGGGAGATGAAAGAATCATCCCATCAACACTTGTATTGCTCCCAGAGGGACTACGGAAAGGATTTATTAAAGGTCAACAAGTTGCTTTAAAATGTAGTTCTAGGCATTGAAATCTAGGTTTAAATGACCTGTAATTAAAAAAAAAAAGTGAATCAAAACATGTGCAGCAATTTAAATGTAAGGTTTGTAGTACTGTATGTTTTCAAGACTCATCGGTTTAAAAAGGCCTTGCAAACTCCTGATCTTGGCTTGCACAGACACACGGCCACTCTGCCATAGTTGTTATAATGTTGGTTCTGTATGTCTTTTTACTGTTGACGCGTACAACAATGGGTCCGTCCACAGGGACCAACCTTTGATCTGTGCGTCTACTGGGGGTGTGCCCTCTGGTATTTCCCTTAATTCACAGACTACAAAAATAATCTGTCCAAGCTGATTTTAGCCATAGGACCTGGCAACCCTAAGTGTGGGGCTCAGAGTTCTGATTGGATAACTGTCTTGAGAACCCAAACAAATTGCAATCATGCATGTTTGTATCTGAGAATAAATAAACAAATGCTGACATCGGATCTGAGGAAGATAGGTCATGTTTATAAAATATTTTTCAAAAATCTTTACATTTTATACACCCAGTGATACAAAAGTTAGGAGGTTACTGTAGTGAGTGATTGAAGCAGAGAACAATGCTTTTTATAGTATTGGCAACTGTTCGATACAAAGCTGACCAAAAACAAATACACACTCAGCATATGGAAGGAGCTTAAACAAACCCATGACCCTTTTATCTCTCCCACACTCCCTGTAGGATCCTGAGGTAGCTGCATCCAAACATGCAGATGGCAGAGGCCGAGCCCAGTGCCAGCTCTGCCCTTTGGTCGCCCCTCTCTCATCAGGCCGCACTGATGAATAAATCACAGACATCTCGCCCATCGCACTTCTCTTCGGGGGGGGGTGCACAGAACTGCTGAAGTCGCCTGGAGCCAGGC
Source organism: Gobius niger (assembly GCF_951799975.1). Lineage (NCBI taxonomy): Eukaryota > Metazoa > Chordata > Actinopteri > Gobiiformes > Gobiidae > Gobius > Gobius niger. The sequence continues at coordinate 21,187,552 of NC_136871.1, forward strand.
CAGACGAGCCTCTTTGTCCTGATTTAACACCGACCGGGGGATAGGACCAGGATACAGCAGCAGCACAGGACTATCCGCACATATGTTCAGATTTATATTCTACTCCCACAGCACACGCCATCCACAAGCTTGGATTAACTACTCTAAGATAAATAGTACTGCCAACGTCACGCAAATACGAGTGGTAATTGGAGGCATAAACCTGTAAGCAGAAGCAACGGCGGCTTACAGGCCACAGCAAAGGCACTGTCAATTATACTGCAATTGCAAAGTACACCATAATGCCTATGTTACTAGGTACTGTTTAATGTGTAAATGCTCTCTCACCAGCTTCTATAAATCACACCAATACAAGAGTTTAAATGGAGAATTTGGTACAGGGTCAACTGTCTTGTCACAGCTATAAAATAACAACACAAAACATTCCTGGGCCTGTTCTGTACATGGTTGAAATGCTCAAGGGCTTTGTCAGATGTTCTGAGTCTATGCCAAATAAAAATTCAAATCGGCAAAATACTGTACTGTACTTTTTACTTGGCTTGATCAGATATATATTTTTGCTTTCCGTAACAAACAGGATGGCGAGGAATAAACTGGACTTTTGAAATCGCGTGAATCAAGGAAAATGTGTTTGTGTTTGTCTAAATTTGCTTGAGTTGTGCTTCTGCAAGCCCACTCCCACACTCTCTTTTCATATTGTAATATATGGAAAGCGGGTGCAAGAAGCTTTTTTACAGCAGGAGGATAAAAACACCGTCTTTTAGGGCTTCTTCTGAGGCTTTTTGTTGACAAATGAATGCACCGGGGAAACATTTTTCACAGCAGCAGCAGCAGCAGAGATCAAGCACATTTTGTACCTTTATTATACAGGATTTTCATGAGACAATCAAATCAAAACACTAAAACTACATAAGCGCAAAAAATATAAAAATTGTAACTAGGTGAATGAAAAGTGAGGGATACTTACAGTGTAAAGTTCATTGGTCACTTTCACAAGCTCTTCGTGCATCTGGATTCCAATTTCTTTGCTCTGAAAAAAAGAAGAAAAAAAAAAAGGATATTACAAAACAACAGTATAATTTAACAGTTTGAGGACAATAAATCAGCGTGCTTGACCAATAGCTTGGTGATGTTAGTCAAGTAATACAACAGCAGCTTCAGGTTGTCATCGGTTTGTGTGACATTAAAACAGTACTAAGTAACTCATGCCCCTAGAGGCCACAAGCGCCACTGCAGGCGTCGTAGCAAGTTGTGTTTTTTTACTCATTAATTGTCCTGAGAGTGAATACTACGCTGACAGAAAAGACAAAGGGAGAGAGGGATATTATACATCCAATTACACACTGGAGATCATTTCTAAATACTGTTTAAGTGGCACTAGTCCGCAATTAGCTTTGCCCGTTAGCCGTTAGCTTCTTCTTCCTGATTCCATTAGTGTGTATTGCGCCTCTGGGTCGATGCAGGCAAAGTTGCAATTGTGGTTTTCTGGCCAGAGACACCGGGGGAGATGAACTCATCCCATTAACACTTGCATTACCCCCAGAGGGACTTACGAAAAGGATTTATTAAGGTAAACAAGTTACTTAGTTCTGCTTTAATAGTGCTAATCTATACAACATAATCAAAAACAACACTCAAAGGAGAACCACCTCATCTGAATAATTGCCTGCTCAACAATATGTTGCACAGTGTGAGATGGGAGACGGACTGTAATAACTTCATCATGTGAGCGAGGCGCGAGGCAGAAACAGATGGTGAGGAGCGTAATGAAGACACACTTTATTAGACTGACAGGAGCTGCTGAGTTCGACAGGGGTTGCATGATAACAATATGAGCTTGTTTGATGAATCAGGGAGAGGGGAACTTGTGCCGCGCGAGTACTCCGAAGGCCAGCGGAAAAAATTAATGAGCACAGGTCTTCGGGAATCAGAAACGACGCAGCTTCACTCTTTTCTAAGGGTTCTGTCCACATAGTGTCCATCTGCGATCAGACGTAGCCTTATGCACGATCAGAAGACGCATCATCATCGTTCTTAGAAGAAGCATTACACCCCGTCATACTGCTGCGTTGCCTTGACACGACGCGTTAAGTGGTTTCAAGAATGACTAATCAATTTTTATCTCTGTATCATTTTCAGCCACATCAATAACACAGGGCGCGGCTAAACACAACCGAAGACAAAGGTTAAACGAACAGTTCAGACATGCAGCCACCCAGCCCTCGAAGGGTTTTATGGGCCGATGAAAGTCCAACATGCCCACACCCTGCTCCCGCCGTCCACGCTGACACGCGCCGACGGTGACTCACAGACGAGTAATCAAAACTCGCCGGGGGATCGTTTCGGACTGAAAACCCGACTGCTTGCTTTTCAGGAGCGCAAACAGCCACTTATTAATTGACTGAGATGAATCCGGACGGTGGAAGCAGAGACTTCTCCATTCTCTCTGTGTGTATGTGAATGAGTATCAGTATGCAAGAGTGGGAGACGGGCCAACTTGCAGTGCCTGGTGCAGAGGCTCTGGGGGGAACTCTCAGTGATGCAACACGCTGTAACCATCACCAGCGCCTCGTATTTAAAAAAGTCTTTATCACACTTAGAGATTTCATTGTTTTGGTGTAAGGTACAAATAGGAAAAGCACATCCACTGACATGTGCGGGATTATTGTTCTTGGCTCATTCCGTCTTTATGAATTATTCAAAGCCCCTTCTCACAAACATTCATCGACAATTGTCCATTTATAAAGGCAGTCTACAAAGGCAGTCTCTGTGTCTGTGTGCAGCATGGTTTTGGAAAAGTATTGATTGTGATTTTTCTGTACTACAAATGTTGTTTCTGCTAAACTAATTCAAGATACAAATATATTTCATAACGTGTTCGTAGTGGTCTAAATTATAGGATCTTATACATATGAGGAGCCCACGGGTAAAGGATTTGTATTGTACTTATAATTGCCATTTTTGTGATTTCGATTTGTTAAATGGGTAGTTCTAATTGTACAAAAAATTAACTCATGTGCCCCAAAAGCAGGCAGATGTAAGAATTATCTGCAGCATTTGTTTTCTTTGATATGGAGTTCATTTTAACCTTTAAATTACATTCTGGCAGGTTCAAACTAAAATTAGTCAATTCTGTGTGAACTAATGTGGCTAATTTATAGCCCGATAATAAAATAATCTCATTATTAAATCTAGTAGCAGCAGGGGCACTAATTGATTTCTTTTTCTGGCTCGTGCTCTCAGTCTCACTGGCAAGAACACAGGTCTAGTGCTTTACATACCGAGTAAAAATATGAATGAAATGAACCTACAACAAACCGTGAAGGTAAAACGGGTGATGTGGTGTTTGGGTAGCCCTCAGTCCTCTCTGTCAGTGAGCCAGGCGTGCTTCCTACATAAGAGCTGCTCGTGTTTGTGTAAAGGAGTCTGTTTCACACCGTTTCTGTCTCCAGGCCAGACTAAATTAAATGTACCTCCTACCATGTGCAGGAGTGCCAAGACAAAGCTCCAGCAGTCAGACTGGCGTTGTTGCTTCTAAGGAAGTCAAATGCTTTTTCAATTGGATTTTTATAATATTAAGAGTGAATGTTGTGAAAGAAACCAGACCGGTTAGATAGTACTTCAGTAAGGCAAAACATTTTCAACACTCTGTACTATGAGGCCATATTCTATTTCTTTATTACTTTAGATCAAAGGCGTCGTTTTGTTTTGATGTGGAGGGTCAGCATGGCGACAGCATGATTCACCAAATCACGCCAATGAAAGGTTTTAGCAGGAGTCCTCATGGGTACATTTGAAATCTGGGCTTTAGTTTGGACACTCCTGTTATATATGTCATAGGTGTATTTTTGGTTCAGTTGTACCAGATCTAGTTTTGATTTATTTTATTGACAGTGTATATTAGCATAACAGCTCAACTGTATAATATGCTGAGTGCGATTTTTCATGTAACAAATAATGTGGGGTGTGTCCCTTGCCTTTTTAAAGAGCCTGATGACGTCCTCACAGATCTGAGCGAGTCGTACGATGACGTTGTTGGTGTAGATGTCACTGAGGGTGGCGTGGTCCCGGCTCTCCCTTCTGGTCTGGTTCAGAACAAGGTACCAGCAGTTCACAGATGACAGAAGGTGCTGATCCTTCCTAAAAAACAACAAGGGACATGTATTATTCACTGATCACTGACATGTATTATTCACTGATCCAACAACACAATTCACACAGGAAAATGGCAGAGCAACACAACAACAACACTTTCTAACAAGTGTTATTGGATGTAAGAAGCATTTTACACTCAAAATTACAAAAACAGAAGAATGAGTACAATTACGTGTAATATACAAAATGGTAGCTCTTCGTGGGAGCTGTTTGTGTAGTTGTGAGAGTCTACTGCAAATTGTACTAACACAATACAAAAGCATTAGTTGATCTGGTCCAGATGAGCCAATGCAGCTCAGATTTTACTATAAAACGTTCACGATACTCAGCAGTTTTGTCCGTGGCTACAAAACACTGTGACCTCAGAAAAAGAAAACAGCAACATCAATTGTTCTAAATGGATATTAGATTAAAGTCATCCTTTTATCTTCCTCTATGCTGACATTAATAAATGTTTTCCCCGGCCTGCCGATAGTCCCAGCCCAGACCTGACCAGCCTGATCAGGTTAAGCCTCAGTCACTCGTGACCATAATGATCCTGAGAATCCCGGGCCCTGATTGCGGCTCTAATCTGGTTAAAATGGTCTAAGCCTGGGGTGCTTTTCGAATAGGAAGCAGATACACAATCACCTCCAACTGCCCACATCATTAATCAATCAACAAACAGACAAAAACAGACAAAGGGACACACAGGGAAATGGGAGCGGAGGATGCGGTTTCATTGTGGCCTGACAAGAAAGATGACGCCAAAGTCCACCCTTCAGAGGTATCTTAAGAATACAGGGTGTAAAGACACTAATATTGGGCTGCTCTGGTCCACATTACAACGATAGATCTAAAAACGAATCAACTGTTTGATTTTCTGTTAAGGAAAAGGGTAGACATTTTCCTTTATGCTAATTCCCTCAAAGCTAGTAAAGGAGTGCTACACACTGCGCCACTGAGCATGCAGGAGTTCATCAATTAATTCGTAAAATTACAAATCTTAGTTTAACATTTCTCAGGAAGGGCCGTCTGACAGTGCAGTGAACTGACTCAGGTTAACTGCAGCAGGTCTTTATATAGAGCATCTTGTCCCTGTCTCCTCAGGGATGGCCCATTTCACAGAGCCCTCATCCCTCACTCTGCACCACCTCTGCTGCAGTCGCCTGAGTGAGTGTTTGTGTGTGCAAGAGGAGCAACAGAACTGCAGTCTATGATAAAACAAGGTTTTTTTGCACTGTAGCATCTTGTGGATTGTTAAGATCACACACAAAATGCAGGTGATGATTTTATAATGCTTTGTTTATTAGAATTTATGCATGATTATCCCAATATTCAAGACTAACATGTGAGGTATTTCAGCACTGAGCTCCACAGCTCAACCTGAAAAGATCAATCATGAAAGAAAAGTCCTAATAGTCCTACAGGGGTTGAAATCTATATGAAACTGGGGCATGAGTGTAGGGGTTGTTTACAAACATTGACCTAGAAAACATGTTAATGAGTCCTTCACATCTATTTCACTAGGGGCAAATCCATAAGTTGTGACCTAAAATGGGAATGTTATATGTGATTTGCACTGCAGTCCACAGCAATCAATAACATGTTTAGAATATGCTGAAATATTGAAAGGAAAGAGAAAAAAACAAACTTGCTACAAAAACATTGTGCAAAGGGACATTGGTCACACGTTTGAAATTGTTTTTTGTGACATGGGGTGGAAGATAAAGCAGATTTTTTTTTCCAATTAATTAGCTCTATCAGTGAAATGGGAGCATGAGGTCAGTCATTAGACCTGCTGCCGCTGCCTCTGCCTGTCTCATCTCTCAGATATAAACTGACTGTAGTGGCCACATAAGACATTATTAGTAAAATAGCACTCTGCATTGACATGACTTCATTCATCACTTCTTTTATTTTACGTCAATATCCCAATAGCCTATTGATGATATTTTAGTGGTCGGGTTGTGGGACACCAGCACAAATACAGGGAGAACATGCAAACCCCACACAGATGGCAAGTGCAATTTTCAAATTAAGCAACTCATTTAACTTAGATGTTTGCATGGACATTTCTGATTATTTGCAAAACTAGACATAGATTTGTATGATCAGAAAGTCCACTTTGTGTCTCATACCAGCAGGATATGATTAGCATGCAGCGTGAGTACAGAGGAAGTGCATCGTTGTGAGATCTTCTTACATGTATTCATTGTGTTACAGACGGTCATGTTTGCATCCATTTACATTTAGTGACATTATAATGTTCCTGAATCTTTATATACATGCGGAACAAATGGTTTGAAGTTTGAGTCATTTTCAAATCAAGCATTTGCGAGTTGACTCATGGCAGGCATCTACTAGTAAACTCCATTTTCTGCCTTACTTGCAAAAAAAACATCAAGAAGTAGACTTATAAGTACAAAATAATCTCCTTTACTTCTATAAATCATCTGGTCCATGTTGAATAAAGAAGAATTTTCAGAGAAGAAAGAGGACATTTATTACCTTGGATTTATTTGAATGCATTAAGATAAATTTAAAAAAGGAAGTGGGTACTAAGTATTAACAGTTCTGACGCTTGTCACTGTCAGAAAAATAGCAATGTGATTTTTTTTTTTTATCATGAATCCCTAATTGTAAGTCTTATCTCTGTGTGTATGAAAACTGGAATGAGCTGTGACGTAAATCCAACTGCTCATCACTGAAACATCCAAGACAGAGGAAAAGGGTCATACGCAGCTCCTTTCTTCTCCGTTCAAATTCATTGCTTCCACATCATTTCATTCCTTGCATGAAGTCCCCCTGCCAGGATGTGATAGTGCCCAGCTCCATGGACCCAGCCCAGAACAAAGGCAGTGACTGGGAGACGAGATCTGAGCAGAATACACTGTCTCAGCGAGGATAGTCAAACTGCTGTTGGACATTAAGAGCCGTGCTCAGCTGTGACCTATGATCCTCGCCCCTTGTGCCATCACAGCCCGGACCGCCTTAAACAACGACACAGTGGCGCTAGAAAGAGGCAGCAGCTGGAGCTTCATGGTGTCAGTTCACAAAGGCCACGGCTCACAAAAGAGGCGTCTGGTAAAGTTTCAAGCGCAAGTTGAAATTGTGCCACAAATAATGCAGTTTACACTTCACTTCACTTCTAAATCAGGGGTGGCCGATATGCCAGAAAAAATATCCATGTCATAATTTTCAAAGAGCTGTGATAATGGTTTCAATTAGAGGTCGACCGATATATTGGGCCGATATTTGGGCTATCGGCCAATCTAATGCTGACAAACGCCAATATCTCCAGAATTGAAAGTGACGGCTTCCTGTTTTTTTGCAGTGGAAAGGGCTCAGTCGGAGCTTTGATATAAAATCGGTCTGAAAAAAGTCTGTTCCTCCGTCAATATGGACATGCTGCACCTCATTTTGAAGAACCTGGAGAATTCAATCGCTGAGTTAGTTTTAACCTCTGCAATTGTGTTTTTGATCGCTGCACAAAATGGCGCGGCTAGCAACAGTATGCTGAAGCTAGCCGCGGGATGCTATTGCTAACGTCAACTAATCAAGGCTGAACACAGGGAAACTTGACCGGATCACTTAAAGAAATAAAATCGGCCACTGCTGGAGCCAAGTGTTTGTATTTTAGTTTATGAAATAACTGATCTAACAAATTTGTAATGATCACATCACTTTATGTCAGATGTTTATATTAATGCAAGCCAAGAATATTCAGTGTAGAAAAGTAAAGTGATCCTTGTTTAATGTTTTTGCATTCATTTATTCATAGATATAACTGATAAATGGTATGCAACATCTCATTTGCAAAGACTGTATTGTAGTCACACTGGGAAAAAAAGGACCATTCACTTTTTCACTCAGAAAAAGCCATTTTACAGTTTAGAAGCTTCATACACAGGATTATAGACAAGAAATTTGGAATAATTGGCCAAAAATATCGGTCAAAAATATCGGCCGTGCATATCAGGCAAGAGGGGGCTTTTTTGCTTTCACACACCTGGGAGACGCAGAAGGTGCTGTTGACCTAAGATACGATAAGATAGGTAAGATACCTCCATTGGTGGGAAAACAGCACCGAAATCTGTGTAAATCAGCTGGCAAGACACAGCAACATCATGTGATTCTGAAGAAGAGTGCAGTCGACACAGTCAGGTATGAAAAAAACACAAGCTGTGTGCTTCGTCTGGGAAGGGTTAGCGACAATTCTCATCAATACTTTATGAGCTGCTAATGCTGCTGTTACACCTGCATTTTATATCTGTGCACTAGACTAATTCAATCAACCACATTATGAATCCCAATGATACACTCTTCAAAACGTCTACTCCACAATTCAAATTAAGTTAGCGCTTCTCTCTCAGGACCAGGTAAGAGAAAGTAAGTGGCGCCTGCTTTTAATGTGTCCAGTAAGTGCAGTTAGGAGCTCTCTGGTGATTCGTTATAATGCGTCCAATAGGAGAGAGAGCGAGGGGCGGGGCACAGTGGGGTCGCCGTAGCTGCAGTAGTTGTAAATCACACAGAGGCGGGGAGTGTGCTCGCTAATGAATCTGCACTGCTCCAGTTGGGCCAGGAGATTGTAGGCGGACATCCAGCCCATATGGAAGTGTGTCCCGAACAGAGGTGGTTCAGGGCTTTTGTCTTTAATGTCAGAGTATGTTGGCTTAGAAAGCGCCACAATAAATCTGAAGCAATTAAAGTGTAAAAAAAAGGTTTCACAGGAAATAAAGTTACAGATGAAAGATTCATATTTCATACTGTGGCTTTTCAGTTTTTATTGGGCAAGGATTGAATAAATGTTTTTCTCTGTGGCTCTTATTTCATATGCGTGAATTTTAATCACAATCCACGGACATTCAGGTGCTATGCAATTTCCAATATGCTCCATCTTGTGAGCATAAGTCAGATTTCACAGAAACATTCTTTGATGCAGTGTAGATAACGCAGTTAAAAGTACTGTAAGACCCACACATGTACTGGCTTTCTAAATTATATTGGCACACTCTTTATAGTTAATATGATACAAAACTTTTTTTATTGGAATCTCACAAAAATGCACCCTTTTTAGCCCATAACGTTTAAGTGTGTCCATTTTAAATTGCTAATATCTGAGAATATCTTCTCTGCTTTAGTTTACTTTTAGTTTAGCTCTTTTCTATTCATAAACAACATCAACACAAGTCGTCTGTCTTGGAATCATTTATTAGCACTTCCTTGCACCTTCATTCCCTCTAAGGGCTGTCGGCCCGGCTCATGTGTCAAATAAGTTGTAGTTTTATTACATTACATACAAATGCATACGGTAAGTAGTAATATATACGTGTCTAAAGGTGCTCACAGTCCATGTACCAGACTCTCTGGAGGTATAGGTAAAGTCAGATGATGAGAAAGCATACCCGACTATGAATTTTTTTGGCTGCGTGAATAAGATCAACTTCATGAGCCAAAGGTTAAGCTAAAACAGCAAAAAAAATAATAACTGGCAGCCATGTTTCAAGCCATACAGCTGCTCCCAATTAGCAAGTCCAAGGCAAACACACCCGAGTTTGTGACAACTTTAGTTCCTACTTGGGTCAGTTTAATGGGATATTTCTGGATTTTTGACATAGGGCCACAATTCCTAGTTATCCAGAGAGTTGTTGATTTCTGGAGGGTTTTTTTTTTGTTCATGCAGTCCTTATATTTGAAGAGTTTAGTGGTGCTAGGCTAGCGCATGTCTATGGTAACTAGCAGCCTGCATTAAAAACCTCTTCAAACTCATCGGATAGTCCTTCAAACGTTGCCATAGCTGATTTGTTTGTGAATTCCACATGTAGTAGAAGTTTGTTTACCTGCGGCCGCAGGTAAACCTGCTGAAATATAAGTTATTTTAAATGCAAAATGGTTATATTTCAAACATTATTCAGTCAACACAGACATTTATAGTCTGGTGTTATAAGTTATTGCCTCAGGTGCACTGTGCTTGTATCAGACTGTTTTTAATGCAGGCTACTAGTTACCATAGACATGCGCTCGCCTAGCACTAGCCTAGCACCACTAAACTCTTCAAATATAAGGACTTCATGAATTATCTCGACTCTCCACACTCTGGATAACTGCTGAATCTGAATCGAGCAAATTGGTAAGAGGTCTAAGTCCAAACCAGATGTGCATCAGCGTCCGCCATGACAAGGAGCGTCCGAATAGAGCTGTCAGTTAGTTCAACGCAGCTGAAGCTCTTGTTCCTAACTGCATAGGGACCTAACTGTTGACCTTATAACATGACTAAGGGATAGGAACAAGGATCAGGACATAGGTGCTACTATTGTAGGAATTCGGATACAGCCCAAGTCCTCATAACACTACATGCATGCAGTGGGTGATTGCTTTCGTTTCCAGGTCGAACGCAGCTTTGCCCATTTGCCTTGAGCACAGCAGCTTTAGGAGCATGCGGAGCTGGATTTCACGCTCTGCATGAGGGGAGAGCTAATGTGAAATGTTAGCACTGATTTCTGCAGAACATTTGAAAGAAGGAGGAGAAGTGGGTCACTGTTTGCTCAAATCTGACCACCTTCACTTATTTTAATGAACATTTAAAATCCATCAGCTGTATAGTTTCTGTCGTAGCGTTTTAAGTCATCATTTGGGGAAATTGAACAAACTAACACATCTGGGAGCAAATGTTTAAAAAAATAACATTGTTACAGCATGCTTATTGACCAATGCATGCTGTACTGAAGGCAAACATGGGATAATCGATGTTGCCATTGTCGGTTTGCATCATAATCTGAAGCTCTTATCTCAAAACTATTGATACATTGATACATCATCTTCATATTGACAGCAAGCTTCATCCCAGCGGGAAGACACTCACTTGAACTGCTGGTGTTCTCTGGAGCTGCGGATCTTGGAGGAGAACCTCTCGGCCAGTTTCTCCAGACTGCGGGAATACTCCAGGTCAATCTCAGATTTGCGCCGGAAGAACTCCTGCAGGTCCTGGAGGAGCTGGATCCGCGAGTCCGACTGCTGCTCCAGACATTTGAACTGCTCCACCAACTGGTTACGGATCTCTGCAAGACAAAAAATACACATTAAGTGGAGGGATCTGCGAGGTATGCTTTTTATTTACACTAATAAATACGTTGCAATACATTTACAAAATCACAAGCAAAATATGGATCTTTGGACAGGGCCGGCCAAAACTGATCAAATTCATGCTGACTGATTGATATTGATGTCTTGAGTATACACGGCCTCAGTAACATGAAAAGAAAGCTTGTAATCTGAACATGCCCTATACCCTATAAATGCTGCCGCTGTATATCTGCCTTGTGGACTTACTGTAAGTTCATAATCACAATATGAAATACCACAATAAAGGCGACAGATGGTGAAACTGCAACCTCAGCACATGATTAATAATTAATCAGGCTTCCATAATGCGCTCAAGACATATTGTTCTCGGAAACAAGAATTGGCGCATATAATTAGAATAAACAGTTAATGTTGCAACACATGACACATCCAATGAGCTGATCTAACTTTAAACTTGTCAGGGTTAGTCATTGTATTGCTGTCACTTCTTAGAATCAAGACATGCAGTACAGTTTCATGAGTTCTGCACCTTTTTCGTATGAAAAGTTTCCATGATTATGCTGCATCTGGAATATTTTATTGCATGGTTTTACGAGCAAAGCTAAGACCGAAGAGAGATAACTATAAAAAAAATAAAAAAAATAAAGCCATGTTTAGAATTAATTTGTAAACATAATCTCAAAGTCAGTGAACTTAGCAGGAATTGTAATATAGGAATAATCCCAGTGAAAATTAAGCCCAAAAAGCACTTTATTTTCATACCACACAGTAAAATGACTCATTCATTAAATTACCTCTCCTGTTAATTCCCGTGAGGCATGCTGGGTTGTTGAGCCTAACCAGTAGCCTTGGGCCCTAACCAATAGTAACCAGTCATGGAGACCAACAGACAGACAAACCTGTACACACATTCATTCACCAACTGCACCCAGAGTTTAATAAAAGATCATAATGCGCTTTTGCAGCCAGTCCAAGTCAATGAAAACCAGAAAGGAAACCTGACCCCTCCGTAGCTCTGCCAGGGCCACGCTCAACACGGGACCTTCTGTGCTCAGCCAAATCACAATCACACAGGACCAGGATGGAACTGACAAGCATCTGTCATCAAGAAACACGATATAATGATTGGGAAAAGAAACCTCGTATGACTTCCGGAGAGAAGAATGAATCAACATCCCTATTAGTGTCTGTTGAAACATCTTTTACCGTATCAGCGCCTCACGGAACCAAATGTCTCAAATACCGAGAGTGTTTCCACCAGCTTGAGTCACAGTGGACATAATCGGACTCATTGCATTATGACGGATTTTCTCCTGAGTTTAAAGTCAGATTGATACTACTGCTGATTAAGAAGCCCCACGTTGATAACTGAGATGGACCGCTTTGAAATTCAATTAATTGTAGAGTTCTCCTAGTCAAAAAACAACTACAACAAAGTGTCAATGAAGCAGAACCAAATGGCAACACATGGGATGCAGTGGATTCACTGCTACGTACGTACCATCAACATAGTTTTGTGAATATGACTAACCAGGAAATAAACTGTCCGTGTTTTGTTTTTGTTTTTTTTGTCGCGGGTGAAGCCTCAAGCTGCTCTCAATATGAGGCTTAATATGTGGTTAACCGCTGTCCCAGCCCTCTGTTTTATGGACCTCCTTCTGCCTCCTACCTCTGATCTCACTCTTCACAGCTCCAAAAACTCCAAGACAGATACCCACTTGCATTGTATGAAGAATAGTAGCACGTAGCTATTTTTCCTCACCGAAACAAGCTCAGGAACAAGCAAAACACGATGAAAAGGAAGCTATCTCGAGAATACGCCGGGGTAAACACTTTTAAAACCACTTGTTTACAAAACTGGAGTGTCTAACAACCCGCTGAAGCACTGGGTTTGACAGATGCCGTTGGAAAAATAGGTCATACGCTGCATAAGTGCGCCCATATTCCCAACACAGGACCGTGAATAATCAGAGAATGAGTCCTTCAGTAATTCCCAGGTCTATAGCGTACATTTGTGGATGGAAGGATGTGACTGGAGAGAAAATGACGTTAATGATGTTAATTGCTGCTTACATGCCTGGCCAGCCATTTATTTATTTTTACAAAATACTACAGAGATTTGCCATAATTCATAGTCTGGTAAATATGTCAAAAGGGTTTACAGCTAAGACAAAAGAGAGTAAACCATTACTAACCACAAATATTTGTCAATTATAATGACATGTGACAACACGGACAACCAAATAAGCAGCAACTTACTATTCTTTTTCAACACATCTGTTCTCTGTAAGAAGCTAGAGAGGACACACATGTTCATTAAATAAAGGATTAAAAGTGTGCAGAGAAAGAAGCAGTAGTGAGCGCTCACTCGATCACATCTTGAAGTAGTGAAAACAGGTGCTCATTGAGATCTGTGGGCCAGGATATACTTGACTAAGAAGGATCGAGGCACTCCGTATTTCTTCGTTAGTTGGTAAAGGATTAAAAGCTATGTACATCTCGCACTGAAGTGTCACATTCTCACTGGGAGATTGTGTCATTCTAATTGTTCAATCATAAACACGCTATAAAATAGATAACCCTGGGAATGAAGAGTAGTGCATTGATTTAATGTGAGTAGAGTTAGCAAAGAGCAACCACTGGTCCACTTATCTGAGTTTTTCAAAGCACAAATTGTTTCCCTGACAATTAAGCATATCTAAACCTGATCTCAGTCATATCTGACTGCTAGCACCAAAATCCTCATCATGCTGTTGAGGATTTGTTTTTTGTTGTTACATATACTGTACAACATACTCAGTTTGACAGACTTTCCGTATCAGTATTTAGGGCCCGACATGGATTTTTGGAGTTCAATACCGATACCAATATGTAGGGGGTTGGCCAATATTATATAACTTTAATAAGCCTATAGTTAAACATTTAGCATTATAGTAAAGGTTTAAATTATAAAAACATGAATGAAGGTTGACCGGTGTGGGTTTTTCTGAGGCCGATGCCAATTTTGGGCCAATGCCAGTATGCACCACGGATATTTTTGGTTAATATTATAAAAATATGTCTGGTCTATAATCCTGTGCATGATGTTTCTAAACGTGTCAATGTTGAACTGGGATAGCAGGGGGCGCTGTATATTTGTGTTTAGTAGGTACTTCAGTGTTTAAAAAACAAAAATCCGCAGAATCCAAAACAAAAAACGGTAAGTCTCTGTCTCTTATGGCTCCGAAATTATACATAAAAAATACGTAAAATAGGTGAACAAACTGGTGAACGGTTTTCACTGTGGAATTTCTCCACTCCCCTGAAGTCAAAGTAGTTGCGGGAGGGTTCATTTTAAAGCCCAACAGAGAAAACAGGAATTTTCTATCACTTTCGGCCACCACCAACCAATCACTCACTACATTCACCCTTTTAAAAATACATCTGATTATCTGTGAACAGTGAGTGTCCCCTCCAAAGTGATCGCTTTGAAATGGCCAGTTAATGACCCTTTGACAGCAGTTGTCCTTTAATATTCAGCTTAAACAATCCCATTACAGCGACACTATACATCACCAAGGCTCTGTTATGACACTCTGTGAGAGGGGACAGCCACCCGTCATGACACTGACATTAACATGGCTGACCCTCTGTCCATTTATCTTCATTATTACAAGGCCCAGGGTGGTTCTGCAGGGCCTCAGCACCTTTCAGGGACACTCGGTGACACAAGTTTCCTCACTGAACAGGAAACACTCATGAACAATAGTGAAGGATGTGAGACCCCTTGACTCTGCTCCATCTGTGGTCACACGGCTGTAACAATTCTTACACACAGCACTGCTTAATGACGGGTCTGGACTTTGGCGGCTGCAAAATATGAGGAGAAAATAACTCTTTGATACTGAAAGAACAATGATAATGCAACATTTTAGCAAACCATTTCAACACATGCCATTAAATTTACACCAAAAGTATAAACTATTTTGTGTCAAATTGTGACCCCAAAAGAGCAAGGCAAAAGGAACTGAGTACAATCTCAATTTCCCATCAAACACTTGACTCAGCATCACTTTTTGAGAGTGAAACTTACAGGTCTTCATGTGCAATTTAAGCAAGTCAATATGTCCATCACTTTGTGTGACAGTGCAGGTTAAGGTTAAGGTTTGTTACAGTGCAAGCCCAAAGGAAAAACATACATTGGACAACTAATGTAAACACCCCCACTTAACCGAGAAGCTCCTGCCTCTTCTCCTTCAGTCTTTTTGCTATACTGTATGCACGCTGCTTGACTCTGTGAAGGAGATTAAATTTGAAATCATAATCTTTACCTCAGACAGAATTAAACACTTTGAGAATATGGTCCTTGGGCATGCAGCGAGGCACACACACAGCAGACAAAAGCCTCTGGGAGCCACATTTACTAAACCTAATCCTTGCCCAGACTCTGCTATCCCAGTGCAGTAGCCAAAATCACATGAAAACCTCTTGCAAACCAACACTCCTCATCCAGACCTCTGCCTGTCCTTTCAACAGTCTCAAAACCTGGTTCCAATCATTGAGCTAATCCCCACACTTTCCCGTGCTGCGCTAATCCCCTAATGATGAATGCCGTTTTGGAGCTATATGGATGCTCGTGGTGCTTGGGATGGAGGCGGCTGCTCAGACTGGCGCGGCACGTGTACATCCGAGATAAGACAACAGAAGCCCGCGACTAATCAATGGCCACACAGCGGTCAGCCAGCAGTGCACTGGACCATGAGACATCTCCTGTCAATCAATGAGGTGTCCTTCCCTCCCAATCTACATCATCAGCTGGTTAGTCTGTATGCGCCCGAGGCTGTTGGTGTCAAAGGTCAATATCCCTGGTGTCATGTTATAAGAAATGATAGGGTATTGTTGCATTGACGACAATTTCCTGTCCTTGCTCATTTCTGAGGACAGCGAGCCCTGTCTCACTGAAAGAAATATGATTCATTTAAACTACGTTACGTGGGACGAAACATGCTGAGGGTGGACGATTGTGGATGAACTGGCAAATCGTACTAACAACATCTTTGTAATTTATGAAAATGTAACATCTTAACTAGGGTTGAAAGATATATCGTTATCGTATTGATATTGAGATATGAACATTCAAAACATTCAAATCAAAAAAGCAAGATATAAACGATTTATTTTCCAGAAAAATGCTTGGTTTTCACCTAACCCATAGTTATATCGCATCGTATTGATATTGAGATATTTGGCATGAATATCAAGTTATGAAATACTGTCCATATCGTTCAACCCTAGTCTTAAACCCCACTTTAACTGCGCATTTTCTCCAGTTCAGCTTTATACAAATCTAAAAGGTTACAGCCTAGGCCAGTGTAACGCCTCGTTTAAAAGCTAAGACCTATAAAACTAATTTAAACAGAAGTTTTTCCTTGCGTTGCTACCACGTTGTTCTTTCTTTTGTTTTGTTCTTCTTGAGGCGTTTTTGCAGCCTGGCACGAGCCAGACTGATCCTCAATGTTAAGAGGTACATGAGGAAACAAACTGGAATTTTGTGATTTGAATTTCACTGACTCCGGTAAAACCAAGACGAGCCAATCATAGCACGGGAGGCGGGAATTAACAGTGCGTCATCTTCTGCGCATCTTCTAGCCACGAACCTTAAGGATAGTGGGCTGGTGCCTAATCTTGAGCTAGTCTCTGATTGGATTATGAATGTCCACCGTTTACCAACTATCCTAGGAAAAATATTTTTGCCTCCGGTAAGTAACCGTAACCAAAACAGTGAAAATGACGGCCGGAACACGACTATCTGTTACCAGCGCCCTTTCTTCTGTTTTAAATGAGTTGGACTTAGAGACTTAAAGCCACAGCAGGAAGGAACATTTACTCGACTGCACGTGTGGACAACAAACGATAATGGCGGAGGTTGTAAACGCAACGCGACGGTCGCTCTCGTTCAAACTGCGATCGTTGGCCCCACCTCAAGTCTCGATTTGGAAATTGCGTCCTATTGCCACAATTCCAGACATACAAATACAAATTCACAAGTACATACATAAAGTCAGTCTGGCTTTATGCCAAGCTAGCGTTTTTGTGCCTTTTCTGTTGCATAATTTATTCATCGCTTTTTGTCACTTTTTTGGTGCTTTTTTGTCCGATTTTTTTCACTTTTTCATCACTGTTTTGTCACTATTTGATTGAATTTTCCTCCTCGTTTGTCGCTATTTTGATGCTTTTTTCAAGAAACTTTTAGATTTGGGTAATGCCAAACTGGAGAAAATGTGCATGGTTAAGGCGGGGGTTGAGAGGTTAAAAAATTGTGGACATCGACTCGCAGCATTGGTACAGCATTCCTTGTACAGAGTTTATTTCCACGATGCCTGACATCAAAAGTAACTCATGAATGGGAACTGGTAAGTAAATAATCAGTTACGCGCTCCATCATCTGATGTTGTTGCTGCAATGACAAATATGCCTTTCGACACCAAGACGCCGCTGACCATCGTAAATAACTGTGCAGGCGTGGCCTTCCATCACTACAAGGACAGCAGCGGTGCTTCGGGAGGGGGGGGACCCGTGCACCAGGCGCGAGAGAAACAGCCCTGGATGTGAGAAGAGGCGTCACCATGGCAACAAGGGCGTGCGCCGGTCCCGCGGGAGCAGCCGATTGGAAGAAAATGAGGCTAATGAGGTAACCATGGAAACAGCCTTCGGATCAAAACGGCAGCAAATTGGCTGGATTGACTTTTGCCTTCACAATAGCCACGTGGATCAAACAGGGATTAGAACAAATGCCAGACAAGATTTTAAATTATAACCACTTGACGTTACCAGATCATTATCTGACAAAGGAAAAGCTCTGATCCTGCAAAATGTATAAAAAGGATAAAACATATTCTTCGCAGACTAGCCCTCAATGACTAACATTTAATAATAAAGACAGTAATGTGACTCTACATCTTTTTTTTTTTTGGACCTCTGCAGTTTTGAGGGGCCATTAACACAACAGCTCCCAATGACCCTGGTGTTGATGTAAAGTGTTCTCCTCTCTCTTGTGACAGCTCACTCATGTAGCTAATTAGTCAGCGCTCCTAATTTAGCTCATATGTAATTATGCTTCACAAGTTGTTTGGACATTTTCATCAAACGTGCAGCATTTTGCCATGGGAAACACATGGACCCAGCAGGATTCACTGTCAGTGCTCGAGAGGCAGTGATCACAACAAGTAGGTATAGATTTGTAAATCATGTGATTCTGTTGACCGTTCACCCTCTGATGTAAAGGTTGGCAGTTCGAGGCTTGTCCTGCATCCACAAGACGCTGCATTCACCTTGCCTTTCATGTGTGTGTGGAAACCGCTGAGTGAATTCTCGCGCTTTGTGTATCCAGTGGAGGTAGAAATGAAGAATGAAGAATTCAACCTTTATTCAGTACACAGCCTTGATCCCTGAATTAAAAGAAAAATGTATTTGAAATCAGGGCTGGACTGATCATTTTATTCGGTTTCGGTTTCTTTTTACTTCCTTACTGTATAAAACTTTGAGATCGTTCTGTCATATCTCAAAGCACAATGGGATTTGCATCGAACTTGACAAACGAATGGAGGCTTTAAAAGGTAAAATGCTGGCGTTATTGTTCACATTAAAGCATTAGTAGCTTGTTTTACCTTAATAAATCCTTTCCGCAGTCCATCTGGAGGTAATACAAGTGTTAATGGGGTGATTGGGAGGTCTTTCATCTCCCCCCGGTGTCTCTGGCCAGAAAACCACAATTGCAACTTCCCTGCCACCGGGTCGGAGCCACCAATACACGCTAATGGACTCATGAAGAAGAAGCTAACAGGCTAACGGGCCAGCGCCACTTAAACAGAATGAATAATGAATTTATATCATTCCATCCTGAAATCTACGCTGTGTTCAAAACCTGTTCACTTGTTTTTACATTGCATCTTTATATGGTTGTTTATTCTCAATAAAAAAAAAACAGTATACACATATTACAGCCACAGCATGAGTGCGTTTAAAGTCAACCAACATTTTAAAGCCCTGTAACAATGGCTGGAGTCCTCGACACTGCACTAATGGCCTGCTGTATAGAGCACTAGAGACACTGCTCTTCATACATCAGTGGGAGACAAGTGAAATCATGCACACGCTGGCACTAAACACCCAAGAAAATGAAGCCATTCTCCCGATTGAATGAGGCCCTATCTCTCCCATCGCTGGCAGCAGACACACTACAGTACCGCACTAATTGTGTCTGTGTTAAATGTCCCAATAAAAAGGCACGCAGCCACACTATAAAGCCCGATTATCTGCACAACCCAGCAGAGCCACAACGAACAAACTTTGCATTCATAAAAGGCTCGGCGGCTACCACACGGAATTTGTGATAAAACAGACAACCGAGCAGTATACGGAGAGCCACGTCATCAGCATGTGCAAACAAAGAGGCAAAGCTAAAAAATATAATGTCATGTTCTTACTCCAGCATCTCCTTCAGTTGATTTGGCACTCACATCAGGCCAAGTAGCTGCCCTTTTCATTGGGCCATGGAAAGCTGTCCCGCTGAAGATTATTGTAACTAATGTGATGTATACAGGTCTTTTTTCTTTCCCTTTCCCTGTCAATCTTAAGTGAATGACTATGGACAGATAGTTTCTATTTCTACATGGTTATACGGAGCTTGTACATTTGGGTATAGCAGGGCTGAGCGATATTATATATATTTTTGTAGGATCAGAACGAAAGAGAGATGTGCCTTGGTATAACTCTTATGTACCATATGGTGTATTTATTTATTTACTGTAAAGGATAAATCCTTTATTTTTACTTTTTGGTAGACTGTAAATGATGAAATTCTTTGACATTTTGTACGATCATCAACGATTTATATCAATATATAAGGACAGACTCTTATTACTTGAATGAGAGATAAGGGGTAGGTTTACTATAAGTTCTTGAACTTCTTCCTACTCCTTTTGAGCACAAAGACTTGTTTTGTATTTTTTTTCTTTCTGTAAAATGTTGACATACTTTTTTCTGCTCAAATGAATAAATAAATAAATGAAATGAAATGAATGAAATAATAGCTTCTGGGTGAATTTGCTCTGCAAGTCTTCTCTCAATCGACAGAAAGTTTGCCAAACAAGCAGCTCCAGATAGCATGCAGTCCATTTCCTAAAGCAATTAGTTTTTGAGACAGCAACAGCGTACAGGAATTAGAAAGACACTGAATAATACATAACGTGTTTGTTTTTCGCCAAGTTGGCTGTTTTCACCTGCATTACTTGTTTTACAAATGAGGATTGCTTTGAAGAAAAAAAAAAGTTACCCCTGGTTTTAGATTAACGTTTAAATTACAAAGTCTGTCATAACTATTACTAATTCATGGATTAACGTTGAGTTCAAGTTTACAACTGTGACACGGGACATGTTGGTATGTTAGCATTTACAAGAGTCTCATTATAGATCTGCTCCAACAGAAATTTCAGAGCTCCACAGTTATTTTTAGCGAAACCACCAGAGACTTTTATTGACATCAAGCGTCTCTAACGGTTGGACCCAATGACAGAGTGTGAAGGGTAGAGCATCACTTTGGGTGCCTGTAATTACATGGTGTTCTGCAATTTCACTTTTTGGGCCCAACCTTTGTATAAGATTATAGAAAACAAGTGTCCGACCACTCCTTCTGCAGAGGAGTGATGAAAGCCCTGTGTGGTTTTTGGGGTCTGGGCGGGTGATGTTCACTTGTACAGAAGGAGAATGCAAACAGAACAATATGCAACACATAGCAAGCCACACTTCCTTCTGATAGTCGCCTCAAAGGTCACAGCAACTGGTGTAAAATGGATAAAGAAGGTCCACAGTGTAAATACTTTTGGGCTTTTTTTATCTGTGCACATTAGGCTCCTTATTGAACTGTTGCAGAGGCAGCTTAAAGCAATACTGCATAAAATGTCACCCAAGAAAGAGAATAAAAATACAATCCTTCATTTGTCACATGTGTTTTATTTTGAGAAAGAACTCTGAAAAACACATGTCTTGACTGTGAGTGGATTTGCCTCTCTTCAGACCTGATGAGACCTGAGGTAACTTCGCTGGGAGCAGGACACCGCCTCATCTCCATGGTGATGTAGCTGCTTTGCTTTGTATACAGACAGCCAAACCTAATAGGTCCTCTTCCAAATGGTTTATTTATAATAACATTCAGCAAGCATCGGCATCTTGTGGAACATTTGGACCACGTTTGACGTGTTATAAATAAACATGTCATTGTACTACATACCATATTTTAGTACCTTATGTGCAACATACTGCATAGCTTGGAATGTTCCACTATAGATACAGACGGCATTTCGTCATAGAAGGGGGCGTGGCCTCGTCGAGGGGGAAAATAGAATCTTTTGGGAAACACAATTTTTCACACTTTTTAGCCATTTTCTGGTGGAATATGAACTTATTTATCACATACAAATAAAGTCCAGTGTAAATCGGGTCCATAGGGATATTTTCTCATAGCAGATTGTTCAGTAGAAGTGAAAAAACGGCAGTTGTAGCTCGCGCCAGCTAACCGTTAGCATTAGCCCGATGCTAACATGTAGCATCATATTAGCATTCTCCGTTATTTTTGTATTTATGGGCTGTTGAACCACTTTGCTCCTCTCCATGCCTTTGTATCTTTATTTAGTAGAAAACTATTTTCATAATTCAGCATTTGTTAAAGTAGTTTTTGAATAATTAGAGAAAGTTTACATTTTTTCAAAATTGTTTTCCCCCCTTAACTGTTTTCAAACATGACCATATATGGGCAATTCCAGAGATGCCGTCTGTATCTATAGGGCTTTAAGTTGTAGTTGTTAGCTGTAAGTTAATTCCAATATCATAATCAGCTCGATAGTAGAGTATGATTTAAAGTTTTGAAACTGCAGTAGTTTACACAAAATAAAAGTGCAAAAACAACTGTGGAGCCACGTTAGGTCTACAAAGTACAATGGCCAGGTAAATCATTGCAGGACCAGGAAAAAAGGTGAAGTTCATTTTGACAAAAGTCCAACACCGCTATGAACAAATCATCAGACGGCAGTTTCTTTTGGTGGAAAGTTTTGTTTACCCTCTCTTTTAGTTCCATGTTGAATTACCCTTGGTGAACGAGTGTCCCACTGTGCGCCATTTCACTTAAGGTTGAATCTTTTTAGACACTTTTTTCACCCTCATATCCTGCAATCTTGATTCCTACAGTTCCCCTGCTTCGGGATCTCAAAAACCAAAGTTATGATTCATCAATTCCCCGTAACTTGTGTCACGATGACGCCACATCTTCAGCCCGAAGACATAAACAGCTGCTAATGATTAAAGCATGAAAACAGTAACAGCAGAGCAACAGCCAGCAACCACATGGACACATTTAACTTCGAATCAGAAACGAGACTCCTCAGTCAGTGCTTCCCTCTGTTGAGGCTGGAAATCTGTGCCTATTGACATGCTAATACAGGTCTGCCAGCTGAACAGCTTGAATCAAGTGAACACCATCTCCCAGGGTCCTCGGCTTTGGCAGGCTGCCTTCAGGGTCGGCTTGGATTCATTAAAGCCGGAAGATCAGGACTTAGTGATGTGGTTTGTCAAATAGGAGTGAATTGAGGAAAGTGGTGAACATAAGGTGCTCCATAATGCTGCAATGACTCGGGCTGAACGATGTGAGTAAAAATGGCAATATTCCCCAGCTGTTCTGAATATTACACCAAAAAGTATTACTGTTATTTTACTTAACCACTTCAACACAATACGTTCAATGCAAAAAAAAATCATAAGCTAGGAAAAAATCAGGGCAAAAGCATGGCTGAAATAGAGCTAGATCATGACCAAAAAAAACTTTTTGTGTTTTTAGCTGTGTTAGAGCAGAAAAATGTAAATCTAAGTCAGTGGGAAGTCTTCTGTAAAAATGATATTGTGGAAGAGGGCATGAAGATAGAAGATATCGTAGTTTAAGAGGATACAGATGATCTTTTTTGACCTGAGACAAATTGGGTCACACCATTCTCAAAATGTGACTCACCTCAAATCTGAAATAAGCCGTCATTTCTTTTTATTCTGTGTTTTTGATTAACGAAGACACTATGTATTTTTTTCCCTAGACTTTGAATCACCTATGATCTTGCTCTGGCCCCAGGTCCAATCAATGCTGCTCTGATGATGTATACCCCCACTGCCTTGTTCTACATTAACTATAATGCAATAACTCACAGTAAGACAGGTGCTGGGCCCAATATGAATTTCATTACATGTCCTCACTCTGGATTGACTTATAATATTGTCATTACGGAGAGAGAGAGAGAGAGAGAGAGAGAGAGAGAGAGAGAGAGAGAGAGAGAGAGAGTCAGGGACAGTGTCTGAAGGCGACACAAAAGCACCAGCTGGGGATGAGGAACTTGCCAGATTCTCCATAAATTAACATGCACCAAATCCAGTGCTGGAGAGCGGGGTCCGGATCTATCACACAAGCGCACATCTGATCCCAAAAATGAATAATTGATGATTAGGGGGGGGGGGGGTGAACGTGGCCCGGAAACGCCAAAGGGGTAATCTCCGCATTGATATGGTAAACCAATGCTTGTATGTTACTGTCAATACTCTGCCAATGATCAGGAAATGACACACAAATGATAGACTTAGCCTTGCCCTACTCAGCTAGCGCCTCTCACATGGTAAATGACACACACATTTGTTTGGTGGTTTGCAAAAAAAGTGTGTTTGCTGGGGCTGAAGTTGCCTTTCCCCCTGGACACTAAACTATAGTCAATTAATTCACCAACCAGAACACTATGTAGTTTCGGCTACACATTTCCCCTGTCTGATCACAATGTAATGTAGTCTTGGATCCAGACAAAAGACCCCTCCGCTCTAAACATCCTCGACACCCCATAATGCTTCTTCGACGGGCAAGTATTCCCAAATTACTTTTCATTCCATATGCTAAAGGTTTCATATTTGTCTAGATGCGCCGCGCTCAATTCTAATATAACCATCATCCGCTGCCGTGACCATGACTGACCAGGTGACCTCATAAAACGCAGCTGAGAACCTCGGGAATTCAGTCAAATAAATCATTCAGCAAGCTGGAAAATCACTCCCCCCCCCCAAAAAGAAAACGTAATGATGTGGGCCACGGGCGAGTGTTATGGCGTTGTTAATGAATTGTGCATAATAGGGCTTTGATATTAGTAGAGCAGAATATTCCCTGGCAAAGACTTAACATCAAACAAAATGGTCCCCGTGTGCACAGTGTTGGATTTCGGGATACTATCCAGACTGACAGGGTGTAGCACTAAAGCAGCACTCATGTTTATAGACTCAAGGAAGGATGAGGACTGTGCAGTGAGTGTCCCTAACTTTCAGTGACCAACTTTGATCTTGAGTTACAAGCCATACAAATACAAGCCATGTGGTCTAATCTTCTCCTATGGCTATTGCTCCCCCATAGTCTAAAAACAAATAGCCGTAAGAAATGAAAAGGACAGTAAGGTTCAATACAGGTGACATCTTGCTCATGCATGTGTATCAATAAGGATCACTGCCATCACAGTGTAAGCAAAAGCAAAACCCAATCCATGATGTTTCTTTCCAAATGTTGTCAATGGAGCTCACCTGACTGACCCAAGAAAGGCCCCGTCTACAGGCTCATGTTCGCAGGGTCAAGCCTCAACAGTGCATGAGCAGAGGAGATCAGTTTCAGCACAAAAAGGCTGTAGATTTTGAACATCCAACTCTGCACCCATCCACCACCACACCGCATCATTTTACCCAGCAACAAGCCCTGCGCACAGACATCAGATAAATCAACATCTGTAAATCACATAGGTTGCAATTGCTCTGCCGAGGGAACCCCCCAAAATGAACGGTTCCCATGTCTCCATAGTGTCTGTCACTGGGTCGACTGCCACGGTTTTACCTGTCATATGACCACAGGGCGCCCAGTGATTCACTGCTATGGGCGTTCATCCAGACCAGAGTGCGTTCAAAGAGCGAAATGGATGCAGAGAGGTTTTGGAGCGGTAACCCGGTCACACGCAGCACAAATCGATTCGACACGCGCCGTACCTTTGACTTGGGTCTCGTAGTCCGCGATGATTTCTTTATCTTTCTTAAATTTGGCGGATGACATTGTTCCTCTGATGTGTGGGGGAGAGGGAGATCCTTCTGAGTCCCGCGCTCTCTTTGATCCAAGACTGGTCCTTGACTCGCAACCGCGTCTCCCGCTCGCCTTTTTCTCTTCAGCCAATGTGCATTGAAAGAACAAAGCTCGTGGCCCAACAAAAGTGGCTGCTTTTGGTCACCTCTTGAGAGACAACGCTGCAAAAATCACATCTACGCTGCAGCGGCGATCCCCTCGCATTCCTCGCTTTTTTCTTCCCTCGCTGCAAGAAGAGGAACCCCGTGGTACCAGTCACAGGTCAGGGAAAACAAAGGAGGCGAGAGCGAGCACCGAACTACAATAACGACAACATTATGAACGGAGAGGGACGTCGCTGTATCCAGACAGGCGTGCGCGCGGCGAGAGAGTCTCCCGAGCGCTCTCTCTCTCCCTGTCTCTTTCTGACAAATTGCGCTGCAGGGAAACAGGAATTTAAAAGGCCGTCACGTGACTGTGCTCCCCCCCAAACCCCCCCTCCCCTCCTCCTTTCCGTCCCCAGCGCTCAAACACAAATATTATGGAAGTGCAATGCTCAACACGGACACGTTATCACACATTTCATCAGCAATTTCTGCTAATAAGTATTTAGGAACAATGCGTTTCAGTAGAACAATGTGGGCTAATGTTATGACTGCATTATTAAGTCATATTGAGTTGATTTACTGCATTTTTCAATCACATAGCACCAGTCTATATCACACTACAATGATGACCAAACCTTCTGTTGGTCTGTAAATGCAGTAAATTAGAATAACTGCCTTGTATAAAATGTCTCTCTCAAAATGGCTGTAGTGAATGTCTTGAAATAGGCCTCTGTCTCTTTAAGAACCTCTGAGCCTTTCCGACACGCCCCCTCCACACGCTGCCTGTGGCATCAGTGGGGAGGGGGTTCTGCTGAGGAGCAGTGGTTGGTTACTCGGCTGGTGACGAAAGCTCGGAGGCGTCTCCAGGAGGTGGGGGGCGTTCCTAGGAGGACTCAGGCAAAGCTGTCCCTAAAATGGCCGCCATCAGAATTTTTACAGATTGCCCTTTAACTAACTTACTTGTTTGTTGTTTGTACAATGTTCTCTTTCCTTTTGTTTTTTGTACCGTCAAATAATGGCAAAAGCAGTCCTATAGTAGCCTTATAAAAGTCACATCGAAACCATTGTGCCAGTCCCAGGCACAATATAAGGCAGTATAACGATTGGAAAAGCGGCAGCCACTAGTATAAATATAGGACAGAAAAGTAAAGCTCCTGCTGCTACTTAATAACAGCTTGATACATTATTTCCTTGTTATTCGCATTACTGCTATGGAAACCTCAGTTTGATTTTGCCATGGCACTCTTTGAAATGTGGCTCAAAGATTCTCATGCACTCAGTCACACGTGCAGAGCTGGAGGGAGGGAAAACAAGTTGTGGATGTGTGCCCTATTCGGTTTTGTGCTTTTAACAGTCCTACATATAGGCCTATATTCTCCGCACACCCTCTATTGTCAGAGCTCTGAAAGTAGAAACACTGCCCACCTGAGATAATGGCACTCTTGTGTAGCAGTGGTTCTAAAACTGTGGTACAATGGAGAAATTCGCTTGTTATAGCAGCTCTTAATACACAGGAGCAGATCATTTGTCCTTAAAGATAAGAAGAAAGCTTTTGTTGCTGGTTGTATTGATATAAAGGGCAATATTGAAATATGAAACAGTGTAGAGAACTACACATGTTTATTTATTTATTTATTCAGTTTATTTAACAGGGACAATGCACATTAATCAACACTTCTGTAAATCAGCAAATCCCTGCAAGATGTAGACTGCCAGCAGCAAATTTATTACAATTGTGGTGGGACAGGACGATAAAAGTGCTATCAAGGTTCAAGTGAAAGAAAATGTAGCTTTCTCTATTTGTTGTAAAAAAAAAAAAAAGAAAAAAAAGAAAGAAAAAAAAAGGTTTTTAAAGAGAGGACATAATCTACTCATTGTGACATTGTGACACGTCTGTTGGAGCGGTAGTCCGTGAAAGAGGCCAAAGTGACAGCACCCTCCTTTTGTTTATTTCTGTCCTATTAGACCATGGGCTTATAGACTTTTAGAGTCTCTGTGTCAGCACAGGAATACTGGTGGAATAGATGGTCAAAATTAATAATAATAATTAAAAAATAATAATAATAATAATAATGTTATTATTATTATTATTAGTAGTAGTAGTAGTAGTAGTAGTAGTAGTAGTAGTAGTAGTAGTAGTAGTAGTAGTAGTAGTCGTAGTAGTAGTCGTAGTAGTAGTAGTAGTAGTAGTAGTAGCAGTAGTAGTAGTAGTAGTAGTAGTAGTAGTAGTATCATTATTATGATGGTTTGTGCAGACCATAAATACAGTATATTGGGCCTACCTCCGAAACGTCTGAGATCATAGTTAGGTGACTATTTATTACAACTTTGGCTCCCTCTAGTGGACAATTAATAGAGAATCATGTATGAATCAATGGTATGAATTGAACAAGGAACATGTGCTGTTCTGAAGACATAGGATTTCAAAATGAGTGTTGTTTATCAATATTGTGGTTTTAAAAGTATGAAGATGTACTTCTCAAGAGACAGACACATCTTTTGTCCCCAAAAAAAGAGTTTGCAAATAGGTTTGCAAACGTTTTGCAGAAGTTTGACAAATTAAAGTGTTAAAAATGAATTCCCTTCTTATAGAACAGGGTGTCTGTCCGTGTATTTCAGGGACCTCTCATCTACCGGTATATAGCTAGTTTGTAGACCAGAGGATCCCTAGAAGATATGAGCATGCATCATTTTCACTGTAGTCATTATTAATTTACCCCACACTCTGTAGTGGTAAGAAACTACCCAGCTACCAGATGCAAGGCTGCCAATCTGCGGCCTTGGCCCCTCCAACCAACACCAACCTTTTCTTCTGACTACATTACTTGAAAGATATAGTGGCTGTACGAGTTATGGGTAGGAGAAACCTACGATAATTTCTCCTATAACCAATAACCGCTTGGACAAACAGGGGCAGATCTAGAAAAAAAATCACAGGGTGGCAAGCAGAGTCAGGGATCATTTCTGGGGTGGCAACACATTTTACAATGCCAAATGTTTATAATGAAGATACACAAGTTATACTTGATTGCAAGGCAATTTTTCCGTTTAAATAGTAGCATTGTCCATAATATAAGTTAACCTGGCTAACACCAGGCTGCTGTGTGCGCTCGAATTATTTCGAACTGCACAACAAATATCACTTGTGATTTTAGTCTGGTGTTAGCCAGGCTAAATATAAGTAGGGGGTTTCTTACTATGTAAAATTTTGTTTTTAAAAAAATACAAATAAAATCGTCATCTTGGGAGCCACAAGAGTTGGCATTTTGTTCCTTATTTAGTTATAAATCTTTGTTCCGTCAAAAAAGTAGGCCTACTAAAAGAGTGAGCCTCTGTAAGCACCCAAGTAGCTGTGTGAGACATCACATTGGTTATGCAGACCAAAAGAAAAATATTTAATGAATCAGGCTTTGAAGATCTGGATTGCAACTAGTCCTTGAAACAATGCATTTATAAAGTGCCAGGTTGATGACTACACTAGACTTTTTAGATAGTTCCAGACAAGGTCGAAGCCTGGCTGCACTGACATCAGTGGGGTGGCAGCTGCCCGTGCCACCCCTCTAGATCCGCCCCTGTAGCCAAGGCGCAGGTTTGTTTTTGAGGTGAGCACATTAATAACATTCATTCAACACCATATGCAACCCAAGGAAGCTCATGTTTGCTTCTAATCTGTGTATCTCCAGAACCAACCGATGAACATTGAGATAAATTACGATCATTTTACAATTTACAATAAGAGAAATGGCTATAGTTTTGGATGCAGCTAGTGGATCTTTATTTACATGTTTATATGAAATAAACTAATCCTGCATAAGACATCCAGAGTGCTGCCTATTTTTCATCTCTCTGAGTGTGTAAAACAAAAGCATGATATAAAACTTTGCCGTTTCTCTCAGCCTCGGTTGCCTAGTCATACAGTTAAACAGTTAAACAGTTAAACAGTCATACAGTTAAACAGTTAAACAGTTAAACAGTTAAACAGTTAAACAGTTAAACCCCCGGGTCACCAGCGCCACTGGGTTCACTTCATTTCGCAGGATTTCTATGTACGCGAGTAGTCTTTTATTGTGAAGGACTTCCCGGCGGAAGTGGCTCTGTTTTGACAGCATGATTGTTCCTCGTGTTGTGGTCTTTGCTAGGACCACTTTGAAACAAATAAGCTTGGCAAGTACCGCCTCTTATATCTTATATTTCAAGTTCAAGCTTAGCACAAAAGTCGATGCGTGTATATGTATGTTAGGATTATTTTTGTTAAATAATTTCTGTGTTTAACATCTAGCGTTGTAATGCTAGTGCTAGCTAGCTGCCTGTGGGTTTCTCTGCACACGTGATTAAAAACAATGTAGCGGTGTATGTGCCGGTGTGAAGTTTTGCACAGTTCTCAGAGTCCGTGTCGTTTACAGGTGTGAAGCTGTCTGTCCTCCTCTTGGTCTCCACTGAGGACCGAGCATGTCGGAGC
The DNA here is from genome assembly GCF_951799975.1 of Gobius niger. Lineage (NCBI taxonomy): Eukaryota > Metazoa > Chordata > Actinopteri > Gobiiformes > Gobiidae > Gobius > Gobius niger. The sequence continues at coordinate 21,217,484 of NC_136871.1, forward strand.
TGAGCGCTGACGGAGAGCCCGCGGCTGATTCCGCCGGTATCACCGTCACTATCGGAGCCACGGTGCCCACGGGCTTTGAGCACACTGCTGCAGAGGAGGTCAAGGAGAAGATCTGTGTGGATGCTAAAATAAGCAAAGACCGAGGCAGAATATATTTTCCAATAACCACCGACAAACTTGTTCAGGTACGTGTAAGAGTTTTATTTGTTAGCAAATGAATTTTGTAAGTAATTCATTGCACTGATGTTAGGAAAACTTTAGCCAGTGACTTAGTGACAACAGGGGTTAGTCCATGAAGCAATCATTAGGGACATTACAGGGTAATAAACTTGTCTTACATGCCCTTAAATGTATGCTGGACCAGAGATGGTGCACACTTGCCTAGAGATAGCAGTATAAACCACTTTTCCTAAGAGACTACGCAAATCTTGATACACAAATTGATTTTAGGTTCATCGCCTGAGATCTGTGGACAACTTGTTTGTTGTGGTTGAAGAATATGACCATTACCAGTTCAAAGAGTCTAAGGTAAATATTGTTTTTCATCTGTTTAAGTCATCAATGTTTACAGTTTGAAAGACACTGTCTGTGTTTATCAGGAAGAGACATTGGCAGAGCTACAGCAACTTGCCTCTAAACTTCCTTGGAACGATGCCTTGGATGTCTGGAAGTTAAATCGCACTTTTAAGAAAAAGAAAAGTCACCGTAGAGGAGCCAACAAATCTAAAGCGAAACCTGATGTTGATGGCCAAGATGCAGCAGAAGTAGAGAACGAGCAGGAGGGGGTTCCTGAGGCACTGTCTGAAGATGCCTCCAATTGTGACGGTATTGATCAGGCTGAAACATCTACTCCAGACCAAGAGGATCAACCACCTGAGGGCAAAGTCACAAAGTTTAGAGTGACTTGCAGCAGAGCGGGGGATAAGCACAGTTTTTCGTCTAATGAAGCGGCGAGAGACTTTGGTGGAGCTGTGCAAGAACATTTCCAGTGGAAAGCAGACATGACAAAGTTCGACATAGAGGTAGGCGTGTCTGTGACGCAAATACTGATGAAATCATGAACCACAAATGATGATGATGATATGTTAAGTTTTTCCCATATAAACTTGTGTTTTTTTTTCAAATATTTGTTTACAATCTGTATGTATTAAATTACATTTTTTTGTCCTATAGGTTTTACTCAACATACACAACGAAGAAGTGGTAATTGGAATTGCCCTCACAGAAGAAAGTTTACACAGGAGAAATATCAGTCACTTTGGGCCCACCACTCTGCGCTCCACTCTGTGCTATGGGATGTTGAGGTATATTTTGTACCAAACCTGAAAAATATAACATTTGTGTTCACTTTATGTTGCATTTATGAGACCTTGACTGTAAAACATTTTGAAAGATCATGCCAAATCTCTTCTCTTAGACTTTGTAAACCCCAACCATCCGACATTATACTTGATCCAATGTGTGGGACAGGAGCTATACCTCTAGAGGTAAGCGGTGCTTCATAAATTGGAATATACATGATGTTAAGTTTTATTTTAGGTACTTTTTACGAATGTTAAATATTCTCTCTCCACCAGGGGGCCATTGAATTTAGGAATGCTTTCTACATGGCCGGTGACAATAATGACATGGCAGTTAACCGTACTGCCAATAATGTGTTTCACTTTCAGAAACAACAGGCTGATAAGGGCAGGTGAGGGAAAATCCTCCTAAAATGAAAACAATGCTTTCTTTGTTGCTGATTTGTGTTTTTTATCCTTCACCAGTTCATTTGGGTTACCTATTGATACAGTTCGATGGGATCTCTGCAGTTTACCCATGAGAACAAGCTCTGTGGATATCATTATTACAGATATGCCGTTTGGAAAGAGGTATTTACCACCCTCAATTTCCAACTATCCTCTTTAAGAATCTGCTGACAAAACCCTTTCACCTCTGTTTTGCACAAAAGAATGGGCTCTAGGAAGAAAAACTGGGACCTTTATCCATCCTGCCTCAGGGAAATGGCTCGTGTGATCAGACCAGGCTCAGGAAAAGCTGTGCTCTTGACCCAGGACAAGAAATGCTTTACCAAGGTAATATTCCTGTTATGGAAGATCATTCCTGTTTATTGGTTATCTGGCAAAAGGAACAAATGTAAAATAGTTATTCATCATGCCAGAAAATGCGTTTCCTGGAACAAAATTAAACTTCTTTACAAGAAGTTGACAATGATGACTAGGGTTGCAAAGGGGCGGAATATTCCCGATAAATTTCCGGAAACTTTCAATCTGAACTTTAGCTCAGAAATGTAGGAAATTATTCAAAAATCAAAAACTGTCATGACAAATGATATTTTTGTTGAATAAACGGTTGGTGGGCTGTTAGTTACCCATGAAATATGTTTTTGAACCATAAAACATGCGTTTGAGTGATGTCACACCCCTGAATCACACAAGAGTGACTCTATATCGTCATGTCAAGACCTGACACAACCTTACCTACATTACCACTTATGACGATGAAATGATGACATTGCTTTATCATACTGTGATTGATTAACTTCACCTGTCTAACTCGGATCATGATGAGCGGCGAACAATACTGTACGAGGAGTGGGCGGGGCCTGTAACAGACCTAAATATAGACTTTTAAAACTATATTGTAGCATCCCAGTCGTAATGATGAAGCGTACAAGTGGATCTTGTGTCTGTTTCCTTCTTTATTTCCATCATTTGCCCACAGTGACCACCGCAAGAGCAAAAAGCAAAAACAATTTATTTTAGTAGTAGTTAAAATATTACATCAAATAAATACAATTACCTTTTTCCCCATTCCAACCAGCTGAAAGCTGGAGTTAAAAACCATAACCATAATGTGCCATGTTTCCTTGCCACCATAACAATTCAAATTAAACAGGTACTTCAAATAATTACATTATAAAGTACCATACAAGTATAATTTTGTAAAACTGCACGCACATGATGAATATGCAAGATGGAATGAGTCTATTTCCAAATGCTCTTCTTTGTATTGACCACAACCTAAAACACTGTCCTCGTCAAACCCTGGTGCTCAGACACAGTGAGGCTTGAGACTGAGACATGAGACTTTTCATCTCTGCTGTGAGAGATATTTCAGTGTTTTTATGCTTCAGTTTATATCTGTCCATAAAGAAGAAACCTTCTGGTATTCCTTGTTTATTCCCATGAATTTCCGTATATTCCCGTTAATTCTCATAAATTCCTGTTAATTCTCTTGGAAAATGTCCATTGTTGGAAATTAACAGAATTTTGCAACCCTAATGATGATAGTGTAATGTAAGAAGACAAATTAAGGAGATATGATGAAATGAGAGCATGATGTGTCAGAGCTTGTGTCTGGCTTGTGACTTAAAATGTGTGAATCAGATGACATATTCGCCTCAAACACAATTACATTACTGTCTTAGTAACAAGGCTGTTTCTAACTGACGGAAGGTAATAAACAGAGAAAACTCCCACTTTTCTTTCAACACTGTATTACATTTCCAGTTACTTCACACATGCTTTTAGAGCACCAACCTCAAACTGGAGTTCAGGGCCCTGAGCCTGTTAAAGCTGTCTCACATTTTTATATATTATATTGAACTAATTGTTAATATTTTTAATTACTAATGGGTACAACTATTTCAATAAAAAAATCTTTCAAAACAATTAATCCACATTTTAATTTGGTCTTAAAGAGGGGGCATTATGCTTTTTTCAATCACATAGCACCAGTCTATAGCACACTACAATGATGATGAAACCTTCTGTTGGTCTGCAAATGCAGTAAATTAAAATAACTGCCTTGTATAAAATTGCTCTCTCAAAATGGCTGTAGTGAATGTCTTGAAATAGGCCTCTGTCTCTTTAAGAACCTCTGACTCTTTCCGACACGCCCCCTCCACACACTGTCTGTGGCATCAGTGGGGAGGGTTTTTTTGCTGAGGACAAAAAGTGGTGGTGACAAAAGCTCGGAGGCGTCTCCAGGAGGTGGGGGCGTTCCCAGGAGGACTCAGGCAAACCTATCCCTAAAATGGCCGCCATCAGAGTTTTTACAGATTACTCAAAATAAATTTTGCATAATACCCCCCCTTTAATTACAAGAGAATTTATAGTAATGAGAGCGTTTAGGGGTTTCTAATGGGTAAGGAGTTCCTGGTCCCAAACAGTCTGTGAACCACTGCTTTACGAGATTTTTTGAAATTGTGTCACTTGATTTGAAAAGTACCGTTATTTCGTAAACAATTTCCCACCACTTCTTCTTTTGTTGAGGAATTTGTCTCATAGTTCCCAAGCGCCACAATATGAAATTCTTCTGTTTCATAATAGTTTTTAGATACAGAGGCAGTCTATTCAACATTAAACACGTTGCTAACCTCTGATTTGTTTATGAGTCTCCAGTTTGCGCTGGTGTTTAGTTTGACCAGACTGCTGTTGCGTGCAGGCTCTCTCGCGGATGGGCGGCCTGTGGAAGAAGGTGCACACAGTGTGGGTGAATGTTGGAGGGTTACACGCAGGGGTCTTCCTCCTCAAACGCACTGCAGCCGTGTTTGGACAAACTCCCGAGGACGTCTACGTGCCACAGGCGGACCGCTCCTCTCACAAGGAGGAGAAGGACAGCTCGGAGGTGTCTTAATCTATATCCAAGGTTTACAGCATTTATCACATGGTTCCAGGCTGTTTTTAGTTTCAATGTTCATTTAAGTTTAACAGGAATTCTTGCACATCCAGGTAGATAAATAAACAAAGTCAGATATATAGAGACCGCAAGACATTTCAACTGTTTGTGATTAACCAAATCACTTTCCCATGGCCAATCACAAAACTTCTGCTGTCTCTATCAAGAAATGTCCTGTCTCAATTTATCAGACTTTGTTTAATCTTAATAAAAACTAAATTAAACAGCGAACATGGATGGGGCTGCTCATTTGTTTTGTATTGTCAACTCCTGATGTCGAATAAGCGGGTTCTGCGCATTGTCATTTGTTCTGATTAATAAAGTCATTCAGAAAGTATGTGTTTATCCCATCAATTTAAGTATTCTCATATCATACAACTGAAAATGCACTTGTTTTGTGTGACGTTCTGTTTATACTTAAATACAGCTGGACTCTTCTCAATAAGATGCTTTCATAAAATCAGTTGAGTGGGTTCTTGTTCAAGCTGGAACTTTCTGACACATTCTGTTTATGTTTCCTGGATGTTGTGCAGACAGAGGTAGACAAAGGACTTTGTGAAGTATTACTTTTATAGAAGTACCGCACTTTGATGAATTAGGAAAATGATGTTTAGTAGCTTTATTTTCCCAATTCATTAGATTCTGCCCCGTTTCTTCCGAAGAGCACCTGGTACTATTACACACGCTCGAGATCCAATGAGCCCTTCTGGCCTCCTCCTCATACCACACTTTAATCTTGAATTGTTAGTAGTAATTATTAGGAATCTGCCCCGATAGCATATACTTTTAATTAAAGGTTTGTGTTATCAGGGGCCTATTAATAATTTATTTTTAAAGGTAAAAAAAAAAACACTTAAATGTTTTTTTTTTCTCTCTCTCTTTAAAAAAATACATTTGTGTACAATAATAACTGACCAGAGAGATCAACGAGCTTATTTTCATCTATAGTCCCTGGTCAGAGGCAGTGTGACAGCAGGTTAGTGCACAATGGGCATTAGAGTCCACACAGATATATATGTTATAGAGATATGTCACAGATATAGCACCCCACAGGCAGCAAGAAGCACATTGTTCTCCTAATTTGACAATGGATTAAAAATGTACCTTTGATACATGGACTCAGCAGGCAGCACAGTTCACCTCTGGAGACTTGTGTTTCCCTGATTGCGGTGACGCAATCCGCACAGGGATAAAAGCTGTGCGTAGCGCGAGGGGAGACACTGCCGACGCAACACGCGACATGATTTGGACAATCATCCTACTTGTTCAAGCGGGCCTCCTTTATTTTGTTTTGACGCACAGGAAAAGGTACGTTTTGATCTACCAATATTGAACCCTTGCTATTTAGAAGGGGCTGATCGCAACATTTGATCTTATTGGTGATTGTTTTGACATTTGGCGAGTTGTAACTTTTTGCTCAAACCTATGGACGGTTTGCTGCTGCTCCGGCCTCTTATAAGACCCTGAGCTGCATATCCACCTCAGTTAGCTGTTATTATTAATATGTCCCTTAATATTTCACCATGCTTTCTACCATACTTATCTCAAATGTGCCTTGGGTTTCCTCTCCCTGCTTAGGAATGTGGCCAAACACTACAGACTTATAATTGGATAGGCTTTTATTTTGTTTTTGACGCATTTACAGTGACGTGCGGTAGTAAATGATGTTAATCCACTCCTTAAACCAACTGTTCAGATAATACCGTGTATTGTGTCGTCATACGCAAGTGCACGCTGTTTCCCAAAATAACGCAAACTGACAACAAAGAAACGTGTCATTGTGTTGTTTAATGCCATGTGAACTTCAACGGATGATTTTGTTTACAGACACAAGACTGATCCTCCTTTGGACAAGGGCGTTATTCCATGGCTGGGGCATGCCCTTGAATTTGGAAAAGATGCTTTCAAGTTTCTCAGTCGGATGAAGATGAAACATGGGGATATTTTTACAGTAAGACACAAAGTGATATTAATATAGGCCTGATTTACACCTAGCCTATATCAGAATATTTTGACTTCAATCCTCAAGACTCTTAAACTCTTAAGGTGTCTTTGTCCTTTCTTTGGCTTCGATCCATGCAATCACCTGCCGCAAAATGCACCCCTTCACCCTGTAAAAAGCCTGCCACCATCCAGGATGTGCCGGCCAAAATACCAGAAGAGCTTTCCTTCCACAACCCTTTAAGAGGATATGAAGAACTATCTAAAAATAGAGCTAAGATGGGGCAAATATAAATCAGTTATTGCATTGCTAGAGTCTTCAAATACCCATCCACGCTAAAGTTACTAGATATCTCACAGACTAATGCTGACTGTTGTCAAAGTGGTTATTTTGGTTATATTGTTGCAGGTGCGTGTGGCGGGGCGTTACGTGACCGTTCTCCTGGACCCTTTCTCCTACGACACCGTCGTGAACGACAGGGACTGCCTGGACTTCTCACGGTTCGCTGCAGTGCTGATGGACAGGATCTTCCAACTGCAGCTCCCACACGACCTGCTGAAGAAAGGCAAAGTGATAATGAAACAGTAAGGGCTCTATACTTAATGTCAAAGAGTGCAGAGTTTGGCTGATGTGAAAGCGCGTTGTCAAAATGCTGTCAATATTTGGAATTAGAGAATATACATAGTTTATAGTTCAAGTAAAAGTAATTAATTTTTTTAAATTAATTAATTAATTTGTTTTTCATCTTATTTAGTTTTGTAGATTAGATAATACTTAAGTAAGTTTTAAGTAACAATTCAAGTCCAACAAGTAACAACACTTTTGCTTCTTCAAGTTGTAGCTTAATTTTTCAACAATATAGTCATCTGAAATGGGTTGTTATTTATGTATATTTTATGTGCAAACCGTTGCTACGATGAAAGACTCACAGGGTGATTGAAAGCTTTGAGTGACGCAAGTATTTCCACTTGAGTAATATTTATCAAGCAACAGCTCTGACAGGATACTTGAGTACAGAACAGTATTGTAAAAATGCCCATTATGCGGATTCGATTCTTACACATATTGAATAAGGATAGATGTGGCTCCCCTTTACTCTTTACAGTGTTTGAACTTATTTATTTACCCATTCTATTTCAGGCACTTTCTTGGTCTGAATTTGGCCGGCCTAAACACCGCCACGGGCCGCCACCTGCAGAACCTGCTGAAAGCTGAGCTCACCGTGAACCGGAAAGACTGGAAAGAGGAGGGACTGTTCGGCCTCTGCTACAGCTTACTTTTTAAGTATGAGCAACTTCTTCCTACCTCTTCAAAACTTACAAATATTCTGTTCTGTCGCAAATCATGTCGTCTCTTACCTAAACAATTTACCCAGAAGGCACTTGGGCCGCCCCCTGTTAGTAAACAGTCTGTGAAAAAATGCCGAGCAACTTAAGTATTTGAGGTCACGTTTCCGGACCTATTTAGAGATGGAAGAGGTGACGTTAAAATTCTGAAACTCCCATTACGTGAATGCCTTTCTGTTGCTTAAACATTCGCCGAAAACGGGACTGTCAACGGAAAATGCGTGGGCCGCTTATCTCAACATCAATTCACAAGACCATTCATTTACTTGGACTCATTCCCACGGCTGTTTTGTGACACATCTTCTTGGCAGGGCTGGGTATCTGACACTTTTCGGAGGCGAGCAAAACAACAATAGCGCAGATCCGTCAAGAATCTACAAGGAGTACAGAAAATTCGATAGTCTGCTGACGAAATTAGCAAGAGGCACGCTCAAGCCAGGTAACGTCAGATTTGTGACCATTTGCAACCTTTTTTTCTCAAGTATGCCCAATAAGCTTTGTGTCATAGTCAAATGTATTTACTGCACCTTATTTAATCTGCCATAATTTCCCCTCCTAAATGCTCTTGTTCAGTAGTCACCTCTGGTTTGGGATCACTGCAAAAGAGGGATGTGTTTTTGTAATCCTAGCCCTAGCCATAGACATCCATATCTTCTATCTATAAACCTGTGATTCTTCTATTCAGTGTTTATCTTGCACTCACTCCACGATGTTTATCTGCGCTTGACAGAGGAGAAGAAGCTGGCACAGTGTGCTCGTCAGAAGCTCTGTGAGCTCCTGGCTCTGGTGGGACAAGGGCGCGGCACGGCGGCGGGGTCCTGGGTTGACGCCTACAGACGAATGCTCCAGGATGAGGGCGCAGACCGGGACATGCAGAACAAGGCCATACTTATGCAGCTGTGGGCCTCTCAGGTGAGTCCCAGTGTCACAGCTCAGTGTTAAGGCTGGAAGGTGAATTAATATGTTATTATTAATCTATATTTATTAAATAACATCTATGAGGGTCAATTATGTGTCTCATTTAACCAGGCCTTTTCAGTTTCCCCTCAAATACTGATGCTCTTGGATGTGTTTAAAATGTGCTCTGTGAAGTGAAACTTAATGTACAATACAAATCAGCGACCACAAGGTGTCAGTGTGGACGCATATTTGTACTGGATAGTTGAGTGACTTCAGAAAAATCATGCAGTCCTCGGGTCACTATGAGTCTATTGCTAGGTTTTCAGAGTGCATCTCAACATCCTACTGGTTTGTTGGGTTTAATTGAGGCAAGGTAAATTCATGGCACTTATTTTGTGCTGTGGTTGGAAGAACATTATGAGGACAAACATGAGAGTGACTTTTGTAGTACTTTGTCAAAATAAAGTTGAATGTGGGTTCTTCTGTCCCGGCCATACAGTTTGTCCTATATTCATGTTCTATATTCAGGCTGCGAGTCTATTTATAGGTGCTCATGTTAAAAGGTTTTGTTGTGGCCTTGTCTGACTTTTCTTCATTCAGGATTTTCTGGAAACAAAAGCCGATTCTAAGTGGGTCAAAAGGTCTGCAATCTCAAACATTTTTGTCATTCCAATTTTTTTTTGAGGACCACCCAGCCTAGGGGGAGGTTCTTTGTTAACATCAGAAGAACAGCTTCTCACACCCTCCCACCTGTCTCTCCTCCTGCTCCATCAACATAAACCTCCTCCCTGCTTCTGCAGACATTATGCAGACATTATGCCTCCTCAGTGTCAGTATAGTTCTTTCAATCAAAGACTAAATAAGCCGCTAACTTCTAATTGTTGGATCCACGACTTGGGCATAAGAAAACTATATCTACAGTCGATTTAGGGTAAACCTGACTAATTTAACGTGAAAGCATCAAGTGAAATTTGAAGAACACTGGTATGCATGCAATTTCATTGTTAGAATTTGCTCGCGGGCCACTAGGCGGCGCTGATGGACCACTAGTGACCCGTGAACCACAGTTTGAGAATTACTAGATAAAGTTAAAAGTTGTGTCAAAAGTTGAAAGCCACACTGCGAACCATTCCAGGTTATTGGTCGGTATCTCACAAGAGTAACTCAATGGTTGTAAAAGTATAAACATCATTTAACAGTGCAGTGCCGATAAAACCAAAGGTGCTTCTAATAATCAGAAAGATACTGCTATTTTTGCCTTAAACATTTTGGAAGAGGGTCCATATAAAGCACACGTTCGGCTACATGTAGTGACAGCAAAGTTTACCATTGAAACACCTTTAAAAAAATCAATGGCTGTATTTTATTCTATTTACGTTATCAAGTATGGCTTTAAATGCACAACAACTTGCACATTGTGGTTGGAGATGTAGGGACAGTAAATATTTCAATATATAGTTGCATCTCTTTCTATTCCAAAGCTTGACTGGCTCCCTTTGCCAGAAGACTGAATAAGATTAGATGCTGACGCCGAAATATCCGATTCACTCCTGAGTCATGTGGTCTTGCTCTTGTCCTGCAGTAGGCCTATTCAAATATGCTAATTTAACATTTGAAACCACACAGAGATTAGTCATTTGTTTTTCCGTTGCTTATATTTCCATGTCATTAAAAGTGTTAATTAAAAACCTCAGCGTTAGATTTCGTCAGGCTCTTCATAAACGGTGTGCATTCTTTTATACATTATTTCAGGATAGTTTTAAAGCCTCCAAAGTATTAATGTGTCATTTGTGTCTACGAGGTGCTTTTTTAAAGATTCCCTTCATTGTGCTCTGTGTAATGGCAATAGCTTTGTGGCTTCACTTGTAAAAAGAGAGAAGGTCACTCCATCAACATTTGATTTTGTAAAGTAAGCATTAATGGGCACTTCAAATAGTTTTAGGGCCCATTAACTTTAATGTATTCATTCTAAGTGTTTAATATTTAGTTTGCACTCTCCAAAAGAGTGGGCGACTCAGGTTCTGCTGAGAAATGAAATATCTCGCTATTTTGAATCACACAACTATTACACATTGAAGAACATGTCCATGACCACTAATGAACACTCATGACTCAAAACCCATGCTGACAATATGGTGTAAATTAGGATGGTTTCCTCGCCATTAGTGAGCAGCCATAGTTGTGGTCATTAAAAAGCTCTCGAGTGTAGGGAAGCACTACGTAAATGTGCTCAGGTGAGTGATTTTGTGTGTGTTTGTGTGTTCAGGGAAATGCTGGTCCAGCTGCGTTTTGGCTCCTGGGATTTCTGCTGACCAATCCTGATGCCATGACAGCTGTGAAGAAGGAGCTCTGCGGGATTGCACAAACAGATGCGCCAGAGACATGTTTACTCAATGTGAAAACCCCTGTATTCGGTGAGGAGGAAGCGCAAGTTGCATAAGCTCAAATAATATTGCATTGTCTCAAGCTCTTTTTGTGTTTTTTCCTTCCAAGCGGGTCTCTCCTGCATCATCCTCTTTCACAGCAATCAACCTATTTTTCCTGATTGGCCAAATGTACCCTTCAGCAAGCTTTTAGCAATGCCTTCTCTATCCCACCTCTGTACATGTCAAAAACCATCTCACTCTGGCCTCCCGGACTTTACTTCCAAAACACCTCACACAAGCAGCCCTTTTGATGTTCTTTCCTCTCATACTCCTCGTCACTCCCACCTCGGCATCTTTAGATCTTGCTTTTCGTGTGAGTGTGTTTTTTTTCTTTGTTGTTGTTGAAAATCTTTCATCACAGACTGAACTGACACTTTTCTCCACCCATTACAACCTGCTGCACTCTTTACCTCGTTGCATGAACTGTTGACTTCACGAGTGGAGTATTTCAATACCCTCTCTGCAAGGAAATGACTGCTTTTTGTTTAAATGTGTCAAATTTAAAACACTCATGATTTGAGCTGTTATTTTTATAGAATAATTTACTCGATTAAGTAAGGAAAAATGCCCGACGAGGTGTCCATTATCAGAAATAACTGGACGACTCGGAGGCGTGAACATGGGCACCTCATTGGGGCCTTGACAGGAGTTATTTCACTTTTAAATTTATATTACCTGAAGCTAATTCCAGCTCAATTGTTTATCGTTACCATTGAAACAGCTGCAGTGGAGTGATGAAGAACGTGATTTAACTGTTGTCACTTTTTAACCAACACAAAATCGAGTATTCACCCAGACTATGGTATAACCTCAATTATTTGACTCGTTTCAAAGCATTTCAGCACTTAGCTAAATGATCCAGAAAGCAACCAACAAATACTTTGCTTATTTACTTGGGTCATGCATGTATCAATATGTTTTATTCCTAAATTGTATTTGTATGCGTGACTATTTTATGGTTCCTCATAGATAGTGCTCTTGAAGAGACTCTCCGGCTCACTGCTGCCCCCTTCATCACCAGAGAGGTAGTGCGTGAGAAAACCATCCACATGGCAGGTGGCCAGGAGTACCTGCTCAGGAAAGGGGACAGGGTTTGCCTGTTCCCCTTACTCAGTCCTCAAATGGACCCTGAAATCCACTGTGAGCCCCAGGTTGGTTTGCATGCGTTTTTACAAGTTCAGTATTATGCCATAGGTAGACTACTTTTGAACATCTGTATTTTCACATAGTTTGAATTTATGTATATGTAGGAAAAAGAGCTGTTAAGACCTAATTTCTTAACATACAAAAAGCCTTAGACTCTTATGTTACTGGCACATGGGGGAATATAGCAACTCAAATACAGCTGCCAGCCATTAGCAAGAAATTATTTGTAACAGAGGCAATTTGCGCAAAGAAATGATCCGGGAAGGCTGCTTGAAACAACAGAGGACCTAATGACATCAGCTCTATGATGCTGCCAAAACAGACAGGAGTAATTGTCTTGGCGAGGAGCCGGAGTCTTAAGTGTATTTCAGTGGTTTATATCAGGTGAAGTCGATGCCCACACAAAGCTGACCCCGCATTACCCAGCGAGAGGTCAAAGCAGAGAAGCTGTGGACAATTGAGGGATTAGCCGCAACAGAAAGAGAAACACAAGCTAATAGGCGTGGGAAGGATTCACTGCAGGGCGTCTTTAGGAGCCTGTCATCAAACTGTGCGTTTCATCATTTGTTTTTATTAGCATCTCATTGCTCGCATAAATATGTTTCGTTGACAGAAATTCAAATATGATCGTTTCCTGAATGAAGACGGGTCGCCAAAGACAGATTTTTATAAAAGAGGTAGAAGGTTGAAATATTACACCATGCCGTGGGGTGCGGGGGCCAATGGCTGTGTGGGGAAGCAGTTGGCTATCAGTACCATCAGACAGTGAGTATCCAAGCACTAATACAGTGAAACATGACTTTAAATTAACAAGGAGAAAGGAACAGCCGCCTCTAAATGTGTGTTTGCTCCTCTGCAGGTTTGTTTACACAGTACTGACAAAGTGTGAACTGGAGCTGTCTGACCCAAACGCTCAGATGCCAGAGGTGAAAGCAAGCGGTTATGGATTTGGGGTTCTGCAGCCGGTGGGAGAGTTGTATATCCGATATAAGTTTAAACAACCACAGTAGGACACGGAGTGGACAGCATATTTGTACATTTCAACAAATTGTTTATGCTTCTATAATACCTTGCTTTGTATTTCTGTATTTATATTGTATTTATATTAAATAAACACATTATTTTTGAATAAATGCTTTGGTTGTGCAATTCTGACAGGATAATTGTTATTCATCCAAGGCCATGGGAACCCTGGGTGCTAAGGGCGCTACAGCACCCCCTGGTGGGTCGTTTACTCATTAAAGGCAATATTAGGTAAATAGGAAATATGCACAGAAATAGCCTTTATGGGGGGCAATCTTATCTCTCAGCACCCCCTAACAAAAACATCATCCCACAGCTCTGTATTAATCCCAGCCAGCCATAAACTAAGCCATGAGCCAATGGAAATGTTTACTTGCTCTTAAACTTAAGGAGCATCAGACATTTCCTGTGGTAGATGCCAGTGTGTGATATTGAAAGCACTTTGTTATGGCAAAGTTGGCTACTGCGTAAACAAATCCAGCGGTGCGCACTTCCTCTTGAGTCCCTCTGCTCTGAACAGTTTATACTGGAGACTACACAGCGTCTACTGCGACTAAGTGGCCCCTGGGAAACACCCCACAGTATTAATGTGTACACTAGGATTCGTACTGAGTGATCAAAGCATCGCTGCCATTGTACTCGAGCTGAAGGCTGCGCTCAGTGTCCAGTGGTGTTCGCGCTCAGTGTTACCTCGAGGATGGCGCTGTAGGGGTTAAACGGAGGCTGCGCTTCTGGAGGAGCGGTGAGCAGCAGCAGCAGCAGCAGCAGCCCCTGCAGAACACTGGCCACACACTCGGAGGTGCAGGTGGAGCGACCCGCTGTCCCTCGCGCTCCTTACCCACGCTACTTGTTGACAGTGTTAATAACCTCCAGGAAGGCTCTGATCGAAGCGCACTGGACCGCAGCCGCTGCAAAGGAACACTGTGTTTCAACAAGTCGGCGCGCGGCTCATAATGTCTTCAGGTCCGAAACCGCCTGTCGAAGACCTCCACGCAGAGCTCAACTTTGTGCGCGATGTTAGAGCCGCTTCACTCCGAACGGGGCGCATGTATGTATCTCAGACCATCATTCTCTGTGTTAGTGCTTTGCTGCGCTTTGGTGAAACGACTCGTTGTGTAGCCTTTAGCCCTCAACTTTTTTTTGTTTGATTATTATTATCTTTAACATCCACTCATGTAAGTGCAGAAAAGGCTGGTTTCGTGCATTGCTTTGCGTGTGTTGCGTGGTATGGCCGACACATGCGCAGATTTTCCACCGCTGACTTGACACCGCACGCTGGTCGAAATGTTCAGTATTCTTAATCAAAGTTGTTAATCGGGTCGAGAATTAGTCTTGCTTCTGTGTGTAATCCCTCCCGAGAACAGTCCGCTCTGGGGTTGTCATTCACAACTATTCGACAGCTTGCTTTTTTTTTTTGAATCAAGAATAGAGTGAGGCGATTCAGCACCATAGACAGTGCTCGGCGGACGGATAGACGGATAGACGTGCGTTTCAGCACCGGACAGCGCTCCAAGTCTTGGGACAGAAGTTTAAAAACCTGGGGCTCACAGTTCGACTGGACTTAAGCAACAACTCAGAGCAAAACTTTGACACGAGAGAGAATATTTTTTGCTATCTGTAATACTATGTGAGAGAGACAGGTGTAAAACAGAGCATTGATTATTATTGGCTGGCCTCTCAGCCCCCACCTCCTCACGAGTCAGCACAAAAAGCGGCTGTACCTCTTAAAGCTGATTAACATATCTATTTGCTTCTCTGATGAGTGGATAAACCACCTCACAGACAGCTGTAGGACACAAGCTGTGTGGGACCTATTACTGTGTCTAACACTATGTAACTTTTGGATTTTATTTTTGTAGTTTTTGCCAGAGAAGGAGAACCCTGATGTGTCCCTCTACAGGATGTTGTCTTAGTCCACCAGCCGGCTGCATGTCCCAGTCCATTCACCTGAAGGAGTGATGAACACGACTATGAAAGGTGGAGCCCGGCTCACCACCGCTCAGCCCCCCGACACCATGGACATTATCCGGAGCAAGTCTCACTCCCGCCGGGTGAGGCTGAATGTGGGGGGGCTGCTTCATGAGGTTCTGTGGAGGACACTGGACCGGCTGCCCCGCACCAGACTGGGCAAGCTGCAGGACTGCAACACCCACGAGTCCATCATAGAGATCTGCGATGACTACAGCCTGGACAACAATGAGTACTTCTTTGACAGGCACCCCGGGGCGTTCACCTCTATTCTCAACTTCTACAGGACAGGGAAGCTCCACATGATGGAGGAGATGTGCGCGCTCTCCTTCAGTCAGGAGCTGGACTTCTGGGGCATTGATGAGATCTACCTGGAGTCGTGCTGCCAGGCGAGGTACCACCAGAAGAAAGAGCAAATGAACGAGGAGCTGAAGAGAGAGGCAGAGAACCAGCGGGAGAGAGAGGGTGACGAGTTCACCACCACCTGCTGCTCCGACAAGAGGCGCAAACTGTGGGACCTGCTGGAGAAGCCCGGCTCATCCTTCGCCGCTAAGGTACAGTCTGATGCAGCTCCCTTTAATTATCCCAGTGCTCAAGCAGATCAAGTGAACACAGGCAACCTGAGAGATGCGAGAGCAGCCAAGAGCCCACTGTTCAGGATGTGAAGTGAAGGTTACCCTTATTAAAGTCTATTTTTAAAAAGATGAAGTTTTAAATGCAAAATCCCGAAGATAGCACTAAGTCTGTAAGGGGTAAAAAAAAAAGTACAGCCTCTTTCTGGCCGTACTGTGTTTGTTTGGTCAGGTTCCAAAGAGCAAAATAAATTGTAGCCAATTGTTTAAAGGTGAGGGTGTTATTTGTTTTACATCACTTTTAAAAAGCAATTTCAAAAAACTAGACGCATGTCTTTCCCTGATGAAAACATGTTTTCTAAAGTTCGTCGATGTTTGGCCGTGTCTTTTCAATACAACCCTCTGCAATCATTGTTTTCCTTTGTTAGCATTACAATCTCCGCAGCGCTTTCCTGTGACAATAATTTAGTTTTTTCTTTTGAAATTCAGGGAGAATAAAAGGAGCAGCTTTTATGTGAGAATAGATGTGTTGGTCGAACAAACATTACATATAAAGTGATATTTTTAGACAGTGGCACAGCAGCCCCCTCCATCATACATGCCCCCCCTCAGCTTCATTAGTCCTGCCTCATACAGCTCTGTATTCAATCAAGCCACTCATTAACAGCCTCATTGCTCACTTCTGCAATAAGACCACTTCACCCTTTTGCATCCAAGGAGGTACTTTACAGAGTTTGAGGACCTACAGGCACTACATTGTGCTCCCTGCAGGCATTTTAAAGTGTGTTTGTGCACATTGATGCTTCACATTGCTTCACTTAAAATATTTTTTTTACGTATGGAAAGCAACAAAATTCCTCCACACAGCTCCTGAGAAACAACATGCAGGATCACTCAAACGCATGAATGAAACTCAACACTGCTATTCTTAGGAATTATAAGAGAACAACATCAAAATGTTAAGTTATCTTGATATGGGCCCTTTAAAGTGATAGTCTGTAAGATTTCCCCACCACCACCACCACCAAAATGAAGGAAGCGACAACAAACTTTGAAAACTAAATGCTTGCATTAAAATTACATAACAGAATTAAGAATTACATATCACTCAAGGTCAAGCTCCCTCCCCCTTCTCTCCTGGTTGGACCTGACAGGCAGTGGAGAGCTCGTCTCGTTGGTCAAAGTGATAGCCCGGGGATCATTCTGATTAGGAGCTGACATCATTAAAAGGAGGCATTTTAGAAAAAATATTATTATTTACATTACGTCAAATTTAAGACCCAAGTGCTCTATTATACACAATCGACAGAATTTGGAAAATAACTAAACGTACAAACTCACTCAACACTTGAACTTAATGAAATGTACACCTTAGATTTACCTCGGAACAGCAGAAATGGAACAAATTACAAAAACTTTGAACGTAGTGGGTTCCTCTGGGCTTTTTTTATTTATGATTTTTTGTATTTTTATTTCAGTGTTTTCTATGCGAAAGTGTTCAGCATCATCAGAAATCCAGGCTCTGGAACTTGTTGTGTACCATGTTTGAAATGTACCAGAATTTCTTTTTTATTTACTTTGAACGTAGAGCACGCACTGCTTAAGATTAAGCAACTCATATTTCACTCATAATTCATCAGTTGATCTAAATGGCCATAGAAGCAGTTGTTTTCCAAGTTATCAAATTGTTGTCTGGGATGCACCATGTTTTATGAAGGCATTACAGAAAGGTTCTAAATGAAATTGTGCAATGGGCACATAGTGAACGTTGCACAAATAGGCCCATTATCCCATGCATTTCTTTGCCATACGAGAGAAGCGACAGTAAAAATGTCAACTAGAGGTTAAATGGTCGCCATTAAAGAGTGAGTTTTTTTTCCCTGTGAGCTAATTCAGGATCTGCATCAGTGAAAATAGGTTGTTCCCAAACACATATTCCAGCTCATTTATTTTTCAGAGCAGATGAAATTTTAATTGCACATTAATAACGGCAGACTAAATGCCGGAGAGAGAAGGTGTGATCTTGAATACCTATGGTCTACATGTCAAGTCATCTGGATTATTTAAAGTCATCACCTCTTTAAAAATACACTTACACACTGCGCTCAGCCCGACAGCCCATTTGTCATGTCAGAGTGAAGGCCGTGGGACGTGTCACTGTGGACTTGGAGTCCTGGAGTCATTTTAGGTCAGTTTAAGTCCAGTAAACTTTTTGACACCATAGATAGAAATATAGGAAAGGTGTTGCTAAGGCACTGGTTCTATCTTGCAATGGGCAACTTCTCATACTAGTGAAACACACATTTTTTATAACTTACTCTGATACAAGATTATAAAAGTAATACTCTTACTTTTTTGCTTGTTTCTGACAAAAAAAGTTGAGAGTAAAGGTGTATGTATAGCCTTTACAGCACATCTCTGTATTCCAATAGCTTGAACTTCAAACTGGCACAAATCAGTATCCAAGGAATATAAATCATTTTCATCAAAATCATGTTTGTAGACCTTGAAAAGTTTCACTGCAACCTTAGACATCATAAATCTGCAGGTGGTGAGCACTCATGAGAAAAGACTAAAGATGAGCTCCAGCTCGAGTCAGAGTCCGACACCAACACAATAGATTGATGATTTGATCTTGTTTTAGGGAAATAGGTTGTACAAAGATGCAAAGACTGAAGAACCATCAGTCTGTCTAATTTGTATAAAACAAAAACAAATCTTTGTAACAGAGAAAAGTTTTATACCCCGTTGAATTGAGCCTGTCTCCTCCTCTCTGCAGCAGTACAGTATATCAAACAATAAAAAGTGACACTGAGGCCTGCCGCTGGCAGAGGCTCTTTGAACTAATTGCATGGAAAGTTCTCTGGTTGGGCAGAGACGGCTCTGACTGCAGGCGCTGAGCTGCACATCTTCATCCGCATCAGATTTGTCCGGATGACTTCACTCTAAGTGTTGGTCTTGTTGCTGAAGTCTGAGCCCTCTGCTCCAGTCACTGTGTGTCCTGTTACCTGCTGTAGAGTCAAACCCCTGATCAGATCAGTTGTTGTAATAATGTAGGAAATCAATGGGACATTTAGAAGTGAGTGAGTGTGGGTTGAGTGAGGACACGCCCTGTGAGCCATTAGAGACGTCTGTATGTGTGACTTCCCACGGCCCATTGCCTGCTGAGATGTGCATGAGAGAGCACAGTCTCCTGAGACCAGCGGATCACAGTCCCGCTGCTCGAGATTCTCACTCTGATCAGCAGCTCTCATGTGGAGCCTGGTTTTGTCCAAATCCATCACTTTACAGCTCGCACTTTTCAGGTTTTTATGGCTTTGGTGTTGCCAGGTGACTGCAGCTTTAGCATAGAGTCTGTGTCTAATGAACTACACTGAACAAAACACAGTGTCTGGTGTGACCACCAATGCCTCATGCAGTGCAGCACATGTCCTCACAGAGTCAATCAGGTTGCTGACAGGGACAAAGAACACAGGTGCATTTTATTGATGGTGTTTTGAATGACATGTCACCCATTGAGCATCTTTGGGATGCTGTCGATTAACGCATACAGTACGGCAGCGTGTTCCAGTTTCGTGCCAATATCCAGTAACTTTGCACAGCCAGTGAAGAGCCACAATCAACAACCGAACTCTATGTGAAAGAAATGTGCTGTGCTGCATGAATGATGGTCACACCAGATACTTACTGGTCTTGTGACCCCAAGACCCCGCCACAACCCGGCGTGGCGTGTTTACATGCATGTATCTATGTATGTTCATTAACATGCACTGTCCTGACCAAATGAATAAAATAAAGTGCTCACAAACACAAACTTTGACAGATTTGTTAACAATATTTTAAAGAAATATCTCTTTGAGTTCACCCTATGAAAAATGAGAGTGGTACATTTACATTTTTGTGCTTGAGTTTTTATAACGGATTGATATGGGATAAAAGTGATTTTGTTCAGCGGAAGCATGGGCACAGTTTGTAACTTTAGTTGAATATCACTGAGTCCTCCTCTGGATCCTCTTACTTCATTAATAAGTTACATCTGACTCACCCACTCAGCACGAAAATGTTGTTTTCTTGTGCAAAGACTCATTCCTGCCCAGAGCCTAAATATCACTGTACAAATTACCTCAATGCACTATATTACTGTACAAATCAGCACAATACTCAGCGGTGTCCTGAGAGGACGCTTGATATCGCACTTAGCTTGTTTGTTGTAGTTCAAATTCCAAGCAGCTCCATAGTGCGGCATGTGTTTGAGATGACATGGGCATGAAAATGCACAACATTGTGACTCCAGTTTGTGGGGAGTTTGTACATACATTTTCAGGCTGTCACTTTGTTTTGTTTTTTCATGTTTGCGTGATATTCGAAACATTTAAGCTTAATTTATTTCAGGGGATTTCACTTAAAGACAAACCAGAGTCTCCAAAGAAGCTGCACACTGACAGAGACATTAGCATTATTGATCTGAAACAACCCTTTGATGCCATTTTCAGTGCGAGGAAAGGCATAAATCGAAATTCAGCTTAGAAAGCAACATGTCCCTCAGTACAGTTGATCAATAAAGGAGGCGTGAGCTGCACAGTTTGAGCCCTGAGTGTCGAGGGTAAAGTAGTTTCCACATTCAGCTTCATTGTCACTTCAGGTGAGGTGGACTCGAACTTCATTCTCAAACTGCCGGCTCTCTTCTCAGTTAAAAACACAACCATAAATATGATGAAACAGTGCAAATATGGCAGGAAATTGTATTTCAAAATATTATTTAAAAAAACAACACTATATTTTCACACACATCTAAAACTAAAACTATAATATGTCCCAATCTTTTTGGAGTGAGTTTTTTTCTATGCCTATCTGCTTATCTAATCTGCCCATTTAACAAACTTTCCCATCGTGTTGACCCTTCAAAAACAAATGCCTTCATAACACAAAGAAAGTTCAACTTCAATAATAGAGTGTTCACTCACACCATGCGGCTGCCTTTACCTAAGCAGGTGCACTGTACACTAACCAGGGCAGTTTGCATTGCGCCGCTTATCTGATCCTGTCTGTATTGCTCACACATTAGCCTTTGATCGACACTGACCATTTACATTGACGTAGGGTCAATAGAAGGGGACACAGACGGAGCTACTTTGCTGCAGAACTTCATTCATTATTTAGCAGTCTGTCATGCAGGAGAACATCACTCAAGGAGATGCATCGCAGAGTGGTGTGGGGCCCAGTGGTCAGCGGCACAAACAAAACACAAGTTTCCACCCAGAGTGATGGACATCTGAGCTGTTGCACGCTAAAACCTATTCTTAAGCCACAACTGTACACTACTCCCCGAGATTTCTCACTGCCTACTCGATCGGCCGCAACTGGAAAGGTCAGTTTGCACAGAATAGGGGAGTTGAATAATGCAGTGAAATCAATCCACTGCTTTTGGAGACAGTCTATACATTTGATTTGGCCTCTTGTTTAGCTTCTGCAAACAAATACAGCATTCCCTTCAGATATTCTGGTTCACTAGTGCTTCCCTAACATGTAGTAGGTGTAGTTTTTCCCTTAAACGACAGCACCAAGTTTTTTCCAACTTGGTGCTAAATGTCTAGTTAAAAGACAAAACTGATCCTCTCGTAATCTTGTTTGAATATCTTTACTGACATGACATTTCCTTACACTGCCTTAACCATATATGTCTGTTTCATCAGCTGGGCATTTTATTCTCAAGATTGTGTTGAAAAATACGATTATAGGCCACTGTCTATGTCGATAACAATAAAATGAACCCTGTATTGAAGTATATATTGACAGAAAAAAAAGTGTTTTAATCACCCACATAATTAAAATTCATGTTATGTTTTGCCTGTTTCCTCACCTTTACTCTTCATTATAAGTCAGATCTAAATTAGTTAACACCAGTTACTATTGCAAAACTGAAAATGCCTCTTTTCTTACACTTTACACTTAAAGCAGTACTAAGTAATTTGTTTACCTTAATGCATCTATCCGTAGTCCCTATGGGGGTAATGCAAGTGTTAATGGGACGATTCATCTCCCCCTGGTGTCTCTGGCCAGAAACCACAATTGCAACTTACGGGTCAGAGGCGCAATACACACTAATAAAATCACAAAGAAGAAGCTAACAGGCTAACGGGCAAAGCTAACTGCAGGCTAGCGCCACTTAAACAGCATTTACAGCCAAGTTTGAGTGAAAAAGCTATCTCCATTGTGTAACTGGATGTACAATATCCCTCTCTCCCTTTGTCTTTTCTGTCAGCGTAGTATTTACTCTCACGGACAATTAATGAGTAAAAAAACCCAACATGCTACGACACCTGCAGTGGCGCTTATGGCCTCTAGGGGCATGAGTTACTTAGTACTGCTTTAACCCCATTGTGGCTATCTGAGTCTATAGCAACGTCGTGTGGTGGCATGATACACCCTCAACCTTTATGACAGAAAAGAAAACACTTATTTTCTTACAAAATTGTCACAATTAATTCAGCAATTTTTCCCGGCACTTCCTCACTAAAACACCTCAATACAGCACTTGTACTGACACATTTTTGTGAGAGAGAGTTAGTTTTGGTCTGAAGTGTATTTATTAGACCACTGTTTATTTGTTACCAAACGTAAGAGTGTGACGTATTCATTGTTTAATTGTGGAAGCAAATCTGTTTATTCCGATGGCGAGCACCGGATGACCCCCTGGCCTTGCAACCCGGTTGTTTCTTGCTTTGCTGCATTTGAAGTGGTTCGTTTTTACTGTACGGTGTGCATGTGTCTCCATGTGCGAGAGGTAATTTACTCGAACTCGAAACTCAGAACCCAACACCTCACCGCTCTGTGGACGGACAGTCAGCGACACGCTTCAATTAACGTACCATCATCTCTGCTTCTGCTCTGCGTGCTGTGGCATCTCAGTGCTGTGTCTGCTGCACCCTGAATTAAGTTTCACCTTACACCTGGAATCACAGGGACATATGCCCAGACATCAGACATGATAAATGACTTTCAAAGGAAAATGAACAGTGGCGTACGCATACTCATAGTGTGTTAGGTGGTAGCAGCATAATAGTAGTAAGTATTAACAAGACTTGTTTGTTTGTTTTTTCTTTCTTTACTTTTCTTGTTGCATTTTAGTGATTTTATTTTTCTTCACCTATGATTATGAATGATTAGACTCCACATTTATTTCTACTACTACTTATAGCACTACTACTTATAGTATCCAGCAGATAGTACTACCTCAAACCTCAAGCATGTAGGCCACCTGGATGAGTTTGTCGTGTGTCCTCTGGCTTTGTGAGGAAGTAAAAAGTATGGATAACGTTTGTCTTACTTGATTGTAAAACAGTGCACATAAAAGTTTAACAAAGCCATGAGAGTGAATAGTTTCACCTGTGCGTATCACCGCAAAAAGGAGATGTCACGGAGATGAAAGACCAACGGATGGAGGCGACTGGGGTGAATTGGTTTGTCAGGGCCCCCCACATAGAGCGCCGCGGTGCTCAGACAAATCTCCATCTGGATCTGAGAGATTATGCAGCTCATAGGGTCAAGATATCTGTGGGCGGGAGGCAACATGTCCCCCCATAAATACCCAACACCTCTAGTTATTGATTGCACTGTTTTTGGTTAGTTGGTTCCCACCAGTTTACTGATGGTCATGGTGTGTATGCATGAAGTAAGAGAATGCAATGCCTGACCGAGAAGTTGAGGTCGATTTGCAGATCAATGTGTCCACCCACTCTCTCAGTGAGTCGTTCAAACCGTGGTGAATGATAGTGGCATAGGGATAACGCAGGCAAGATGTGAAGGAAGTAGCCGTTCAATTCAATTGAACATCAGGAAATAGTTACTTTAGGTCATATCAAAACTGCCTTGAGTAGAGCTACTATACATCATATGAGAAATTAGGGGGAAATTGGGGAAGAAGAAGAAGAAGAAGAAGAAGAAGAAGAAGAAGAAGAAGAAGAAGAAGAAGAAGAAGAAGAAGAAGAAGAAGAAGAAGAAGAAGAAGAAGAAGAAGAAGAAGAAGAAGAAGAAGAAGAAGAAGAAGAAGAAGAAGAAGAAGAAGAAGAAGAAGAAGAAGAAGAAGAAGAAGAAGAAGACCATTTTCTCTCCTTGGTCTCTGTCTCCACTGACATTTTATTACACTTGTGGTTTATGTTTTATTTCTTTAATGCACCGCTCATTGCGATGGATGGAGCACAGCACCTTATTTGCTTGTGATTGATGAACTTGAATAAATTAATGAATGAAGAAAAAAATGTACAACAAAATTGTGTACATCAGAGATAGCTGTGTTAGTCCTGTATAGTAAATATGTGTTTTCTGCAATATGTATTATAGTATGTGTTCCAGTTAAAACAGAATAATTTTCTGTGTTTTTATAACACAGAAAATAGTTAAAAGTTGTCTTCGGGTGAGCCAGCGTCCATTTGTGAAAACAACTGTTTCAGAACCCTATATATTTATTCAATGTTGTTTATTATATTTAGTTTATTTATTTATTACTTGTATGCAGTGATTAAAGCTTTAAAAATGTTATAAAATTGTATTGCATATCACTGTTTCAAAAATGTAGCCGAGTTACACTACTTTGAGTTACTTTTGAGTTAACTTTGGAGAAATATAAACTGGAAATAGTGATAAAGCCACCAAGCAAAAGTACAGTCAGAGAATTCCCTTTCCTTCGCTTTCCCCATTCTCTCGTGTTTAGTTTTGAAGACATTAAAAACAGACAGTAGATCTAATACACCAGCCTCCAACTTGCTCTGGCATGCTGCATTTTATTTGGCATTTTTTTGTTCATACATTTAAATGCACTTGTAACTCAAGTTGCTTGAATTGTAATGACTAATATATTCCCGTATTTTAATAAGTAATATGTTATAAGCCTTAGTTACTGAAGTAACTAAGTAAAGTAATATATTTTTGTAATACATTGTAATACATTACCCCCAACACTGCTTTTTGTGAAAGCTGCATGAGTGTCTTAGCAATTTTCCAGGTTGTTCAACAACTATTTCTCTTGGTCTTCTCTGTCAAAAGACGGCCGAAAGCCCAGTGCGCACTTTGTGGACGTGGACTTGCATTAGGTTTAAGGTTATGTATGAGGAGCTACAAATGATGAACTCGCTTAAAATCCGGTTGCAAAGAGACTTTCTGAAACATGCTGAGGCGAAGTTGTGCTCCCCATCCAGAGTTTGTCAGACATGTTGGTTAAGCCGTGGTCGCTCTTGTGGCATTCTGCGCTGGCCTCACCACATTGTCTACCTCCAGCGCTAATGGCACTCTTCTCCCAAGGGCCTTCTATAAATAAACACTGTCACACACTTGTCTGCACAAAACACACTCTATCGTTACCTCTTTTCATGTCCAATACTTTGCCCATTATTCTCTCCACTAACACATGCACAAATAGACTCACCCACCCATGTAGTCCTTTTGATTACGTTCCACGTGCCATTGGAGTTGATCAAAACAGCTGCAGTCCATCCTGGTCCCCTCTTTATTTTCCCTCCATTCGGCGGGCTGTCAAATTTACAAGTCAGGATGCAGCGGAGGTGTTGTTCCATGCGAGAGAAGAGACAGGAGCAAGAGTGAGTGAAGTGTTAGTGCCTTAATGGAGGACAGACTGGCACTTGTGTGATTGGTGTGAGAGGGGTCGGAGGTGATAGATGTGGCCTCTCAAAAGACTGGCAAGATAATAAAAATTGCTCTTTATCTTGGGATTTTTTTTTTGTATCGAAAAGTACTTGGGCTTGTCGGTGCTTGAGTTCCAATGCGGACGGTCACAGGGCCTTAATGGGTGTTTAATTTGCACTTCGTGGCATTGAGCAAATGGCCCCAGAAACAGTTTTAAGCATGCTGAATTTGGGCCGAGTGTGCCAGTTGGGATAATTATAGGCAGGCATTGATTTTAATTACATGTAAAAGATGAGCTGAGGTTTGCAAATCTGCAGGGTGCTGTCACATCCAGGAATAATTGATGCATTAAAATGGGTGCTGTGTTGCAGAAGGAGGCTAAAAAATGAAAATGAATCCTGCAATCCTTGGCGCAAAAACAATACTACACGATATGAATATAGAAGGTAGAATATAAAACATGTATGACCATAATGTGCAGCTTGTTCAGCGTGCCTGGATGAAGCTGTTCTTCAGTCTCTTGGATCTGACACGGGTCAAGACTCTACAGTTTTCTCCCAGATGGCAGGATGAGGAGGTTGTGATGGTTTAGCCGGATTACATTGCCTTTTTGATGCAAGCCAATCCATCTATCTGAACTGGGGACGATGGCAAAGGTGCACTGAAGATTTACATAGAAATGCTGTAGCGACATGACAATAGCATCTGCCAGGCTGACGTCTATATGAAGCATGACAGTGCACCTGGTTGAGTGGAAGCTGGCTGAGAGATTCAGTCGTTGCGTGTTTTTTCACATGAACCATTAATAAGAGCGTATGTTTACAGGGCTTGTCTAAACTGCATATGTAATGTATGAGCAGCCTGGAAGGAGGGACATAATTTGAATCATAAAGCTTTTGGGTCATCCCCTGCATACAACTGCAGCTCATTTGGTTCTATTTAAAAACTCTGCGCTATTTTGTATTCAATTTATGGCGTACATGTGTTAGCATAGCATTCAGAAGTGCAAGATGGCAACTAGAAACTGGAGGTAATCCTGCTGATAGACTCCATGGCCAGATCTATTATTAAAGTGCATGTGACGCATCGGACACAATTTTTGCTCAGTCATAGTTAACACAATTCATTTAAGATTTTGCTCAAGATTGTACCCAGCTTTCTTTGGTTCTTTAGTTTCTTTAGCTACGCCATTTTTGTGATGTTTATAGTTTCGCTTCCTTATCGGACACCAACAGGAAGTGACATAGATGAAGGCAAACAAGTTGAAACTGTTGTCGTGGCAACTTTTTTCTTTTTCTTTTTTTTTGTGGAACTATACAGACGGCATCTCGTCATAGAAGGGGGCGTGGCTTCGCCGAGGGGGAAAATAGAATCTTTAGAGAAACACAATTTTTCACTCTTTTTTGCCATTTGCTGGTGGAATATCAACTTATTTATCACACACAAATAAAGTCCAGTGTAAATCGGGTCCTTATGGATATTTTCTCACAGCAGATGGTTCAGTAGAAGTGAAAAAACGGCAGTTGTAGCAAGCGCTAGCTAGCCGTTAGCATTAGCCCGATGCTAACATGTAGCATCAAGTTAGCATTCTCCGTTATTCATGTATTTATGTAACCTGGCTAACTCCATGCTGCTGTGTGCGCTCGAATTATTTCGAACTGCACAACAGCCTGGGGACCATGGCCGAAATCTCCGGTGGATTTGGGAACCAATCACAGAGCGAGGAGGGACGGCAAGACGATGACGCGCTATTCGATATATGGAAGCTTGTAGTTTATTTACGGATAATAAAAAAAAAGTTTATTTACGGATCCAACGTGACAGCAGCAGACACAATGGTATTTTTTGATCAAGCTTTAGACCTTGTTCTAAATAGTTTAGCTCAAAAGTTTACAGCGGGTGCGTCATACGTCATCTCATACGATGATACGATTGGCCATGGCTACGTGTAGACGCATGAGACTTTTTGTTTTTGTTTTTCGTATCGCCCAATTAACGAGTATGGACGATCGTAAACCACACCTCTCCTACGAGAAAATGAATTGGTGGTCCCCAGACTAAATATCACTTGTGATTTTAGT
The DNA here is from genome assembly GCF_951799975.1 of Gobius niger. Taxonomy (NCBI): domain Eukaryota; kingdom Metazoa; phylum Chordata; class Actinopteri; order Gobiiformes; family Gobiidae; genus Gobius; species Gobius niger. Next base: position 21,245,210 of record NC_136871.1, read on the forward strand.
CTGGTGTTAGCCAGGCTAGTATTTATGGGCTGTTGAACCACTTTGCTCCTCCCCATGTCTTTGTATCATTATTTAGTAGAAACTGTTCATATTTCAGCATTTGTTACAGTAGTTTTTGAATAATTAGATAAAATATACATTACTGAACAATCTGCTGTGAGAAAATATCCATATGGGCCCGATTTACACTTGACTTTATTTGTGTGTGATAAATGTCGTCTGTATCTATAGATCCCTTCCTGTCAGCAGTTTAAAAGTTAAAATAAAAAATAACTTGTCTGCCCAACATTTCTTCATTAAAGCAATACTAAGTAACTTGTTTACCTTAATAAATCCTTTTTGTTGCCCCTCTGGGTGTAATACAAGTGTTAATGGGATAATTGGGGGGTCTTTCATCTCCCCCTGGTGTCTCTGGCCAGAAAACCACAACTTGACTGCCACCGGACCGGAGGAACCAATACACACTAATAGAATCACGAAGAAGATGCTAACAGGCTAACGGGCAAAGCTAACTGTGTTCAATTTGAATACATTCTTGAATTTTCGATCATCAATATTATAGTTCCCTTGAATAGCACATCACTTCTCAGAGGAATTCCCCAAGTAGCCGCTCACCTGAAACCTATGGCCTTGCTCATTAACACGAGGCCCATGAAGCTCTGTGTGTCCTCGGTACAGCTGTATACCTGACCCGTGCAGAGCGGGTGGACTTGGGGTGAATGTGAATCACAATATTACTAATCTGAGTGAAGCCGTCCCATAGGCTCCAGTCTCAGCCTACTCATTGAGCATGTCACATCACCTCTGTGTGAGCCCACATGTAGGACGCACGTCTAAAAGCACCGGGTGGAAGTGGGCCAAGGAGGCAAGGTTATAGTCAAGGGCACTTTCCCCCAAGATACAGGGAGAAGACTCGCTGGGAATCTATGAACTGTTCGATGTGTAGGGAGAGAGAACCATCCCTTTCTATTTGGCATTTCCCTGTATTGGCTGATGATTGTCAGTTTTCATAGTAAGCTCATACCAAGCTCGAATAGGAAGATCGGTCATTTTACTAAGAAATAATTGAATGACTTTGGCGTTAGAAATCTTCACTGACTTTTCCTATTGCTTTATGATCATCAAAAGTGTGTATCAGAAACAGCTCAGCCAATTGAGAGAGCAAAAGTTTCCTTGTGCTTCATCGGTTTTCTGCCACTGTCCACATATTGGACTGAGCCGGGTCCCGGGTTGGTGTTTCCTGTAAACTGAGCAGCTTGGTGTAAATTGAAAGGGTTAGTGATCTGTGGGAAACCTGAAGCTCTTTGTTACTTTAACACGTTTGTGGCACAGAAGCTGCTCTCAGAGACACAGAAACACTCAACCCGGCCAGAGCCAAGTGCACCTGTTCGACAAGATAAGCACTGGACATAGAGTTAGCTGCAGTGCAAACAAAGACTGAGCTGTTGGCTAGTTAATGTAGTGCATTTCTATATCAATGCCGTGCCTATGTCACCACAGACAAACATGAATCCCTTTTTCAGTTAATATTTTTAAATAGGCTACTGTATTTCATGCTTTTTGTTTGTAATTAGGCTGTTTCCCCCCTACAGCGTTGTAGTCCAGGCTTATCTTGTGACCGGTGTAACATTGAGATGGAGTGCCCTGTTCACTGGAACCTCTTCATCAGCTGAGGCAGATCAAAACCAGCATTAGGAGGAAATCCCTGGGGCTAACCCCCAGAAACCTTGGCTGTGAGATAATACCGACAACAGGCCCGCCAAATCTCCACGGATTTACCGTCTAATCTGCGAAGATCTCACATTCCCTGTCCCTGTCCAAAAAGTGATTAAAAAGATGCTACTAATCTTCGTCGTGAAACATCAGCCATATGAGCAAATACTCCCATACAGGCTGCATTGTGTTCTCCCAGAGCAAAGGAAATATCAGATTTAGTTGATGAAGAATATTAGATAATCAATGATAATCTTTGGGGACTCTATTTTAGATCTTTGTATTATTTTCTCTATAAACATGAAGCAGTACAATCCTTTGGACCTTGTGGAAAATGTATTATTAGCTGAATTTTCCACATTACAAATTGCTGTGGTTATGATACAGGCAGTAAAAATGACCACCACTGTTTTTTGACTTATTGACATAACGGTGCTCTGTAAGTCTTAAAGATCTTTGAGAAAATACATGTAAGCACGTGAGTATCACATCATCCGCTCTTCAGACTTGTGCCAGTGTCAGTCGGGGTCAAAGACATGTTTGACCTCTCAGCTGCACTCTGTCTCGCTCTATCCAGTCCAGAGCGTGTTGCAGGCGGCAGCTGCAGCACAGACGAATTAACAGTGACGGGACAACAGCCGCAAATTAGAAGAGCGCTCTGATTGATGCCTTTTAAAAATAAGTGCTATCCGCCCATTGCAGAAACAAAAGCACTGTTTACTCAACCACTGCCACTCTGCATGTGCGTTTTGTCAGGTGAGGTAACGTTCAAGGAGCCACAGTGTGTTTATGGAAATCACATCGCTATAAAACATGTGGAAATGTATGTTTTAAGTGGTATTTCAGACTTCTTTTACTTATTTAATGTAGCCCGACCTTAAGCCTTTTTAGAAGAAACCCTTTTTAGACTGACATATCAATAATATGTCGGGCTGGATTGCTCTGTGCTGCATAATATAACATTTGTTACTGCAGATATTTGTGTGTGAAGAGTTTACTGTCTTGTTGCTGTTAAAGCACATTGTGTTGCATTTGGAAATGTCCTTCTTCTATTTTTTGAGGCATTCTGACATTAGTAAAAGACATTCTGACCACCACAATAATACAATAATGCACTAAGAAATTAAAGTTTTCGATATAGATGTGCTGTTTAACAAAACAAGAGCTTAGGTCTGTGGTAAATGCCATTCTTTGCCGATGATGCAGAAAACTACAGTTTATATATAGCTGAAAATATTTTAACATGACTTGGTGATTACATAGTAATATATAGAGGGGTTTACGATTACTTCCTGAGCCCAGTGTGTACGTTTTTTGATGTGGGGTCAGTGTCCATGTATGGCAGTGAGAGTGGCTCATGCCTGGCTGTCAGCAGTTTACAGCACACTGGATGGATGCTGAGGCGTGCGCAGCATCAGCCTCAGTCTGTGTTTGTCTGTTGGACTTCAGGCTTCACACTGAACTTTTCCACCAGCCTCTATTAATCACGCAGCTGAGGTGTGCTTTACTGTTTCAATACCTAATCCTTTATCGCTGAACATGGATCTGTTCTTATAGTGTCGCTCTGTTCAACGTATTGTCACTCCATGCAGTGCCGGTTGTGGGCCCTGTTCTAACAGACTATTGGTTCCCAAATACCACTTCATAATATTTGACCTTCCTTGTACAACCAGGCCTAGCTCAAGATCAAATCATGACTCAACTGGGTCCAAAAAGGAATCTGAACAATAATTACATTTATTGATGATGTGCCCTGTATTTTTCAGAAACTGTCACAGAAATAAAAGGAATAACTACTACACATATTACCCTATTTAACTAATTACACTAATATAGTAAACTAATTTGCAAGTAATACTACGATTACATGTAGGTTTTGGGGGGCCTGTGTCGCTTTCTTTTGCCAGGAAACAGATCAGCGGATCAACAAAACGACATTAACCCGTGAGTAGATGAAGAACAAAGTGGTAAGTTAAAGCGGAGGCCACTGACTTGGAAACGCTGTGGTTGTGTAAGCCTGTGGGAGACTGTGGCGCTTCTGAGGAAATCTAATTGCTTGGTCAGTGGTGCCGTTGTGTAATTCCAAACGTGTTTAGCTCGCAGTTGCACAGAGTCCCCGTGAGAATACAAATTGTTCTTTTTGGAAGAATGGCTCTGATTTTGATTTCACTCTGAATCCCAGTGCACCACTAGGTTTGTTTTTGTGACGAGAATGAAGTGACCTTTAAGTGATGCAGAGAGGAACCGCAGCTGTCCCCTGTCTGGAAAATATGAAACTTTGCTGGATCTGTTTTGGCAAAATGACAAAAGCTTCATGTCACTATGGAGACTCTTCGTCCGTGAACAGGCACAGAGTGTGTTTTGTTTCGTGGGCTTGCATGTCACTGTAATGTAAACACATGAGGCTGTGCTTGTTCATAATCCTCTGGTTCTGTAGTGCTGCTTACATGCGTGCATCTGGTTTGTTTACATCCATTTGGTTTTAGAGACAGCTGTGCACGCTTCACTGTGTTTGTTACATTAGGATGCTGCTAAATTGCCCATTTTCAAATTTAATTTTTATTGCAAAGATAAAACATCATGTGCCATATAAAGAGTATTATGCAGTGGCATCAAAATATTCAGACACATCTCTTTTATTTATTTATTTTAATTTGAACATGCCTTTGCTCAATAGCCTGCATACCCATTCAAATGCTCTCAATCCTAGTTGTGCTGTTTTTCAACTTCAATAAACATGTAGGTATGGGACTTTTGAACATGATCACTGTCAGACTTCAACAATGACATAAGAATAGGCATGAGCCTGGGGCGTATGTTATGGCAGACATCAGCAGTACAACTCTGTCAGTGCTAATGGTTGTTTTTTGTATGTCAGGCCTTAGAGTTCACAGCATATTCAGCCTGTAAAGGTTACATCCCTCTAAACTGCTTCCGTGCAAATGTCACACACTTTCTTCTCCTTGTTGGTATTTCACTTTCTTAAAATAAAAATAACAACACAGTTTCTTTCATGTTTATTTGAGAAGTTCTTACATTTTGGATATAGAAGCACTTGAGCAATGAATCTTGACAGTAGATAGAGTAAATAGTTCACATTGGATATAAACATTAATTGCTTTGCCTTTGTGTTTGTTGATGTGTAAACATTCTATTAAGAACTTGCTTTCCAAATTCAGTTATTAAGTGCTACAAATTTCCTCCCCCCCCCACGCCACTCGCACACGCACACACACTGCGACCTCAATGGGTTAAGTCCATCCATCTTCTTCCGCTTATCCATTGCTGGGTCGCAGGGCCAGCAATCTAAGCTGCTCAGATCACTCTGCACTAACCCCTTATGGATCCAGCAGGTAGTGGGTCCATGGACGGACTGACCCCACAAGGGCTGACCCACTGGCCAGGCCTGGGTGGAAGCCCGGCCACCAGACACAGCCAATCCGGGCCCACTTTTGACCTCCTCTACATCTGACCCGTCAGCTTGGACATGTTTGCCATCATACAACATAGCATATAGGATCATTGGGACGCTCAAACCCTTCCTCCATGTTAAAGGGACTACGTGGAGTTTAAATATGTTTAAATTAAGCATTTTCCTCCCCCTACATGTTCCAGCAATGTCCTAATATGTAGAATGAGCCCAGACCTGTTCACCACAACTGCCTCTAAAATCCTGCACTGTCACTCAAAAAGTTGTTATTTTGGGTCTGAAGTGCCGTCATGCACAAGCTTAATATAGAGGGTGCAGTTACACGTATGACCTGAGGTGGCAGTAGTGAGTATAAAATGGCCAACTTACATCTAGCCCTTTTAAGGTAGCAGTTCAAGGAAGGCAAAGGGTTAAGATGAGACGATAAAAGACGAAACATTGTTACTGTTTTTTGTAGAGCCACTAAGTTGCAGAGATTGGCTGAAGCAGCTTAAAAAGTTGAGTTAGATACTGTATGTTAGAAGTGTAGATTTATTTATCCTGCTCCAGGTCATAGTTAAAAACACACCTGAGTGTCTCAGAGCTAGACATGCACAGAAAAATGCTTTGAGAAGCAGACACTTGAGGCAAGGAGGGTCAAGTGTCTTGCCCAAGGACACAACGACTGTGCTCTTTGAGGAGGCAGGATTCGAACCCCATACCATCCGATCATGAGACAACCCGCTCCACTAACTACGCCATTGTCACCCCCATGTTTGGTTCTGCCGGCATGTTTGTTTATGTGTCACAGTTTTATGACAGATTAGTTGCTCTTGCTCTATAGCGCCATATAACTTATGTACTGCATTTAATGTTTTGAATATTGATTCTCATTCATCTCGGCTTGTACCTTTTTTAGTTTAGTTTAGTTTATTTGAGCAACAGATGCATACAGGTATAGTATACATATAACATACAGAATTTTTCACAACATAAAAGGTATTAGTGCTGCTCAAAAGGAGTAGGAAGAAGTTAGTTATAACTTATAAGGCCCTTACCCCTCCCTTCAAATAATGAAGGGGGAGTGAGTCAGGGTATTTTTGATGAGATCAAAATGCAGAAGTGTCCTTAAAGGTTCATGTTGTACAAGGCAAGTGTCATTGCAAGTTGGTTTGTGTTTTACAGAGTAAGGAGGGAGCAGGGGTTCTTAAATAGTATCACCATCACCCATGAGATGACCATTCAATCCCTAAAAAAAACTTTGTAGTTTGACATTTAAAAAAATAACTGTAAAGTACTGTGTTTCTCTTCGGATTTGTGTTGATATAAGCATTAAATAACCCTACAGAACTGAAACAATGATCAAAGCAACTTCACACCAGTCATTTTAATAGACCCAGGTAGTGATTTCATACTTTAGCAGAAAATGAATAATGGGTTTTAGCTGTGCTTTCAGTTCATGATGTGCCATAACAACAGACTGATTCATGTTATAGATGGGAGTATGTGTGAGTTTGTTCTGTAAGTAGACTCTGTCATTGAGAAGTGGGTCAAAATAGGCCACCCCTGCAGGTTTTACTCAACCATTAGCCTTGGGGCCTCTCAGTGCAATCACATCAAAGCCGCATACATTATACACCATGATTCAGCCACTTCAAACACCTCCTTGTCTTACCTTCCCTGCATACAGTCATATCACTGACCTTCCTTGACCAATGGGGATGAGCAGCTGTTGACGAATTACATTTTCATATTTACAGTTGACTGATCATGAAAGTAACTGACGCATATGTACTTGAGTAAATGTAACTGAGTTCTTACCCACTTCTAACTGAGTACTATCACACGACACAGAGTGGAGTTGCGGTTGTTGTTTAGTGGCCGAGCAGGAAGTGTCTTGGTTTGGCCTCCTGCTCCTGCTGAATCTTTTATCCAGAGAGCAGGTGTTTTACTCCTACTGCATTAAAAAAACATTATCCAGTGTTTAGTGCGATGCAGGCCTGTCGTAGATTTGATTTGGCTTATGCGGCATCTAACCCCAATTCTGAAAAGGTTGGTGTAAAAACCGAAACACCTTTTACGCACTGCACCCATCAACATGTCTTGACTTGAACACGACAAAAACCAAAGGATTGAGGTGACCGTTTGTTCAGTTTGTTAGTCCAGTGTCCCTTTGCTATTGAAATAAGGGCTGGGTGACCGTGGGTCTAAGTTGGGATGTGCCAGGTTGTTGTGTGTGGAGTTTTATTTAGTGCAATGTCAGCTGAAAGTTTAGCGTCTCCTTGGGATACTGAGAACCGCTCAAAACCAGACTGCTTCACAGATTTCAGGGTGTCAAATTGAGCATACGTGCCAGCTGGCATTACAACCTCATTTGTAAATCTCTGATGAACAAAGCTAGAAAACAGAAATGTGAAGGAAAGAGGGAAAGTGTGCAGAAGAAAATAACTGGAGTCAGGTGGTGGAGCAGCACTTTCGGTAATTACGACCTGGTGAATTTGTTGTCATGGCAACCCTGAGTGAGTCGTGGGACTAGCGCAGAGGGACCAGTTAGGATCATTATAGTCCTGATGCCAGCAGAGTCGAGCAGGACCAACAGCAATGAGCAGATGACTTAGATGTCGGAGCAAGAAAAGGTCACACTGTTCCGCAGACAGAGCAGCAGCAAATGACAGATAACCTCACCCAGGACTTTGATGTGATTACAGCAGCCGCTCTTGAATGTCATGGCGTCTGCCTGAAACACAAGTGTTGAGGCGATATGGCATTATATGGGATTATACTTAGAGACAGCCTCTCCGGTTACTGCTGCAGGTAACTCTCTCTTCAGCCTGACACCTAATCGTGTCACAGGAACCTGCTCCTTATGGTCAACACCATGGGGTCGCCACGCCACTGGGACAGGCCACCGGAGACGCAGAATTAGTGAACGTTAATTATCTGTCAGTCGACACCAGATCAGTAAAGGCATCTTATCCGCTCCCTGGCACAGCAGTGTCAGGCTACAGCCCATGTGACGAGAGACCACGTCACGATGACAATAAAACATAGTAGTATTTTCATTATTTAGGACTGATGACATAGCAACAGGCCTCTCTCTCAGAAACCTAGGCCTGTTCCTCTGAGGAGGGTGTCACTTTATGTCATCTTCCCACACAGCAGAGTGCAGCACTGCCTTGATGAGTATGAGGATGATAATCAATTAATAATCATAATCACATAGGAGGGGTAAGTAGCTGTGCTGAGATTAGATCTCTGGCCAGATGCCACACAACTTCCTGCTTCTACAAAAGACTTGCTGTTGTTTTAGATTATTGCTAACTCTCATTGCCCACGGTGTCCATGATACTTATCAGACTGTAAGACCCCTACTGCACATATCATTTACCAGAAGTGTGGTAATGATGTCTCTAGTGTCTCACAAAGCATGTTATGTTTTACCTTTTTCTCTGTTCATTTCCACATTTTATCTTTTTACTCCATGAAATATTTATTTTCTTGCAATCCACAGAAACCTCAGAACCAACAGAAGGCAGCAGGGGTCCAAATGTCGTGTTCACTGGCCTTGTTTTGATTGATGCGTTTTCTTAGACTCTGACTGGGACAGTGGAGAGCTGGAGGCTACAGGGAGTTCCACTCTTTCATAGCAGAACAATGTCCGGCTGTATATCCGTGCTGTACATCTTACATCACAGCTGCTTCACTTATTCCATTAGCAGAGTCCACTCATGCACTCATGTCTTTTTGTATGAGGCGCCCGGAGGAGGGATAGCAGGCACATGCGGGACGGAAGGGAGAGGAAGACCCGTCTGTCAGAGTCGGTGGAGGGGAACACAGAATGCTTCGTTAAGATCTTCTTTATTTACTCATCAGAAAGACAAAGATAATCATCTAATTGGAAATAAGTACAAGGGAACTGTCAGTTTTATTTACCTGTGCGATACGAGTCTTTTTGCAGTCTCAATGCTCAGTGCTGGCCTTTTTTCAAAGATTATGCGACTCAAACGCTGGTGTAAAGCCATGTAGATGAATCACAATGTGGGTTCTCACTTTTCAGGATTGCTTTAAACGAACAGAAAAAACAAATGTTCAAATATTGGTTTCACATAAGAGCACGACACTGCTGTCGTTAAACCCTCAAGTCCATAATGTTAAGATAGAATGTTTTCTTGGTATCATCATCAGCTTCTTTTGCTGTGGTATTTCTCTGGGATTGAAAGTAGCACAACAACTACTTCAGTGCATTGCCATGTTCTTTTATTCATATTTATATAAATTTATATTTATATAAAAAGTAAGTACATATAGCTTATAGATGTGCTCAAAAGTTTACGTACCCTAGCAGAATTTTTTATTTTTTGACAAATTTTCAGAGAATATGAAAGATAATAGAAAAAGTTTTTGTGTGAAACCAATTTTGGTCAAACACGGAGGTGGATCACTGATGTTTTGGGGATGTGTGAGCGACAGGGAACTTGATCAAAATAGATTTCAGGATGAATGCAGCATGTTATTAAAGAATACAGGAGGAAACGTGTCACTCATCAGCCTGCAAGCTGTGCATGAGAGTTCCAACATGACAGCGATCCAAAGCACAAGGCCATGTCGACCTCAGTCTCCTGACCTCAATATCATTGAGCCTCTCTGGGGAGATCTCAAACGTGCAGTTCATGCCCAGGAATTTACAGGAACTGGAGGCTTTTTGCCAAAAGGAGTGGTCAGCTTTACCATTAGAGGAAATAAAGAGGCCCATCCACAACTACCACAAAAGAATCCAAGCAGTTATATTGATGATAAAGGGGGAAAAAGGGGGTCCCCTTGCAAACGAGATGTGTAATCTCAAGGGATTTTCCAATCATAAATTAAAATCGAAATTGAAATTCAATACACAGTATTAAGAACTGGGGTATGTAAACTTTTGATCAGGGTCGTTTCTTTTGTCATTATGATTTAAAAAGAGTAAACTCTTGACCATAACTGGCACAACTGTACATCATAAAATCCAGGATAGTGGCCTGGCTATTATTCATCCTCTGTTATTCATGGTTAATTGGAGCAAATACAAAAGAACATGCCCCTTATGTGTGCATGCACACCCCCTACACATGATAACTGATATTGTACATTGTGAGTATAGGCCACATGTGAGTACTTCTGGATCAGCCATATGTGAACAATATCTCAGTCCCTGTGCCAGACTGTGGTTTTGTTCTCATTTTTCAATGACACCTCTGCCCTGTTTCTCATGATTTCTCTTTCTCTCGAAACTCTTAAAATGCATGACATGTCTCAGAAGATGACACAAACATAGCTTCTGGTGTGGAGAGGAAAAACACATCCGATAAAAGTCTTAAAAGCCAGACACATAAATCTAGCTTTTGGAGACAACACTTACAGTTTGTCTAATTTAGGGGTTATGCAGACATCAGCAAGTCAACGGTCAATGGTGTTTAATATCTTTATGCAACAAACCTTCATACAAACCTTGATAAACCTGAGAGGATAATTGAGTGCAATAAGCAACTTCATTTTACGCAGGGGAAATTTTGGGCACAAACCCTCCTGGAGAGTTTCACACTTTGTCTTTATGACTTAAAGCATTGAACTGACTATCTGAGGGTCTTTCCCTGAACTGTGCCAAGGATAAAACCCCCTCCCCAAAGCCCTGTTTGCCCTCGGAGAAGAAGAATCAGTGCTGAAGTTAAGACCTGAAGGGAGGGAGGGTGGGGTCAAGAGTTCAGACACAGTGTTGAATGGCTTGTTGCTGATATAGGGCATCTGGGTGATTAGAGGCGTGGTTGGGTGAAGACATGGTTGGCTGGTAAAAAGGGGCTGGTTGAGGCGTGGTCCTGTTCCTGAACCTAGTCAATAAAATATTAACTCCATAAAAATGTGATTATCTATAGATATTTTTAGATTTAATGACTCTTGGAATAAAGTGTTAACTTTATAATGTTATTTGAAGCCTTACTTTTAGTATGATCAATTTAATATCCCACCAAAAACTTGCAACTGATCATTTAGTAAGTTTTGAAGTTGGATCCCAACCATATATATAGGCTCATGTTGGAACTGCGGAGCTCCCCTGGTGTTATCAACACCCTCACACTTGTGGAAGGACACATGGTGCGTAGCCGCTAGCTCTCTCATCCATCTGGCTGTCTGCTGCTTGGTGCAGGGGAGCAGCACAGCTTTGGCACGGCACGGCATTCTGCTATAGGCTCAAAGGTGGGACGCTATGGTTGCCAGGCAAGGTGCGGTGGCACACGGGGGGCCTGTCAATGTGACTAATCCTTAATGTCATTCCAGCACAGGACAGTGATGTCCCAGCAATGTTAGACGCTGATTCAAACGAGCAATTGTACTTTTTCTGGTAAATATTCATGGGCCTAATACAGATATATTACTGTAAGGCTTCTTTGGCTGGATTATTTGAGTGACTTTGAGTGAGTGACTTTGTGCAGTACTTTTATTTAAGAGAAGTTTAGGCAGTTTAGAATGAAAGGGGATGAAGAGTGGAGAGTGACATTCAGCAAAATTGTCAGTCTGGCATTTAACTCACTACACTTAAACCAGTTAAGTGTCCAGTACAAGTGTTTCAGTCACTATCGGCAATTGTACAACACAAAACTGCTGCCTGAAAAGCAAAACTACTCACTTGCTCAGCAGCTACAAGATATTTGTTTTTGAGCATAAGTCTGACTAGAATTGTACATACAACTCGTGGGAAAACAATTTACTGTCTATGTCTGTACTTTTGCATGTTCTCCACTCACAGGTAGAAGATCATTTTCTACCATCCAGGAAGAGATACAAGATGCATCAGTGTGTACTTTTTCTTTTCTCTCCAGGTTCTGTAAGGCTCTTAAGCACAGGTGGCACAGTGGTTGGCGCTTGTTCTTCACAGCTAAACTGTCCCGGGTTTGATTCCCAGCCGGAGTGAAGCCTTTCTGTGTGGAGTTTGCATGTTCTCCCCTTGTCTGCATAGGTTTGTCTCCGGGTATTCTAGTTTCCCGTACCACTAAAAACATGTACAATAGACAAGAATGACTGAAACCGTGAGTGGTTGGTGGTGGTCGGAGGGAGATTCGCACACTTGCTTTTGCCAGTCTACCCCAAATGGGCGACTGAATCTTAAGTCACCACCACAGAGAATGGTGTGAATGAACAACGATTATAGTGTGGTGCTTTATTATTAAACCACACCTGAGTGAGATGTTCCTGAATGTTTCTACGTAAGTCCAAGACACATTTCCTCATGGGAACAATAACTCCTAAATAACTAGGCATAGAAAGCAATAAATGCATGAACACTTTGACTACATTATCTTATCTTATCTTGTTATATGTACAAATATGATCAGAAGGACATGAGCATTTGGGCAGTGTGGTGGCAAGGTGGCTGAGTGGTTAGCACTTCCTGGCCTTCCTGCCTCACAGAAAGGTCCCGGATTTGATCCCTTCTCCAGATCCTAAGCTTGGCTCATGGTCAGAATCCTATACAGTCAATGTTGCCTCAGAGACATAGAAGGATGGATCAAATATCAATGGACAGATTTTTAAATGGATACAAAGTATACCACTCAAACGGAGATGAAGTATGCTATCGTTGTATGTTTTCACTGCATTATACATGCACAAAAATGAAAATGTATAAAACCAGCATTTAGGGCCTGATGTATAACTGTCCTTACTGTTGAAGTCGCTTCTTAGACAAACAGTCTCAATTAATGTGGAGTGGCAGAACAACACGCTTATATTAGTTTAATTAATTTCAAATGGAAACTTTAACATGACTCGCCCTGAGGTGGAAGTGCCCTGTTGTAAACTTTGTTTACCGCTGCTACAGATTTAGAACACCATCTGTCCACTAAAAAAGTTAACAACAAATGCAGTGTGTCTTACTCTTACAAAGGTGGATTAAGCTGCCACTTGTCATGGTCATAGCAAATAAAGCTGTGGCTCAGTGCCACATAAAAGGTTTGTTGAAAAATAAAGACAACAAATCCATTAAGACCAACACAAGAGATGAATCAATGGAAAGCCCCGTGAGCAGCCCTTTTATGACGCATATTATATTGTTACAATAAACTCCACCCCTGGTACACTCATGAGCTGACGGCTTGTTACCTGTAGTTATCAAAAACAAACAACCCGGTAAACATTTGTACTTTGGATAAATAAGCCATAACAATGCTAATATTCATATATTTTTATGCTAATGCATGATATTGTAGTAAAATATTAGTAAGTAAGTGCTTTATTTGTCATTGTACAACCGTACAACAAAATAGTGTTCAGGTGTTAGTCCTGAGCCGCTGCGACTGAGCATGCCACCCCTGTGGGCCAACCTGAGCAGCATGTTTATGGAGGTCGGGGAAACCGGAGAACTGCCTTCAGTGCTCCTCTGAAACGGTGCACCGCCTCCCGGGTTTGTCTCTGTTTCAGAGCATGGTGGCTCTGGTCAGCTCCCTCCGACCCACAACAGTCTTTCACCATCTTCTGTTTTATTCTCCATTAGTCAGAACACTAGTAGGGACAGATGGCTTGTGTGGTTTAGCTGTGAGTCTTGCCCGGATACCTCCTTGTTAGTCCCATTTTTTTGTTTTCTGTAGCACCTCTTGTGACGCCTCCACTGTGCTGCAGGTGTGGGAGGCTCTTGGTGCCTCTTCAGTGTTTCAGAAGAAGAAATGTGTAGGTCTCAAATGTCTTTAGCTCATATGCTAGCTGTTTGTTTACTTTAAAAAAGCTGCTTTCTTCAGGACTTTTTGCAGTAATAAACAATCAGCCAAACCCCACAAAAATGTGGCAAAGACGCACCAGTAAAATAATGTGGAACACAGAAACCACATGCAGTTCACAGAAAAAAAACACACTTGCACCAGGAGAGAGAGAGGTTGCTGCTTGTTCACGCATCACCATGACTCCCATAAGAAAAAATATTTATCATGTATTTCAAATTATTACTCAAAGAGAAAACACAAAGGACAGGATGCAAGTTTGTAAAGGGCACTATGCTGTTTCCGGGAGCAGAGCGCTGTCTCTTTAGCCAGTAATGGCTGTGGGCTGTGTTCGGTGCACAGGTCTCAGGAGCCTTGTACTACAGCAGCTCTCCTTCAGAGCCCAGTCTTTCTTCGATCATGCATGAAGCAGGCCTAACCTTGTGGTGAAAGCAGTGGGAAAAGTAGGCTATCTCTCTGGCTACTACCTCAGCAGTCAGCCATGGCACAGTGAGCACACATGTCCACACACACACACCCTTTCCAGGACGGCATAGCTTGCACTTGAGGAGGGTATTAAATATTCAGCTTGCTTTGCCTGTTGGCCTGTGGGGAATTCAGGTTTTGGACATAATTACAGAGCGCGAGAGGATATTGTTCTGGACAGCTGGGTGGGTATTTACTGAACGTGAGCTGCTGCTGCTGTGAAATCACATTTGCGGCCATGTTTTATGCAAATGGGAAATGGGTTGGACGCCCCCATGACCCCAGCGCTCATCATTAGGAGCTAATGAAGGAACATGATACAAGGGAGGTCCTTTTTTAGCAAAAAGTACTGAAGCTAATGGTCTTTCTGCATAATGATTAAAATTTACCCCAAATCACCTTGTACCTTTGGTTACACACAGCTTGGTTAGAAGTGTTTTTTTTTTACTCTAGAGGAAGAAAAAAAATCCTCTGTTGTTCAATATGGAAGACAGCTGGCCCATTTTCAAATCAGGAGAGTTTGCATGATGGACACGTCTTCATATTTACTCAGACAGACAAGCAAACACCTCAGTTCGAGAACACCCGAGCTTTATTTTGACTGGAGTTTAAGCTGAATGTTGAATGACATTGAGAATGTCACAAACAGATCTGGATAACGTGGGTCAAAGTTCTTCATCGAGTAAACAACCTTAGTGAGGCAAAGTCAAGTCAAAGTTTTGGTCAGTCAATGATGTCCACAGGCAAAAGATAAAGCTTGGATAGCACAGTGCATTTTCTGTGTCAAACTGAGTCCCATTGTGACGCAAGTTCTGGTCAGTTGCATGTTCATTATAAGTTCACAGTAAGTTGAGTCGTTAGATCTATAATAAAAAAAAACAAAGCCCCGAGGAAACATTGTACCATCGTAAAGTTTGACATAAACTTGGTCAAACTGAGAAAGTACACTCTACATGCATGGCTGATTCCACATAGTCCGAGCACAAAGTGACAAATAACTAAGTTGCCCGTGGGCCTCAGCAACCTCTCTGAACATATAAAAGACTATTTAAGTGTTCAATCTTTACACTGGGTGCTCACATCCTTACATCCTGCACTGGGCCTGACCCTGCTTGGCGTGCAGCGCTACTGCGAAGGGAAGAGAGGTGTTAGTGGAGTGAAATAGAAGTGTGGCAAAGGATATACATCACATCACGCCTTGCTAGCTTTCACACGCGCACACACACGAGAGACAATGCACATCCAAGGTTCACTTTTTCACACTGTCTTTTGTCTCCGGCATGATTCATTAACAACGCACACAAAGCGACGAGTCTGTCAAGCAAGATTAGCCCTGATCTACTGCATGTCTACCAACCGGACCATTTCAGATCACAGTGTCCGACGCGTCTCCAATCTCCGCACGCTTATCAAAATGCCAACACTTTATCCAACTTTTTTTCAAACCTGTCTAGACAATTGCAATTATCTCACAAGCGCAACACTTTATTTTCCCGGAGACAACAGCTGTTTGATTCCCTGGAGTGTGATTAGGAAGTTCTTTAACATCAGGTCATTCTTGAAAGTTTCCATCCATCACTTGTGTCTCCCGGGTGTCCAAACATAGAAATATGCTATTTTAGAGCTAAACATTAGTACATGCTCTATAAATTCACTCGCACAGGTTGAACTTGTAACCTCCTGAAGGTGAAATGCCCCCAAATCCTAACATTGCAGCAGCATTAGCCTCCTCAAAGGTCAAGGTAGATGCACAAGCAAGTCACCTGTCCGTTTTAATTAGAGCTTATGGCTGCCGATTGGTGCGAATGGGTAATCCTGTTTCGCGATTGGCCCGGGCACTCCCTCCATGCGCTGACCTTGTGTTGGATTTCACACCGACTGGGACAGGAATAATAGGTGTGTTACGGATCCCCTGCCTCCCTAATCTGCAGTGCAATGGCCCAGACTCCATTGTGCTCATGAGATTATATCATTAGCGGCTGGATCAAGTGGTCTCACTGGGGCTTACCTGTGTGCGGTGCATTGTACACGATGTCATGCATTGTAGTTTCCTTTCGGCGCTGGATATAGGGGGATTTGTTGGTGATGACAGGGGCAAGCGTAATTGGCCGGAGGGTTCAACGTAGCACCGACTAGCAATGTGGTTCTCAAACGTTTCACACAGAAGTACATCCTCATAAAATCTTTGACCTTCCGGATAACACCACACTGCAAAAAGTAAATATCAAGCATTGCCTTAAATGACTTGAATTGAGGAAATGTATCTTGTTTAGAGCGGTTTTCACTAATTTAGACATTTTTCCTGATCTGACCAAGTTTACTTTGCTTGTTTGAGGACATTTCAGACCAGTTCTAGGGTAAATCTCGCTTGAAATAAGAGAGTAAAATTGCCAATGAGACAAGACCAATTTTCTTACCCCAGTGGCAAAGAAAATGACCTGAAATAAGGACGAAATGTATTGAAACGAGTCAGAAACATCTCAGAACAAGTGAAGTGATCTAGGACAAATGCCCAACAACTTCTTAGCTAGTCAAAACAACTAAAATTTGGATTATTATGCTCAAATTGAGATGGTTATACTAATCTAGTTAATTACTTTTAGCAGTGCAGGGATAGATGAAGATCAAATCAGGTTTAGAAAAAGGATCCAAAATTGTAGATGACCCAGTACTGCCTGAAGAAGCGCAAGTCTCATTAGTTTGAGTGGGGACCCTCACGTTTCATTTTGTTTATTCAGATGTTTCTCCAATTGTGTTTTTGCTTCATGGAAGGAAAAAAATAAATAAATACAGTGCAACATTGCGGTTTCAAAAGAGCTGGGCCACTGTATATATTGTGTCACAGTGCTCAGCCATAGAAGGATTTGTGGGGGATGACACAGTGAAGAGCTGGGGTGGCAGGGGAGCGTTAAAAATGTATCAATACGATGTACCACTCTCCCAGTCTCTGCTCCACTGTCTCGCTGAAGTGCATCACACACAAGCCCTTGAGATCATGCTAGCGCTGCTGCTTTTCAGAGTCTGACGTGCCATTTCATGAATATCTTTGGTACAAGGTAAAATGGGCCACCAAGGAAATTATCAGAAATGTTATCAGTGTTATTTGAGTCCCCCGGGGAGCGTAATTGAAAGTCTGAGAAAGGTGCTTGCCCCACAGTGACACGTCATGTTTCCATAAGGGAAAGACTCTCTACAAGAACTCTTTTTAGTTGATTAGTTACATTTTTAGTTAATAGTTACATTGATTCCACCACACTTCGGTTAACGTAGCAATAGGCTCATAGCTGATGGAGGACTAGCTTGTAGCGGTATAATAATGTCAACGGAAACTGGTGGGAACATGGTTGTCTGTTTTAAAGTTATTGCTCAGAAATACTATATTATTGTAACTTCCCTTCTGGAATTTTTGCTGTATTTTTGATATTTTGGCCAACAAGCCTTTAGCCAAGGAAGGTCAGTATACATTCTCGCCTGCATTGGAGCCTTTTCATCTCAGGTCTTTCAGTCAAGGACACCATCATTAAAACCGGAGTGCCCATTATCAAACGTTTTGATCTTGGTTCCAAAAGGCTGGTGCAATTAGGAGGAATATAGACATAGTTTGTATCTTTAAATTGTAAAATGGCTAACTGCACACTAAAACTTGCAAACGCCTTGTGTTTTTCAGATCCTGGCTATTATCTCCATCCTCTTCATTGTGCTGTCCACCATTGCCTTGTCTCTGAACACCCTCCCGGACCTCCAGGACACAGACGAGTTTGGCCAGCCCACAGACAACCCCCAGCTGGCCCACGTGGAGGCTGTGTGCATCGCCTGGTTCACCATGGAGTACCTCCTTCGCTTTCTCTCCTCCCCCAATAAATGGAAGTTCTTCAAGGGGCCGCTGAACATCATTGACCTCTTAGCCATTCTTCCATATTACGTCACTATATTTTTAACGGAGTCCAACAAGAGTGTGCTGCAGTTTCAAAATGTGCGGCGGGTGGTGCAGATATTCCGGATCATGCGCATCTTGCGAATCCTCAAGTTGGCCCGTCACTCAACTGGCCTTCAATCTTTAGGTTTTACACTCAGAAGGAGCTACAATGAACTTGGACTGCTCATCCTTTTCCTCGCCATGGGCATCATGATCTTCTCTAGTCTGGTGTTTTTTGCTGAGAAAGATGAAGAGGACACCAAATTTAAAAGCATACCAGCTTCATTCTGGTGGGCCACTATAACAATGACGACAGTGGGCTATGGAGATATCTACCCAAAAACTTTACTTGGGAAGATTGTGGGAGGGTTGTGTTGTATTGCTGGAGTTTTGGTGATCGCCTTACCAATCCCCATCATAGTGAATAACTTCTCTGAGTTTTACAAGGAGCAGAAGCGGCAGGAGAAAGCCATTAAGAGAAGAGAGGCCTTGGAGAGGGCAAAACGAAATGGCAGCATCGTCTCAATGAACATCAAAGATTCGTTTATTCGCGGTGTAGAGCTCATGGACGTTATGGTAGAGGAAGGGATAGAAAATACAAAGGGACCGCCACTTGACAACCACATATCTCCCAGCATTCAAGTTAAAGATCAATCCAATTTGAAGTCCAACAACAGCAGCCCCACCAGGAACCTCGACTCAACGTACCAATCGGAGGTTAAGAAGCTCAGCAGTCCGCAGCATTTGAGTGCGCAAAAGCTGGAGGATATGTACAACAAGATGTCCCAGTCAGATGTGCAGGGAAACAGTAGTAAAGACAAGGGCACTGGGTCAAAATCGGCACGGCAAAAGGCGGAGCTGGAGATGGGAGCGATACCAACAGCTACTATGTGCAGCACCATCGACCCAGTAACCGATTTGAAAAGCATTTCCAGCATCGACAGTTTCATGAGCTGCGCCACAGACTTCGCTGAGAGCTCGCGGTTTTCCCAAAGTCCCATCGGCAGCATCCACCAGGGCCGAGTGAGCACCAACCCCAGCCTGGAGCCCACTTTGGAGGCCGATCCGGAGGGGTCCCAGGGCTCCATAACCCCCCGGTCCACACGAAGCGCCAAGCAAAGTCCCGACCAAGACCAGTGCATCAACCACCCACACAAAACCCACAGGATAAGAGTGAACTATAGATGCGGAGAGGAGCCCGGGGCAGACAGTTCTTCGGTGCAAAGCCCGGACGTGTCTCTCTACACCACCGCAAGCAGCAGGACGCCCATCAAAAGCCCGGAATACATCCGCCCGAACATCTTCACATTCCACGATTCGTCAATCAGCAAATTCATCGACGCAGACACGGACGAGGAGGAGCACCTTCACGACGCAAGTGCTAACTCCTCGCAAAGACTCTTAGACAACGGCAGCCCGAAGTTCGGACGACGCTCCAATCACGCTCAGAGAAGATTAGGACACGGCACACCTGGAAAGGACAGCCAGGAGAACCACGTGGCTCAGGAACTACAGCCGCATCAGGGAGACAGCTCCAATGCATAGAGACGCCATGTACACGGATGGCAAAGCACAGCGAGATAACATGCCACAAAGGATGATGAACTCAAAAACAATGGATTAGACATAGATAGTACATAAAATACCCTTTATACCGCTTCTTTGTCGGTCAGTAGACTCAAAGAAAACCTATTTTTTTGGATTTTCCTTACTGTTAGTAGCAACATTTTAGGTAGCAAAACTCAATGGGCATTTTTAAATATTGCAACATAGGATGTGAAAAATGACTTTGTTTTGGGACTGCTTATGTTGAAAGTGAGATATTATTTTGCTTCCATACAACTGGCCTTAGTTCATTTGTCAATATGTGTTGTTGTGTGATTGTAAGAGGAAAAAATATATCAACATTGACGGTTGTTGTTGTTTTTTTTTTTTATGTCAAACTATAAAATGTTGGTCTGTTGTCTTAATTTTATTTGATTTTTTTTTTCATCCAATGGCAGTGTTTTGACCCAGAGAGGTTGATTCTGTGACTGTACGTTGTCGTCCCATGCGCATCTTAACCTCATCATTATTTTACCACACAAGGACTGAATTCATTTACTGCTTTTGTTTGCTGGGGTCACTCCAAGTTCAAATCACACTGCGTTATTTATATCGTAGCAATGGGCATCAGTATCTCAAATTTACTGCATAAGAATGAAAACAATATATATTTTTAAGACGTTTCGTAACTGATGGACAGGAGAAACGTGCAAAGATGTCATGGTTTTGCACTCTTCAGATGTACAGCATTTTATGGCGGAAGTTGACATTGTAACGACTTGGTTTGTAGTCTTTGCTGTTGTCCGTCACAAATGTCTGTTGGTCCTTTGTGTGACATGAAGAACCAAAGAACTGTTCAGTCTTATGCGTTTTACTGTAATCATAGATGTGTAGCTGTACGCAGCAACTGTTAGCATTCCTTCTCTTTTTCCCAAGAGCCTCGGACATTCGACGGAGCAAACTTTGTATAATGGCTTTGAAAACTGCACACTTTCAGTCCAAGGTCGGGTCTGTGCTGCAAGGTGGTTTGTGACATCAAAATGAGCAGAAGAGGAAACACAGCACTTTATTTTATTTTCTCTCCCACTCAAACCAAATACAATTCTCGCATCCTAATCCATCTGCAGCCTGCCACTCCTTTCCTTTCCACTTTGATGGATAGTAGGTATGATCATGTAAAAGCATGTTTTTTCCCCCCACATATCGAATGCATTGCTCCACTGCTTATGTTTTAACATGTTACTTGCTCAGAATGCTTTTATTGTTGTGTTATAGTAGATAATCACTAAACAGTGACAAATTAAAGGGGTGAACAAGAAATACAAGATACATCAAAAAGGAATTATTCTGCGAAGTTGGGTTTTCACCAATTGGTTTATCTATTTCTAGAAGTATTATTCCTTTGGTTGAGATGATGGCTATTACTGAACTCGTGCAGGTAAATGAGTCACACTGGACTGTAGCCGCTGATCAATTTGCATCTGTTGTCTTGCATTTGTACACACAAACACGCTAATTTATACACTGGTGCACATATGAGACTGGAGGCACGGTGGGTGGAAGTGTCTTTGGCCAAGAACATGACAACATCAACTGATCGGCTCCGAGCTCCGGTCCGTGGGTGAAAACACTGCCACTGAGCCACTCCCATCCTGGAACTAAAATAACTAAATAGAAGTCATGGGACAAGAACATCCTGTTGCTTTCCTTTAGTTTGTCACTTTCTGTGCCTTTGCTTTGATTATGTCACTATTGAATTCCCTAAATTGTATGACGGAACAAACAGCATTTATGTAGATTTGCAGGACACGCCTAAATGTTTATCAGCCACTTATCTTCCTGACATTAAAGAATAGAGGACATGCTGTAGTTGAAATTGCGATTACGAGTGAAGGTTGCCATTAAGGTAACATTAAGTCCTCTGCAAAACTGCCCCTGTGGTGTCTTAAAACAGCTCATCCTGTAGTTTAGACCTTTCTGGGGGGTTTTCAATCTAAAATGTCATGCTCCTGGATATGTTTTAGGAACTGAATATAGAAAACTCAGATGATCTGTTATTTTTAGATATCCGTGCAGCCCAAATAGGTGAGAGCCCTGTGAGCTAATGTTCCCATAGTGATGGTTCAACACTGAATCATTTATAATTGATAAAAGTTATAAGCCAAGGACTAAAATGACTTTATTGTTTAGGTATATCAGAGAAACTGCAAACCTCCATCAAGGCTTTGCACGTTTCCTTTAGTGCCCAGACTTTGACTTGAACCGAATTCATGGCTGTAAGTTTTAAATGTAGCAATTTCTGAATATTATTTGTGGAATAATAACACCACACATTACGGACGAACAGCTGAAACACTGCTGGAACAGTATTTCCGTCCTCCCGAAGGTGCTGTTTCTGTGTGACACGAGCCATACAGCCACAAAGCTGGGAGACTGAAATGTGAATTGAATAGCAACGAGACAAGCAAAGCGCAGCCATTTGATCACACCGTATAGATGTGGAGGCTGTAATGCTTGGCTGTGTTTCAGGAATGCCTCCATTTACTGTCAGACAACAACAACAAAAAAAGCAGATGCGGTACATGTCAGTAAAAATGTATCTTTTTGACTTGCCATTATTAAAGATGAAGTTACTGTATGTATGACTGCGTTTGAGCCAGTAAGAAAGGGGTCGTTTCCCACAAGATATATGCCCATACTGAACTAGTCACAACTGTATTATTGCCATTCTGTGGAACATTCCAGGTTGAGTCAAGACAAATATGCACTAAATGCTCAGATAAAAAAAAAACAACGCAATGTCCCGCTCCCAACAAAGATACGAGTCAGGTTTAGAGGGAGGCCGGGCCAGTAAAAATGCATGATTTATAGGTAGTCTATATTTACCGATAAAAACATCAGTGGCTAAACACTATTCTGTTTTATTCTATTTATTGGATGAAAGTGTAGCCTATTCCACTGCACTTTATAAAAACACATCTGTCCCGAAAAGATTTCCAAAAGCACAACTGATCAATGTTCAACTGCCCACCATGGTTTTAAGCCAAAACAATGATTGCGTCCTGTTGGTCTGTGTGCCGCCCTTAAGCCTGGGATGTGTGTTTTGTACAGTTTCATACTTGACTTTGTAGCAGATGAACTTTGTGATTTTTCTGTTGTACAACACATGTAGCGGTAAACAACTGAACTTGTAAATATTCTCTGGAAATAATCTTTAGATATGTAATTTTGAAGAAGTTTTCTCCCTTTATCGAGCAATGCTTAATAAAATAAATTGGTTGGTGACCCGAGCCCTTATTCAATATCGCATGTACGGCATGGCTTTTTAAATATACGCAACTTCTTAACCACTTCCTTAACCGAGTGAATTTTTTTGTTTAGCTTTACCCATATCTAAAAGGTTACAGGCCAGAGTGGCGCCTCATTCGCGTTTTGTCACTTTTTGGTTGTTCTTTTGTGGCTCTTTATCCTCGTTTTCTTTACCTTTAGATTTGGGTAAAGCCCAGGGGCGGACTGGCCATATGTCCATTCTGGAAGAGCACAGAAGGGCCACTGGCTCCAGGGCCACCAGTCCCGCCTCAACCGAGCTTTACCCAAATCTAAAAGCTAAAAAGAAAAGCATCAAAATAGCGAGGATGAAAACATGAGAAAAACACGGACAAAAAAACACAACAAAAAATGATAGAAAAAATCATTGAAAATTCAACAAAAATGTGATAAAAATGTGACAAAAATTCAACAAAAATGTGACAAAAATTCAACAAAAATTCAACAAAAATGTGACAAAATTCAGCAAAAATTCAACACAAATGCGATAAAAATGTGACAAAAATGTGACAAAAATTCAACAAAAACTCAACAAAAGAGTGACAAAAATTCAACCAAAATGTGACAAAAATTCAAGAAAAATGTGACAAAATTCAAGAAAAATGTGACAAAAACTCAACAAAAGAGTGACAAAAATTCAACCAAAATGTGACAAAAATTCAAGAAAAATGTGACAAAATTCAAGAAAAATGTGACAAAAACTCAACAAAAGAGTGACAAAAATTCAAGAAAAATGTGACAAAAATGTGACAAAAACTCAACCAAAGAGTGACAAAAACTCAACAGAAATGCAACAAAAATGTGACAAAAGCAACAAAAATGTGACAAAAATGCGACAAAAATGTGACAAAAATTCAACAAAAATGTGACAAAAAAAAAAAAAACATACAAAAGGTGACACAACACAGCAACAGCACGAGGAAAAAGGTCAGTTTTGTGGGTCTTAGCTTTCAAATGAGGTGTTGCACAGCCAAAAGAGGACAGAATGCATTTGGTTAAGGCGGGTGGTAAGAGGTTAAGATATGTATTTGTGGAAGTGTCACAATTACACTAATTTGGGCCAGGCTGGTCAGAGTCCAGGGCTGTTTTTCAGTCCCAGTCCGCCCCTGGTAAAGCCTGGAGAAAATGTGGTCAGGCTCAAAAGCAAGAAAAACTATGTGTGCTCTTGAGACAGGAATTATTAGATCGGGAGGAGCCTGTTTTATTGACCGTTATATGGAACAGACAAAGCCAACAATGAATAATGGAGGAAAATTTCAATAATAAATATCAGTCAAAAACGACTGGATTTTATTTGTTTCAAGGTCGACGTTTCGCCGCCACAAACCTACAACGCTGGTAAAATAAGCTAGATGTAGGTTACTGTATAGTGTATATTCCTAATACTGATCACTTGGATTTTAAATGTCGCAAAAAGCCAGTTAAATATATGTGTGGTTTCTACTTGCAATAATAGCATTTGTTGATTAGTTTAACAGCGCCCTCGTGTGTTCAGTGAGAAAACTCCATGTGATGTAACCCCGGTCTGCACATTTACGTCAGAAAGGTTACTTTAGGAATGTTTCTGTTTGGAGAAAATAATGAACATGATGTGGGGCCTGCAGTTTGAGCTCGTGCGTAAGCCGTTTATCTCTGAGGCACTTCAATATTTACCAGGACCTGCGACCTTAATGCCCAACCAAGCAACAGAAACCAGTCAGGGGTAAACAGTATTTGGGAAAAATAAATAAATAAAAAAAATCCCACTAGAAAATATGTTTCACACTCTGTGTCACGGACAACACTGAAGCACAAATCCAAAAGAAAGGACTTGTGCTGTGCTTAAGTAACATATAAGAGCTCTTAAGAGTTATGTGTGTATTAATCGTTCACGGCGTCCCTCAGTTGTAAAGGAGCACATGTGCTGTGCATTAGCGTGTCTCCTCAGTCATCACACAAAAGCCCCCTTTGTCCCCCGCCGCTGTCATAATCCTCCACACTCGGATTATATAAAATGTCCATCTAGTCTGACTTCTCGCTGGGACAGTCCGCGCGCTTGGGTCTGTGTGGTCACAGCAGGCAGGGCCTTGAGGGAGCAACATGTTTTTCATAGTGGACCTGCTGCTGATGCTGATACACCTGACGGGCTCCATCCTCTCGGCGGTGCTCAACACCGTGTTTCGGCCCAGACTCAAGTGCGTAAAGGGTGAGCTGTGCCTCATCACCGGGGCTGGCGGCGCGCTGGGCCGACTCTTCGCTCTGGAGTTTGCCAAAGAAGGGGCGCGCCTCGTGCTCTGGGACTGCAACACCAGTGCCAATGAGGACACGGGTGCACTGGCCCGCGAGCTGGGCGCACAGGTCCACACATACACCGTGGACCTGGCTCAACGCCAGACCATCTACGATACTGCGGACAGAGTGAGGCGCGAGGTGGGGCACGTCTCTATCCTGGTGAACAACGCGGGTGTGGTGGCCGGGCGGAGGCTGCTGGACTGTCCGGATGAACTTTTAGAGCGGACACTCTTGGTGAACTGCCATGCACTCTTCTGGGTGAGCATCCGTCTGTCTGACATCTATTATGCAACATGTGTTGTGATTGTGCGCTCATGTGAGAGGGCTCAGAGGCTTGTGACTTTTAACTCTGGTTATGTGAGGTGGAGCAGAGGTGGTCTCGAGCTCAACACACGTGACTGATTTTGATCCTCTTAACTGTGAATCACAGTTTCGGATACATCCCACAGATCACATGAGGATTTAACCTTAACCCCGAGTGTGCAGAGTGTCGCCAATTCATGATTAACACTTCCTGCAAGACTCCACTTACTCTAGCATCAGCTTGAAAGCAAAAACACTGATGATATATAGTTTTTATATAATTAGAAATAAATTCAGGCGTCACAGGGCTGAAATGATTTTTCTTTTAATTTCCAGATGACAAAGGCCTTTCTGCCTCAGATGAAGTCCATGAGCCATGGACACATTGTAACTGTGGCCAGTGCTCTGGGCTTGTTCAGCACAGCCTGTGTGGAGGTAATGGCTTTTTGGATACATGTTAAATCGTTTATTTGCCACTGACTGTTCACACGTTTTCAGGACTACTGTGCCAGTAAGTTTGGAGCTGTGGGGTTTCACGAGTCACTGACTCACGAGCTGCAGGCTGAAAAACAGGATGGGATTAAAACAACTTTAGTTTGTCCATATATTGTGGACACTGGGATGTTTGCCGGCTGTGAAATTAGGTGAGCAAATAGTAAATGGGAGAGAATAGATGTTTGCAATCTAACTTTATTTCATCTTGATCTTTCAGGCAGGAGTTAAGGAGTCTAATCCCCCCTCTAGAGCCTCTCTACACCGTCCAACAGTCAATGCAAGCCATTCTGACAGAGCAGCAAATGATCTGCATCCCCCGCATCATGTATATCCCCTTCCTCACAAGAGCGTGAGTAACAATACACTATCATTTAATGCTGCGCTCTAACTTTTGTGAAAATAATATTTGCTTTGTGTTGTAGGTTATTGCCATGGGAGGCCAATGTTGCCACTTATCGTTTTATGGGAGGAGACAAATGTATGCTGCCTTTCATCAAAAACACTGAACAGAAGATGTCCAATGGTCTCGTCACCCAAAAATGATTGTTCCATAAATGGACACCAAAGGAACTCCCCTGGAATGTGTCTTGTACCACTTTTTGTGTAATGTAAAATAATCCTTAAAATACCAAACCAATTTTGAAAAGGTAATAAAAGAACTTGCAGAGGTACTACATCTAAACAAGTGCCTCTTTATTCACAGGAAACGGTGACTACAGGTAACATGCACAAGAAAATATGAAGCATTATGTTTGAGCCACAGACCAGTCCTAAACCGTAAAAAATAATTCAAACATAGAAAAAGCGCTATTGTAATCACTCCATTGTTTTCAGATGTTAAATGCTCAATACCGTTCACTATAAGAGCCAATTGAAACCCTTGATAAAGCAGTCTTTTAGTCAGTTTGCATCACACCAAAACAGGACCATCTCACGGGGGATTTGACTACAGGTCATGTCTTCCCATACTCTTTTGTCCAGAGACAATGATCTGGAGAACAGACCACTGATATCAAAGCAAACCTGTAAAAACTCAGCCTCTCTGAATTGTCCTGCAGTTGCATTTGGCCTTTTAAGTTGATGCCCTTTCATCTTCAAACCAACTGTACGGTGGCTGCCTGCAAGTATCCCTGTAAGTACTGGAGGGCCTCCGCATTCAGGCTGGTGCTGATCATCGATGGCACCTGCAAAAGGAAAAACATTGTTTTCCTTTTCATGCATGATACTCTTCAGGTAGATTTCACAAAGATCACGAAGATTTCCATTTTTGTCATGGAGTGATTATATATGAACTATAAATAACGATCCCAAAAAGTAAACGCCGAACCAACTTTATTTTCAATCACGTACATCTTTCAACTCAAATTCATTTTAGTAAGTAGCATAAAGAGTAAATGTAGAAACTTACCCTTCCTGGACACGCAGTCGACAGTTTGTGCAGCGACTGGGCCAAATGGATTTTGGGATTGCAAACAGCGTCTCCAATCGGGTCGTGCTCCTTCTTCCCAGCGAAGGCCAGTTGTGAGAACGCTGTCTGATATCCAGGAGTGTCCTCTATGTCAATGAAGTGCTCGTCGTCAGGGATACTGTCGTCCTCTGGCAACTCAAACAAACCAATGAGAGCCTGGAGCAAAGGAGTCCTACACACATGGAGAACGTAACATTAATTCTGTGAACAGAAGGAACTGACCATTCATAGTGGAAAACTTCACAATCTTTACATCAAAGCCTTTGTACATTTGTAGCTCCCCTTTTAGCTGTTTCTCGGACTCCACAGACACAGTGTCTAATATATTCCACCAACTACATGTGCAAACATCAAAAAAATACAACATGTGCTACCAAAGTTTGGTGTAATCCGTGTCCATCATTGCAGGGCACTCAGTCAGGACTTTAGTAATGCCCACTGCACAGATTTTCTTTTCCACTGGTCCTGAAACTTTCTGCACCTCCGGGATCACGATTTTCTCCACCACCATCCCAAACATTCTGAAATACAGCAGTTTGTTTATTGGCAACACGAAGATTCAGTTATTCAAGATTTAAATCATGCATTCATAACTACTTACTTAGGCTGTATGCTGTCAAAAATCTCCTGAAGTGCAATGGCTCCATATTTCACACCATACAAGTTGACAAAGACTAAGAAACCTAAAAATACATACATCTTATAGAACCATTGTTTATTAAAATTCCGGGCTCAGCTGGAGGCGGAAAGCTAGATTCCTATCAATTTCCATTGTAGCTGTTGTCATAGCAACGATAAACAAATGTCTAACTGTTGTCGGAAATACCTTGAAAAAACCTTATTTGTATCGTCTGAAAAGTCATTCCTCTTGTTCTTGCACCTTAAGCCACAACAGGACCACATTTCTTAGTTGTAGTTTTATACTTATAATCGCTAGTTTTAGTTTAATCTCATTTCTCTTGATCACTTCCTGCCTCCAGCTGATGTCACTGATGATGTAAGCAGCAAAAGGGTCTATTGTATTTGCACTCGTTTTAGTTTCAACGCCTCATTTACACCGAGTTCATTACGCCCACTACCCTTTTTACGTATACCATAACAATAGGAATTAATGTAGTGGTCTACACCTGTCCGTCACGTCTCAACAAGAATACGCATCGATTATATTTTTGACGGACGTCGGAGCGTCATCAAAGGCCTTTTTCTACTGGGCAGTAGTTTGTTTATCCTGCATAATGAGCCATGTGCTCTGCAAAAGGGCAAAACACCGGATAATGGCCTAGTTTTAACATTGACGTCAAGGCAGAACTGCTTTTCTGTGTTTTGGTGGGACAATAAACAGTGTAACACCACTCCAAATCTCCAAACTTTCCTGGAAGCTATCCGCTCGTCTCTTCTGGACATATTCAGCCAAAAATGAGCTAGCTAAAGCCGGGTCTGTGCTGAGGCTCATCGCACGCACCCCTTTCTTTTTCTCTCACACGGACTCGCTATGATCTGAAACTCCGGGAAACTCCGGGGACCGGGTACACGTTTGCTTCAGACGTTGGACATGAGGGTGGGGATGATCGGAGAAGTACAGAGACAAGAAGAGGAGGACAGAGGACAACAGATAAGCAGAAGACCGAAGGGGAAAGATGAGTACAAACAGGCAGAGGATGAGAGGAGGTGACACAGGCCAACGGCAGCTCCATGTGATGTTTCTTGAGGCGCAGGTAAACAAATAAACACTAAACATTCCCTAAATGAAAAATGAAGGTAAAGTGTAGGGAATTAATGTAAGCTCTTATATTGCATTCTAAAGTCAGAAAGCAAGCTGTCATTACCGATTTACATGTGATTAAAAGGCTACATTATTACATCCATCCATCCATCCATTTTCTTCCGCTTTATCCGGGGCCGGGTCGCGGGGGCAGCAGTCTCAGCAGAGATGCCCAAACTTCCCGATCCACACACACCTCCTCCAGCTGTTCTGGGGGGACCCCGAGGCGACACCAGGCCAGCTCGGAGACATAGTCCCTCCACCGTGTCCTGGGCCTTCCACGAGGCCTTGTCCCACTAGGACATGCCTGGAACACCTCCCGCGGGAGGCGACCAGGAGGCATCCGAAACAGATGCCCGAGCCACCTCAGCTGGCTCCTTTCGACGTGAAGGAGCAGCGACTCTACTCCGAGCTCCTCCCGGGTAACTGAGCTCCTCACCCGATCTCGGAGGGTGCGCCCAGCCACCCTGCGAAGGAAACTCATTTCGGCCGCTTGTATTCGCGATCTTGTCCTTTCGGTCATGACCCAAATCTCATGACCATAGGTGAGGGTGGGAACGTAGATCGATCGGTAAATCGAGAGCTTTGCCCCGACTCAGCTCCCTCTTCACCACGACAGACCGATACAGCGACCGCATCACTGCTGACGCCGCACCGATCCGTCTATCGATCTCACGCTCCATCCGTCCCCCACTCGTGAACAAGACCCCGAGATACTTGAACTCCTCCACTTGAGGCAAGGACTCCCCACTGACCCGAAGAGGGGAAGCCACCTTTTTCCGGTGGAGAACCATGGCCTCGGATTTGGAGGTGCTGATCCTCATCCCGGCCGCTACACACTCGGCTGCAAACCGCCCCAGTGCGTGCTGAAGGTCCTGGTTCGTTGGAGCCATCAGAACAACATCGTCCGCAAACAGCAGAGATGAGACTCTGAGGCTCCCAAACCGGACACCCTCCGGCCCCTGGCTACGCCTAGAAATTCTGTCCATAAAAGTAATGAACAGAACCGGTGACAAAGGGCAGCCCTGGCGGAGACCAACACGCACCGGGAACAGGTCTGACTTACTGCCGGCAATGCGAACCAAGCTCCTGCTGCGGTCATACAGGGAACGGACAGCCCTTAGCAGAGGGCCCCGGACCCCATACTCCCGGAGCACCCCCCACAGGGCACCATGAGGGACGCGGTCGAACGCTTTCTCCAGATCCACAAAACACATGTGGACTGGTTGGGCGAACTCCCACGAACCCTCGAGTACCCGATGAAGGGTATAGAGTTGGTCCAGTGTGCCACGACCAGGACGAAAACCGCATTGTTCCTCCTGGATCCGAGGTTCAACCATCGGCCGGATCCTCCTCTCCAGCACCCCGGAATAGACCTTACCGGGGAGGCTAAGGAGGGTGATTCCTCTGTAATTGGAACACACCCTCCGATCCCCCTTTTTAAAGAGAGGGACCACCACCCCGGTCTGCCAATCCAGGGGCACTGTCCCCGACCGCCACGCGATGTTGCAGAGACGTGTCAGCCAAGACAGTCCTACAACATCCAGAGACTTAAGGTACTCAGGGCGAATCTCATCCACCCCCGGAGCCTTGCCACCAAGGAGCTTTCTCACCACCTTGGTGACTTCAGCCCCGGTGATGGGCGAGCCCACCTCCGAGTCCTCAGCCTCTGCTTCCTCATTGGAAGACGTGACGACGGGATTGAGGAGGTCCTCGAAGTACTCCTTCCACCGCCCGACAACATCCCCAGTCGAGGTCAGCAGCCCCCCACCCGCACTGTACACAGTGCTGGTGAAGCACTGCTTCCCCCTCCTGAGGCGCCGGATGGTTTGCCAGAATCTCTTCGAGGTCGACCGATAGTCTTCCTCCATGGCCTCCCCGAACTCCCCCCAGACCCGAGTTTTAGCCTCCGCGACCGCACGAGCTGCAGCACGCTTGGCCTGCCGGTACCTCTCAGCTGCCTCAGGAGTCCCACAAGCCAACAAGGCCAGGTAGGACTCCTTCTTCAGCTTGACGGCATCCCTTACTTCCGGGCGCCACCACCGGGTTCGGGGATTGCCGCCGCGACAGGCACCAGAGACCTTACGGCCACAACTACGAGCAGCCGCATCGACAATGGAGGAGGAGAACAGAGTCCACTCTGACTCCATGTCCCCCGCCTCCCCCGGAATCTGGGTGAAGCTCTTCCGGAGGTGGGAGTTGAAGACCCCACTGACAGAGGGATCCACCAGACGTTCCCAGCAGACCCTCACAACACGCTTGGGCCTGCCAGGTCTGACCGGCTTCCTCCCCTGCCAGCGGATCCAGCTCACCACCAGGTGGTGATCAGTTGACAGCTCAGCCCCTCTCTTCACCCGAGTGTCCGAGACACGCGGCCGGAGGTCAGACGACACAACTACAAAGTCGATCATCGACCTCCTGCCTAGGGTGTCCTGGTGCCACGTGCACTTATGGACACCCTTGTGCTCGAACATGGTGTTCGTTATGGACAAACTGTGACTAGCACAGAAGTCCAATAACAGAACACCACTCGGGTTCAGATCGGGGAGGCCGTTCTTCCCAATCACCCCCTCCCAGGTCTCACTGTCGTTACCCACGTGGGCGTTGAAGTCCCCCAGCAGAACAATGGAGTCCCCAGTCGGAGCACCATCTAGTACCCCTCCCAGGGACTCCAAGAAGGCCGGGTACTCTGCACCGATGTTGGGCCCGTAGGCCGAAACAACGGTGAGAGACCTGTCCCCGACCCGAAGGCGTAGGGACGCGACCCTCTCGTCCACCGGGGTGAACTCCAACACGTGGCGGCTGAGCTGGGGGGATATGAGCAAACCCACACCAGCCCGCCGCCTCTCCCCGCGGGCAACTCCAGAAAAATGGAGAGTCCAGCCTCTCTCCAGGAGTTGGGATCCGGAACCCAAGCTGTGCGTGGAGGTGAGCCCGACTATATCTAGTCGGTATCTCTCAACCTCCCGCACAAGCTCAGGCTCCTTCCCCCCCAGTGAGGTGACGTTCCATGTCCCAAACGCCAGAAGCTGTGCATGCGGACCAGGTCGTCGAGGCACCTGCCTCTGACTGCCACCCAGTCCTCTCCGCACCCGACCCCTACGGATCCCTCTGCGGGTGGTGGGTCCACAGGAGGGCGGGCCCACGTCGTCCCTTCGGGCTGGGCCCGGCCGGGCCCCGTGGGCAGAGACCCGGCCACCAGACGCTCGCGTTCGGGCCCCAACCCCAGGTCTGGCTCCAGGGTGGGGCCCCGGCTGCGCCATGCCGGGCGACGTCACGGTCCATAGAGATCTTCTGAACTGCTCTTCGTCTGACCCGTCACCTCGGACCTGTTTGCCATGGGAGACCCTACCAGGGGCATAAAGCCCCAGACAACATAGCTCCTCGGATCATTCGGGCACTCAAACAACCCCACCACGTTAAGGTAGCAGTTCATGGGGCTACATTATTACATGACGGATAAAAGACGTACGGACACTGTGTAAACTAGAATGCGGGATTTGACATACATAAAACGGGCCGTGGACAAAATGTACTCGGTGTAAATGAGGCGTAAGTGTCACTAAACCGTATACTGACTTTTGATGAATTTGGTGGTTTTGGAGCTTTGGAGCCTCTGGAACAGTAAAATGAAGATCTGTTTCCTGTACTGTATAAGAGCCTCCCTGGAAAACAACAGAGCAGCAGTCATTTCAGTGTACATCAGTAATCCATTTGTATCAGTACCACTCACTCTAGACTTACGGAGGCATGTGCTCTATGATGCTGTTAAGAAGGTAAAAGCCTTGGTGGTCATTGGCTTTAGAGGCGATTAGCTTTTGAAAAACTCCCAATAATCCAGGCTGAGGAAGAATAATAAAGACCAGTAAAGTCAACATATTTCTGTAATAAATGTGACAATTTCAACTAACTTCCTAGTAGTTACTCACGATTTTGTCAGCCGCACTGGAGGCGATAGTGGTCCCTCCTTTCTCCATATAGGCCTGAAGCAGTCGCACGAGCGGAGGGATGTTCCCAGACCGCTCCCACAGCACGGGCTGCAGCAAGTGCGGAAACAGTGCCATGTAGGCGTTTGGAATCGAGTTGGAGTGGATCTCGAGGAGCAGAGACATCACTTGGAACACATAGGGAAGAAACTCTGCAAAAAAATAATAATACAAATGAAGGACGGTCAACACCCACTTGAGTGGATGAGAATTGGAAATTCATATTTTTCAATGCAAGTAAAGCAAACAATATATTTTTGGAAACAAAATCTGAGTAGAACAGGGTTTATTTTGTTGACCAATTAGGAACAAAGTCTTTTTTATAGGTGCCTTAATCGTCAGTTTGTTATTACTGAAGGTAAGGTGTCAAATTTAGCATTATATTGGGGGAGGGGGGATTAAAGCTTAAGAAAAAACTTCTGTTAGTGATATTTGCTGCTGATATCAGAAAGAAAAAGTGTTCTTTAAACTTTAAATTTCTCATGAATCAAGTGGGATGAAAGTTACAACTAATTGTGTACAGAATACAAATCTTTGTGACACTTAACAGCATAAAGTATAGTGCCATACCCTGGACATCATTCTGGAGGATCTCAGTAAAAACAGGGAAAAGTGCTTCTTCAAAGCTGCCGACAGTTGTGGGGTTGGCCTTGCAGGTGATACGGACCGAGAGACAAAGAGATTCGAAGAGATAGTGGTTGAAGTGAGGCTTGCTGGGATTCTGAAAGAACAAAATTTATAAAAATCAATCTTCTGTAATTATGGAGCTTTGTGACAGCTTGACAATGTGAGCCTTACCTTGCTGACTAAGAGAAGCTTATGAGTGAGCTGACCAATCAACGTGGGAATATAGGGAACAATGGTCTCTTGCAGCAGGGAGAAACTGCGCATGATGGCTTTGAAGAAGAAAAATGTATGAAGACAAAAGCTGTTTTTTTTTTTTTTCACACTATGCACCAATAGACAGGATGTACTTACCTTTCATAATGTACTCATTTTCTGAAGACCCAGGTAAAGAAAGCGCCTTGAACAAGTTGTTGAGTAACTGTTCGGTAAAAGGTGCCATCTCAGCAGCAGATATACTAAAGACAGACACACGACATGTTAAGATATCAAAAACAGAAAACATTCGTATTAATTTGTGGGGGATTTACAGCGTAGTGTTGTTGGGGCCCCTCATGGTAAACAGCCTCTCCAGGGCGTGGGCAGCGTAGGTGTGTTGCACTGTGCTCTCTGCCTGGAGGTGAGCGATGAGCAGGGGAATGGCCTGGATCAGTTGCTCTTTGGGAAGCTGAGGGCAGTGGCAGTGAGTAGTGAGTTTAGAGTGACTTAGTATTAGACTTAATACTACACAGAGGGGTTAGAAAGTTTTCACAACTCTTTCAATTATTCCATTTGCTGTATTTTACGGACTAAAAGTCACATTTTTTTTTATAGTTTGACTGGGGGTGCGACCCATACTCAGTGTGACAACAACAAATATGTGAAATTATATATTGTGATATATACGTCGCACCTGAATGCCGCTAGAGGGCGCTCTAGGCATGTGTACCAGTATCTGCTACTCTGGGAATTTTGGAGTAAGCGAGAAACTTGTGAGGGACTGGCGAAAAGAGGTTACTCTTACTGCAAAAGCTAATCGCAGGCTAAAAGCTAGATGGCCACAGCTGCAGAAACGAGTTAGCAAATGAGAGCTTGAAGAACGTGCTGCTGGGAGAGGCTTGTAAACAGTGCAGCTACAGCTCCATGCCCAGGTAGTTGCAAAGACTGGTGCGACTTATAGTCTAGAAAATACGGTAATTATGTAGCAGCCTAAAATCCAGAAATATCACATAAAAAATTCAACACCAATTACACCACAATATTTTAAAAAAAGAAAAAATGTCATTGCCACATAAGTATTCAGACCATGTTGCACAACTGGAAACACGTCTCATAGTTTTGCTGTTATTGAATATTTATAAATATTGGAGGTTTGTGGTTAATTCATTGTCCATAATAGAGGAAGACAACACTTCTATGAAAGCTTGAGTGTAGCTTCTCTTACAACAACATGAGACTATATAGAGGGATGTGGCTATTTCCTGAACCTACTATATGTTCGTACACTGAAAGCAAGCATCATTACCTGGCTTCTGAAGATCATGACATATTTGATGGCATCCGCTTTCAACACTGGGAACTCGTTAACTACAGAAGCAAAGCACAGGTTTGGCATTTGAACTTGACTCGCTCGTGTCAGTGTAAACCCTTTTTCTTACCATTAGGCGATTTTAAATCCGTGAGTATGTGATTCACAAAGAACTCCGTTAGATTCACCAATTCATTAGCCTGTGTGATCCCATGCTGGTGAAAGAGGAGATTTATCATTATGACATATCCAAGAAAATATGAAATGGCAGAGATCAAGTGAACAGTACTTTCTGCTTGGTTAGACTCCTGAATTTCCGTAGAGATCAATAAAGTACCGAACAATTTCCTAACGACTCTGAATTGGCACATATCCCGGGTAAAGCCTTGTGCACCAGGCATAAGTCAGTTCATACCTTTTGCGTTTGAGCTTTTGACGCCAGTGAAGTGACCAAGTAGATGGCAGCGTCTTTGTGTTTCCAGTTTCCTCCCGGATTTTTGGCATACTCTCCGAGCATCGAGCTGACATAACCGGAGAAGATTGCTGTGACAGGTCCCTCAAAAAATTTACACAATCCCCTCACCAGGTCACACGCCGCCCTTCGTCGGGTGTCAATGTCTGGAGGTGATTAAAAAAGGTGCATCAAGAACTTCATCATCATGTCATAAGACTCCATTCATGATTAATTAGTCACGAATATACACAGCAATACCAGATCCTTCCAGGTCCCTGCGAATGTATTCTTCTGAATTATCTTCAAATGCCTCTTCATCAGCACCTGATCGAACAGTGCAAACAACTCATCATCATCCCGTGGTGTTCGAACAAACAAACGAAAAGCAGCAAAAAAACAATAAAAATAAACATACTTCTGAACTCCATGTTGGGCACTATGACCTTCTCACAGATGCTGGTGAGAGTATTCTGGTCCTCAAATAGGTGTTTATAGTGTGGCCTTTCGCACACTGAGGCCAAGAACTGGATGGCATTGCTCACAAGCTGCAACGAAATTAACACCTTCTAAACACATGACCCTAAAAAAAATGAATGAAAACAGCTGAAATTGAAATCTCACCAGGTCGTATTTGACTTCTTGACCCGTAGAGACTAAAAGGTTCCAGATGGCCGTGACGAAACGTGGCAGATAAGGCTGGAACTCTTCATCATATTTTTGAGCATAAAGAGCAGCATTGTCACATATTTGTGACTTGAGCAGCTCCAAAAGACCTGCCTCTTCTTCATCCTGACGGTATAACGGGCAGGAGTTAATACCACAGCAATACTAAGGAATCTGTCCTAGACATGTTGAAATAACTTACATCAGTTTGTAGAAGTTTATTATCTATTGTCAGTAATGCATGAAAATTTGTCATCCATGTCTCCATATTGTCTTCAAAAAACTCCGGAAGGTCCTGTATGTGACATAAACGAATAAGAGTAGGCGTTATAAGCAAATGAATAATGGATAAGATTGTACTGTTTGTAATGCTGATCACAATGACGGAAACGCCTCGCCTTCATACGAGAACCAGCACTGACCTGGAAGTTGAGGCTGTAGAAGAGCTTACAGATCAGTGTGAGGGACGAGAAAAGGACCTTTAAGGCATTTATATCTGTAGCATGAGTCTGGCACAGTTCAATTGTGGCCTGGAAAGCATGAAAACAGCAGTGTTTAAATCAGAATATACTGTTATGGCACATGTTGTAAACTACAAACCTTAAACAGGTTAGTCAGTGGCAAAGCAAATGTGTCCAGAACTAATTTAATCTCTGACCAAAGCTCATTTGACTTGAACTCATGACGATACCTTCAATGAAAATACATTTAAAAAAATGAAAAATAATGTTCCAATTTGTTCAAGCTAATTCACAGGTTACTTTTTACCTCTTGAAAAGGGAATGTGCAGTTCGAAGTACTCCATTTATGATGTGAAAATCTCCACTTCCAAAGCGGTTTACCATCTCTGTTAGAAGGTCAGGCCATTTTTGTGGAAAATCTTCCCGTCCAATGATGCTGATGGCATCACTCAGCTGTTATAATAAAAGCACACCCGTTTAAAACATCACATAAACAACATGTGTGATCGGATGGTTAAGTTATGGATGAAAACGCACCTGTTTTTGAATTTGCTCGGGGCTACTAAGCATGAGATTAACAATGTTGGCCTTGATTGCAGTTCTGTCTGAATGTGAGATTTTGTTGGGCTCATCCTCAATCTATAAAAATAGGTCACAATATACAACAGGGTGTGGCAAACACTGAAATACCACTACATTTGAAATCTAAATGCCAATGGACAAACTGCACTGCATTACAAATACTTACAATGCGCCAATTTCTTTTGATATAATTCTTAAAAGTCACTGCAGCACAGACACGGATTACATTGTCTTGAGACTTTTCCAGTAATGTGAGCAATAACAATGGGTAGTTCTGGTTTCCCTCAACCGACTCTAGAAATTTTTCAGCTGAGAGACAAACGTAAAAGTTAGACATAGTTATAAACAGACAGTGGAAGAGGCAAGTGTAATAACTTTACCAGGGCGTCTGATAGAGGGATCTGGGTCAAGAGTTTTTTTGAGAAACTCAGTCAGGGTTTGTAGATTAGCATCATTCAGTTCCATGTTTTTACTGAGAAAGGAATGAGAGGTTGAATGTGAAATATGTGCTGAAGAAGAATACGTAGATATTGTAATGCAAGTGTGATGCATAAACTGGCACAGCACATGTACATAAAGACCTCCGTAAGTAATGGATTTTGATAATAAGGCCCATGATGTAGCAAACACTTCAAATCAGACCTGTGCGTATGAAGTTAGCATAACAGTGGCTAATGTGGGTTCAGGCTACACTGAATGACAGCACCCGCTAGCACGCCGACCCAGAAACACTTCATGCCGTCTGTGTAAGCTAGCGGTTTGGTCCTGGTTGTGCTAAACTTAAGCGACCTCACATGTTCGCGCAATGTGCCTAGCTAGTGTATTCATAATTATTTAAGCGTGCTTTATTTGAGCAACTGACTGTTAGTTATATTTATTACGAAACTATGCCATAAAAAGTAGGTGATGCATTTTCCATTTCCAATGAGTGAGCACTGTTTGAGCAGCCGGTTAGCGTTAGCTGCTAGATTGTGCTACATACAAACGCAGCGGAGTTGAAACGAGTGCATTAAAACATGGATACTTCTCTCGGCCATTGTAAGGCCACTGTACTGATTATGACATTTAAATGCACATGTCACAGCAGTGGTAATTCTTACCTTTATAGATTTAAAAGTTGTGGGACAGTGCCCAGCTCAGAGCCGCTTTCAAATGCAAGAGGAACTGTGCGCGGTCAATGAACGGCGCATGCGCACAAGTCATTCTAGGCAACTGAATACGCCCACGTGCTCAGAGGAAGTTTGTTTTTATGACAGCTGGGTTTTATAATAAACCTATGTATCTGCCCAAGAGCAACATACAAGAA
This sequence comes from Gobius niger, assembly GCF_951799975.1. Lineage (NCBI taxonomy): Eukaryota > Metazoa > Chordata > Actinopteri > Gobiiformes > Gobiidae > Gobius > Gobius niger. The sequence goes on from NC_136871.1 coordinate 21,284,208, forward strand.
AATATGATTCAAACAATCAAGTTTATTTTCTCACAATTTAATTGTAAATGTAATGAAGGCATTGAATCAAAATGACTTTCATAACAATAATGCACTTGATGAACACTGAAATGAAAACTATTTTAACACAGAAAACACCTTCTTTTAATACAAACATATTTAAGACAACACAAAGTTAACATTTTAACGAGCATTACGTTCTTCCTGTCTCACAGGTGAAAACCAGAGGCTCAGATAAAGGCATGCTACAGGTTGTGCATTCGGCGAATATTTAGGGTGTCCCGCAGCATCAGGTCCCGCAGCCGCCAAAGAGCATCGGTCATTGTTTTGTGGGCGCCTTTACTCTTCAGCCAATGAGATGGTAGTCTGCTTTCTTGTTCTTTTGTCAGTCGGACATCTTGTTTCTTAACTGAAATGGTGAATAAGAAAGTTTTTTCACAAGCACAATGATATAATGTGAAAACCAAACTATTGCTATTAACCTGAGAGAGTTTGGTCCCACTTGCTGACTGCTGAAGACTCAGCTGTTAGTCCCTCAATGTACTTCAGATACGCCTCAGAGTGAAGCAGCCGCTGGGACTTGGCAGGAGCAGCCACAAACAGTGGAGTGGAGGGCTGGAGCGCTGCCTGTCCCGTCTGACCTGGGAATGAGGATGAAGCCTGCTGTCCTGTGCCACTCAAACCCACCTAAAATCATTTGTGGATAGGTTCCTTTGTCATGTACGGAGAAATTTTGTACAGAGTACTTTGTTGGATAAGAATCAGCCGTGGTGGTTTACCTGGGATCCATGAGCGTTTACACCACTTCCACCACCAACGCCATTGAGTCCTGGGAAAATGTGCAACAAAATGATTGTTATTAAATCATAAGAGATATGAAAAACTTAAAGGAATGCCAAATTATGATTGCATTACTTTTTGTGCAATGTTTTCAACTGTGGTACAGGTATCCCCTCCAGCTAGTCAGAGCGGTGGACAGAAAGCAACTGCGTGGCAAGTGAGGTGGCTATGACAGGACTCTTACCCAGATATGGCATTCCAGGAAACCCCGGCAATACTGGCTGAGGATGTGGGGGGAACACAGGCATTCCCATGTGATGTGGAGGTATGCCAGTCAACCTAACCATGCCTTCCGCATGGGCCTGCCAGGGCATCATAGCTGCTCTACATACACCCAGCACACCTTCTTATGATGGGATAAGTACAAAACACAACAGCAACATGCATCAGTTACACATGCATTCAATTCTACATTAACAAGCACATGGCCAGGACATCCAACCACTAAAGGAAGCATAAAACAGGGTAAGTAGCTACATGCATTTATCTACACACAACAACAACTCTCAACCTAATGTTGTGTACAAAAATGTACAAATCATAATTTATTTTCCATGTCCAATAGCTTTGAAGTTTTGTTTAGTTCAAAACACATACATTAGATGTACACACTTTAGGGTTTGAGCTCAGGGATTAAAAGTAGTCACAAGCACTTAGAACTACTCTAGAAACGGATGTTACACGTAATTTATTTATTTATTAGAATATTATAGTTTCTGAGGGTGTTATTTCTAGCAGTTCAGCTTCTTATTCCAGCCTTCTAACGCACACTGGACATCTATGAGGGGTTACCTGACAAAGCAGTCATGCTGGGATTTAGCATGCCCATGGGGGTTGGAGGCGGCACCACCCCCATCAGTGCCCCTAACGGGGTACCTGCTCTTGGGGAAGTCAGATGAGTGGATCTGTCACGCTCCTGTTGCTCAGCTACCTTCGCTGCCCTCTCTGCAAAAGAGTAACATACTGTATTTAGAAGAGGAAGAAAAAAACACTCCCATATCAGGCATTCTGTTACGGCCAGTGAAAGTGGCTTCTTCAGCAAAACACCTATTGTGGTATTTATTATTATTTATTCATCGCAGATGCGCAGCAGCAAAGTTGTACCTTCATACTCAGCTTTTCTGGAACTTTCCAAGTTTCTCCATTCAGTCCCAACGAGTCGGCTCAGATCCCCAAATGAAAAGTCAGGGTGCTGGGCTTTGATCACGGCCCGCATCTCACTGCTGAACAGGATGTAGCCGCTCATGTTAATTTTCCGTTTCGACCCCTCCTTCTTGGAAAGACCCTTCAGGGATTTAGGTGTTGATTGTCCCTAAATGAAGGTAGTATTCAGTATTAGGTACTTGCTCGAGGTTTCTCGTGACAAATTATGTTGTTATTTGTATGGAATACCGTTGGGGGCGTATATGCCAACAAGTCCATGTCACTGGACAATGAAGACTGCATGTGTGAATGATCTAAGTCTGGATCTTCGTCTCCAAGCTCCTCGAGCTCCTCATCTGTCATGTCTGCAAACTTGGCCTCTAGTTCTTCAATCTTCTGGTCCAGAAGTGGAGATGGCTCTTTCTGAGGCACTATTAGCTTCCTGTAGAACATTAAGAAGAATGACTATAAAGCTTGTTATTGACTCATTTAACTATTTCAAATCAAGGTAATGACAAACCTAAAATAGTAGATTTCATCCTCTATTACTTTACCAGAAAGTGAAAATCGTTTAAGACCCTTAAACTTCTTCATTTGTTTCTCATTCTCAATGTAACGGCTTTCACACAGCAACACATTCTCCTCAGGCACCTCAGTCGGCCGACATGAGAGGTAGTCTTTGAACGATAACACTACACACTTCCCTGAAAAAACAAATCAGCATAACTAGTTTCGAATAAATCAACAGAAAAGAGTAAGCAGTAGTTACCTATAATGCAGGTTATGGGACAGGTTTCCTCCAAGTTGCTGAAAAACACTTCTCTTTTGTAAAACATCTTGGTGGGTTCATGTTCAGTTTCCTCAGGATGGATGAAGATTGGGCCAAAAAAGTAACCAGCTCCATCACGCATCCATAATTTCTCAATCCTAATTGAACAGGATTCATCATAACATTATTGCATTATCATACGTTCATTTTCAGTGTCTCTTGATGGCACTACTCTACCTGCCCACTCGGTGGCGCACTAATCCATGGGAGCCAATGTAAACAAAATCTCCAACTTTGAGCCACAAATTGTTATAGCAAAGTTGTTCATAATACCGACATCCAGGCTCGCCATTACTCATTTCCATGGGCACGTCTTCTCTCTCCTGTTGAACATAATATCGACCATTTTATGTGGATTCTGTTCAAATTAACAAGAAAATAATCCTTTAAATGTTTTACTTTGTCTACTATGGAATCTTGTAACTTATTGTCGGTTTCAATATGAGATGTGTCCAATGTTTTTTCTTCTTGTTTCGGGGCAAACATTGACGCCACGCGGACCACAGGGAGCGGGACCTCTCGGGGTAACATTCGGACAGAGTTCAGAGGCATGGCCCACAGCTTGATCTTCTTGAAGGACTTGGACTTAGCAGAGTAGCGAGATTCACAAACGTACACATCATCTAGCTCAAACCCTTCAGGCTGGAGTTTGAAATACTCCTAAAGAGAAACCAAGCACGGGAGAAGTTAAGACAAAGAAGATGTGTAGCTGAACAAGTGTAGCAAACTGATATTCTTAAAATTATTATTAAATACCTTAACAAACATAACTGCACATTTGCCAAGTATCTTGCTGACAGGTGCTTTGTTGTAGTAGTCGCTCTTAAAAACCTCCTTTTCTAAGAACTTTCTTGTGGCGAGATGAAACGTTTCATTTGGTCGGTAGAACCAGCATCCATACAACCATTTTTCTCCTGTATGCAGAAAAGACAGAGTGCATACAAAGGTTTCATACATCGTAACTCATGCACTTCAGTAACAACAAACTCACCAGTGTCGTCCTCCCAAAGGCGCTCGATATAGATGATGTGTGGCTGAAGGTTGGGCTCTGCAGGCTCTACATAAACACAATCTCCCACATGATATTTACTGTCCTTAAAGCTACAGTCCTGACTGTATGTCCGTTGTGTGCTGGAAGACCACGCTCCTCCTACTGAGTCCTCTCGCTTCTCTGCCTCTAAAAGGTGAAATGTAGAGACTTATTTATAAGAATTACAGAAATAACCTCCAGTGTCTTTACAAAAAAAGTTTAACTATATTTAGGACTAAGTTTTATATGTGGCTGACATAGGCATTGGCCCTTTAAACCTGCTAAAAACAGGATTTTAGCCTGAACCAGATACAAGTATAACTAAATGAAAATGATTTGATGATTTTTAAAGTGACTTCTAACAAAAACTAAACCCAAAACTAACCTTCACCTTAAATTTGGGGAGCACGAGTGAGATTAAAACATATATATACATCTTAATTAAAAACTTGCAGAGACCTACATACCTATTGTTATTGTCATATTATGTCTGCATGTATAAATACCCTGTTTCTCCTCTTCTCTCTTCACTTTGTCCTCCTCAAACTCCTTAGGAAGCTTCACCTTCTTTTCCTTCTCTACGTCGGTGTGAAGGTGTTTAGATGTGTAGCTCAGGGCAGGAGACATCAGGATCTCTCCGTTCTTACACAGCTCATCTCGGATTCGAATGAAAAACTGCTGCAGCTCCACAGAATCCTCAAAGATCTCAGAGTCAGTCCTGTAACAATGAAGAATTAACAAACTACTAGTATTTTTACTTTTCAATTTGAGTTTTAAGTGACTATAATTAAGTATTTTCCTCTCCCTACATGTTCCAGCAATGTCCTAATGTGTAGAATGAGCCCAGACCTGTTCACCACAACTGCCTCTAAAATCCTGCAATGTCACACAAAAAGTTGAGTGACATTGCAGCTTAATATAGAAACTACAGTTACGCGCAAGACCCGAGGTGGCAGTAGTGAGTATAAAATGACCAATTTGCATCTAGTCCCTTTAATTAACAGCTATATTTAGCTAGCAAACAATGTGAGCATATTGAGCAACTGAAGTATGTATATCATGCGGCATATTCACTTTTATCATGTGCGTAGTTTCCATTACCTGTTGAGTCTTCTAGCTTTCTCCAGCACTTCAAACATGTGGTCCTGAAACACGTCCAGCCTCTTGTACTGCCCTTTATCCACATTGGATCTAATAATCTCAAAGTTTACTGAGGGCTTGTCAGGGTTGACAGGATCAGTGGCTGGGATCTCGGCCAATGAATCACTGTAACAGCGTCCTTCGTCGTCTTGATGCCCCAGGACAGACAGGAACAGGCTGCGAATGAGCTCCTGGATCAGCCGCGACACATCAGGAACATGGCTATCTTCTCCCCCCTCCAGCTCTCGCCTGGTCTCCAACAGGACCCTGTGCAGCACCAAAGCATCCCGGTATATCAGGGACTCAGGCTCGTTGTAAGTGCAGGCATTGTTGAACATTAGCACCAAGTCTTCCACCAGAGCGTCCACATCCTGGTACTTGTTAGCAAGCATGTGACTTCTGATTTTCTCCATGTCCACCGGTTTCTTTATAGCAATATAATAGTCTGGCAGCTCAGCGCGGGACGGGAGGCGCAGGAAGATGGTGCTGAGGCGACGCCCGCGTTTGTCTGTGAAGTTTTTTACTGCTTCGTAGAGTTCATGGAGTTTCTGTTGGAGAGGGGTCAAGTACTTGGACTTTTTAAGAGCAATGCTGTTCTTTCCTGACGAAAAGTTGAGTTAGAAAACATTGAGTTAGAACGTCCAAATTTTCTAACACATACAGTAGCTAGTATTCATATGATCGCATACTCATTTTTAACTTTGGAGACATCAAGTCCTCGTCATCAGGCGGAGGTCCAAGTTCTTTACGTCTGTCTTTCATAATTTTTTCTAAGACGTCAGCATCGTTGTAAACCTAAACAATAAGGAAATAGTAGTAAAATGAAAATATATTTTTATATTAAATATTTAACAATATCTTATTTATCAGATTTACATGTGAAAAAGTATCAGAAGCTTGAAAGTGTCACTGGCTTCGTTTACATGGAGACCAAAAATCATAATCTGATTTCTGAAGTTCTCAGATTATTGATGTGACATGTAAACAATATAATCTGATATACATTATCTGATATTCATATATTTTCTGATTTCTATAGTTATCTGATTTTCTGACCATGTAAACCTAGCCAGTGTATTAAGTGAATCATTTGTTTTGTCGGACATTACGCAATAACAAGGCGGTCATTGAGCATTAACCATAACCATTGATGCAGTTGTTATGCCTGATCTGTATCTACTTTCATTGTGCATCCCTAGAGAAACATGATTTATAAACAGAGAGAAACACGGTACACGTCCTACCTGAGATCCTTCTTCATTGTAGTGTCTGGCATTGCGGAACATCAGCTTCATATCCTCCACCATTGAATCCTCCGTCATGTATTTCTCTGAGCGGATGTTGCTCTCAATGGTCCGCAAGTCCATTGGCTCCAGGATGACTTTATAGTAATCGGGATAATCTTTCTTTGAAGGCTTGACCATGAACAGGTCGCACAGTCTCCGACCAGTGCTGGCCTCCCGCGCTTCTGTAACAGCGGCTAAAAGAGCTTTCATCCGGTTCTTCTTTGAGTTCTTTTTGTAACTATACAAAAAAAAAAAGAATTATCTTAATGCAAAAACAGGCATTTTTCAAAAAAATTACCCTTTTCTTTTGGTGCTGCCTGTTTCAGATGTAGCCGAAGAGAGCATGCTATCACCATCATCATCCTCTCTTTGTAGAAGCTCCTTTCTCTTTATCTATAACAATGACAATGCAAAAGAGTAAACAAGGCAGTGTCAATAACAAGGTTAAAACTCTGCCTGCTAAATCTGTATAAATGAGACAGCTGCTACTTGTAATACAGGTTTGATAAAGCCTCCATGGTGAAAAGCAAAATGTCCACCATTGTAAACCACCAGTACAGATTACAACAACAACAACCCTTGTACATGCCAATAAAATACTGCATTCAAATTGTCGGTGCAATATTTTACTCACCAGTTGAATCTGTTGTAGTTTAAGTGCACGTTTGTAGATAGAGGAGTGAGGAACATTGTAGCGTTTGGCATTTTCAAACATCATCGTCAAGTCTGTGTCAATGCTCTCAACACTTTCAAACTCATTATTCTTCATCTTGTTCCTATGAAAACGTGTGGTTCTTAAGTGCCAGTTTGACGATGACAATGAAAAGAAAGCCTAAATACAGAGAGCACACTGCAAAAAGTATTTAACTAGATCAGTATAAACATCTCAATTTGAGCATAATAATCCAAATTTTTGTTGTTTTGACAAGTTAAGAAGTTCTTGGGCATTTGTCCTAGATTATTTCACTTCTCACTTCATCTCATTGGCAATTTTACTTTCTTATTTCAAGCGAGATTTACCCTAGAACTGGTCTGAAATGTCCTCAAACAAGCAGAGTAAACTTGGTCCGATCAGGAAAAGTGTCTAAATGAGTGAAAACCGCTCAAAACAAGATACATTTCCTCAATTCAAGTCATTTAAGCCAATGCTTGATATTTACTTTATGTAGTGCAGCTTCTTCAGACGAGACAGTGCTGGCCAATGGGGGGAAAAATACATTTAGCGATGACAACATGTATCATTAAATATAAGATAGAAGATGAGACATTGTATCTGTAAAAATTACCAAAATTTCCTATACTATAATTTCACCTTAAACTCTGTGTGTGTGTGTGTGTATTAGTTTTGCCTGCAGTCTCTCGCCTTAAACAATACAAAACTGTAATAAGACATGTGCATACTTGATGTGCTGGAGGCAGATGGGCTGGCTAATGTGTTGGTAGTAGTCGGGATAGTCTTTTCTCGATGGGAGCTGCAGAAAAGGTTCAGAGATGAGCTGTCCCTGGCTGTTCCTGGCCCCTCTCACAGCCTCGTACAGCTGGAAGATGGGGTTGCTCAGGTTCATGTGAGAAGTCAAGCTCTCTGCCTCCGATTCGCCCTCATCATAGTGAATAGAGCCTGCCAAATGACATACATTCATTGGAAATACTAAAAGCACATGGTTATTTGTTTTACTATGTGATGTGAGAGTACCAGAGAGTATGCCCTCGTCATCGCTCTCACACTGAATAGCCATGGTGATAGCAGAAAGACGGTCTCCCTGAAAAGACTTTCGATTTCTGCCAAAAAACAAGCACACGTTACCGCTCTTGTTCTCAAACTAATAACTCGACTTTGGGTTCGGTGCCTACCTAATACGCATGCTGGACTTTAGTGGCTCTCCGTGTTCAATTTCTGATCTTTTTTGTGCAAATATCTTTTTGATAGAATTAGAATCCTGTCATTGTTAAAAGGATATGTGACTATCCGAGTTCTCACTACACACCCAAAATACCACAGGATGTTTCTCATTGACTCACCTTAAACACCTGAGAGCCCGGCTCGTTGTAGGTCTTTGCATTCTTCACCAGTAAATCGATGTCTTTAGACATGCCATGAACACTCCTGTACTGGCACATCTACAGACAAACAATGTGGAATAATTAAAAATCATACATTATAGCTGGTGGAGGGAGTTTAGACAGTTGTGTCGTGTCCCCAACTCGTTTCTAGCTCTGACGAGTCCTCCCACACATTGCGATTGCTCAGATGAATTTAGTAAGTACAACATTTTGGGCAAATTGATAAAAATGTGCAATATTTAGAAGGAGACAGCGTGCAATGGGGACAAATGCGTACTTCATATACAGGCGAAACTCGGAAAACTAGAATATCGTTCAAAAGTTCATTTATTTCTGTAATTCAACTTAAAATGTGAAACTAATTTATGACATAGACTCATTACATGCAAAGTGACATATGTCAAGCCTTTGTTTGTTATAATGTTGATGATTATGGCTTACAGTCCATTCCAAAATATTCAAATAAAAATAAATTATTTGGGGTTTTTACAAGCTGAGCCATAATAATAAAGAAATATAAGAAATAAAAGCTATATATATCTCACTTTACATGTAGTGAGTCTATCATATATTAGTTTCACAGTTTAAGTTGATTTAACAGAAATGAATGTACTTTTTAATCGATATTCTAATTTTCCCAGTTTCACCTGTTCTGTATTGTGCGTTGGTGAGACAAACCTGAATCTTCTGTGCAATCGTCTTCAAGTCGATTGGGTCCTTAATGATGGCATAATAATCAGGGTATTGCTAAAAAGCAAAACATTAAGCTTCAGATACGTTTTTTTAACAGATTAAAAATAAATATGCATTAAGTTAATACCACTCTGGAAGGAAGCTGTTGGAAAAGTTTGCTGATGACTCGTCCGGTTGGTTCAGAGTACGACACCACGGCGTCCAGAAGCTGCTCCAAAACTTCCTTCAGGGTCAAAGCTGGACTCTGTTGCACAACATTTCTTATTTCAGTCTGTGTGAGTGTTTGTTGGCAATGGAATGGAAAATGCAAATTGAATAACATATTGCAAAGACACAATATCCTCTGCAAACCACAATGCACAGTAGTATCTCGTCACGCCTGTTTTTTGGACTTCTACAAACATGTTCTGAAAATCTTTGGTGACAGGGTGAAAATGCACAAACCGAATCTTGATTTGAAGTCATAAATCTCACATCTAGTCGCAACACTTTGCTTTAATTGCAATGGAACTGGATTGACAGTATGTTAAGAATGATACAGCCAAAGACCTGACCTCTTCTTCAGGATTCTCTTGGTCATCGTCATCGTCTTCCTCATACTCGCCGCGCTGAACAAACTCATTCTTGGTTCTCAGATAAAGGTCCCACAGCTTGCACGCCGCTCTGTACTCTGCGCTGTCCGACTACACGCAAGACAATCCTTAGACTTTAACAAGACATTTTTCATATTCTCATTCGCTGGTTTACCTTATAATAACTCTTAGCATTCTTGAAAAGAAGGTGGAAGTCACTAGTCAGTTGTTCAACATCGTCATACTCCTCCATCTTCAGTTTCTGCTGTATTTTCATCATGTCAATTGGCTGGGACACCACGTGGTAGTAGTCGGGCTGGTTCCTTTGGCAAATAAATATTGAGGTCTGAATCCTTTGAGACATTCACTTATAAGTGGCTTCTCTCCGTACCTTCGTTTAGGAGCTCTGATGAAAAGCTCACACAACATCCTCCCCTGGTCATCCTTGTAGTCCCTAATAGTGTTGTAAAGCTCATGGCACACAGCGATCTGTTAAGACACACATCGATTAACCACATCGTCTCCGGCAGGCGCTGCACTTGTGAGTGAAATGTGTAAAATTACAGGATCTACAGTTGGAAGGTTTGAGGTGCGTCTCCTCTTTCTCCCAAACGAAGACAGCGAAGACGTCGTCTGGCTGTCTTCGAAGTCCCCGCCGCTCACGCTGCTGGTGGGAGAGGTTGCCCGCCTTCTTTTCAGGGCCATGGCAAGCCCCCTGCAGGACCAACACACGCACAAATTAACCGGAGCTGTATTACACCGGTCATACTCTGTTACAATACTGAGTGGAACGGTCAAGATGATTATCATGGACTGCCCGATATGTCCTCAAAGTTTGCTGTTAGAAGCTGGAGAAGTGTGGGGTCTCCATCTGGTTTGAAGGGGTCAGAAAATAACAACAAATGAAAAAAAAGGCATTCATTTCAATGTCCTTTCTCAACCTTGTTTGAATTCAGAGCCGTCAAGCAGGAAGACAGCCACTTGCATGTGTTTATTTAATCATCCTGCAAAAATCACAAGCAAACATGCATGCAGAAAACGCGAGGGAAACAGAGCTATGTGACCCCATCTAAACTTTGACCCTCGAGATCAGTATTTTTAGGAGATTTTGATGAATGCACATCAATAGCATAATGAATGGACCAATGTGTTGCATGGCCAGGTGTGTCTGTCACTTCGGCCTGATCTTGGGAGCCGCTTCACTTAAAAGGAGGACCAGAGAGGCTGCACGTCTGCACAGTCTGAAGGCACAACTTACCGCAGTGTTACACCCCTTTTTTTTTTTTTTTTTTGTGCACAGTCCTTTTAGCTGTGCGCGGCTAGCATGTAGAGCAGCTGTCAGCGTAGTTTACGGTCAGCCAGGCTCAAGGTGGAGGAAAAACCGCGGCGATAAAACCTGACGCTAAACACGCTAGCTTCAACGTAATAAACGACAGACACAAAAGGCGTCACTGTAAAAGCAATTAGCGGTGATTGTATTGCAAAAACATTGATGACATCTGACGGGGGCGTTTGGACCATCGGGCTTAGTGAAAGGCTTACCTTCCGTCCGACCGCAACACTATAAAAATGTTTAGTATCAAAAAGGCAATCACTTATCAATTTTAGTCAGACTCGAATTCGTCAAGTAAATAAACGGTCTCTCGGGCGTCCGTTTATAGGCCTTCAAATTAAAAGCACGGCGGGGCGAAGAAAGGGGGATTTTCAGAGTATTTTTTTTTTTTTATTTTGCGGGAAGTTTACTGTTTATGCCAAATGGGTCTGACAAGCTCCGTGGATTGAATCACACATAATTCAGTGTCATCTTTTATTTTTTGTTTTCTGTTTTGTCCACTCTGTTATTTATTACTATGAATTTGTAATAATTGTGTTCAGGTTTTATACATTTAGTTTTTAAACTGTAGCAAAAACGTTGGCGGTCTCACTTTCGGGGGGAAATGCCACAGTTACCATGGAGATCGGCCATCTTTGCAGCTGTTAGCATACATTTCCATTGACTAAAAACTGTATAAAAAGTGGAGGAAAAACATGGATCTATTGACAAAAAGTCGTGGAACAACTCCGTTAGCTGCTGAGTTACTCCTTGTAAATACATCTAACACACTGTGGTGTCCAAGTGTTTTAATGTGAACAATATAGTATTTTAACTTTTAAAATCTCCATTAGTTTACAATTGCTGCTAATCCCGTATGTTTAGCGATATGACATCACATTCCCGAACTCTATAATCAAGTTGTTATTATCTGGATTGGGGGTTAAAAAAAAATATTATTAATGTACGTGTTTATTTTCTTCATTCTTCATTATTCATTCATGTGCAAGAAAAGACTACAAACGTCTGCCACGAGATGGCAGTAAACACACTCTGGAAGCGGCACGGCCGCAGAGGAAGACCCAACTAGGAAGTGTGTGTCCTGGCCGCATGTGTTTCTGTGGTTTCTGTTCACCCTAAACAGTTTGAAGGTCTCTATTTTCTTTTTCTTAAGCATATGAAACGCTGGTACGTGTGTTTTTATCGTGGATAAGTTCGCGGAGTAAACCGTGACAGCCCTCACATAGTTTCCTCTGGATGAAAGGCGCCGTAAGCAGCAGCATGGTGAAGGAGAACAAATGGGATATACCTCCAAACGCGCCAGCATGCATGGAAAAACACCTGTGCGCGGTCCAATATAGAGCAGGTGAAACCGCAATGTCCATTCAGTGTTTTAAAATGTAAAGCAGCCTGTGCTCTTGTTGTGTTTTGTGCCACTGTGTTTCATTGGTGACTGTGTTGTGTGCCAACAGATGGGTCGTTGCTTCTTGGTGCCTCTAGTCTCACTGGCAGAAACTGGCAGGGCTCTGTGTGGGTCTACAGTAATTCAGAGCAGGCCCCCAATGAGGGCTTCTGCAAAGCGGGTGTACAGACCGAGGCTGGGATCACTGATGTGAAGTGGCTGTCAGAGAAAAGCATTATTCTTGCATCTGACTCTGGTGAGTACTTTGAGTCAACATATCTAAATAAGAGCTTGTAATGTAGCTTAACTGTGCTCTCTGTACAGGTGCCTTGGAGCTTTGGGAACTGACAGAGGATGAGCGCCTGCTGGTCAACAAATGGACCAAATATGAGCATGACAACATTGTAACCAGCGTAAGTCCCATGTGTGGTGCTACTGGTGCTGTTACTGGCAGCATGGATTTCAGGTGAGCTACTGGTGTGCACACAACTGTTAAAATGTTTGCCATAACACAAAAGTTATGAGGACAACTTGTTTATTTTTCTTCTGCAGAGTCAAAGTCTGGGACCTTAGTCAGGAGACTGTAGTCAGTGCCTATCACGGTAAGTATTTGAATTATATCGACAAATTGCATGATTTTTCATTTATTTATAATTCTCATTTCATTATACTCTTTACGACTCTCAGGGATTCTTTGCCGTTAATCCATTTTTTGTTGTGTTTCCTGTGTGTGACTTCCTAAAATAAAGTTAAATATCTTCTTTCCTCCAGCTCACACAGATTCAGTGACTTGCGTTATCTGCAGTCCTACTGATGATTCTCTATTTGTTTCTTGTGGACAAGTAAGACATTTTCTACCCAGCACTAACATTAAAAAGAGTAAGGTCTTTGCGCATGAGTGACACGTGACTTCAGAGTGTGATCTCTCGAGGTTGTAGTCCGTACACTTTTGCTATTTTCCCAATGAGGATTAGCAATGTCTTGCACAAATCAATGAATAGTTAATGAAAACTTCACACACATTGAGGTACTGATGGGAATCCACTCTGAAGTCATGTGACACTAACTCATGTGCATATAGCCCATTATATAGCCCATTAATGTATGTCTTCTAAATAATATTGTCCTTGTCATAGGACGGTCGTGTGTTGCTGTGGGACAGTAGAAAGCCAAGTAAACCAGCCTCGCGAATAGGTGAGTATGGTTGGAGTGAACAGTTTCACACATCACCTAATGTTGGAATTGTACTTGAATTATGTTAATTCTTTGTATTCCTTCTTCAGATATGGCTACTTCCCTCTGCTCTCCTTCCACTGCAGCCTGGCACCCACACCACAAAAGCACTATCGCCGTTGGTGTGTATTGAAAGCAATTAAATACAAATGCACTGTTCAAGTGCACGCTTTATTTTATTTATTTTATATCTTCTTTTCAGGCGATAGTTTGGGCCAAGTGGCTCTAAAAGATTTCCAGAGTGCAGAGCCAGCTCAGGTCCAGAATGTCCACAGCCACAGAGTGAATGCACTTGCCTTTTCGACACATAGGTAAAAGTATTTTCACTGTGCATCAAGATTTTTACACAATTCACTTAATCTTTTTCTCTATAATTTCAGTGCTGCTTTGCTGGCTTCTGTTAGCAATGACTGTTCCATAGCTGTGATGAACTCTGAACTGAAAGAAGTGTAAGTTTGTGCATAACATCAAACAGCACACACTAAATAGTTTATTGTCTTAAAATAACTAATCCAATAATTATATTGACTGTGATCTTGTCGCGATCTAGATATCGAGACCTTCGGCACCAGGACTTTGTCAAAGGCGTGAGCTGGCTCCATGGAGGCTCTAACTCTCTTACTACTGTTGGCTGGGATCATGCAGTTCTCCACCACACCGTTGACTCAGCTCCTAATTCAACCTCAAGCTCTTAGATTCAAAACATTGTCTTAGACCTAGACATGGTGATAAAAGCTGTTAAGATAATATTTACCTGAGAGGTTTTGCAGCTTTATGAGATTGGCCGTATTTATAGAATCTGATAGAATCTCCAAAGCACTGTCACGGTCATTGAATACTGTAAAACCTTTTATGCTATTGAAAGCTCTTTGTATTGTCACATCATTCATGTTTTCATTTTGTTCATGTTATTTGTAATGTTTAAATTTACATTAAAAGTATTGATAGTATGATCTTTTGTCGAGCTAGTTGGTTCAGGCTCAAATAACCTCTGTGCTAAAAGAGTATATCTGTGTGGCTCAGAAGTAAACGGGATTACAGGTACTTGTGTCAATGGCAAATAAGGTAAGGCATACGCCACAAGTGCTGTGCTTAATAATAGCTTTACGACAAGCTGCTTATTGTACTTCTGCCATAGATCTTCTGACCAGCCCATCATATACTCCTAATGCAATTTACCCCAGTCCTCAATAGATTTTTCTGGGGGTGCGTTGAGTCCATTGGGCAACCTGACCTGGTATACAATGTCCTACACATGAAATGGGAGTATGAAGAACACATTATCAACAACATAACGACAACCTTTTCCAATATCTACATTTAATAAATGCCTATATCTTACAAAATGCTTTGCTGTACAAACAAGTTCTCACTGGGATACATAAAACAAAAGACTTCCCTTATAAATATATATATAATAAACAATCAAATCAAGACATTCTCATAACTCATTCATAGAATAAATATTGTGACAATAGAACATATACATTCGATTATATAATATGATCATATCTTATAAAGAAAAGCTTATAAACTTCCTCTCTCTTAAAAGCTGCTTTAACCACCTATAGACTTTTATCACTAATTTTATTCCACCACAATGTGACAGGTGCAAATTATAATATAATAAACCACAGCAGCTAAAACGGACTTCATACATATATGTGCTTCACGCAGACAACACTTTATGGCTTTGCTGAAAAACTCCAAAAAAGAATAGGCTACATGACAATTACTATTAGCGTTTGTTCAAAGTGCTTCATGATTTGACATTCAATGGGGTGAAAAGATTTACCAGGGATCGCCAACCTGAAGTTACCAGTATTTCACCACTGTAAGCTGGATGAGTCACACGTGACTTGTGTGGTTAAATATGAAAGTTTAAGAGGAAATAAATACAATTATATTTCCTTGTTTGGTAGACAAAAGATTCTTGAGCCATCATCATATATTCAGCGTCTGCTGTTTTTGATGACAGAGGTGAGAGGCAGTATTTCCTCAATACTAAAAACAACCCAGTGGGGGTGACAGCTTAAGAAGTTTTGGCTTAGATGGAAAACTCCTGCACGACTGAGAGCTTTTTTTTTTTTCTTGTGTTGAAATATCTTCTTTGCAACTTTGCTGTACTCTGGCCCCAGCAGCATTGAAGGATGGGTTAAATGCTGAGGCCACATTTCCCCACGGGGACATTAAAGTATAGAAGAATCCTCAAAGTAACTCACTGAAGGTTGGAGATCCCTGGTTTACACAAATCTACATAATATTTGTTTTTAGTACAACATTAAGACTCCCCTTTTCGAACAAGTGTAATGGGCTGTTTGGTTCCAGGTCGAACTGTGAAGGTCATTCCATACTGATGTTTTGAGGGTCCATTGCTAAAAATGAAATGAATACAGTTAGAAATGTAAATTAAAAACATTTACATAATCTAATTTTTACATGTAAATATTGAGAAAAAGTAGGGTACGTAGGATTTTTGTCTAAATATGTCTTTAATACTTTATCAATCACACTGCTAGGTTTTGGGATTGGCATTAAGTATATTAATTAATGTGGCTTGTCATACTCAGATTTTACAAGGCACATTTTAATTAGTTAGGGCGTTGTTTTCTTCATATTTTAATAGCATAAAAGGAGTATGCTATTTCATCATTTTCATTCTAAACAGACTCCTCAAATTTTGAGTGTAGAAAAACAAACAAAAAATAATAATAAAAGCAGATTTCATAACTAACTGTGACATTCATTTGGCTTTGGTTGCAATGTGGTTGCCACGCTGTGACATAATCTGCATTTTCTCTACAGAAATAATTATTTATTGTGTTATTGTAGTGTCATGTTAAAACAGCAAGATGCACAATACGTACCCTACCGTAATGCAATGATATGCAGCTCTATACATATACATATACATATACATATACATATACATATACATATACATATACATATACATATACATATACATATACATATACATAAACTGTCAGAAATTCTTACCTAGTAGGAATAGGAATTCTATTCGGGGATATGTCCTTATTTTTCTGGGTCACTTTACTCTGGAGCTCATTCATATCTAGAGTCTGCGACTTGTGGACCACAGTGTTCTTGGGTGAATTCACCTTCGGCATTACAGGCACTGGACTGTCCTCTGACACACCCCAGTCGTCCAAATTTGACTCTTGTTCACTCACATCATTGCCCATTTTCTGATCCATCTCCATCATCTTCCTCTTGAGGATGTTCAGAAGAGTGGCTTGGCTCGGTGTGGCCGGAGTGGGCAAAGGGGCCTGGGCAGGTTTGGGTTTGGCCTGGACTGGCGGTGGTTTGGGTTTGACGGCTGTGCCTGAAATAGGTGGAAGTTGTGGCGGGGGCGGGGGCGGGGGTGCAGGTGCGGACTTGGGTGGTGTTGGTATGACAGGGGCAGTGGGCAGTTTATGTGCTGGTGTTTTAGGAGGAGTAAGTGGGACAGGGATCGAAGTTGGGGCAGCCATTTTGGGAGGGTCTGGTACAAACACAGAAGGAGGTGGCCCTATATCTTCAAAATCATCAAACTCAAGCGGAGGAGGGAGGAAAGGCACATCAAAATCTGGTGTACTATCATCAACGTGTTGAGGATTTGGTTTGAGTGGACTTGCCACTTGTACCGTCTGGCTTGGGAATGGACTACCAGCGGATGGCACTCTGGGATTCACTGGTGATTTATTTATGGTTGCATAGATTGACTGTGGCTGTGGACTTTCTGGTTGCTCCTCCTGTGAATTTAGAGACAAGCTTGAGCCAGAATTGGTTGACGCTAGAGAACTTCGGCTCGGGACACTATATTCATGTGCAGTCGTCCTGGGCCTGTCTCTTTGTTTAGCAGCCATTAACAGTGCAAGAGGCGACTTGTCCTTCTGAGCACTGGGACCATTGAGATTACGCAGTTTGCGATCGACCAGTGGACTGTATTTCCCACTGAGGACTGAAGATGCATCTGGTCCGTTTAACCTTTCTGTTTTTGCGATATGATCACTGTTGTTGACTGAGGACTTT
The DNA here is from genome assembly GCF_951799975.1 of Gobius niger. Taxonomy (NCBI): domain Eukaryota; kingdom Metazoa; phylum Chordata; class Actinopteri; order Gobiiformes; family Gobiidae; genus Gobius; species Gobius niger. Next base: position 21,301,784 of record NC_136871.1, read on the forward strand.
TTGGAAGCTTTGGAAAATTCTTTCAATGTTGCTGCTGTGATTGGCTTGCGCTCATGGACTGGCTTGGGTGGAGTGGCTGGGAGAGGTGGGACACTTATCTTTGGTACTGTCTCTGTTTGCCTGACCTCCTGTGCAGGCTTGGAAACATCTGGCTTGACGTCTGTAACTCCCTCTGTATCTATAGCTTTCATTATTGGTTTGGTTGCAACTTTAGCCTCTTTTCGCACATTTGGGCCTGCTCCGGAATCTTCCATGAGCAATTTAGGTTTGGTCTTTGGACCATGTTCTTCGTAACCGTTTAGAAATGTTGATTTAGGAGCACTGTACAGTTTTGCAGGGGATTGAGGATTAAATGTGGACAGTGTAGGCGTGTGCACTGGAGGAGGAGGGGCAGGGGTGTCCGGGGGCAAGTCCATGCTTGGGACAGAAGATATCCGAATAGGCTTTGGAGGTGGACTCTTAAAGGCCTTCTGTTTTTCTTCAGGTGGTTGTGGTGGGGCATATTTGGGATGCTCAGGAATTATTTTTGCTAATGGGCTAGAGATAGACACTGATGACGAACCACTTGATCCTGTAGATGGGGGTTTGGGTGGAGATATTGGTGGAGGGGTCAAAAAGGTGAAATCGTCTTCTTGCATGAAAACAAACTGAGAGGGTGGTTTTGGTGCAGGTTTCGGAGGAGGCTGGAGAGTTCTCAGGTCGCCCATGAACTCTGGAGGAGGCAGCACGAAAACCTCAGGAGGAGGAGGCGGAGCAATTGAAGGAGGAGGCGGGACAAAGATGTCTCCGTCGACCGGGTCATTCACAGAGATGGTCGACCCGTTAGACGACTGGTCGTCACTCACTGGACAAGAGGAAGAAAGCACAGTGAGCGAAGAGGTCTCGATGCAAAAATGAATTCCCAAACTGTCCCACTAGGAGCTGCTGGGTCAAAATATCCACCTGATACATCACCCCAAACTTCTAAATGAACAAAATAGATTTGTATATGAACAGTGTCCTATACGGTTAATTATCATAGGGGTAAAATTTGATGGCGAAGAGTAACGTATTTGACCACCCTTTTTTTAGAGACCCACTGATTGGCCAAAGCTTGTCAACGAACAAAATGTGGTTTTATTTTTCTCTTTAGCTATAACAACACAAAGTGAAATCTGAATAGCAATTTTAACTTTATACCTTCATCATAACAGCATAATTTCATGTGTGATCAAAAAAGCAATTAAATAAAACATATGATAAACATGATAAAATATATCTTTCTGATCTCTAAAAATCTGTGGGGGAAAAAAAACACTCCCCATCCTAATCTAATGCAAACCATCCATTTCAACCAATTGAGCAATTTCCTGGTCAAACATTGACCTGACCTCAATTTTCAACCCTTGCAGATATATTGAAATTGCAGTCATCCATCAAATCTAAGCTGCTTTAAGTAATCTGAGTGTAAATAATGGCATACAACAACGCCACTCCATATGACAGTTCAAAGTACTTGTGGGAGGCGGTTAAGGGCTTACCTGATCCATTGAACTTTGTACCATTGACTGCTGGGGCAAAGAGGGGCACTGTGGGTGTTGGAACAGCAAACCCTTGGAGACTGTCAGTCGACGACTATGAAGAAAAATAAACAATTATGAACATTTGCCATTTCAGAAGTTCAAGTCCAAAGTGACAATAAGCTGTGTTGCACTGACGGACGTGAGAACTTTTCTTGGTATTGAGCTAAAGAGTGAACAAACCAGTTCTGAGGTATTGTACAGCTCTGAAAACAGGTTAGCGTGCTCTTACATTTTGATGCAAGGCGGAACTTATGATTTTTAATACCTACTTTCTGAAAATCTGAATGCCGTATAGTACATCGTTTTTGTAATTAAAGGTACACTGCGTAACATTTTGGACAATAGTGTTGCCATCAGTACAAAACATGCTCCTAATGAGCAGCTCGACACAGGAAATGCTATTATTGCAGTGAGAAATCAATGACTGGATATGGATGAGGACCTAACCTGTTTAAATCTCAAATTCTGCTGCCTTTAGTCGACATCTCCATGGAAACGAGCTGGAGACGTACCCACTCCCGGTAAAGTTATGTCATGTCTTAGGAGATCTGAGCCGCTCACAGCAAAATTACATGTTTGTTTGAGGTATTTTTCAATGCTGGAAATATCTGCTATTTTTTTATTATTTTTATTATCTATTATTTCTTATTTTTTTATTTTATTTTTTTCTGTAAAATTATCTATATATGTTTGATGTCTATACTGGAATTTGAATGACTAGACAATGCATTGCTGAAACAGTCTATGTTTGAACAATAATGATCTGCAATTACAGGGGCATGTCCTTTGAAAGGGCTTTAGATGTATTAATTCTGTAGACACCTGTAATACATTTCCTACTTGTATTTATCTTGGCTGTGTACGCAGTATTTTGGTGTCGTTATGTCTCCCTGCATAAGTCTCCTAACAACATAACATTTAACTAACTCATTTTGGCAAAGGGCCCGATATCGCACCTTGTTATGACTTTTCTCTTTGTGTTCACAGGAATCTAAGCTGATTCTTATGAACGCCCAGCAGGGCGAGGGTGCGCCGCTGAATGTTTGATTTCTTATTTTGTTCTTGATCATGAGTCACTTTCATTTATGGCAGGAGTAGCAGCTGACCTGCCTTTGCTCTTCTGGGTGGGGCTGTCCCGCACATGCCTCAGACACACTCAAAAACCTCCCAGACGGAGAGGTGTGTGAACTACTGTTGGATAAACCTTATTTATGTCTGTAGCGTAGCAATGTTACATGAGACGCAACTTGGTCAACTGAGGCCAATTTATATATAGAGCAGTGAAACAAATCTCTCCTTCACCTTTCTGTCTTCTAGCATGCAGAGATTTGAATATTACATGATTATATGATTTTATTCATGATTCTCTACAACTTTCTGTATTCCTCCCTAAAACCAGGACAAGTTGCTTTGTTAATTCTTTCGCTGATGACAGAACTGACAAGGTCCCTTGAATGAGCAGCAAAACTAAATTACCTTGTTGTTATTTAGTTGAAGGCTCTGTCATGTGTTTTATTACATTTGCATGTTCCCAGTAAAGAGCACCAAACATTAGAGCTAAGTCCGGTTAAAGACATTTTTTTTTTTTATGCTATTCCTTCCTTTTTTTCATAGAGTTATCTACATACCCAGACCCAGTTGTTTATCTGTCTTTGCTCATGTTAGCTAGTGACTGACAAAATGGTGTTTTGAGGCTGTACTCACAGAATAATGTTTGACTGTGGGCCTGGCTCTCACACTGGCTGTGCCAGACTCAATGATGGTCCCAGAGTCCAAAACCAACTCGACATCATCTGAAAAAAAAATACGAGAAAAGATCAGTAACACATGGCTGTAGAGTTAATCTAAATCACAATGTGACTTTGTGCCATTACATCCTTGCAATACTGTGCAGGTAGATGATAATGTTAGATCTGTTTTTAAGATGCTTTTTACAGACCACAGTCACCTAGTCTATTGTTCTCATTCCTGAGAACCACAGGAAACTTGAGACTCAGGTCTTAAAATGTTTGTTGCTGTGCATTCATGACACTCTGTTCCCAATCACAGAGATGTGTTAAGAAGGAAATGAAATTTCTTCCCATTATGTCACTGATGACTGGTGACTACAGCATGTATGGACACTTGTACAAACTTTGGGAAGGGCAGATCATAGAGTTACTTTCGTAGTTCTGTTTCTCGTGAGTCACGCTTGATCTGACGTAAGCTGGAGCCAAAAGGTGCAGTCACACATGGCAAGTTTGGTGATTTACAAAGTGATCAGAAGTTGGGTGTAAAAGTGCAAAATGTGACTGAGGTCTGAGCAGAGAAGTGCTACTTGCTGAAAGAGGGACGCTGTGGGAGACTATTGACGAGACATTAGTCCTGTGCATTCCTGAGTTAATTCCTCTCTGTCATGAGTGAGTGATGAGAGCCTGTCACTGAGAAACATTTAGTCTGACTCTTCTGTCATCGAAGACTTTCCCCGAACTCAAAACCAAACGGCGAGAAATGTACACCAACTATGTTCATTAATTTATTGTATTGAAATAAACCAAATTAATCTTTTACCTACATCTTTGTCAACTTATAAACTTGAACTGGTGCCTTTTTGGAAGCATTGTGATTGTGATTAGATTTGCCACCTTTGTTATAATAAAATTGTAATTTCAGTGCAAATACATTTAGGAGCACTGACATATCGACTTCTAAACTAAAACTTGAAGCGGTCTATGTAGCCACAGCTGACCTGGGGTCGACTCAGACTAACAGAAGCGCAGATGCCATTCTCTGCCCTCGGACTCTCTGAGCACAACCAATCACTCGCACACCACACTCAAACCTAAGTAAGGTGGGTTAAGTATCTGGCACCAGTCAGAGCTGGACTCAAACCACTGTTCATAGGATCTGTGTGGATGAATGCTCCAAACACTGTTGCCCTTTGTAAAATTATTTTTAATGAAAAGACCAGATGGCTGAAATCACAGGCATAAGCTGGTGGCTTCTCTCATTTGTTTACCTTCTGTGGTTTGTACACACCATAGTTTCCTTTTCCTGTTGAATGCAACCAAATACATGGCTGCTCCATGTATTTGGTTGCAATACATTTGGTTATTTTTATATTGCATCACTGAAACTCGAGTAAAAGTAGTAGAAGTAGAAAGAAAAACCTAAGATTCATAAGACAAAGTATTCCAATAGAAGCTGATTCTAAACCTTTAAAGCAGGGGTCACTATTTTAGAGCTGAGGGCTACTTCAAGGGCATGGAATAAAGTATCTGAAATTACTTCAAGTGCATTTGTAGGAAATTGACCACAAGGGCTAAAGGACACCTGGGTGCCCGGGCATTAACTTATGCATTCCACTTCTACAATGAAGTAATGCCACTTCTAAATGTGTTTAACATTCACAAACTATTACATCAAAGCCTGACACAGAATCGCCCAATAATACGACTATTTTCAAAACTGTGATTACTTTTCAGCAGCAAATCCCAGTGTCATGAAAAGCTCTCTGTCTCTCTTACTTTGGCTGAGCTCTATAGTTTAACGCTAACTCTTATTGTTGATATATCCATTGTTGCTCCACAGACCAATAACAGAAACAGGCCAGTGCCCTTGGTACAAAGGTTGTGTTGTCAGCGATCATGTTAAGGCTCTGCTGAAAGCTGGCACTTACCCATGTCCTTCATTTTCACGCTGGTGTCGAAAAGTGACTGGTTCTTTCGACCCAAAAAATTGAGCGGGCCCCTCTTCATTGTGGCTCGATTAACGATTAAATATAAATGGAAAAATACTGGCACATTCTGAAACACGGAAAGTCCAACACAATCTGCGCGTCTCTCTCTAAGAGCAGGGGCAGCGCTTTCGCCTTGATATTGACTCGATCCAGAGGTTTGTTCAACTCCTGGAGAGAGAGAGAGAGAGAGAGAGAGAGAGAGAGAGAGAGAGAGAGAGAGAGAGAGAGAGAGAGGGAGGGAGGGAGGGAGAATTACGCTCGTGACGTCAGTGCGTCGCACGGTCACGCCCATAGGTGAGGCCTCCTCAAAGCGCGTGTACATTCCTCTTGCCCTGCTCCAGCCGCTGCAGCTGTGACTGATCCACTTTTAGGTCGAAGACAAATGAACAGAAGGAAGGAGGCATCCCCGATCCCCTGTCGCCTCTCAATACAATACAATTGTTATCTTTGTTCTACATTTAGATTCATTTTTCTGATGTGTTGCCTAAAGCTTAGCTACTGTACCGTAATTTAGGAAAATTACATTTCTTAATTTTACAATCTATGATTGAGTAAAAAGTTTCTAATGATTAGTCTCTACAGCCTAACAACAACGTTAATAATGATAAATAATTATACTAATTTGTCCTTCATTAAAGCCACACCGTGTAGAATTTTACCCAATAAATAAAATTGAAATACAAGCATTTATATTATGACCATTATTTTCATCATTAAAAAATACCTCAGAATTGTACAACAAACATCTATGAGGCTCACCCCGCCTAAGATATGACTGTAAACTTTACTGGGAGTGGGTACGTCTCCAGCTCACCTCCATGGAGATGTGACTAAAGGCAGTAGAATTTGAGATTTAAACAGGTTAGTTTCACATCCAAATCCATTCTTTTATTACACACTGCAGTAACAGCATTTTCTGTGTTCGAGCTGGTCATTAGGAGCATGTTTTGTTTTGCCACAACAATATAGTCCAAAATTTTACGCAGTGTGCCTTTAACTAAATTTTATAAGTTTAAATCCACCATTTTATACACACAGATATTAATATGTGAAGACTAGATAAATGGTTCCCTTCATGTGTTCATAAATGTGTTTAACTCCACTGTAACAATCTCAAAAGCATGTTTTGAAACTTCATGTAAATAACAGATCCCTTCCTCTCAGACGTACGTCACTGTGTTGTGTGGAGCAGCAGGTGAGGTATGAGAGAAGATGATTTGTCAACCGTAAAGAGGATTAGGTTTGACCATCCCCTCTGATCCAGCTTCCAGCACTGGACTTCCACTGCTTCCCTCAGGTGGGACCAGGAGTTCCAGTGTCACGTAGTCAGATCAACATGAACGCACGCACATGTTTAAGACATTCCATTACTTCATTCAGTTTGGGGTTTGCCATACAGAGGGGTATCTGTGAACTGATCAAACCTGTTGGTACAAGGCTTGGTGCTGTTTGGAGACATTTCTCCAACTGTTTTTGTTGTTGTTGTTGTTGTTGTTGTTGTTGCACCATCAATGCTCTACCAAATGATATCATGTAGAAATGGCACCACGTTTCTAATGTCTGTGCCTGTGCTCACTTGACAGTCTCATGGCATAATGGTTGACTCTTTAGCAGTGTTTCTCAGCTGTGGTCCGAGTACCACTGGAGGTACTTGCACCTCTTCAGGTGGTGCTCATGGTCATTTGCAGTTTTATACATCATTAATTATAAGTAAGCTTTAATAATACAAACAGGTTCTGTGTTTTTCTGATGTAGACATGGTATAAACCCAGTTTGGACATAATTATTCCAGTTTAAGTCTCCTGAAGACCCGTTTTAGACCTTGATCCTGATTCAATCTTAATTTGGTCAGAAGGAAAAGTTTAAAAACACTGGTATAGCATATAATAAACATAAACAACTCGACTTACATTAAAACATTCAAAACAGTATTTTCTCTCTGATTTTTTATTACAAAATTGATCATAAGGCGGATTAAACCATTTATCAACATTTTTGGGACCCATCAGTTGAGATGTCTATACCACATTATGGAGTGCATCATATGTCCCACTGCGAGCACTGGGGGTCTCCAGTCACCGAATGTGACGCCAGAATGTTTTAACCGATGGGAAGTAAATGAAATTTCCCTGTCTTCAGTGGTGTACCTAATGATGTGTTAATTTCTCAAATGCAAGGAACATATTGCACTAAACATAACAATATGATTGAACTGGTATTGCTTTTTAAACATTTAGGTTCCCACATAAACCTGTAAAAAACGCTCTATCACAATTATAATGTTTTCACTGAAGTTTTATATTTATAAAATCTGAATTCCTATTTTATCATCAGCATTACCAGCGCGCCGCCTCAGTAATGACATAATAACATATTGTATGAACACACAATGTCCTCGAACGCCGTCCATGCGTTTCCCTGAATCAGCCGGTTGTCGTGGATACACAGAGGACTGGTCCGGCCTGTTTTCTCAGGTGCCACTGACGCTCTAATGAGAAGAATGCGCTGGCAGCCGATCTTTATTCTTTCTTCACCCACTGAATTATATAAGTACAACTATTGCATTACTCAACAGCGGAGACCACAAATCGTAGCTGGTGTCACAGAGCTATGCATAAACTTGTCACAGAGGAACGTGAGGAACATCCAGGTTGTGAATGTCTATCATAGTTTTAAGACGAGGCGTTAATGGATTGATCACTGAAATGAAGTCAGAGCATTGTTTTATATTGTTGCGAGGAATGTGACTTCCTTCACACCTTCAAAGGGTTAGAAGGAAAATCTCCTTCAGGTTCAGGAAAAAAAGCACACCTGACCTGCTGTGACCATGTTCATCAAGAAACTCATTGTGATTGAGGATCTCCTGCAAGAGTGATCTGACCTAGTTTTAAAAGTAAAAAAGTGACTATCTTGTATGAATAAAATCTATGGCACAGCAAGAAGGTTTGATTCCTGTGCCTGGTGTGGAGTTTGCATGTTCCTCCTGTCTGCGTAACGTTCCACCAGGTGCCCCAGTTTCCCCTGCCACTAAAACACATGTACCTTTCCTCACCAGGAGCTTTGTTTCCCTGCTGCAAATGTCAGGATCTGTCAGATGGAGGAGGAGCGTTAAGAGGGTCTAACCAACTGGAGTAAGCTGCAAGGTACACACACAAAGGAGACTTAACTAAACAGGCTTTATGAATATGGAACAATATTTCTCAATTCATTAGGAGGAAGACAAACAAAATAAACACATTGGAAGAATTTGCTCCAAAATGATTAAACGTTATTTTTTAATGCCGTGTGAAACCGTTGAGCATTTGGACAGGTATTCGAATTAACCTGCATAATGTAAACGTGTGTTTTATTCATCACTTACCATTAAGCATTTCACAATTGTCACTTTGCTTTAATTCAAATACTTTTACTATAATGGCCCTACACTTTTTCACGCCTGGTCTTTACAGAGCTCTGTGCAGTGGCATGTATTTCAAGGGTCTAAGGTCTCTTTAATTAGTTAAGTCTTGCTGCGCAAAGTGGATTACATTTTCAGATCCTTTCACACAGATGAGTGCATTGGCTCACACGGGGAGATCCCGCTGCCTCAAGGGGTTTTCCTTCTGCTCACCTGTGATGAGTGGATGTGCGCGGGACTTTGAAAGGAACTTCCTATGCTTTTTAAAGGATTTATTTTTACTCTTTGACTGATCGATTGAGGATATAATATGGGCAACGCTGCCGGAACAAACGTGGAGGAGCTGCAAGCCTGCGAAAGCCATCAGTGGTACAGGAAATTCATGACAGAGTGCCCATCAGGACTTCTTACGTACTACGAATTTAAGCAGTTTTTCGGCCTGAAGAATCTGTCGGAGTCTTCGGATGCTTATGTCCAGACAATGTTCGCGACTTTTGATATGAACGATGTAAGTGACTTGACTGCAGGCTGGTGCATGTCAAGAATACACTGGGTTCAGAAAGAACTCGTTCATACCCCTCCTATGTTATGTTCATGTTGTGTTGGATTAGATTCTTAAACATTTTGCTCTCAGACTTGTATGTTAATAGAAGTGAAGGAGGTCTGAGGTCTGTTCTGAACCCACTGCAACTTTGTGTGGTGTCCTTACGTTGTTGTGTACACCACATTGTTTGGATATGTTGGTACTGCAGGAGAGTTAAGCTTTTTTTTCTGGGCGAGGGTCAATGGCCTATTACAGGAGGGGCTTATCCCAACAACAACACTTACCAGTCGACCCAGATCTGCATTCATTTTTAGAAAACAGGATAAGAAGGAAAACATATCGACAATAAACATGTAAATATATTATTAGGAATACCATTATAAATCCATTATTGCATTTTGTAGATTGTAGACACTAAAACACTGTCACTCTATTTGTTAAAACAGAAAATCATCTGAAAAAAGGATAGGTTTAAGCGTGAGGCTACATTCTTAGGTCTGACATAAGATTTTTTTAACTTCAGCAACCAGGTTATAAATTAAATTAACTTATTTATAGAACTTTTTTGTTTTGTTTCTGCCTAACAATATGTGTGTAAAGCAAGTCCATCTACATAGAAGGAGGTGTTCATTCTGGTCTTTGCACATTCACTAGGGCTTATGGCTTTGAGGATTTATTTTGACTGCTAACCTTAGTTACCTGAATCTTTTTTTTTAATAATCTGTAATATAATCACAATACTCTCAAAATTGTTTATCACCAGTGAGGATATTTTAATGCTCTCTTTTTTGTAGCAGACCTCACAATAGTTTTACTAATGTTGTTGCAGGACGGCTACATAGACTTCATGGAGTATGTAGCGGCTCTGAGCCTGGTGTTGAAGGCTGGCGTCCAGCAGAAGCTGAAGTGGTATTTCAAACTCTATGACATAGATGGAAGCGGGTGCATCGATCGGGACGAGCTTCTCCTCATTATTAAGGTGAGACATGTACTTAAGCAATGATGTGCTTATAAAGTGAAATTCAATCAAGTAAAATAAGTCTAATTCTGGATCATCTTGCATATAAACCAGGATACAGTATTATTAAAGATTATGAATTGCTAAAAATGAAACAGCAAAATCCGATTAGTTAGTGGATTTAAGCACTTAAAACAGACTAGAGTTTAATTTTTTTTTTTAAATGAAGTATTTTCCTCCCCCCACATGCATCAGCAATGTCCTAATGAGCTCAGACCTGTTCACCACAACTGCCTCTAAAATCCTGCACTGTCACTCAAACAGTTGTTAATTTGGTCCGAGGTGCCGTCATGCACGAGCTTAACATAAAACCTGCAGTTACACGTAAGACCTGACGGGGCAGTAGTGAGTATAAAATGACCAACTTGCATCTAGTCCCTTTAACATTTCGTGTCACTAAATATTTGTGCCCATAAAAACTGGTATGAAAACATGCGGCAACCTACAAGTAGACAGTGTTTTTCTTTAATGACATTAAAAAAAAATGAGTTCCACCAAAACAGAGCAGTGCGCCTCCAGTGGCACTCATAGTACAGTTTGAGAACCAGTAGCCCATAGACGTAGCCAGGTATTTAATGCCAGAGCCAATAACATGCACCCACTCTCCTGGGATAACCTGCTTAGACCCGCGAGGACCGTGAAGATCTGAAAAGTATCTACCCCACCAGGTTTAGGGACACGGGTAGTTCCAGTGGAGTGGAGAATGCACTCTTTGTGAATTTGCTGACCCCTGGTGGGCAAAGTTAGAAGTGGAGAGGACTTTTGTGTTTAGTCTCTTAATCCAAGACCACTGCAGTTGTACAGCATGGAAGCAGTTTCAGTATAGTATAGTATCTGTATTAGATTAGTCAGAGACAGAGCTGAACATAAAGGATAGACGTTTATAATGAAATCATAAATCAAAAGATAAGCGTATGCACTGTGGGACTGGTCTATGATATGTATAGTTCATGAATGTCTCTCTTTTGTGTTGCAGTCCATTCGAGCGATTAATGGGATGACGAATGAATTATCTTCCGAGGATTTTGCCAACATGGTGTTTGACAAGATTGACATTGACGGCGATGGTGAGTAGCACTGGCTAAAGGAGTTTTTAAGCTTTTTAGTAAACATGAAAATACACCATAAACGTGAAAGTCAGAATAGTTTTCTTTGTTTCAGTTCAAAGTGATCGCATGTGTTGTGTAGATTCAATCAGTGCATACAATGAACAGTATTGTGATCAGTTATTGTTTTAATTTGCGCCAGATTTTTTCCCCTCATGTTGGTCAGTCTTGATTTTCAATACATTTTCTTTACTCATAGTGAAAATAAATAAATGCATATGATTTTGTACCTTAGACCTGTGTCGATTAGTTTTTTTTTTAATATCATGGATGGTGTTTGTTTCCAGGGGAGCTGTCCTATGAGGAGTTCATGGAGGGGGTTCAGAACGATGAGAATCTGCTGAAGATGCTCACAGAGAGTCTGGATCTGACGCACATCCTACACAAAATCCAGGGGGAGCTCCTGAACACAGAGAACAGCTGAGTCCAAGTAAACTTCACTGTTCAGAGAAAAGACATGACAGAAGACAGCACTGCCTCAGCCGTGTGCGAGTCCGTCTCCTCTTTCAGATTAAATGAGGATTATGATGGCGCTGACACTCGTTATCCTTAGTGCAGATTGTGGAGGAACCCGATGCAAGAATGACATCACAAAATCCTTCATTTTCTACCGTCCATCTCTAAGTGCCATGAATGTTTTGAGCAATGATTTCATTTAAGTTTGGAAACAATTTCAGCTGTTGTATCCGATTTAACTTTGACAATGTGTTATTTTGTAAAAAAGGGAAAAAAGGAAAAAACAATGCAGATATTCTGTGAGGTTTGTGTCTGGGGGGTGTAGAAGAGCCATGTTGTACATTTGTAAATAAAATGTCATATTTGAACAGTTTTGTTTTGTTGGAGAGTACATTTATTTTATCCTCTACAGAGAATGTTGCAAAAACAGATCTTGCTGCATTGTCTACACCTAAATTATTTTTGAGCGATGGAAGACAAGTGCAAGTGTACACCAGGCGTGAAATAATTCGGACATGCAGGAGGGATTATGAGAACTAAAAGTTTGGTCCAAAACAAAAAAAATCACAGATCAGTATAAACATCTCAATTTGAGCATAATAATCCAAATTTTTGTTGTTTTGACTAGTTAAGAAGTTCTTGGGCATTTGTCCTAGATTATTTCACTTGTTCTGAGATGTTTCTGACTCGTTTCGATACATTTCGTCCTCATTTCAGGTCATTTTCTTTGCCAATTCAAGCGAGATTTACATTAGAACTGGTCTGAAATGTCCACAAACAAGCAAAGTAAACTTGGTCCGATCAGGAAAAGTGTCTAAATGAGTGAAAACCGCTCAAAACAAGATACATTTCCTCAATTCCAGTCATTTAAACCAATGCTTGATATTTACTTGTTGTAGTGTAGGATCAAACAAGACTGACATTATGTAAAAGAGGGGACTTTGGTTATGCAGCTTTGGCTCTACCCAGGTGACCGTGCTTGTAAATACATATAGGGTGACGTTTGCACATTTCTCATGATTTGCAAAAGGGAATCAGGCACTGCTTTCATCCTGAACAGAAAAATCCATCGAGAGCCTGTGCCGCAAACCACTTTCAAATGAAATGCAAACAGGAACATTGTTGAAACGGCTTCCGATGAGATGGTTATGCATCCAGGAAGATATGCACTTCACAGACAGCGGTGGTTTCAGGGAGTGGCTGTCACTGATGGGACACCGGACTGCCTCATCTACTTTTCAAGTACCTTTGATTTGAGTTCTGTAAAGCTGGGTGAGGTGGGTGATAGGCCTACATCTCTATTTAAACTCAATGTTAAAATTAGGTCCTGTATGTTAGTGTACATTGAATTGACTTATATAAACACCACATGCAATTATACACTTTTAGATTTTGTTTTAAATATTATACAGACACCAAAACATAGCCTAATATACCCTGCTTCATTATTGTTTATTCATTCTAGTGTAACATGGAATCTAAAACATGTAATCCTCTCGTCACAGTCTGACTCAGTGTATCAAATGTTGCCTTTATTGTGTCCTCTTCATGCCTCCATATGAATTGAGCCAGTGTGCGTTGCGCGTGTCCGTGCGCGTGGCCGTGTCACGGAAAGGTGTGTCGCTGGGTGACGTCACGTGTACCTGAGTTTCGATGATGAGGAGGGGCTAGTCGTCCCGGAGTTGGTGAAAACTATCCCGTCGTCGCCGCGGCGCTCCCACCTCAGATAAACGTTTACTTTGTTGTTGTTGTGAGGCGGGGAGGCGCGCCCGACGCCACGGGCTTTGGTTTGCTGGGAATCTGAAGTGTAGCAGGACCAGCTTGACCACCAATCTGACGAGTTGTACAGTTGTTTACGCACTAGCCAAGCAGCCAGACGCACTGGCACTTCCTGGTTCGCCTCTACAGGTAAGCAACATACTTTACAAGACCCGCAGTTAAGTCAAGTCTAAGATCTACTGCGTTTTCCATTCTAATGGGCATGTTGTTTATGGATTTGTGACTGTCGTGCTTTGCAGAGGTGTGCGCTCGGCCGACAGTCGGCTATTGATCTGCAATATGACCTCTAGTCTGTGAAACGTTCAGGCACTGTGTGTGCGTAATTGCAGTAAAGAGATGCCAGTCTGGTTTAACTGTCACTAACACAAGGCTCTCCTGACACGCGCTCTCCTCGCAGGCAGGATGTCAGTGACCCCCCGCCGTGTGCGCCTCAAGCCGTGGTTGGTGGCGCAGGTGGACAGCGGCCGCTACCCAGGGCTGGTTTGGATTGACCGTGATGCAATGCGCTTCAAAATCCCATGGAAACACGCGACACGCCACACACCGCAGCACGAGGACGAGGACACCATATTCAAGGTAGTCTCCAGGCTTGGACTTTTTAAAGTCAGACCTGGGCTCAGCTAGAGTTGGTTAAAATGTATATTGATATATAAACATAATCATACTACAACGGTGTATTTGAAGGGGAATCTTAAAAAAAAAAAGTTCACAAACAAACAGGAATCAAGTTCACAAACTCTGCTTAACCAGTGTTACATACAGTGTCATCATTAGTCAGACTTGTACTCACACAATGGCATTTTCCACTTGGATATTTCATGTCCCTGTCGGCCTGCAGGCGTGGGCTGTGGAGACGGGGAAGTTCCAGGAGGGAGTCGATGAACCAGATCCAGCTAAATGGAAGGCACAGCTGCGATGTGCCCTCAATAAGAGCCGAGAGTTCAACCTGATTTATGATGGAACCAAAGAGGTCCCCATGAACCCCCTCAAGATCTACGACGTTTGTGACATCCCACAGCCAATGAGTAACCAAGGTGACGCACACCGGCATGCAACCATAAGATGTCACTAAGGGCTCTGAAAAAAGACACAAGTGTGAAATAAGTTCCATATATTAATTGAGACGATTTATCATGACCTGTTTTCAAAGTACATTGTGCAAAGTTATCAGAGCTAAAACACTATGCTGTGCTGTACTTCTCATTAGCAAAGTGTCACCCTGTTTTGTGCATTGATTTTGATATCATGTGGAGTTTTAGTTGGAGCCTAACCTTTCCTGATGAGACTTTTTGCATGCATTGCATGTGCTGCATTAACATAAATCTACATTTACAGCCCCCTCTGACGCCGGCTCATGGACCCCAGGTGATGATGATGGCGGTGAAGAAGATGTTCCCAACACACCAGAGTCCCTTCCTCCTTATCCATCAAACGGTAGAAGCCTTTGAGTTGTTTAACAACATACACCAGCTGTGTTCGCTTATTAATCTTAAATAATGTACCATATTATTAATGAAGGCTACAAGTATAACAGGTATTTTTGCTAGCTAACAAGAAAAGGGTGTGATCAAGATTTTGTCAAGTAAATTTGCTGGACATTTTGAATGAATTTTAAAATGACAATTGATTAATTCTTTATTAAAACAAAGGAGAGGGATAGATTTCAAATCCTAGGTGGAATGGTTATCTACTATTTCATCATGATACTGGTTTTACAGAAAATAATTTGAATGTTGGTTTTGGTTTTTGAGGCGCATCTCTAATATCCAATCAGAGAACAGACTTTAGGTTGCCAGATCCTGCAACGAATGTAAAAGGACTCTTTCACTACCAGCACCTGTCCCCAATCAAGTCCAAATTAGTGCAGGCCTCCAGTTTTCAGTCTCTTTAACCACTGGAGATTCTGAGCTCGAGGTATGGCATGTCCACACATTTGTACTTAAGCTTAAGGAATCCCAGGTGAGTTGTGATTGTAGCACTCCAGTCATTGGTGCACGCCACGTGCCGTAGCTTTAACACTGGAAACCAGTGATTTAATGTTGACAAAATCTGTTTTTCTTCAGGCACCAGCCCATCACCTCTGATCATGTGGTCTCCCTGCTCCGACACATCCATGCAACCCCCCAGCTGTCCCCCTCCTCCAAATGAGGTCTGGCCCAAAGAGGAGCCCATTAAAGTCTGGCCAAAGGAGGAGCCAGTGGACATCGAAATGCAGCCCACTCCAATGGCTGGTATAGCTCCCACTGCAATGCCCGACCCAATCATGCAACATCCGCCTTTATCAGAAGCACTGTTTGCCACTCCAGAAACATGGATCAGCTCTCTCCCAAGTAAGGAGTCCCATTTATTATTTTAACATGTGTATAGACATCCATATCATCAAAAAGTGAGATCAACTCTCCTCGTACCTGCCTTTTCATGCAATACTTTTGCATCTAATAAAGCCTATGAGCACCATATTTTTTCTAATGTGAAACTGTAAAAGTAGTTTGGTTCGGCAGTAGGCTTGTGACTGCAATGGTGACCAGAGTTGCTAGGGATCTGCAGCCAAACCCGACTAATAGTATCTGGGGAAAAAGAAAAAAAAAACATACAGCACAGTGTTTTATGCTAGTTTATTGAGCGCTCCTCCAATGATGCCTACTGCCCCATCCCCTTTTCTGCCTTTCACTGATAGAACCGCACTGATAGCCTTGGATCTGAGGTTTTGTTATTCAAAATAGGGAAATAATAAAAATAAAAATAAAAATAATATTCAAATTGCTCTATTTTTCATGGAAAACTTCAAAAGCCACCCTATTCTGTGGGAATACTGCAGACCAGGCAACAACGATGACAACCAAAACTTAAACATGCAGATGATGTGAGTGTTTCGATCAAAAATAATCGATTCCATCTTCTCTTCCACACAGTGACTGACCTGGAGGTGCAGTTCTTGTACAGGGGTAAAGAGATGTGCCCCACAATGACAGTCAGTAACCCGCAGGGCTGCAGGCTCTTCTACGGAGACCTGGGTCCCATGGTGAACCAAGAGGAACTATTTGGCCCTGTGAGCCTGGAGCAGCTACGCTTCCCCACGACCGAGCACATCACCAACGACAAGCAGCGTGTCTTCACCAACCGCCTACTGGACGTGATGGACCGCGGCCTCATCCTGGAGGTCAATGGCCACGACATCTATGCCGTGCGCCTCTGTCAGTGCAAAGTCTATTGGTCCGGCCCCTGCGCCCCAAACCCAGCCGCCCCCAATCTCATCGAGCGGCAGAGGAAGGTCAAACTATTCTGCCTGGAGTCTTTCCTCAGTGGTAAGATTCTGGGTGACATTCATGGATAAAGTATAAGCTTAAGCAGGAGTAAAGACGCCTCTTGTGGTTGTAGGTGTGATTACCCATCAGCGTGGCCAGACTCAGATCCCTCCTAACTTTGAAATCAGCCTGTGCTTCGGCGAGGAGTGGCCTGACGGACGCCCCAGAGAGAGGAAACTGATCATGGTCCAGGTGAGGCTTGTCAGTGAAACATGACATGGAACTAATCAGGGGCCTCTTTTCTAAAGCTTGCTAAAAAAAATAAAAAATAAGGTGCACTGTTGTGTCCTTAGGCACGACACTTCACCCAGTTGCGTGTATGAATGTGAGTGTGAATGGGTGGATGGTTACTTGCTCTGAAGCGCTTTGGATGCAACTATATACCTGCCAAAGATGAGAATGAAAATGTATCAAGCAACTGTTCTTGAGTTAATGGAAGGTCCAGACAGGATAGCGTTAAAGGTTTGTTTAATATGGTCCAGGTTCCACAATCAGACAGGAAGTAACAATGCCACAAATGAGTATAATCCACAATGTACCAGTCAAAAAGTACTTCCACAACTCAAGGGCTCCCCCACTTGTCTATAAGTAGAACTACAGATGTGCATCAGCCACCTGGCCTCACCCAAACACACACATCATCAACAGTGCAATGTTAAAGGGTCTAGATGCCAGTTAGTCATTTTATGCTCACTAGTGCCACCTCAGGTCTCATGCGTAACTGCAGCTTCTATATTAAGCTTGTGCATGACAGCGCTTTGGACCGAATTAACACCTTTTTGAGTGACAGTGCAGGATTTTAGAGGCAGTTGTGGTGAACAGGTCTGAGCTCATTCTACACATTAGGACATGGCTAGAACATGTAGGGGGATGAAAATACTTAGTTTTAACATATTTAAACTGTATAGTCCCTTTTAATGAGAACCAAAAATAGCCTTTACAGTTGCTGTCATAGACGTAGACATTGTGCACACTCATACCCTTGTACCTGTGCGCACTAAATGTTAACATTTAGCCTCTCCTCCAAGCTCTTCCACGGTTTCCCTATTTAAATGCTCTTATATTCACACAAAATTAAACATGTAAATTTTCTAAGCGGATTAATGGGGGTACTATATTGTAAGGCGTAATAATACCTTAGGAGCATACAATATAGTACCCCTTTTAGCATCCCTGTTTGGGTCCATAGGGGAGAGGCTAAATGTTAACATGTTTGGTGTTTTTGCGTGACTGAGCCCACGCGTAAAGACCAGACAGGTGCGCATCAACTTGTCTAAGCTCAGGTAAGAACATATCTCAGTATGAAAAAACAGTGGCCTGTTCCTTGAAGAGACAACGGCTCCACTGCCCTTCTCACTAACATCATCCGAACCAAACTGCTGCCTCAATCACCTGAGTTCATAAACGGTGTTCACTATGAGCAATACTGGGTGGATTATCTTGTGGGATTATGTTTGCAAACTCAAACCTTGCTACTTGGCAAATAGAAAAGACACAATACGCAGTCTTAAGAGTGGGTTTACAGAGGGTTTATTAATCAGATGTTTTACTGCGTTGCATTCCTCTGTTCTTCTATAGTCCGTCTCTCACGGTGTAATAAATGGGGCCCCCGGGTCTTTGCAGTCTTTTTACACACACTGCCACGTACAGAATATGCACACTGGGACCTGGGAAAGGCCACTGTGCTTCACTAGTTTGCACTTGAGATAGTGCTACACATGTTATGTTTGTCTACCTGAACTTTTTCCTTGTTCCAGGTCATTCCTGTGGTGGCTCGTATGATCAGTGAGATGTTTTCTGGAGACAACACTCGCTCCTTTGACAGTGGAAGCGTCCGTTTGCAGATTTCGATTCCTGACATAAAAGACAACATTGTGACCCACCTGAAGCAGCTGTACTGCCTGCTTCAGAACCACCAGGGACAGGAAGGATGGGCCATGCCCCCAGGTCCCGGGCTGAACATTGTTCAAGCTTTGCAATCGCAGCAGTGAAACGGCACGTACTGTGGACTATGTTTGACTCTTGAGTAGTACCATGTGTATAATCCTATATCATTAGTGTTGAAGCTTGTCTCATTTATTAATATTCCTCCATGAGGCTGAAGTTTCCATGGAAAATGTGCAGGAGGCGCATTTGCAGACAGTTCAAAGTCTTGAACGTTTTACAAAGTTAATGAGTTACAGAAATGGTCAGAACATTATTTACCTTCAGCCCCCAACTACCAAGTCGCTTCTGTCCAGCCCCCAGTGTCCTGCCTTTCTTACTTTTTTCACTGCTTATGTTGTACAAAATATGCATTTTCCTCTACATTTGTATCAATGTTAAACTTCTTAAAATGTAAACTTCATTGAGAGATGAAAGGTCAGTGCACCACATGTTGGGTATGTTCTTCTGTATCACATTGATCCATTGTGAATGATCGATGTAACATTCAGCAATGCATTCAGTTTTAAGGCGTTGTTGTGACATGGATGCCAACGCGAGTGCTGAAGTAAATTTTATCGTTGATGCTTGTATACTTTGTCTATTTTAGCAGTCTCAATGATCACACAACTGGCAATACTTTTGAATGATTAAATCCTGTCTTCTATAAACACAATATTGTTGAATTGTTTTTTTTATTACCACAGTGTTTGTAATAGCCTGGTCTTGCCATACCCTCGTACTCCTGTATGGAAATGATAATTGACTGCAGTTTACGGAAGGCTAGGCTGTTTGTATACAACACAAGCCTGTAAACAATACTAGCAACAACTGTGACCTCTAGTGGTTCCGTTAAATCTCCAACTTTTGAGGTGCTTCTGGTAATTGTTCAGTTTACTGAGCTGCCAATATATATATTTTTATTTTACATTTTACTTATAAAATAATTTCATTTACAAAAATATACAGATTTTTTTTTTTTTTGACACAAACAAGTATTCCCTGTTACCTTTGCTCATCTGAGCCGCCCTCTGGATCACACCCTGATAGAGTCTGCTCAGTTTCTCAGGAGCTCTTGCCCAGACGGACTTTGTTCTTCACTTTATGAGGAAGTCAGGGGCGGCTCATGCTACTGACTGGGAACAGATACAAAAATAAATGAAACATCGCCTTGAGCTGACCACATTCTTCCCAAACAGGTGAGACATTAGACATTAGTAGATCAAGTTTTTGCTTTTTTCCACTTGCCTGGTACTATTTGGATACAGATGTTGCTCTAAATCTCTTCTCAATGTTGATTAATGAAGTGGATTCTCATGATCGACATATGTCAAATCAGATAGAAGTAATTAAGAGTAATAGGAAATGTTTTGTTTATCTTCTTAAACTCGTTTTCTTCCCAACAATCAAGTCACCTCTTTAAATGAATGATTAACCGGAATCAGGGACAATTTGTTTATAGTATATCTCCTCCTATGTACGGTCACAGCTGCGTCAGTGACAGGAAATCATGATGCGGGGAAACAGTCCCTTTGTCAACGACACCAGCAGCTATACAGAATCCCTCCGGTCAAAGTAAGTCATGATTAAAGTTTTCCTGGTCTTTTCACAGCTACGACGTTATGATGCATATTTTGTATATTCCATGACAGTGACTTCTCAATGATGGATGAAGTGTCATCTCAGGCGTCCAATCTGTCCAGGCCGAGTGCAAAGGCAGTATATAGTACGTGAAATGTTTTGAATATATATAATACAGCTGCCAAACTGATGATTCTGTTTCATGTTTAACACAGTGCAAAGGAAGGAGTATGCCGCTTCAATAAACAAGATTTTGGACAAATTTCAGTACAGAGTGGAGGTAACGTCACTCTTGCAGTATCTATTTCATCACCGCTACTCAAATCATTAAGTGACCCTAACAATTTATTCAACTTTCCACAGACCACAGAGTGTATTATACAACTTTCTTAGTTTCTTTGTTTTTCAAAGTTTGCTGGCTGAATCAAAACACATGAAACAGTCTTTGTGCCAGTTCCAAGCCTGAAAGACTGTTTGTTAGGAAGGGAATCTGACATAAAGCCTGTCCTATACATGTAAAGAAATGAGAAGAATATTCATGGGTAGCACTTAAGTTAATTACAGCATCAATTACAACAGATGTAATAGCGTTGTACCCAAAGTGTAATGCGAAGAACCACTGCATTTATCGCCACGTCTTGTTTTTGTTGCAGCATCTGTTAACCTGTGACCTGGACGGGAAGGAGCTGAGTGGCGTGCCGGACTGCGTGGAGCGGCTGACGTTGTTGGACGGGATGGGGCGCGTGTGGGGTCAGAACATGCTCCTGGCTATGAAGGGGGCAGAGCTGGTCCTCACCGACATCGAGACCAAGGTACAGTGATATGTTTTTCCATTATTTTGTTATTATGAAGGTAATGATGTAAAAAGATAACACATTGTACAGCAAATTATATACATCTAAAAGGGTTATTGCTAAAATCAAATCATTTAACAACTCAACGGACTTTACAGCTTTAGTATGAGTCAACATTCAGCATGGATGGTTTTCAGCGTCCCTTTAATATTGATTTTCTGAAAGTAGTATTTGAGGTTCACAAATAGGGAATGTCCTTTTCTGTGTGACGATAGCGGTTTATGAGCGGGACAGTGATGTCATTTCCATGTGAAGCAGCACAACCCATCCAAAGAGCAATCACAGGATGCATGGCAACACCTCCCATAAACACATTCGAATGTGTGTCTTACATAATATGTTAATCTTAATGGTTACTTTGTTCACTCAATCAACAGTGTTTGCAAAAAGATAGCTAGTCACACAGTGTTTGATGACAATCTTGTTGCTAATGTATCTTAGTCCTGCAAAAACAGATGAGACTGTGTTTTTCACATAAGTTCCACTACTCGAGATCACAACAGATATGAGTTCATATGGCACAGCATTTTGCAACACTTCTGTTACACTGTAAACCCAAAAGTTAATTGCATTCAAATGGTTTAGCTATAATCACTTATGGTAATTAATTTTCTTTGTAAAACTAAAATCATATAACTGTGGCAGACAGAACTCATTGGTATAAGCTTAATGCACTTAACCTATATTGTTTTGCATGTGATGCACTTAAATAAATACATTTAACATGGTCCTTTCAATTTTAAGTTCATTGTAAAATATAGTTTGAGTGCAATTTGTTATAAGAGAATAAGTTTTAAATTAAACACTCAAATAATAAGAGTAAATGATAGTATTACTAATTGTGTTAAGTTTAAAGCACTTTCATTATCTTTAAATTTTTATAGCCCCTCCCATATTTTTTACCCGGCACTGGAACCGAGGACACGTCTGGACTTGTTTGTCAGAAAATTTCAAGAAAACGTCGTTTTTGATGGTTTTTCCTGGGCTTGGACATTTTATTTTCAGTCTACAGTCAATAGAGAGTACTTTTCCTCAAATATCCACGCAAGCTGGTGAGTTACATTTTTGTATTTCAACTTTAAGCGAAAATGGTATTATGTTGCATTACGCAAATGCGCACGCTAATTCAATCTATTGAAAATGGTACACGGTGGCAGTGAATCTCCACACCACGCATGTTTCCATGCTGCTGCTGCTTTTGGCTGAGAAGTACACGAGGGCAACTTTTAGACATCAACATCACGCGGGCACATTGTGAGGTTACGAAGCTTGTGTAACGTGTGTCGCTCCAAACTCTTTTCTGCTCCCGACTGCACACGCATTTGCCTAAAGACACAATGCGGAGTTTTCGAACTACAAATTAGCTCTTAAAACAACCTTATTCATATGATTAATTTACCAAATTAACACAAATTCAATTGAATATTTTAGCTTCATTTTCCACTATGAATTTACCAACTGAACAAAAAAAAAAAAAAAAAAAGATTCGAAAACATAATACTGAAGAACTGAACTGCCTGCAAAGTGAATAGATTTGATTAGATGTTCACTATATTTTATAGATTTTTGATTATAATTGGTTATTTGTCTTTATTATTTTGGTCCAGACTATATCCTATTGTTTTAATGGAGGCTGATTTCACCAAAAGTGTTTTTATGCATAGTTGTATTTTTGAAAATAATAACTGGGCTTGTTCTAAAGGTCAACTTGGAATTCAACAGAATCACTGGAATAAACCTCATAGGAGAATTCTTTTCTGCTCTGGATGGTTTGCACCCTGGCCTGGAAGAGGTCTTCACCAGAAAGACAGGACGTGTGGGCCAACAACTGGCAGACCTTCGAAAACAAAAGAAGGTGAGTTGCCATCATATTTTAATCTTCTAATTGTACAGCATGTCCCATCCCATGATTTCAGAGTGGTAAATGTGTCTGTTTTAACTTGTTGCAGAGCATGGAGCCCACTGTCAACAGATGCTACGCCTTGAGGGGACTTCCAATTCTTCTTGGGGACAACACCTCCAAGTTCTTTACGAGCCAAGTAAGTATATTTGAATGTTGCAATTTTACCTCCATGTTCCAAAAACATACACAAATAGACCATGATTCATTAATTTTATTATTTGTATTCTTGATTTATACATGGGTATGTCTCTTGAGACTCTTAAGTCTCATTTGCAAGAGAGACCTGTTAACAGTTTTACAAAATTAATAAAACATACAATGTAGACAAACTCCTTCACATGGGTTTTAAAATGTTGAAGGGCTATAAGGCTGTCCACAGACTTAAGATATTATTGTTCACAAAATGAAATAATTGTTCATGTACACAGTGCATAATTTATAAAGAAACAGACAAAACAACAACAGACATACTGTAGACCGAGGACAATTAGCCTGGCTAACGCCAGACTAAAATCACAAGTGATATTTAGTCTGGGGACCACCAATTCATTTTCTCGTAGGAGAGGTGTGGTTTACGGGGCGCTACGAATGTCTACCATGCGTCTGCACGTAGCCACAGCCAATCGTATCATCGTATCCGATGATGTATGACGTACCCGTCATACATCCTGGCGTTTGCCAGGTTAGAGGACAATGGGATCTGCTGTTAAGAAATGTGATAGCTTTTTTTTGAAAACAAGCCTTCCTGCATCTGAGTGCCATGTACCTCTATCCTGAGTGTAGAGGGTTGAGCAGGGAGACCACCTCATATAGTAGTGATGTGGACATGGAGGGACAGACATGAGAAATAACCTTCTTCAATAAAATAATAATAATAAAATATATTTCTTATCTACATGATCTGGCAACCTCCCAATTTTGTCTTGCGACCCCCAGGTTGAGAACCGCTGTTCTAGTACCCATGCAGCGCTTTTCCAAAATTGTTCTATGTGATGAAGTTCATGTGCTTCGGCCCATACTTTTGAATTTTTAAGTATTTGCTAAATAAAAGATCAAGGAATTAAGACTTAATGTCAACTTGAAAAACTATAATACTTTTAAGTGACATTTAAGCCCTTCAATTTGTTACAATTCCTTTAATGACTCCGAAATCGGGGGATCATTGGTCATTCTCTAGGTAAAGAGAACTATATTGAAAAAGTGGGACAGGGAACAAAGGTGTATATGGTTATGCAGTGCACCCGAAAAAGATACAGGTGGTCAGCTTAGGGGTGAGGTATAGTGGAAGGGGTTTTGTAGAGACATGTTTTATAGTGAGGGAAAGGAGAACGTATGTAAGTACAACAGGAGAGGTGAACAGGAGTGGACCAGAGGAGAAAAGTGAACCAGTGGACAGTGGTTGACGAAGTTCTCAATCATCTTTATGAAAGAATGCACAACAGGTGAATCCTCCTGCCAGGTTATTCTGACCATTAGCCTGGCCAGACATCTGGAGATGAGTCCCCATGCACTGCATGTAGCTGGCCTCTCCTCTTGATGGGTTGCCCCAGCAGCATTGAAGGATTGGTCAAATGCAGAGGACAAACGTCATTTTACAGTTGTATAATGACAATAAACCTTACAAATTCTCAAAATGTGTCTTAGTTTTTAAATTTGAAAATATAACTTGTACTTAAATTTAAAAACATATATATTTGTAGAAATACAAACTGTAGAAATATTTTGGTCTTGTGTTACTCTCCACCAACAGGTTAACTCACTGATTCTTCTTTTCCCCTCTGTAGAATGCTGCTGATGGTGACCTTGAAATCCCCATAGGAATCATCTTCAATGGTGAAAACGGAGGTCCAGAGCAAGAACTCAACCCTTCCCAAGTGGGGATCCTTCTGGAGGGCAATGTGGTCATGGATTCCGTCTGCAGTCTTCCTTTGGCAATGGGTCTCCTGTTTGGACTGACTTATGCACTCCACTTGGAGTACTCAAAGTGCATGAAGAACACATTCCTGTTCATCCAGCAGATTATGCTGAATCTGGGACAAAACAATCCTCCTCCAAAACTCCAAAGGCTGAAAAATGAGCTTGCTATGTGTGCATAGATACATTGAATGTTCACTCTTCATTCAGCAGCTTCATCTCAAGTTCAGGAAGTCATTATTGTATTTGTTTTTATTGTCTTTTGATTTTGGTGGATGGCAAAACCAGGGCTTAATTTGATTGTCCAGCTGGGGCCATTCCTTATTCCCTATTTTTTTTCAGATGGGTAAAAAAGTTCAAATTATTGTGAAAAGAGGTTTAACTGTTACAACCTGTTACCAGTGTGTCGCAACAAAGTTCTCTGTTACTACTGATGTACAGTTTTAGCTGTTTAAAAGGATTTTTAGAAAGAAAATATTTTATTGGAAGTCCAATGTCGTTTGTGAAAACATAGCAATTACTGTCAAATAATGCCAAAAGTGCTTGTTGAAAAGTGGCTTGGAACTACTAAAATGTAGTGTTTGTTTCTGAAAGGAATGTTTTCTTAGAATCACTGTGTGAAAATTGGAGTACTGTTCATAGGAAAACAAAATTGTTACAAATAAAAATTTGTAATGTAATTGCCAACAGTGCTAAAAATAAAAATTACTAGAAGTATTAAGTGTGTTTGACTTGACATGTTAAGTTAACTGTAATTAAACATATGAGCTTTAGAGTAGCACTACGCAAACTAGTGAGTTTTCTAATATCGGCACTACTTAAACAATTGAGTTTTCTACTAGTACTTCCCTTAATAAGTTAAGTTTATTATACATAAACAAATTAGTTTTGAAATGTTGAATACTTAAACACATTAGCTGGCTATGACTCAACATAGTAATTTGTGACATTTTTTACTTTTGAGTTTACTCTACTAAATCAGTTATTTTTTGGTTTTGGGTCAATTACTCAAACCATTTGATGGGAATCGGTTTCCTCAAACGATTTAAGTGTATTGAACTTATCCGGGTTTACAGTGTACTCCCACTTACCACTTTGGCCTGTTGGGATTTATTTTATTTATGCTCACTCAGATCTGAATATTTGTGGTGTGAATTTCTGCTGTTCTGTTTGAGTCTACAAGATGCATCTATATCGGCCTATCAGAGCTTTGTTGTAGCCTTTTTGACTGATTGATTGATTTGATGCTTAAATCCTCAACTTATTAAATCAAGTTCTAGCCACAGCGACAAACAAGTTCAAGTCCAGACCTGATGTTGCTAAGCAGCGTGTTGTGTTTTAGGAAGAGCTGGAGTCCATAGCCCTGAGTGACGTGGTGGACATCCAGTCAGTTCTCGACGCTGGTGTCTTCAACTCCCTGCTCACTGTGACGGTGCAGAGCGGCAGGAGACCACAAAACAGCGTTTTCCTGTTCCAGTGTGACGACAACAGGGTATATTCATCTGAAATTCTATGAGTACTTTAATTCTGATTATATGTATGTGCACACTTTTATGAAGGATTTACAGGCAATCAAACCTCTCTTAGATTGCATACATGACATAAAATCTTGGATGTCATTGAATTTTCTTATTCTGAACCAAAACAAAACAGAAGTCACGATTTTTGGCCCCAGTGTTCTCAGTCATACTGCTCCCATCGACTTGGGCTCTTTGTCTCAATTTGAGAAGCTGGTCATGAGTTTTTCTCACATTTTTAAACTGTTGTTCATGCCTTTGTGACAACTTGACTCGACTATTGTAATGCCCTTTATGTTGGTTTGAGTGAAAATGAACTTTCGCGCCTGCAGCGCCACTTAATTTGGCTTTATCTACTTTTAAATGTGTAAATGGCCTCCTCCTACCTCTCTGACCTGATCTGCCCCTATGCTAAGTCTCATGCTCTAAGGCAGGTATGGGCAAACATTTTACTGCTAGGGCCATATTGGAGTTTGGAACTTCTCACGAGGGCCAGTCGAGTTGCGAATTATAGCTGCCATATAGCCTGTATTCTCCTCAACACATTCAAAAGGGCAACAGATTTGCTACAGTTACGCATTATCTTTCTTTATGTCTGCAAAAACATTAGTGGTTTTCACCCATTTTAGGCAATACATATTGGGATAGACCATGTTTTGCAGGCCGGATTAAAGTGCTAGGCAGGCTGCATCTGGCCCCCGGGCCTTAGTTTGCCCTCCTCTGCTCTAAGGTCAGCAGATGAGCTGCAGCTCGTGGTCCTAAAGACTAAAAGAAAGCTTTGTGAGGACCGTGCTTTTGCTGCTGCAAAGCTGTGGAACTCGTTGCCCACAGAGAAAACACAGGCTCAGTCTCTGCCTGTGTTTCAACCCCTCTTGAAAACACACCTTTTCTCACAGGCAGATGTGTTTCAGGTTTCCTACAGTGTGTTGTTTGTATCACTGGTATGGTATGGTATGGTATGGTATGGTATGGTATGGTATGGTATGGTATGGTATGGTATGGTATGGTATGGTATGGTATGGTATGGTATGGTATGGTATGGTATGGTATGGTATGGTATGGTATGGTATGGTATGGTATGGTATGGTATGGTATGATATGGTATGGTAAAACTGTTAATCCTGGAGTGCTCTATGGCTTGTTGAGGGATTCGCTCCACTACCAAAACTGCAGTAATGTCTGGATATCCTCCCTGTCATGCAGTAGGTTCCCGCTCCAACTATACTGTAATACGGTGTTTCAGAATAGAGTTGAACTGTTTTTGAGATGTGTTTTCATGTTCTCTTTTAATGTGTGCAGGCCGACATGGTTGAGAAACATCTCTCTCAAGTACTTTCTCGTAGACATGAGATATCTAGTATCAGGTAATGAAGCCAATAATCTCCTTTAATGTATCTAGTCATAAACATGAATTATTACGTTTATTTAATTTGATATATTTCTGATATTTACAGCAGTGGCAGTGTAAGAGAAGAGCCCGTGCTGCTGTGGACCGCCCCTGACTACGGTGAGGCAAATACAAATTCCCCACTAACAAAACAACTCTACAATATCAAGATATGTTGCGTCTGTGCAGAGGATGACACCACTGCATCGGAAGTGACTCTCCAGGGGGACGAAGACTCGTACTCGTCCCGACAGCAGACCCCTGTCCCGCAGTTGAACGCCACTGACGATAACTTCGCTACCTACACAGAACTGGACAGAAATGTGGTCAGTCATATGTCACACAAAAGCTCACTGTCCATCTTACCACCACCTGGCTGATCCCCATCTTTTACAGGACATTCTGAACCATATTCTTGGAGATGTCGAAATCTTTATGGGCAAAATATCTGCGATTTTAGCAAAGAACGGAAAAAAGAAGAAGAAGAAAAAGAAGAAAGGTACTGGTATGAATAACCTGTTTATTGTTTTGTCTTCTATTAAGTTTCTGTACATTTTTATTTATATTGATGTATGTGTTGTTGCTCAGTGGACGGCATGCCCTCTGCAGAAGAATTTGCCGTGTGTCTACGCAAAATCAAGTCCGGCTTTAACTTACTGGTGTGTAAAGATTTAGCTCGTCCGCGTTGTTTATTTTCAATGCATGATTGAACAATTTATTGCTTTTACATTTGACCAGGGAGAGCTGAATGGAAAGATCAATAACCCTAGTGCCCCAGACTTTGTTCACACGTTATTCGCAGCCTTGGGATATGTAAGTGTAAAGCAATTTTATTTCTTTATTCATATTTATCTCCTCTCACCCCAGTGGTATGTGCTCTGGTAAAGATGATTCTTTCCCTTTGTGAAGTGGAAGTTGCAAGGGCATTGTGTGTTCAAGTTCTTCCGTGTAGTAGTAAAGTGAAACAAAAACCCAAAAAACAAGACACTCTAAACAAATAAATTATCATGAAATCATCTACAGACCGCTGAACTACCGCTACTTTGGATCTGCTTTTAAATAAATAAAAAACACATGTAAAGATTGGCTTTTTTTGTACAAGATGATTAGTGTGGCAAAAAAGGCGTTATTAAAATTTAGTGTCGGCTTCATAACTAGCAGCTTAAAGACATAAAAAACGTTTTCTCGCTGTTCTATTGTGTTGAAAAGTCAAAAGTTATCTCAACTCAGGAACTCGGGCATCAAAATGACGATGTTTCCCCTAAAAACACCATGTTGTTGATGGAGAAACACTGGCTCTGTCCCTGATCTCACGCCATATTCTATACCATATTCTATGTTTGAAATCAGTTTGTTGCTTGCCTGTCTGCTCCAGGTGGTGGCTCACTGTCCCGAAGGCCTGCCCCCCTCCATATTAGCGCCCGTGCTGAACCCCGAAAGTGTGCATCTCATGAGGGAGGAGGTCTCTGAGGAGGAGGAAAACCTGTGGCTGAGTCTGGGAGAGGCCTGGAGCATCACCAGGTAAAAGAACTTACAAGTGGGCGGCATTTACAGGTTATTAGTTTATTGGGTCCATCTATTTGCCCATAGCATTATATCAGAATCAGAACACTTTATTAATCTACGTAGGAAATTCATCAGATGCTGCTGCTCCAGTTAATCAAAAACATAAAAGCACATTACAAATCAACCATCGATAGTAAAAGCTATAATAAAGTGCTGAATTACGTAATACATTTAAAAAGTAAAACATTTAAAGTGATGATTCAGATATGTGAATAGTTCTGGGTGTCAGAGAGAGGAGTTGTACAGTCTAATAGCTGTTGGGAAGAGAGAGTTCCTGTGGCGCTCTTTGGAGCATTAGGGCAGGAGCAGTCACTCCTCAGACCGTCCAGCGTGCTGTGCCGAGGGTGAAGGGAGTTCCTTTGGATGGACCAGTTTTCAGAAAGTCCATCTCCTCCCCCACCACATCACTGGGCTTCCGAATAGGTTTACTGAGCCTGTTACAGTCATGTGACAGCATACAGGAGGGCACTGGCAACGACTGACTCATAAAACATTCAGAGCATGGTCCTGCAGAAAGAACACAGCCTCCTCAGGAGATATAGCCGGCTGTTAGTCCTGCAGCATCTCTGCATCCACCACCAGGATGGTCACATAAGTCACGGGGCCCTTCTCATATATATGCCCCTTCCCTCGGGCTGAGATAAAACCTATGTACTATCTATAGTAATGGATGCTCATAAAATGTGGTCTGATCTTTATCAAAATCACTAGGATGAATAGACGGTGTCTGCTCAAACTAATACAACCCAAACAATTACATGTTGTCATATTTTTATTGGCCATAACATGTAAACATTCACAGGACTGCATGGAATAAGTAAGTGAACCCTTGAATTCAATAGCTGGCTGACCCTTCTTTGACAGCAATAACTTCAACCAGACGTTTCCTGTAGTTGCAGATTAGACGTGCGATCAGGATGAATCTTGGACTATTCCAAAGGGTTCACATACTTTTTAACCTCTCACTGTATTGATGTATGAGTAGGACGGTTTTCTATTATGTACAACAGTGTTCCCTAACCAGAGGTACCGGGACCCCTGGGGCTACTTGAGCACTTGGCATGGGGTACTTCTTGCCATATTCTTGCCATAAAGGTGAAACTGAATTGAATTTAAATATTACTTTCAAAGAAAAGCTAGTTTTAATGTTTTTTTTCAGAGTATTTTAGCTATATGTAACCTTAACACTCTCAGTATGTTAAGTTGCTCACTGGGACAAAAGAGGTTGGGAACCAGTGATGTACAGCACAATAGGCATAATAAGAGTGTGCTCAGTGTGTTGTGCTGCAATATAAAGAAATCCATCTTAATATCTATAGCACACCATGGGCTGAAACCGAGGAGGACATCCCCATCTATAACCTGGAGTTTTTTGACGGTTGGCAGCCTCCTGAAGTGAACGCAGCCTTTGACTCACCACGTGAATCGATGGACAGGCAACCAAATCACACGCCCAGCCATGTACGCAAATATCACACAGTCAATGTCAACACAAATGGCACATAAGTGTGCAATATAAAATTGTTTCTGTGCAGACTACACAACAGTGGAGGCCACCACGGCAAAAAGTTACAAAACGGTAGGTCTGCGCCAAAACAGCTTTGACACATTGATAAGTAAAATCCTATGTAATGTTGTGTCTGTAGATCAGGTGAACCTCAATACATGCTGGTTTTGTACGACTTCAACTCCAGAAATCACAGAGAGCTCACTATCGCCAAGGGAGAAACTGTTGAGGTGAATATATGCGCCGTCGGGAGAATTTGGTTGAAGATTGTGTTTTGAAGGTGCATTTTGTCGGTGTGCAGGTGCTGGACACAACAAAACAATGGTGGAAAGTGAGAAATGCGGAGGGCGAGGAGGGACATGTGCCCAATAACGTCCTGCGGTCTGTGGACGAACAAACGGACGAGGTGATCAGTTCTTTAAACATCAAGTGAAATTAAGGACAAAAGCGCAATGTCAAACTGTGCTTTTAATGTGTTTGTGGATCTGTTGCCTCAGGACATAGATGGTCCCCCTGTCCTCACCAAGAGATCGAAACCTGCCGAAGTGAAGGCCTGGCTGGAAGACAAGGATTTTACAAAAATGTGAGAGCAGTCATTTTTTTAAATGATTGTCTAATGAAGGTTGCCATTTAAACTTTAATTGACTTTATTAGATACATCCCTGAGATAAAGTCATGTTAATTGGAAACTACCCTATTTTATTACCGAGTGCAACCATTGACCTCTGATGGCTGATAGGCAAAACAAGTTAGCAGTTTTTACAATATGTTTGATAAATGATCTGTAACTTGCAGTAATGGACTATATTTAATCAATAAAGTTAATGTTATCGTGTCTTAGCTTTACGGCTGTCATGTAATAGAATTCAGGAAAGCTGTGATGGAGTTTTACTTTTGTTTTCAGCACTGTGCGTTGCCTGGGCGTCCTGAGTGGCTCGATGCTTTTGGGGATGACCAGAGAGGAGCTGAAGACCCTTTGTCCTGAGGAAGGAGGGCGGGTCTTCTACCAACTACAGGCCGTAAAGGCGGCGTTGGCTGTAAGTTCTTCAAACAAGAGCAAAAGCAGAAAATTATGGCCTTAATTATTTTTTCATTTTTCATCACTAGGCGGGAAACTAGGAGCTCTCGCCGAGGAGGAAAAGAAACCCATCTACCTAAAATACCTTTGTTAAAGCACTGGATAAACCTATTTGCATTCCTAATCATTATGTTATTTCAAAGCACATTGTTTTATGTATTTAACTTTAATTGTGAGCTAAACATGTAACTTCGTTATTCTATATTATAAGTTATACTGTGAAACATTTCACCCAATAAACAGAACTACTCCTGGAGCGGGACATTATCAGTCTGTCTCTAAGGACTTGTTGCAGGTGTGGAGCTGTTTGTTTATCAGGTGTTTATGACTCTTTAACCTGGAATCCATGTTGTGGCAAAAGTTAATCTTAAATACCTGAAGTCACGTGAGGAACTACTCGGTTACATTTACTCAAATCAAATTAATAAAATATAATTAAAGTTTATATTTATTCAAACTGAACAGTTACAGAGTGCCCAACTTGTATTTTCTCCAAGTACCGTATTTTATGGACTATAACTTGCACTTTTTTTCATAGTTTGGCTGAGGGTGCGACTTATATTCAGGTGCGACTTATATATAGATTTTTATTTTCACACTGACAGCCGCTAGAGGGCGCTCTCGGCTTGTGTACCAGTATCTGCTTCTCCTGTACGGTTGTATAATAACATTTAATTACTTACTGTACCACTCTTACGGTATTCCAGGACTTAGACTTGGGAGCGATTTATATGTTTTTTTTTTCCCTTCTTTATTATGCTTTATTTGGCTGGTGCGACTTATACTCCGGAGCGACTTTTAGTCCGGAAAAAGGTACTTTCTTTTACCTCTACTTGCGTAATATTAAAGACACTTTACTCTTGACAGAAATCCATCACTTTCTTTGGGTCCAACTGGTCGACAAGTAAAGAATCACAGTCGTTTGCATGTTGTTTTTGAGCATAAGTGTCCTTTAAGACTATTCCAATAAAAGCGGCTTGATAATAACACAAGATTGAGAGGAACATGCCTTGATTTCAATCAGTGTCCTTGTGCACATTGTAAACAAATTAAATGCAACCACAAGTTGTGTATTAACATGCTTTATTCATAATTTTTTACATGTTTGTCCAATAAGCATCGGGTTTGAGGCAATACAATTCAGGTAAAACATGGCAGGCAATGTTAAAACCGCAAAGTAAACATAAAACTGTGGCCAAAACAACTGGGCTCAAATCAAAATATGAAATAACATTGTGTGAGAAAACACTGTGCACAGATGTACTGAACAGATGTGTCGTTCAATCATTTAGGGATAATGTGTTCTCACTTAAATGTGCAAAAAGTAATTTGAAATGGTTAATAAAATGCAGAAGATGAAACAAGGCTGTTACAATTCCTTCAGATGTGTTCTAGTGAGGTAGGGTCTCTACTTAGACGGAGTTTGAGTGTTTACTGACGAATTGTGGGCACAAAATACTTCATCAAACGTCAGCTTATGGACATAAATGAAAAAGTTACAAAATCTTTTGGCTTTTAGAAAGAGGTAAATATTTTAGCGCTACATTTCGGTAAGTGTGCGTGAGGAAAAGGCTGCTGCAGTATGGCTCAACATGTTTAATGACTGACAAATAATAAAAAAGGCATGTCTAAAAGGCATATTACTAAGTTACTTTGCAAGACATATATTTAGTGAATATAAATTCCATCCGTCTCAAAAAATATACATTGAACCACACGGGTTCAACCATGTTCTGCACACAAAAATAAACCCATCCCTTTAACATTGAGAAGCTACTCCATATTACTGTCTGCATTACAGTCACAACGTGTGTAAAATCATGGTTCTCACAGTTTGTTGGGAGGCTGGACTGGTCCAGTGGCAGGAGTCATGTGACGTACACTTTGTGGATACATTAGAAACATATAAGCCTGTTTTGTTCCTCTGTGGGTAGAGGCATGGTGCTGTGCCATTATATCCTCCTTTATGCTGGTTTACATTCATAACAATATGAACTCAATCCTTTTGTCCATTCCTCATGCAGCATGCAACAATGACACTTCAAAGCAGAAGCTCAAGGTTTGGAATCAATCATCGTTTCTTGTCATTGACATAGAAAAAAGAGAAGCTCTACTCCACACATGCATATACTGTGTACAATCTCTGCAGCTACAGCACAATGCCGTTAAACTGTGTCAAACACATGTATGACCACTTTTACTGTGGCATGAGTCCCTAAATTAGCTGTGCCCCAGGGTAAATATGAACAGTTTGTGTGGTATGGAGTCTTGAAAGAGCTAAGTACTATATTGTTGCAGCATGCAAAGAAGGAACAGTTATTGATTTTGTCGTAGTTGGTTATCAATGCGTAAAGAAGATCCACAGAGCATAAGTCATTGCACATATTACATAGTACATTCTTTGAGAGAAAATAAAGATGCAAGATGCGGTAGCCCTGTGTAGACATGATGTAGGGCATGGGCAGATCCTTTAAAAAGTGTCAATCAAGTGCTCCTTTGATCAGGAGTCAATGCATCTACACATTTTTAATACTGTTTTTATATACCTTATCAATATAATTTATTATTAAAACAACTACATCTAAAAGCAGGTTATGACGAGGAGCGCAGTGTTGTATGTGTTCTATAAGTTCAACTGTTTAATGCACTAGCAAACTTTAAAAGGACTTCAGCTTTCTTTTTCAGTCAAAGAAAACTACATCTGTGGAATGTTTGCACTGGCCAAAAGGTTGTTCTTCATGTAAAGCCTCACTCAAACTAATGTCACTTAGCTCTAATGGACGTGTTGATTACATTATAAATTTGCCATTTACAACTACAATTTACAAGTATTTTACTTTTATAGCTGTGGCAGGAGGTGCATCTACACAAATCTTTATTAAACACCACGCCATAATCATGAGCCTTTGTCTAACTTTGTGGTGTTTTGATGAATTACATTGTTGTACATGAGTGCAGCTGCTGGTCGGGGCAGAGGGTCACAGTCCTCTTTGATTGTTGTGCTCATAAACACAAGGCGAGCAGTGACTGGTGTGTACCCCCTGTCTGGTGTGACGTGCTGGGAGTTCTCAGACAAAAAGGTTCAGATTCATAGACTGTGGATCAGCGCTGTCCTGGGAGTGGACCCATGGTCAGAGTATCCTCCTCATCCATACCATTCAGCTCGTCTGTGCGAACGGCATGAGTGATGAGCTGCAGCTCCTCAGACAGCGTTTCGTGACGGTAGGCTACTCGAATATCTGGAACGTTTGTGCGACGGATATCATTGCTCTCAGGACCCTCTCTCATGTAACTGGGGCCCAGCCAATAACTCTTCACCTAAAAAGCCCACAAATACACAATTAAATAATGATGGTAATAATGCTGATTTTTATTTTCTATAACTACACAAAGCCACGTTACCCTGTGTGAAAATCCACTCATGAGGACACTGTTTCGGGACAGTTCACACATGTCGCAGGAGCTGAGCTTCCACACTTGGGCTGCAATGCTGTACTCCTCCATCAGCGGCTCCTGGACCAGACAGACGCATGAGTTACCTCTATGGAGCAGAGCAAAGGTGCAGGGGGAACAGACACACAGATGAGGGACTGACCTTAGTGAAGTGGAACTGCAGAGGGTCATCAGTTGACAGCGACACCATGAGGCCTCGGGACAGGTACTCCACCAGAGGGTTTCTATGGTAACTCAGGAACAGGCTATTGTTGCTCAGAGGCGACATGGCAATGGCTACTTGTGCAAGATAGTACAGATACTGCAAGACTGGAGCCTAAAGGACAAAGTTAGTGTCATGAACAAAGCTGCAATGCTAAGAGCGATATGAAGACCATTTATGCTAAACGATACATCAGATCAAATGTTGAAATTTGTCCTTTTTTGTTGGGGAGTGGAGCCCAATATCAATCTGGGGGCTTAAAGTTCTTTCAACAATCATGCCTTCGTGATTGAATAATGCCACCGTTTCATATGGATAGGTTCAGTACTTCTACGGACATAACTATAACTATACCCGGTCACAAATCTGAATTTTGACATTTAAAAAGAGTTTGACAAAGCCTGTTCTGCATTGTAACAGCAGTGAGCAAAGCTTGTTGCATTCCCATAAGTGCAGTTGCAGCGTTGGCCCGTAGGGGTAGCGTATAAAAAGCTATCTTTTAAACAGCCCCTGCTAATGAGCTCTTGAGGTCCCGTCGAGATTATTGGCTTGTATCATTGAGTAAAGGAAGTACTATCATAAATATTAATTCAACAACCTTAACGGATCACAGAGCTGTAACTGTTATACTATATACTGGCATGGAAGATGCCCCTCTTATTCGAAAATGAGTTGCTCTCTTGGAGACATAGTGATGTAAAATAAGATATCGGCAAACAACTCCAACTTTCCTGGCATAAGGCTCAACAACAACTTCAACATAGTGAAAGTGCTTTCTCAGCCATGAACGTTATAAAGAGCTCAGCTGTCTGAGTGATGCACATTTAGGTAAGTTCCTTTGTATGGCAACATCTTTTGCACCACGTGCCATGTCTCAATGAGAACTCATGAGTGTCCCATTGGGCTGCTTTTTATTCTTGATATGTAAATAAAATACAATAATATAAAAATGCCAATATTATGCAGTTTTTAGACCTTTAAC
The DNA here is from genome assembly GCF_951799975.1 of Gobius niger. Classification (NCBI taxonomy): domain Eukaryota; kingdom Metazoa; phylum Chordata; class Actinopteri; order Gobiiformes; family Gobiidae; genus Gobius; species Gobius niger. The sequence continues at coordinate 21,338,536 of NC_136871.1, forward strand.
TTTTGATTTAAAGTTTGAGAACCCCTGATGTAGAAGAAAGTGAAAGTGTCTGACCTTTCTGAGCAGCAGCCCGTGGGAGATATTCTCTGACAACATGAATCCTGACACAAGGTGATGGATGGGCCCCGCTTCTCCACAATGAGGCCGCAGCACAAACGTATGAAGACCTCGCCTCCTGTTATTGACAAATGTGCGTCAGCATCCCAGGACTAGAAATGCTTTTGTTTGCTTTATTTTTCTGGTGTACCTCCGCAGGTGATTGAGCACGGTCATGTTGGCAAAGGTGTAGTACAGATAGTAGGAGTACGGAGGGTTGTCCTCGTCAGTCCAGTTGATTGGCAGCGGACTCTCCAGGTTAAAAATGTGCTGCTCGGGTTTGGACTCGTCATCCACACTGTCAAAGCCAACTACCTGAGACACAACAACACACATTACAACAAGCTGTTTGCCTGTTTAAAAGATGTAGCAGGTTAAGCAAGTGATATTTACATGCTCCAAGAAAAGATGCAGCTCAGGGTGACTGCGTGGGTTTATGGTGACTTCAAAAAGAGGTAGGAAGAGATTCTCCAACAACTCCTGATAGTTGGCCAGTGTCTTCCTCGTTTGGTACACATCACTGTCCAATAAAGGCAAATGTAAGTGTACACTGGGTTCACAAAGTGTTTACTGCAAGGTTATTACTTTACAATTTTAAAAGTGAGTAAGTCTTATATAGTACTATACGGTCTGCACTTTCGTAACACTATAGTAACAGTAACAGTAACTGAGTGTTGAGCAGTTGTTAAAGGGTCTAAGTCACTTCTGTTGTTATTGTAGGGTAGTAAATCATTGAACATGACACTATTATCAGACTGCAACGTAATAAAATAGTAATAATTCAAAGAGGTCTGATAAGTTCCTGAAGCCACTGTACATAGTTTGTATGAACACTTTGCATGTGGACTTACTAAAGTCGGGGCACCTGAATGAGCCAGCGCACATTGTCAGAGTACACTCTGTGGTTGACGGCCCACTGCGCCAGTTTGTCCCACTCATCTCTGGAGCGTCCATATATGGAGAGACGAAGCTCAGAGTTTTGGTATTTGCTTTCCTCCAAGTCAGCCATCACTTCCTGTAAAAAAAAACAAGGATTTTGTCAGTGTTTGAGTAAGTACTTAATCTTCAAGCAGTGCAATCTAAATTTATCACTTCTATGTACCTTTACAATGTGCGCAAAGTATTTCCCCTCAATATGGTTGTCAGTTTTGATGAAGATCTCTCGAAGGATTGATTCCCCAATGGGATTGTACTTGGCATTGAACTTATCAAATCGGTGGAAGGTGTTGCGATCCTGGAAGTAGAGGGGAAATGAAATGTTAAGGGTCCTATTTTTGCAGTATTTTTTAAAATAGGAGAGATATGACAACAGGTGGTGAGAGTAAGTGTTTTTTGCGATTTATACAGAGATAAGTATTACTCGAACAAGCATGGCTGAAGCAATACACAACTGCAGAAGTGTTCAGCATCATAAGCATCAAAACACAGGACATGTATTATTTCACAGCGGCAGACAGAGAGCATACAGAGTCTCTTCTGTTTTTTCTTCATGCACTTAAATAAGTGAGACACTCAATAAAAAAAAAGTCCCAAATCTGGCGCATGAAAAGGTTGATGTTGCTGAAAGCTTCGCTAGCACAGGTGTCCCCTGTTATGGCACCATCACATTAAGCACTTTATGTTTCTAAATCCGCTGAAGTCGGGCTCACCGCGTGCATGTCCAGAGTGTCGACGCTGAGGTCAAAGGCCGTCAGGTTCATGCTCTCAAACACGTCCTTCAGGGTCTGGCCGCGTCCGTGCTCAATGTGCACGATCTCCCCTGGATACTTCTTCATGGCCCGCTTTATAAACCTCAGCAGGTGCTTCTGGTTCATGCAGGAGGAGGCGTGTATGTGCGTATCCACCTACAACACAACACTTTCAGTAACGTTTATATTACATATGTGATTTATTGATGGTTACAATAACATTAGTTGGTAGAACATTCTAATAGTTGCAGTGTGGGCTCCTACCTTGCGTATGTTGTAAAAATCTCGATGAGGAACCTTCTTCTGCGCCGCCAATTCTTTCATCTCATTTAGAAGAATGTGCATTTGAAATTTAGAGCTTAAGTACTGCAGGCGACGGTAGCAGAAAGACTTCCTGGAAATAAAAAATATTAATGTTAGTTTTGCACCAGGGAAGAAACTTTAAAGAAGTTGAAATGGTTTATGTTGTGACTGTGAGTCTAACCTCTCGTACTTACACTGGTCCGTTGATAATCAAAGCCATCATGACATTCATATCTGCAATGTACTCCTTCAGGTCCGGATATGGCAGGTCTAACTCCGAGCTCCTGATTGGACGACAAAATGCGTTATAGTCACAATCAGATCAATACCAAAATGTCAGCAACGTAGATTGAAAACTAACTTGTCCATGTTGGTCTTTTTGGTGTAGACGTGAACCACACCATCCACCATCTCACAGCCATATCCCGCATCTGGAAGCATGCTGTCAGGGTCGAGATTGTCGTATGGATGGATCTCTGAGACAGGAGGGTGGACCCGTGCGCCTGATAAAGAAGGGAAAGGAGAAAGCCTTTATAGTTTGTAGTAGCAATACTTGAAGCAGTCCATTAGAAAGACTAAGACATGCATTGTCACTAAAGGATGTGACAACATAGTGACAAAAGATGTCAAAAATACTTTTCATTTTAAGTTGGAGACTACATTGAAGTTCCACTGGTACAAAGCCAGATGTGCATTGAACTTTTAGTCTTCTGAGGCGAGGGGTTAGACAAGTCCTGGCACGAACTAAATGGAGCACTGTTAACTGTCATGGGGCATGACCTAGTTGTTTTTGGCTAAATGTTTTATCATTTCTTTGAGCGTACCTCCGTCCACTGGTGTTTCTATGATCTCCTCAAAGACCCCAAGTTCCTGGTTTGTCATCCCAAGGTCCTGCAGAGAGTGGGCTGTGGTCTTACAAAATGACTGCATGGATCGACTCATGTACTTCTCCCGAATAAACAGCGCCTTCACAACGCATTTAGCAGCATCTACCAGGTCCGTGAAGGGAACCTGCCAACAATGGACCACAGTGTTAGTAAAATAGCTATTACAGCATTATTACAGGAAGTGCCTCTTTTAAAATGTAGCGGTCTAATACTGAAATCGTAAGAATTCATTTTATATTTTATTTAATCATTTTATTTATTTATTTTATTTGTCCTTTATTTATCCAGGATAAAACTCATTGAGATTAAAAATCTCTTTTTCAAGAGTGTCCTGGCCAAAGCTCTTATGCCTACATAAGGTATAGTTATTATAAAGTGTGACCAAAAACAATAATTGCCTTACAATAATGCAACAAAAATACAAATGTAAAAGCTTTTCAAAAAAAAAAATACATGAACTGGCATAAGAGCTTTGGTCTGTCGTTAAGGAGCAATTAAGCCAAAGCATAGATTTATATATATCTTGAGAATACATAATCTAAAAGAATATATTTTCAGTATCAGACAAACAGAGGGGTAGGAAAACTTCCTGAATCCAGTGTAAGATGAGCTTACCCCACACTTCTCTTCTCCTGAAATTGACACACGCTGGTATTCTCTCTCGATGTGTATTTCTCGCTCGTTAAAGTCAGCGTCTACATGGTCTGTGCACTGCTCCTTCATTAACCTTCATAATGCAGAATTTGGAAGTTAGGTTTACAGAAAAACTTACTTAGAAGAATGGATACTATAAAAAAAATAATAATCTTGCACTGCACCACTAAAGGTATGACAAAAAAATAATGTCCTATAGTTCAGAATACAAAAAGCAGTGGGATCCAGGCAACGTTGTAAAGATCTGTAAAGCTCTTCAAGGAAAAGGCCTGCCACACACCTATTTATATTTGTATGGTACGTGTCTTATGCAAAATCCTTCTATTTCAATGTCCTATTGTAGGAGCCTAAATTATGTTTTGTTCTGTAAATAGTTTCAATCAGTTTAAGACATAATTATTTTTGTTTGGTAACTTTATGGTTATTTTGGTTTATTTACTTTTCTTCATTTTGGTATTTGGTAATTGGTTTTTTGTCACATTTTGTTTGGTCAGGCTATAGGTGTCGCTATATCATGACGCCGCACAGTGTCGCATTGGTGGGGATGGCACAGAATGGAGCCAAACAGTTTTTAGACCACTGCTACCCCTTTTTTGTAATCCCCTGTCTGTCTGTCATGTAATGTATGTTTTTTCTCACTAAAGAGTTTTTTAACTGCACTTCTTGACTCCATGGATTTTATTATTGACGGTGTTGGATTACTTTACGACATGCTAAGGGCGCAGCGAGTCATGCTGGCTTCATATAATTTTAGAACCTACATTTAGTCTAAAAACTCGCTCCAAATGGACTACTGGACAGTGGAAATACCCGACAATCAGATGAGTACAAGTGGATCATGAACTTTTGTGTCAAAACGGTGATTGAAGACGAAAACGCCGAAGCACTAGCCTCTCTTTGTTTGCTGCTGCTAACCTGGACCACGCCGTGGTGCGGCTATTACGCACGAGTGACTACCTTGGATAAAAGCCGTTTTCGTGGATATTCTGGACATTTCTGTGGATTATTCGTTCCTTCCTAATTCGTGGATTATTATTGTGGAAAAAGAACGATCAAAATGTCGGAAGATCTGGAGCAAATTGGAGAAAAACGGACAATAAAGTTGACCGAGCGGGCTATGGAGGACTACAAAACAAGGTACCTAAAAGCACGCAAACAAAAGTTGTCTCAAATATCAAGAATGATTAATCACCTTGATGAATTAATGAAAACGGATGAAAATGCAGATGTTGTCAAAAACAAAGTACGTGTGGATTATCACAGTTTGCATCAAGAGTTCTGTGAAATAAATGCGGGGCTTATGAACTATATGTCCGAAGAGGATTATGTGGAGGATCAAAATACGTGGTTTGAACCTAAAAACAAGCACATAAATGACTACTTTTGGAAATGTGAGAACTGGATGAAGAATGTTTTGAAACCTACGGCACAAACTGAGCACGCAGCGGTGGGTGTGCTTGGCGCAAAGGCACCTGCACCAGCGTCCGTGGTCGAGGTCAGATCTTTACGCGCTGACCAAGTGGACAATAAGTCAACAAGGAGCGGAGCGCAAAGTCGGCGTTCGGGCTCATCTCATGGAAGCCGTAGTTCAACATCTTCCATCAGGATAAAGGCAGAGCTGGAACGCGCGTCATTACAAGTTAAAGCTGCTGCGCTACAGGAAAAGCTGGCTATCGAAAAAGAACAAGCTGAAATAATGGCACAAGAAAAGCTGAGAGCCGTGGAGTTTGAGACGCATCAAAAACGACTTGAGGCGGAAATTAAAGCAAAGAAAGAAATGCATGACATTCAAACCGCACTGGCTGAGTCGGAGGCTAAAATGGAGGTGTTGCAAAAATACAGCTCACAGTGCGTCCAGGCTCGTTCTGACTTTAGCAGTGATGGCGGTGATAATGAGGATGGTGATGGTGGTGTGAACAACGATGCTGATGGAGATGTATTGGACATTGATTATTCAGAGGCGCAACCATTGGAAAGGCAACAGCCGCTGCCATCTGCTGGATCAGAAATGAACAACATGCACAGAGAACTACCACCTGTATCCCAATTTTCATCTCGGCATGTTTGGCCAGCACCTAATGTTTCATCAGCACCCAATCCTAGAAACAAAACACCACTGCCAACAGTCATGCCACCAAGAGCCTCAACAGCCCTTAACCTGGAATTAGCTGACGGGCCAGCCTTTGACAGCTTGTGCAAAGCCATAAATCAACAGGCCAGTGTTACTGACTATTTGGTGAAAAATCACAAGGCTACTCTACTTCCTGAAATAAAAATTTCAACGTTTAGCGGTGACCCACTTCAATTTCAGACCTTCATCAGATCTATTGAACACAGCATTGAGGGCCGCACAAGTGATGCATGCGACCGATTGCAGTTTCTTTTGCAATACACCAGTGGTCAACCACATGAACTGGTAAAAAGTTGCATTCATATGGAGCCGACCGCTGGATATACTAAGGCAAAGACTTTGCTAAAAGAGTTTTTTGGAGACGATTTTAAAATTGCAGATGCCTATATGAAAGAAATAATGGACTGGCCAACAATTAGGTCAGAAGATGGCGCTGCACTACACTCTTTTGCACTGTTTCTCACTGGATGCTCCAATGCCATGTCAGATATCACTTACCTGGAAGATTTGGACAACACTACAAACATCAAGTTGCTGGTAAGCAAAGTTCCTTACAAACTTAAAGAAACTTGGAGAAAATGTGCATGTGATTTACAAGAAAGAACAAAACGGAGAGTCAAATTTAAGGATTTTGTCGATTTTATTACAAAACAAGCCAAATACATGGTACATCCACTTTATGGAAGCATAAAAGAAACAAATAGTGACTTTGTACCCTTCCACCAAAGATCAAAATCAAGGGTCCAAGATCCACCAAAGTCCAAGAAAGTCTTCAGCACAGCAGTTGTTTCTTCCTTGGTGGAAAACAAAGATGATACATCACAAAATCAGAAAGTGTCATACATACCTGTGGATGCAAACGCTAAACCTTGTGCTTACTGTAAAGGAGAGCATCACAGTCTTGCTGTCTGTAGGAAGCTCAAAGCCAAGTCGCACAAAGAAAAAATTGACTTTTTGAGACGCAGAGGTTTATGTTTTGCTTGTTTGAAACACGGACATATGGGCAATAGTTGTAAAGAAAAGGCAACTTGTCAAGAGTGTTCAGGACCACACCCAACTTTGCTGCACATGAATTTTAAACCAAAACAATCTACAAATGAAAACCATGAGCAACAAACAGTGTCAAGTGCTCTGGTACAGACTATGGAGACTCATCGTCACACAGGGGCCGGTAGAGAAGATTGCACACTCTCTATTGTGCCGGTGTGTGTGAAAGCTGTGAAAGGGACTAAAGTAGTAAATACCTATGCATTTCTGGATCCAGGAAGCACAGCTACTTTTGCCACAGAGTCACTGATAAATGAACTGAATATGAATGGACATAACACAAGTATTTTGCTCAGGACAATGGGAAGAGAATCTGTTGTGAACACTTGTATTGTGAACGGACTGGAAATCAGCAGTTTGGATAGTGAGCACTTCATCCAGTTGTCTGAAGTTTACTCACAAAGGTCGATTCCAGTAAGCAAAGAGAACATCCCTCGCCAAGAAGATGTGAATAATTGGTCCCACCTGAAAGAAGTGAAAATCCCTGTTATCCAAGCCAACATTGGATTGCTCATCGGAGCAAATGTACCCAAAGCTATGGAACCACTTCAAGTGGTAAAAAGTGTGGATAACGGACCATACGCTGTGAGGACAATACTAGGCTGGACAATAAACGGGCCGCTGCGAGGTGGAGGAGAGACCAAACAGGATGATGCATGGACTAAAGTGACTGTAAACAGGATTTCAGTTGCCAGGTTGGATGAGTTGTGGCAGCTTCAGTTTAAACAGGACTTTCCTGATGCTGGACAAACTGAGGAGCTTGAGATGTCAAAGGATGATCATCAGTTTATTTCCATGGTGTCTCGATCTGCAGAGCTGAAAAATGGACATTACAGTGTTTGTCTCCCAATCAAAAATGAATTTCTGCAAATGCCAAAAAATCGATCAGTGGCAGAGCAACGTGCACTGAATCTAAAGAGAAGATTTTCCAAAGATGACAGCTACTACAAGGAATATGTGGCATTTATGGACAACATTTTGGAGAAAGGCTATGCAGAGGAGATAACAAACGCTGAAAATGCAACATCTGCTGGTCGAAAATGGTACTTACCTCATCACGGAGTCAGACATCCTGTTAAACAAAAGCTGCGCGTTGTCTTTGATTCTGGAGCCAGTTTTCAAGGAACATCTCTGAATCAAGAACTACTGCAAGGACCAGATCTGACAAGCTCATTAGTTGGAGTGCTTTTGAGATTTCGTCAGGAGATTGTTGCCATGATGGCTGATGTGGAGGCCATGTTTTATCAAGTACGAGTGAGTGATGGTGATACAGACCTCCTCAGATTTCTCTGGTGGCCTCATGGCGATTACAGTAAAGAGCTGGTGGATCACAAGATGTTGGTACACATTTTTGGAGCTACGTCATCACCAAGTGTAGCTACTTTTGCAATGCAAAAATGTGCAACTGATTTTGGAGCTGAGTTCGGCCAAGAAGCAACAAAAACAGTCTTCAAGAACTTTTATGTGGATGACTGTATTAAGTCTGTCAAGGATGAAGACAGTGCTGTTTTACTTGCTGCTGCTCTGACGGAAATGCTGGCAAAAGGAGGCTTCAAGCTGACAAAGTGGTCCAGTAACAGCCGAACACTGCTCAATACCATACCAGTAAATGAACGAGCTACTGGATTTCAAGATTTGGATTTGGACAAAGATTGCTTACCAGTGGAGAGAGCTCTGGGAATACAGTGGTGTGCTGAAATGGATCAGTTCAAGTTCAAAATCAATCTCAAAGAGCGTCCGCACACCAGAAGAGGATTGCTTTCCCTGGTTAGTTCCATTTTTGATCCACTGGGTTTGCTCGCTCCTGTCATTTTACCAGCGAAAAGACTTCTTCAGGAGTTATGTCGTCTGAAATATTCCTGGGATGAAGAGCTACCAGATAACATCATCAAAAGTTGGAAAAAGTGGCTTTCTGGCCTCAAGCTGCTGGAAGGATTTGGAGTGGCCAGATGCATCAAAACTAAGCACTTTGGTAAACAAGTCTCTGCACAGCTTCACCATTTTGCTGATGCGAGTGAAGATGCTTATGGCACGACAAGCTACCTGGTGCTGCATAATGACACTGGTGATGCACAGTCCACTCTGCTGATGGCCAGAGCCAGAGTCGCACCTCTGAAAACGCCCACTATCCCAAGGTTGGAGCTCACAGCTGCTGCAGTGGCAGTGAAGATGGACACGCTGTTGAGAAAGGAGCTGGAGTTGGAGCTAAAAGACTCAGTATTTTGGTCTGACAGTACAGCAGTCATTAAGTACTTGAACAGTGAAACGTCAAGATTCAAAACCTTTGTGGCGAACCGTGTTACAGCCATTCTGCAGCACTCACAACCGTGTCAGTGGAGGTATGTGAATTCCATCTCTAACCCTGCAGATTGTGCCTCCAGAGGGCTCACGGCAGAGACCTTCCTGCAGAGTGAAAATTGGCTGTCTGGACCGAACTTTATTCTCCAGTCACCTGATCTGTGGCCCACCAATCCAGATCCCACAGTTTTGGTTTGTGAAGACCTGGAGGTGAAGAGAGTGGCTCAAATACACGCGGTTCAGGTACAACTCAGCAATGCGACAGGCAAGTTAATGCTTCATTTTTCTTCCTGGATCAAGTTGAAGCGAGCTGTTGCTTGGTTTCTCAAGCTGAAAACGCTGTTGATGGAGCTGAGGATGAAAAGAAAGGAAATGTTGACTTCAAATAATGATCACAAAATGATGGATGTGAAATCAAAATTCAAAGGAGTTGATTTGACTTATGCTGATTTGGATGAAGCTGAAACAGAAATTGTGAAATATTTCCAAATGCAGTACTTTCAAGAGGACATAATGACGTTAAAGGAACACAACAGAGTCAAGAGAAGTAGCCCACTACACAAATTAAGTCCGGTGTTTCAAGACGGAGTGATGAGAGTGGGTGGAAGATTGAGTCGATCAGCCATGCCAGCTGAACTCAAGCAGCCAGTTATTCTACCGAAGCAGTCACATGTTGCCTCTCTTGTGTTGAGAAACGTTCATGAAGTTACAGCTCATGCAGGCAGAAATCACATGTTGGCTAAATTAAGAGAGAAGTTTTGGATTTCTGGAGCTGGTGGAGCTATCCGGAAGTTGCTCTCAAAATGCATTGCCTGCAGAAGGCTCCATGGCTCTACTGGGAAACAATTAATGGCTGACTTACCTGAATGTAGGCTGCTACCTGACGATCCGCCTTTTACCAGAGTTGGGATGGATTACTTTGGTCCTTTCCTGGTGCGAAGAGGAAGAGCTCAAGTAAAAAGATATGGAGTCATCTTCACATGTCTTGCTGTGAGAGCTGTCCACCTGGAAGTTGCATCTTCGTTGGACACGGACGCATGTCTTAATGCAATAAGGAGGTTTGCTGCAAGACGAGGACAAGTGAAGGAGATGTACTCTGACAATGGTACCAACCTGAAAGCAGCGGATGCGGAGTTGAAGCAAGCTATTCAGCAATGGAACAGCAGCCAAATTGCAAAAAATCTGCAACAAAAGGGAGTTGCATGGCATTTCAACCCACCAGCAGGCTCGCACCATGGTGGCTGCTGGGAACGATTGATACGCTCTGTAAGAAAGATACTGAATGTGACATTGAAAGAGCAAGTTTTGGAAGAAGAAGGCTTACATACGCTGTTATGTGAAGCAGAAGCGGTCATTAACAGCAGACCTATTACAAGAGCTTCTTCAGATTTGCATGATTTGGAGGCCCTAACGCCTAATCACTTGCTTTTGCTCAAAACTAAACCATTGTTGCCCCCTGGTGTTTTCAATAAGGAGGAACAATATGCCAGGAGAAGATGGAAACAAGTCCAGTACCTGGCAGATATCTTCTGGAAGCGCTGGTGTAAAGAATACCTCACACAGCTACAGGAACGCCAGAGGTGGTCCACAACTGGAAGAAATCTTCACGTGGGAGATATAGTGATGATCGTGGATGAGAGCTCACCCAGAAACTCATGGCCACTTGGAAGAGTGGTAGAGACTTTTCCCGACAGAAAAGGTCTCGTCCGTCAAGTCAAAGTCAGGACCAAAAGCTCTGAGCTGTTGCGGCCAGTGACAAAGCTGTGTCTACTACAAGAAGCTGAAGAGACATGAGTTCTATAACCTGATTAGACTCCTTGAACCATCTATGTTTGAGGCTCCCTTTAATGAATTAATCTGTTGGTAATTGTTACGTAAACTTGCTAACAATTAGGGGCCGGTAATGTAGGAGCCTAAATTATGTTTTGTTCTGTAAATAGTTTCAATCAGTTTAAGACATAATTATTTTTGTTTGGTAACTTTATGGTTATTTTGGTTTATTTACTTTTCTTCATTTTGGTATTTGGTAATTGGTTTTTTGTCACATTTTGTTTGGTCAGGCTATAGGTGTCGCTATATCATGACGCCGCACAGTGTCGCATTGGTGGGGATGGCACAGAATGGAGCCAAACAGTTTTTAGACCACTGCTACCCCTTTTTTGTAATCCCCTGTCTGTCTGTCATGTAATGTATGTTTTTTCTCACTAAAGAGTTTTTTAACTGCACTTCTTGACTCCATGGATTTTATTATTGACGGTGTTGGATTACTTTACGACATGCTAAGGGCGCAGCGAGTCATGCTGGCTTCATATAATTTTAGAACCTACACCTATAGTTGTTTATAATAATTTTTATACCTATATGAAAAATAAGAAGAATCACAAACAGAAAAACATATATCAAATCTATTATTCTATGAAATTCTAATAACTTTCACTTTGAAAACTTTATAGGTTTCCATGATAAAAGCAGTTGAATAAGCCACGCATAATGTTGTTGTTGTTGCAGTGTACATGCAAACACCAGCAGGGGTCAGTTCAAGCAGGGCACTACAGTGTTCTTTTAAGGCCACAGCCCCCGAAATGACTGAATATTGTGGTTAATAGTTACTTTTGTTAAGAAATTTGCAATCTTGAAGTGAAAGGCGGCCTTCTCCCAGCCCACATTGAAGACCACTACAAAACATATACCGTATGAACATGGCCCCTTTATTGTGATTCTTTCAGGCACCTCACAATGAAACAACACATCATGTAATAAGCCAAACACGCAAATAGGGAAGCAGAGCTCACTCACTCTAAATCTGCTGCACTGTCGATTTTCATGAAGTCCTGTTTGGCACGCAGCAAGATCTCGGGTTCAAGCCTTGGGGCGCAATGCGGGGCGCAGGGTAGTGTGGGCAAGCCAGGGGGCAGAAGGGCACCGGAAAAGTGACAAGATTTTAAGCACATACTACATTCAGCTGGTCATCATCGTCCCCTCTCATACAATCAGACACTGGCAAAGCATTTAGGCATTGAGTAATCACAGCAAAAGTATATGATTAAATTAGTATTGGCTAAATCTGTAGGGTGTGCCAATGACTACCAGTGTTAATATTGTTATAAAATACATGTATTACTTTTTAATCAAATCTCCAAAACTACACATCGTTCGAGAAATACATCTGGTCTTTTGTACATTTGCTAAAAGCCTTAGACAACAACTAACTTAAATTTGTTGCCATTTTTAATTCAATTTGTCAATTAACACTGATATCTGCACTGGTTCAAAACGTAGCATCATTAGCTTTGTGTTAGTCAGAAGTTAAAGCACTGAAGCAGTACAAACAGACTTAATGTTTGCTCACTTAATGTCCTGGCTGATCTGCCTCTCCAGTCGGTGGCGCCGTTCCTCCAGCTGCTCGATGGGACTGTCCTCCGGGAACTCGTACGGGGCGCTCCTCATCTCGCTTTCCCCCATGCTGCGGCTGAACAGCTCCTGGTGCAACAACAACATCACTCATTTGATCGCCACACATGGAAGATTTTCTAGACACAATCATGACACTGTTTTTTTCCTATCATTTTCAATGACGATACTTTAAAGGTTCTACATCATGGCTTTTTAAACTGTTGTTGGACACATTAGATTTGCATCATCTGCATCACTAGTTTTTTGCATGTGGGGCATCTGCACCAGGCCACAAATCTCTTTCTGCAGAAATACAGACTTTCAAGCAGACTTTCACTGTTTGTCTCCCTCATTTCATTTTCTTCACTGGGCTGTGGTTGGAAACAGGGCCTTAAGAAAAGAACATTGACTATTGAGAATGTCTGAGTGCAAGTTTCGCGTTTTTTTATGAGAATATAAATAATGTGACTAAAATACGTGGAGGGGATGCAGCGGTGAGCAGTGCTCACGTCGGACACAAGGTTCATTTTTAAATTGTGCAAAACTGTCGCTTGTTTCACTTCTTTCGTCTCTGCATCTCCTTACAAGGGTCTTGTTCATTTCAGATTGGACCGATTAAAATAGACTAATAAAGCTTATTAAAGCTGAACCACTGGTAAGGACCATGGGAAAGCTTTGGCTAAACATAATAGGTTGCATAAGTGGTATTATAGAGAAAATATCAAGGAACTGATATTAGTGCCAATTCCAACTACATCTTCTGTCCGGAAGTTCAGTTGTTGTTTCGTCTGACATAAGAAAAAAAACTGTGAACATTTTGTAAATTTTTTGTTCTAAACCACTTTTTACACCTCTAAGTCTATGATTTCATTACCGAAATAATATTGTTCATTACCTTACATATATTTCATAGCCTTTAGGCCGTTGTTTAGACGATTTTATATTACAATTTTGAACAACTGTATTTAGTGTTTTCTGGGACTATTAAATGTTCTTTATGTAAATATATTATTTACATTTACATTTTTTGCAGATGGACAATTTAGCATAAAAAATGGTTGTAATTGTATGCGAAAGAAGACCAAAACGTTGTATAATATGTTCATTAAATGCATGTTTTCATTGTTTTTGGAGAAAACCTATGTATTTTATTATATTATCATTTTCTCAATAAAATTCTTGTTAAAAATACATTTTTGAGGTTTCTATTAACAAAGGAAAAAGTGTTACGGTAATGAAAAAAGCAAAGTTTCATTAAAATGGTATGAAAAAATAAACTACAAAAACACTATGATTTTTTTTTTCTTTTATAGTTAATATGAAGTGCAAGTAAAGTTTTTTACATTACAATACAAGTAATATCTTAAGTTTGATTTCTGTCAAATGTTGGCACACCTTCATGAGAATGACCCAGGAGAGGCAGATTACAATAAAACAATCAGCATCAGAGTCCAGTGAAGCTGTGTGGACTAATAAAGACACAGGGGAACCCTTTACCATTAGCAAATGACATTAGCAAATGGAACTAAGTGTTTTGAGCTCTTGAGAATCACACAGACTGAATACTCACACATGCATGAATTAAGCAAAACGCAGCTTGAGGCATTTTCTTTGTTAAGTGAAAAACTTGATTTTATTTTATATACATCCCTTGAATTCTATTGTAGCCTACATAGTCAATACTGTAGCCTACATAGTCAATACTGTAGCCTACATAGTCAATACTGTAGCCTACATAGCCTATACTGTAGCCTACATAGTCAATACTGTAGCCTACATAGTCAATACTGTAGCCTACATAGCCTATACTGTAGCCTACATAGTCAATACTGTAGCCTACATAGTCAATACTGTAGCCTACATAGCCTATACTGTAGCCTACATAGCCTATACTGTAGCCTACATAGTCAATACTGTAGCCTACATAGTCAATACTGTAGCCTACATAGTCAATATTGTAGCCTACATAGTCTATACTGTAGCCTACATAGTCAATATCTCATGTTGGTCAAACCTGTTACATAAAATGCATCTATTGTATGAAACTTGATTGCAAATGTTTGATTGCATGTAATAACTATGAATGCACAGTACATAATTATATGTATTCCAAATACAGTATAGCCCCTGTCTAAAATGTTGTATCCAAAGCTATTTCTGTAGATGTCACTGACGGAGGAAATTAGCAAATTTGTCTGTTCTGTCTCTTGTCTACCAGTGTTGTTTGATTGATTTTCTTTCTTTTTTCTTTTAACCATGCCTAGACAGTAGGGGTGGGACAGGGTGGGTGTGAGTGAGTGAGTGCGTGAGCGTGTAGTATCTATGTGTGGTGTTGTCTTACTGCATTTTTGTTTCCTTAAATTGTACATGAAAACGTATTGTGCATAACTGCCCATTATCACAAAGGGTGAGGGGGGAAAAAACACAAAAAACTGTGCTGCATATGGAAACGATATGTAACCTGATAACACAACTCAATAAAAACTTGATCACAATAAAAATAAAAAAATGTTCAAACTTTTACTACAATCTAAACAGAGAGTAAAGGCCTACCTCAGCAATCTCCTTGTACTTCTCCTCCATGGATGTACGTCTCTCTGATGGGAGCGAACGCTGGGCCTTGAGAGGCTTTGGCTTCAGAGCTGTCGAGACACACATGCAAAGTAAAATAAACACGTTTTATCACCCTTTGTTCAACTAATGCAGGAAGATTACCTGCAAAAGCACTGCCAAAAACTTTGAATTGTTATCTTATCCCTTTTGACTTAACTGTAGTAATGAAAGAAAAACCTTAAACTATAAATTCTCTTTTCTGGGTCAACTCATTTGTGAATAAAAAAAAAAGTCCAAGTAGGTCAAAATGAGAGTCTCTGGGAGTGGTGCTCTGAAGAAGTTAAACACTGCATGCAAAACGTCTGTGGTTTATTCAAATACAGCCCATCCCATTGAGAAAAAGCTGGACAGTAAGCATGGCAAAGGACTTAAGTGCAGGTGTTGTTGTGACTGACAGCATTCATACAGTCTTATAGGCCATCTGTTGTTTACAAGAACGGGTCTATTTCTGTGACTAGGAAAACTTTCTGCAATAACCATCCACTCTCTGCACTCAGACATGAAAACAGACATGATAATTGAATGCACAACAAACCAAAATAGAAAGAAAATACATGTTTGGTTTACCAGAGTTTTAGAAGAAAACAACTAAATTACTTTGACTGAAGCAAAGCATGGGGCACATTCTGCTGCAGTGCATGAAGCAGGGATCAAGCACAACAGTACGGCCACTGACAGGTGAAGAGATCAACCCCACCAGCCCCCTGATCTGAATCCTAGTAGAAAATACACAACACAACTTGAAGGATCTAGATCGAGACTGTACTCATTGTACTCAGCTCTGTTTACTGTGGTTAACAGTAAAGAAAGTTATCATTTTACGGCGTTCTTTTCTCATATATTAAACAGGGGTGTCTACGTATATTCCTTGAGCACACTGTATGGTATTGTTATAATATTACCAATGCACACAACAAATTTATCTTAATATTATGTAAAACAGCGCCTTCCAGGGATGTCCCTATTTTCCCAACAGAGCAGCATAAACAATTTCCCTCGTTTCTCACCAGTAATTTGCCAATTGACACAAATTCAGGCGGCATGACCGTAATTACCGAAAGCTTTGGAGACAATGGAGCAGACCTTGGAAATCCCAACAAACTGTTTAAGAGCAAAAAAAAAAAACAATCTTCACGGATCTGGTTAGCTTTAGAAAGAGACTTGCAGTAACCTGGAGAAAACTGTTACTATGGTTACGGTAGGCCTATAATTTCCCCATAAGTTACTGTAGTCAAAGAGATAGATCTTTACTCATTTAGAGAAGAATTCTATGTCTATGATTTTTTTTTTTTTTTCTCTTGCCTTTTTTTTTTCTCTAGGAGAGTCTCAGGACAGGGGGCTGGATACTTCACTTGCCTGAACTTTACATTGTCTTATTTATTGATTTTATGTTTGTGCAGTCCAGTGAGGCAACTCCTGCAGTGATATTGGGCTATACAAAACGATTGATTGATTGATTGATTTTTATTTGGTGACATGGTTCGTGCACCTTAACTCTTGAGGGCATGACTAGGGCAGTGTGGCATTCATTAGGCGCCATAATGCGCAATTGTTTGGACCGCAATAATTAGCCCATGCCATCTGCTGTCTACCTCTAGGCTTGTGAACAGAGGCTTTCAACACAATGCAATTATGTCAAATACAAGGCGACATTGATCGGGCAGTGGGTTCAACTCGAGGCTCTCCTGAAACATACCATACCATCCCCAGATTTTTATTTCAGTTAATTTAACTCTTACTTTGGGTCGAGAACACTGAAAAGAAATGGGTACAAAACACTTGCTGTGACCTGTCAATGTCTTAAGGCCTTTATTGACACCACAGAAGTACAGACATGTAGAGCAGGAACGAATCACGTAACAGGCTCTGAAGGTAGGTGCTTTAAAGTAAATGTATGAGGACCCTATACTCCTTGTCCCTATTTTTGACATGTTATCAGTTTGTGTGTAGGCTATGGTTTTGAAGTAGAGGTAGATCACACAGTAGGTAATATAGGCAATTTTAATTGGAAAAATATATGTTATATCTTTGGAATCTCAAACAAATGTCGATAACAGGAAAAGTTATATGACTGACTTTTTGTAGCTCAGCCTGTATGAATGAGCTACAAAGCTGTTACTGTCACTCTTGGAGTGCTGCTGGAGCTAGATTCTGCACAATAGCTTTTTTTTCTTTTCAGGGCTCTATCTAACAGGCAAACGTCATGCAGCAAAGCATATTTCCATCAACTAAACTTGGTGTGGAATTTCGAGTAAAAAAGATGACCATAGCTCCACACACAAGCACACTGTCACCCCCAGTTTAGCTCTGCTGTAATCCCATGGCCTTTCCACCATAAGCCCCCAACTATTTACCAAGGAGATATCACATAAGAATGGGGCACGCACCCTGCACAGTACCAAAACAAACAAGAACAATTCATAAAACAACTTCAGATGAATGAGTAAAGTTTTCTGCACATGTCAACCTGAATACGAAAAGGATGTTACCACAAAGCAACAATAGCATTAAATCCAGCTATGTTCAGCAGTGAGAGCATAAACAGAACAGAAATAGTTACTCTTCATTGTAGTGCTGCCCTTGAGCGAGTTGTGCTGCCCCACTCGGCTGTGAATGACACTGAGGCTTCTGCATAAGCTTGTTTTTACTATTTTTGTGCACCCTTCACACAAGAGCTGGTCTGTTTTTCAACATAATGTACTTGCACAAGGTCCTGTCTCGACCTACATATAAAAGTAAAACTTACAATGTCACCTCGGACATGCCGTAACTGTGGTTTAAGTAAGACAAGCCCATATCCAATAGGCAAATGATCCTGTATCTTATCTTGTGTACAGTATATTTTGCTGCTCCAAAAAGATCAATGAATCCTGCTGCCATCTCGTGCCCTCTGAACTCCCGTCAGCAGTAGACAGTTCACTCAAAGACACTATTGCAACAACTCATATTCAATAGTGTTTGCAAGGGCTAAGCAATATGGGAAAAATGTGATGATTCCTCAGTCCTCAAGTATTTGTTAAGCTTCAGATCTGAATTCTCTCAAGGATCAAGGATTATCTTATCTTATCTTATCATTTACAATATGACCATTACTTGCAAAGAACCTTGTTTGAGGCCTCAAAAAATCTTTTATTTAGACCATCTATTTTCTTAGCCGGTCAATAAAACTGGCTGATAAAGACACTGACAGAAATACTTTCCGGTCCAGCTCGAGGGCTTTCTTTAATTAAAACCTTCAAATGAAATTTACGGAGCATTATAACAACCAACGTATTTCTTAGTGCTAAACATTCATACCTTTGGAGTTGAAGTATATTACACAGCTGGACCATATTTAAACATTGACCTATTTACAATAGGTTATTTATTATGTGGTAATATGATTATGTTGCTATCACTGTGTTTGATTGTGCAATCAAACACGCAAAAAGAGTTTTTTTATTAAGGTTTTAGAATTTTTCTGACAGCAACATTATAGCAATGCTTTTATTTTCTTGCTCTATTTACTATATGTTGGGTCTTCACTGTTGGTATAATTTTCTACATCTATTTTTGCACTTCAATCCCCTATACTGACCTTATGTTGGTCATTGTTTGATGACATGATTTCACTTTAGTCCTAAGAAGGGAAGTGATGAAACTCCTGAGCTGTTCCTTGGCAACAGCTGCCACTGCGATACGAAATCTTACTTTGTTTTTTATTAGTCGTGATTCGACCTGGAGCAAGAGGACCAACTGAACTGATGAAATTAGTCAGCAAACTGCACACTACTTAAAATGCTTTTTGTAAGTGGCATGCACTGAATACACCAAGATAGCAAATCTCCGGGCTGATTTGTTACACATTTCATTTATAGTTCTGGCTCTGATGTCATCAGTACAATATCTAACTGGAAAAGTGTTTGTTTATTACCATGTGATAAACAAACACATCTTTAGATGTGACTGGTGTACTGTTCAACATTTGGCATCGCACTTATTGCTCTGTTTAGTTCTTGTCAGCAAACTCACAAGACTTAAGTTAATTAATCCCATGGGCAATTCACTGCATCATTTTGAATTCTCTGGCGGCTTGTCTACCCCCATAAAATGATCTAATATCATAACTAAAAACAGCTTTAGAACACTGCACTATCGAATACAGTACGTTAAACAAGTACTGGCCATATTTCTGATACATTTAAGTTTTACTGTCAATGCCAGATAGCGCTTTCAGACATATATAATTTTGTAAATAATAACTCAACAGTGTTACAGAAAGCAAGTGGGGAAAAACTTGTAGCCCAGTATTCACATGCAATCGTTTTTTAGTGACTCACTGCTTGGTCTAGCAAATCATTAATCAACAAAGCGGTACATTACCTCTGCCTGTCTGTCTGCTTGTCCTGCTTTTATAGTCCCACTATGATCAGACTGGTCCCACACAAGCTCCCGTGAGATGCTGGGACATGTAGGCCTGGGACAGTCGACTGCACCCTCCCCCGCTAGCAGAGAGGAACAGGGATAATGAGCATAGAAAATGAGAATAAACAGCGTCCCAATAGGAGATCTTACTACTGTCTTGAAAAATCTTTGCTATGTCCAATAATCTGGACAGCCAGTCACTTCTTTGCTTCTACGCCTCTCTCTCTCTATCTCTTCTGCTTCCTGGATGTCACCGGTTTGCAGTGCATGAAGTAGGACACAGCCAGTCGTCAAGCTCCTGCATTTAAATACTGGGCTGGATGGTGTGTACCACGTGGCAGGAAGAAGGAGGGGCTGGTGGACAAACATTTCTCTCTCTTTTGTGCAGTGAAATGGAGGCGGCCCTGTGGCTGTAGTCCCACCCACTGGCTCCCACCTCCCACTCACTGTCAGCACAGCACTTATTGATAACAAAAACTGTGGTAGCTCCAAGCAGATTGGATTTGTAAAAAGTGGGGATTGACTTCATGACACTACTCTCAATTTATTTATTTTTTGTAGTTTTAGTCATAACATTAAGCAATTACATAAAGGGAAATATCTACTTTAGTTTAGCAAACTTGTATTTAGTCCATTTTAGTCTAGACATTAAATGTCTTTGCTCTAATGTGTCTCTATACCAGAGCAAAGACTAGGTAGCTACAACATGAGCGACATTGAAGTGTAGTCTAGATCAGTGTTTCCCGACTAGGAGTAGGCGGAGCCTTGGAGCTCTTGAAATTGAATCAAATTAACTATAGAAAATAACTGGACAACACCAACACTCGACTTAGAAAGGTGCTTCAAGTATAATACAAATCCTAAGGAGTATGCGAGACAATGATGTTTGCGAACCGCAGGTATAGATGTAGGTCTAGGAAGTTAGTGTGGCAACAGTTCTTTTTTACTCCTTCTATTCTGTCATTTGATAGAGGCCAGATGATTTTCTCAGTCCACACATTGACTACATAGTGTTTCTTAAACTTTCGTCACCAAGTACCACACAAAGAAATATTTCTTTGTGCAGTTGCTTTCCAAAAACAAGCAGGTCGACCCCAGATCTATAAAATGTTTATTCATGGTCTAGCTCTACTACATTTTATAGTTTTGATCCTTGTTTAGAAATATTCCGAATGTCACCCCTTGGGTTTTTGTGCGCACATAACTTCAAATAACCCTCACAGTGATATTGCATACATTGCATCAAACCACCCTGTGGTTCCAGGCTCTAACAGGCTGAAACACTGGTCCAGATCACAATGTATTGGTCGCTCTCTACGACTTTACAGGTGATGAGTGCTGAGTTCCAGACAATGCCAGATGGTACATAATGCAACCAAAGACTTCCTTCCTCTGTCACATGACTACAGCACACCACAAACTTGCAAAACCTGCATTCATAGCATATCTATCCTGTTTACTGCATGGATCAGATGCACCAACTGATTTGAACAGCAGACATTTCTGTTCAGTAAGAACACTGTTGAGTAAAAGATTAAAATTACAAGCAGCTTTGGCAACAGCGTTTGACAAAGAAGTAGGAACTACGTCTTTGTCAAATTTGAATGCATTGCAGACAGAGATGAGCCTTAAACTCAGTGCCATAGAAACAAACCTCTGTCAATGAAACACATTCAGTGGCATTTGGAGTGGATACAGTTGGTGAGAAAATATTGGTTAGGTTAGAGTCAAAGTATCTCACAGACACAATTCAAGTAGCTCTAAGGAGTAAAACAAAAAAGGTTTCTCTGAGACTCGATAGCCAGGGTATTTCACGAGACCAAAACTACTGATTACACAAAAAACAACGTGCAAACAGGGTCAGGGTCACATAAAAAGGCCCTCCCATGGATGAATGAGAACATTTGTAGTTTTAAGAAAAAATGCTGGAGGGCAGAGTGTCTGTGGACGGCCACTAAATTAGAGCTAAACAAATTCCATTTAAAAGACATGATGCTGGAACTGAATGAATTTATAAAGCAGGCTCGCTCAGCTTATTTTTCCAATCTTGTGTCAGGCAATAAGAAAAATCTTAATGTCTTATTTGACACCATTGAAAATCTTACTGGACCTTCGGCTCCTCTTGTGCCTGTGTAATCACATGAGGACTGTAACAACCTTTGTTGTTTTTTGTAAACAGAGTTCAAGGGTCAACATCAACAACATCAGGGCCAGTGTTAATCAGTGTTTGAGTTTTCCCCGGTGTCGTCTTGGTTTTCCTTGACTCCAGTCAGCCTATAGGATGTGAAGACCTTAATATGAAACTGTCTTCGAGCCCCGCTAACATTGTCCCAACACCTCTGTTGCTGAAAATGTTTGATATTGTCGGCCCTGTGGTAAAAAATAATGAACCTTCAGAACCTAAAAACTATAGGCCCATATCAAAGCTATCATTTATTTCCAAAATTTTGGAAGAAGTACTTGTTTGATACATTCCATTCTGGTTTTCGAAAATTACACTCCATTGAAACAGCTATATCAGCTTATCAAAGTTTCTAGTGATGTGATGATGGCAGCGGACTCTGGCCGCTACACAGTACTAGTACTTCTCAATTAGACTTTTGCTTTTGACACTGTGGATCACAGTATATTGATCAATTGGCTTCATAACAAGATGTGACTATCTGGATCTGTCCTCCAGTGGTTCTCTTAGCCTCTCAGCTGTGACCAATCTGTCCTGCGGAGTGGCACAAGGGTCAGTCTTGGATCCTGTTTTGTTTTTACTGTACATTTTGCAACTTGTTCAAATAATCGGTCACTTCAAGGATGTGTTGTATAATTTCAATGCCCAGTTGTATTGTTCTTTTAACGATGCTGAGTTCCATTGTTTGTCATTGTTCTTAGAGTGTGTGTCCTCCATCACAGACTCGCTGGCCACTAACTACTTGCAGATAAATTCAAACAAGACGGCAACACTGATCTTTGCTCCTGACCACAAGATCCCGCTGATCAAAGAGCACATATCTCATATCTCTTCAGTCTTGTCAGCTCTCTATTGGCTCCCTATAAAATTCAGGATTGATTCTAAGATTGTAGTGCTGACTTTCAGAGCCATAAATGGTCAGGCTGCACAGTACATCCAGGACCTTTTGAGCCTGTACTCCTCTCGCCGCATTCTTCGGTCCTCTGGCCAGAACCTGCTTGTAGTCCCCAAGACTCATTATAGGACCCAAGAGGACCTGTCATTTCAGTCTGTTGCCCCCAGATTGTGGAACGGCCTGCCCCTGTCTCTGGTTGTCTGACTAGTGAGCGCGAGAGCCACTATCCAGGATGAAACATCCAAGTACATCAAGGACAAGGCTCCAACAGATGACGTGCTCAGTGAATGTCTCAGACAATGGGGAACAGAAGATGAGGTGTTGGAGGTCCCGTCATGGGAGGATAAGCCCTTATACGGGATGTACCACCGAAACATAACTGAAGGGGCGGATGTCAAGAAATTCTACCAATGGTTAGACTAAAGGACAGCACAGAGGCACTCATCATGGCTGCACAGGAGCAGGCCTTGAGCACCAGAGCAATAGAGGCCCAGCCCAAGATCTACCACACCAGACAAGACCTCAGGTGTAGACTGTGCAAAGAGGCCCTTGAGACAATCCAGCACATAACTGTAGGGTGTAATATGCTGGCATAGTGTGCAGAATATGGGCTGGAAACCCCAAGGATAAAGTGGGAAACACCTCCAAAGGTGGTAGAGAATGATCCTGAGGGATTTCCAGATACAGACGGACAGAATGGTAATGAACCAACCGAACATTGTGGTGGTGGACAAAGAGCAGAGGAAAGCCGTTGTGGTCGACATTGCAATGCCAAGTGATTACAACATCAGGAAAAAGGAACACGAGAAACTAGAGAAAATTGGCACTTGGAGCAGTGACCCCGAAACTGGAGGAGTGCTGGATTTGGGTGGAACCCTCCATGCAACTATTACCTGTATAATAAGGAGAAGAGTTAGAGACAGGCCCTTTAATAATTAGTGATAGTAGCCATAACAAACATTTAGTTTTACAATTCGGAAATAAACTCAAATTGCACTCTTGTTTTGGTCTCTGAATACATCTGTTGTTGACATAACTCTCACTCACAATATTTGCTTCCCAGTGGAACATTCCCAAGACAATCAGTCGGGACAATAGCTCATCAACACCGAGGTATGTGAGTCCAAAAAATGTTCTTAAAACACGGCCTCAAAACAAACGGTGTGCCTGTGAGACAGCAGCAGGTTCACATGCATCCCCTCCGTTCCCAACTGCCCCTTCAGACGGCGATAACACTTCTAGTTTAGCCCTCATTATATCTGGCTAAAGCAAAGAGCAACATGGTGTTAACCGGTTGCAACATAATGGGAGCGCTCTGGCTCCTGCCAGAGGTGAAGATGATTTACCATTTGCATTTGAGTTCAACATCCAGGGAGGTTGCCGGCAGCAATAAAAAAACAATTAAAAGAGATTTTTTTTTTTTTCTGACAAGAATTCAGCTCACAGAAATGCAAATTTCACATTACTCGAGTCGTTTAACATTTAAAAAGACTTCTAAATAAATCTAAACATGCTTTATGCGTGATAAATACTTATAAAGAAGATTTTTGGGGGAGTTTCAAGAAATTATTTAAATTGTGGCATCCTAGTGATTCCTTAACTGCAACCATTAAAATCATTTTCAGCCCTTGTGGGAACGTTCAGAAAGAAAAGATGTCAAAGGCGGGTGCTTGTAGATTCTATGTTAGAATAAAGTGCCTTTAGTATTATTTGTTTAGTGCTGTTTGAAAGGATATCTTCCAATCAGTCCTCCTTTACCCAAACTCATGAAGAAGTAATGTAATGTTAGACTTAACCAGAGAAACAAACGTTTAATAGTAAGTGTGTCCATAAATTAATTCGTGGTGGGACTCGATTAAACATTTTTAATCTAGTCAATTATGGCCTTTGTAATTAATTAATCGCAATTAATCACATTTAATTAATTTATTTATTTAGAAGTTGTATTTATTTTTTAGAGGTATATTTTAGATGCTTCTTTTTTTTTTTCTGCATTGAACTCATCTGAAGTGGAGATGTGAGGCCTGTGTAAACATTTCAAACATTTTTGGGGAATTATCTTTTTAAATAGGTTTATGTCGGCGCTTAACTGTGTGAATAAACAAGTTTAACAGTCAAATTGTGATTAAATTTCGTTTAATATTTTTAATCGCACTAAACCTTATGTAATGAATTAATCGTAATTCAGCGAAAAAAGTCCCGGCCCTAAAATGAATACATTTACTCAGAAGACACGATAGAGTAACCACCTCTGAATATTCCAGTCATAAATGTGTCATGAATGTGTGTTAAAGCAAAAGGGCGCACCTGCAGCGGAGATACCGTTTATGGCAGGGTGTAGAAGGGTGTGGTGTGGCGTAACAATGATAACAATGACAA
Organism: Gobius niger; assembly: GCF_951799975.1. Lineage (NCBI taxonomy): Eukaryota > Metazoa > Chordata > Actinopteri > Gobiiformes > Gobiidae > Gobius > Gobius niger. Next base: position 21,363,506 of record NC_136871.1, read on the forward strand.
AAAATAAGAAGATGTTGTAACTCTGATGTACTTGCAGAATGTTCACAATCAAAGAGCACCAATAATCACAATCAAAACAACCTCGCAATTCGAAGGGTTAACAATATTTAGTTAATATTTAAGCAGTACAAAAATGTATGTTTAAATATTCTCAAAGCAGTACAATGCATAGATGAAAATATCCTGTCTCCATGGGGCTCAGTTAAAACCTGTTAAGGGTGAACAGTAGTTTGAACCTCTAGGAACATGTTCGGAAATGCATGTGTGTGCTTGTTTTAGTTTTGCCATTCATATTTCAGTCTTGTCTGAAATGTTAATGCTCGAGCCTCCTGGACATGAACTAAATTAGATCTTACATAATTTGAAAATTATTTGACTTTCTTTTATCTTCATCTTTTTAAATTGTGTCATTGTAGTAGTTCATATAGAGAAAGAGGATGTTCTTGTAATGTTGCGTAACTTTGCCATTATGTATGATGTTTCTTACAGTTATCTAATGATTGTGCTGAGATTCCTAACTTGTTAACATACGAAACTCCAAAGCAGAGTACTCGGGTGCCGCACTGGAGCTGAAGAGGGGGGCGTTACTTCAGTGTTGGCCTGTCACAAGTGTCACGGCTCCGCAGGACATAGAGGAGGAGGGTGGAGAGGCATGCACAGGGGTTTGCTGGCTCTGCAAAATGAAGTCCATAGGGCACAAATGCATGTTCACCTACACTGTGCATATGTACATAGAGGGAAGCAAGACAAGCCACTTGCAACATTGCATAATGGTTGACTGAGGAAACCGTAAAACATCGTGGGTGCTCAGCAAAATATGGATGAAAAAGTAAGAAACTTCAGTTCAGTCTGATTTCAACATTATGTACATTTAAAAAAAACGACGTTAGTCAGGACGTCATCCATATCAAACAATGCGTATGGCACCAGTCAGTGTCAAATGTTGTACGTATAGTTTTCTCAGAGGAAGCCTACTGCTCATTGCACCGTGTACAACTATTATGAACAAAAGTTTTAGAGCTGTGCAATAAATTGAATAGTGAATAAAACTATGGTCGATTTCAATTATCGGCTTGGGGCCTTTTTAATCGACAGGCCTACACAGCCAACCATGTGGCAGTAACAAAAGGGTTTTTTTTGGAGAAGAATTCGGACTTGAACGGAATAAAATGGAAAATGGAAGTTAACTGGGACTGCGTGGAAAGCTTTTTTTTAAAGTTATGGTTTATTGTAAAAGGTCTATCTTGGGCATGTTCATGTACCACATTACTAAAAGACAAATGTATCTGTCTTAACAATTAAAAGATTATGTTAAATTAAAAATACTGCATAAATGCTGTGTTTGCCATTTAGAATGTACAACTGTGACCTATGCCTCAAGAACAAATTAACACCCCTTTAGGGACAGGTATATTCTCTTCAAGCTGCCACAGCCCAAGACATGGGGCTGGAAACAGGCATACATATTCCTGTATATATCGAATGACTGGCACTGAATTATTTCTGCAGAAAATTTACTGAGCAATCAATATAACACTCATCAAAGCAGGCCAGCCTCTCACCAAAGATAGGGCTTTATCAGATAATCATTTCTTGGAGCTTGGATGCACCCATGTCAAAATGTCATTTGAAAGACTGGCTTATTTCTAGTAAAAAGCTAGTCACACACGAAAAAGGTAAAACTTTTTTTTATATATAATTTGTATTTTTAATACTTTAATAATTTGTACTTTTAATATTTTGTTTATTTTCTTCACAGCGACTCGATCAGTTAAAAAAAATCCCATGCGTTCGGCTAATGATTTGAGAATGGAGCAGGACGCAAAAAACATTTTGAGGCACCAAAACTGGTTTGGTCAGGAAAAGTACGAGACCGCATGGTGACTGGGAGTGCAGGGGGCTCAGTCAAGCGGCTAATTGAGAGGACTTAGATGACTGCATCGATGGAGAGGCTCTAACTTATTTATTACTGCAGCAGCACTCACAGGCTTCCTCAGCAAATAACAGTGGTCTGTCAGTGAGAATTACTGCCCAGCATCTTCTGCAGTGTCGCTCTATCGCCAGTTCTTTCGCTGTGTTTTCCAACCAGGGCTGTAGGGACTCCTGAGGGTGTGCAAGCACTTAGCATTGGGTAATTATTTCATTTAAAAAGAAGGGGAAACTAGTGTTTGAACCATAGACTATATACTATTTGCAAAATCAATTAAAAGATATTTAGCTGTGGGAAAAAAAGTGCTAGTTTGTTATCATTTTAGCTTTAATTTAAACACATCATATTGTCTTTTCACAACTAAAAAGAAGTTTTAGTGAATCAGTTTCTAAATAATCCAAAGAAAACTCGGAGTTTAAATGAAAGGTCCAAGAAGTAAAGATTCACTATGAAGTATAAGTAACCTAAACTAACTCATTTATAAGCACACTGTGTATTTATGGTTTGGAAAAAAATATACCTTGACTATTATTAGGTTGAACACCCAAAAATATTATACATTATTTTGTCATGATCACTCACCCCCATTTACCGTTTGTGTTTGGCTTCAGAAAGTGTATCTCACATACGCACAATAACTGTTTTATGTAACAAATAGAAGAAGAAAAAAAACACTTAAACAGTCAAACCTTCCAAAAGAAGATTGTTAGTTTCTGGAGTGACGTTTCAAAGTGAAGTCACTTTAGCAGGGTATCCTCCAACAGAGGGAGGTCATGTTGAAGATAACACTATATCAGTCTTCTCTGTTGCCTAAACAAAACGATAAGCAGTCACAGTGACAGCAGAAGACCATGGCTTCAGGGCAATGCTTCCCTCCACACTCTCCTTTTATAAATATTTGCAAGTATCTGTCAAGCCTAAAATGGAAGCGAATTCTAAACTTGGCTGACCAATGAACTGAAATGAGCATAGCTTTGTATGAAAAGAAAATAATGAATGACTTACATGCATTATTGCAATAATGAGAGCAGTACACAGCACATCAAAGCAGTATGTTATCCATATTATATTCACGTTTTCAGTAGTGCCTATGTTAGAGTTCACACTGCACCCTGTAGGCTACTTACCAGAGTTTGTGGGGATCTGCAGGCTTGCCCTCTTGCGAAAAGGGGGGCTTGGTTTTGTCTTTGCTTGTCCATTCGTAGAGCTTGACATCTTGGTATCTGTCTCTTGGCTTTTGGAGCAGAACCAGTGAGCTCTTGGTAGTGTCCAGCTAAGGGACAGAGGAGCAGCTCTCAACCCAGAACAGTGCCGGATGGCTGGATGGTGGGACAGAGCGACCCATATGCACAGCTGGCCCCTCCTCCCATCCACCAGCGGTTCAGAGCGTGTGGAGTATGACGATAAGCTCACAGGAAACCCTTGGTCTCTCTCTCCGCTGTGGGGGGCCAGCTTCCTCAGTCGTCGTAGCAACCAGGGTGCAGGTCTTGTGAAGTGCGAGTGAGGAAAAGCGGCTACACTGGGAAGCATGGCAGAAGAGTGTGACCAGCATGACAGACCCACTACACACCAGCTGAGCAGCAAGGTGCGTGAAGGACAAAAGTAGTTTCCACTGTACTAAAAATAGAGCATTAGACACACCAGATATCATAAGAATGTGTAATGAAGAATATGTAAACAACCCGAGTCCAGATGGGCCACAAATGACAGAAAGGGCCAAAGAAGAGGATCAGTTTTGCACAAACACCCAAACGTATGCTTTGGCTGAAGAAAGATCTACCAATATTTTTTACAGCAAACATCAGGGAGACCCACAGTGCACGCAGAAGAGCATAGACGGAGCGAGACTGCAACAGATGACCAGGCCTTAGCCATCCAGAGGGAGCAGTGATATATGGGTCATTTTCAGATAACTTTGACATGCAGTGCATAAGGTTCTTTGTATGTTTTTTCTTTCTTAACATAACACGATAGATACAATTTAGTAGCCTACATTGTAAGTGTGTAGTTGAATAGCTTATGTCCAGTCAAAACCTTAAAATCTGGTTAATATCTCCACCTAGTGGTATAATGACGAATTGGTTGCTTTGCACCTTTTTTTTAAAATTTCAATTACCGTTAAAAATCAAAGACAAAAAAAGGATGGCAGCCATTTTTCTGGCTGTAATAGTTTATATGACGCATAGGTGTAGATATTTTATATTTATATATATTTTGTTATCTTTCACTAACATATAATAAGTCCTTTTTATAAACAGGTTATGGTAACGTTTGATTAACTATGTTAACAACTCTCAGCGCAGATTGGGTTAATTTTAAATTAAAGATGAAATCCATGGTTGTGTTGGTCATGTTGGACATGGGGACAGTAAAGTGAACTCACCCCCGACTTTCAGCGCAGTCTGGATGAGCTTCAGCCGAACACGAGGCCTCCACGATCCTTGAGAAGCAACTCAATAAAAACGGGGTAAATTTGCACTAACGCTGTTTTACTTGTATGTATTATATTGGTACACACACTTAGCTCAATTAATATTGTATTCATATTTCTAGTCTACCTTCATATTTCTAGGTAGACTAGAGATATGAATAAAAATGAGAAGAAGGGGTGAAAAAAAGTACCGCATTTGATTTTTTTTGCAAACCCGTGATGGCAGCTGCTGGATAGTGAACGTTACTGATTATAAGCCAGCTGGCCTTTAATGCAAGTCTACTCACCACTGCATAACATTATCTTTGAAATAAAAGTTTAAGCTAACACACGGTACACCTACTTCTTCAATATTACAGCGAGGTTGTGGGAACCAAGGGTGCTGTGAATGCTGCAGCAGCCTCTAGTGGATAGTTTGTGCATTGCAGGCAATACAAAATTAATAGGAAATAAGCACAGAAAAAGCCTTTTAGGGTGCAATTTCGTCTCTCACCACCCTCTAAACCAGGGGTCACCAACCTTATTTCAGCTGAGGGCTACTTTAAGAGCATTAAGTTGTTCGAGGGCTACCAGTTAAAAACAAATCCTAAAGACTTAAACACACTGTTCACTTATAGGATATTGACCCCATATTATATTAAAATAGCTTTATTTTAAACTCATACTGAGTCACAAGAACCGAAATAACTGTAATTTTAAGAATTAGATTCAAGAAAATTAAGTGTTTTACACTTTAGAAAAAGTCCTGAGGGCTACTGGACATGCCCCAAAGGGCCCCTGGGTGCCCGCGGGCACCACGTTGGTGACCCCTGCTCTAAACAAAATATATCTCAAAGGCTCTGCATTACAGTACTGTTTCACAGTAGTTGTAATAAGTTAACGTTGCCAAAGTTAACTAATAGTCTATACCAAGCAGGCTTATCTCGGCAGTAAACACAGTAGCACAGTGGTTAATGCTTTTGCTTCACATCTAGACCATGTTACTGACTTAACTTTAATAGAACAAGAACATAAAAAAAACATTTATGCAGCTGATCCTCTTTTTCAGCTACACTTTTTTTCTGCATGCCATCTTTTTTATTTTATTTATTTTATTGTTTTATTAAATGGTGAAAGTAAAGTTACATACACTTATGCCAGGGGTTAAAAACTGTAGCTACGTAGACGAATTGTTTTGCTTAAAGGCACTATACCTGACTTAGTGGAAGAAATTTTGTTTAGTCCTCCTTCAGTACATTGTAAACTCAGACATTTGTGGGAAAAACACTGTCCATATAATATAATATAGATTTAACATAGGCGATATGCTAGAAAAGTTAGTGAAGAGTTTGAACCACAACTAGCATATTAATTTAGTAGCTTCCTTTTTCACTGTTTGCATTTTTTTTTAAATCTGAAAAAGGACATGAATGCTTAATGTAGCCTGTATCGTAATTGAAGCATTTAATCATAAATGAGACTGTCTTGCCCATTCCATGTTACATTTTAGCATTTACCTATAATTAGACAAAGATGAGTCTAAAGTGTATTTTAAGAAAGGAGAGACGTGGTGTCTTGCTGTTTTGCAGGCTCCTCCTCTCTCCCACCATGACACAAAGAAATGTCACTAGGTAATAATTGCCATGGGGATGGCAGAGAAGTCAGTGAAGCTGGGGGCGTTTGATGGAGGTCCATCTCTAAAGTGTGAGGCCTGTGGTGCACTCTTCACTAAAGGCCTACAACAGTATGGCTTTGGCTGAGCAACGTCCTGTCATCAACAATTAACTATGACAGAGAAGCATCAGTGTGCGTACTTACAAACAAAGAAACCTTTTTATTACATCGCACCACTTACTCAGTTTAATCCATATCCTGAATGTGCACACATCCATGTCATCGAAGAACAATGAAAGCCATTCTGTCTTTAGGGCACAGCTTATAAATCAAATGAAAAACCTAACACAAGCATTATAGTCACAGTTTATAATATTTAGACGAATGATCAGAAATATCAACATCATTGTTGTTTTTGTATTCAAAATTCTCAGTTTGATAAAAATAGCTTTAAAACCCTGTTTCCATGGTAAAAAATCCTTTCTGTAGAACATGTCCATTGCACTTGAATGATGCCTATCGTTTTTATAAATGATGTGCTGGAATCATTGCAGTGCCCCTGATTAAACACTCTCTGGAGAAGCACAGTAAACAATGAACAGTAAAGTATACAAAACCAACAGCTGTTCCTGCTGACAACTTGTAGTGAACCACTATGTCATGACTCACAAAACAAAAATATGTTCTTTAGAGGCACATAAAGTCAGAATTGATTGAATATTCACAAAAAGCACAATAAAATGCATGATAGGAATGGATTGTACTGAATAGAACACTGGTGTTGGTATAACAGATATTACAATGCAGAATGGCTGAAAAGCGACTCAAAAAATGACCTGAAGGTGTAAACCAGGTCCACTTTGAGTAAGTATTTCAAACTGTTTACGATCTGTAAACAGTTTTACCTATTGTCAAATAGCATTTGGCAGAAGGGACAATGGGTGTCCCATTGAGTCCAAGCCAACTAAAGATGCAGTAGGTTATAACAGGTAAATGTTGATTTTAATTAATAATTATTGCTTTTATGTTTTAATTTCATTGCGAAATTTCTACTCACTTTTACTACATCAAAAGCGTCCACATTAATCCGAAATGTAAAATACAATAACTGTTTTGCACATGGAATAACACAGGGAAATTGTTACACTACATATCTGCAATCACATTCATTTTTGTTTTGTATTAGAGCAAATGTCACGTTTTCAACCGTTTTAATGTAAACTTACTGACTTCCTGTTCCTGTCACAAAATCACATATCTGAAACATATTAACATTCACTGAGTAGTAACTTCCTGTACAGAGCTGAGTGATGTATGAAAGGCCATCAGAAAAACAACACAAACATGGTAAATCCCTGTTTCACTGTTAAAATGCATACAAAAGCTTTATATGGTCTGCGCTTGATGTTTTAAAGTCCCTAGTAGCAAAGTGCATCTCAGAGTTAGTTTAAACTACAATCTACCTGCTCGGTAGTATTAACATTATAAAGCAACACTTGAAACATTTTATCTGAAGACTTCTTCTGAAAAATACAGATTCTATTTTAAAAGCTCAGTTTTCTGTATATATATGATTGTTCTTTACTTGATCACTCTCAATAAACTCTGAGGTCTCTTCTGCAATTTGTCCAGGAATGCGGAAGTCTACAGGGAATGGCTGAGGAGGCTCTGGGAGCGGCGCCTGAGCCGCAGGACCACAGCCCTCTCCTTTAGGACTCGAGGTGCTGTGAGAGTTTTGAGGATCCGTGTTACATCCTGTGCCCTGAAGAAACTGCAGGAAGTTCTCCTCTATGGACCCATCCCGACTGGGCAGTCTCTCCTCCATCTCTACCCCTGCACGCCGAAAAAGACAGGGCAGGTGCTTGCCCAGCTCTTCTCTGATCTGCCGGTTGAGACAGCCATAGAAGAAGGGGTTGGATGTAAAACAGAAGTAGCCTATCCAGGTGACAATCTCCTCCAGAGAGGCAAGTGCAGCCGGGGGGCTGGAAGCCAGAGCTGAGTACAGATGGAAGGAGAAGTATGGCAGCCAGCAGCACAGAAATTGCCCCCCCACAGCTGCCAGGACTGCTGCTGCCTTCCCCCCTCCGAAAGGCCGCTGAGGGGTGGCTCTGCCGGTCCCTGTGCCTGTTCCAGAGCTGGTGACCATTGTGGAGCGACTGCTCAGGGACTCAGACCTCTGACGACGAGGTGTGTCCATCCAGGTCGGCAGAGGCCCATGATGCATTGCTGCGACTCGAGCCACTTTGAACATATTGCAGTACACAACAAGAATGACCAGAAGTGGACACAGGAAGTAAACAAGTGTAAATAGAACCATGAAGGCCAAGCGGTTGGATCCTCCGCCAGTCCAGTGTAGAGAGCAGCGCCTGTGGCCCTGGGATTGGGCAGGTGGGACAGCACTGCCTCCTCCTGCCCCCACTCCTCCACTTTCCAGCAGAGGAGCTCTTCCTCCCTGTAGGAACCAGGCAATGAGTGGCAGCGCAGACATAACAAGAGCCTTTACCCAGATGCCCACCAGCACTGAGGCCACTAGGCCGACCGTCATCTTCACTTCATAACGCATTGGGTGTATGATGTAGTAGTAACGCTCCACATTGATGACAGAAATAGACAGTATGACAGCGCTGACCAGGCACACACTGAGGAAGAGGTAGCTCCGACACAGAGCCTCCCCGAAGAAGGCCCGGCTTGAGAGCATGCCCAAAGGCATGAGCACCAGGGCTGCCAGCAGGTCCACCAAGCACAAGTGAAAGACAAAGGCAAACTTATGGAGCTGTGGGGCCTTGGCAATGACCGCCATGACGGCTACATTACCCACAACCGCCACCAAGTCCATCAGCAGCATGGCCCCCAAAGCAAAAGCCTGGGACACAGCCCAGCCTTCAGCCAGAGCGGAGGCAGACATGTTGGACCACGGAGGGGACTGGGAGGAGTTCCACAACAACTCCATTGAAGGGCGGGATGAGGCAAGCAGGCGGGACAGCTCACAGGCCCATCACCCATCCTTCCGCGTCAGGAAGAACAACAGAAAACAGCGGCATAAAACAAGGTCAGGAGGCAGTGTGAAGTCCAGAGGTGAGTGACTGAGTGCTGTGATCCATATCCATCACTCTAAAGAAAGGAAGCAGACACATCACACAAAACCTTAGTGTATTACATATTATAGATTTATTTCATTTGGCAGCCACAACCGCAGGATAAATGTTGGTCTATTGAGTTCTTTCATGCAAGGTCTTGTGTTTACATCTAGTCTGCAGCATATTGACCAAGTTGACCGAGACCCAGAGACCCAGAGCCCTGGCTCTGACAATTTGCTGACTGTCCTTCCCTGTTCTTCATCCCCTTTCAATATGTGCTGTCCTAACCAACACATTTTACGGGCCCAAAGAAAAAATCCTTTCTCGTAGTGCATTCAGATAGAGGTACTCATTATTACATTTCTAGCAAACATCCTATGATTGTTGGAAGGAAAGGAGAATAAACTCTTGATCCTATTGCGGATAACATAACCCTCACAGTGACTTTATCAGATTTGATTCATGGCTCTTATGTTGTACATGCACTCTTTAAATTTAAGTTGAGTATGTATACAATGTGCGCTGTATATCTTGGCCTTGTCATTATGTGCGTGTATTGGATGGATTTGCCTGAGGGTAAGAGGCAAGTACAACAATTGGCTGTAAGTATAAGGAGAAATAGGACATAGAAAAGATTAGACTAGTGATTTATGCTTGTGCTATATGCTGCTCTGAAATCGTTCAATCCCAGTTTTAACCAAAGCTGTGTTGTCTGTGTCGCCTGCTTGCAGTAACCTCTCCCATCACCTGCTTTTTCTGAACATAGGCACTCCCAATTCCCTCTAACCCTCCTGCCTGGTTTAGTCATACCTACCTACCGCCTACTTATTTATATATCAATAATTATTATGCTACACCCACTGTCAAAAGCTGGGCCCATGCTTTCTGTCACACAGCCTGAACTTAGGGTTTTGACATCAACAACACATAAATGGAAATGGAGAAAAACATGTACCTGATCCAAAAGTATTCCCTGATGCTGTTGTCTCTTGCTTTGGTCTCTGGAGATGTAAAATTGGTAGCTTTCACTGCTGAGGCACACAGTGGGCATCAATCAGTGTAACTTGAAAACATAGTGTTCCTGTAGGCACTCCTTGATGTCCCACTTGCATTCTCCCTCCAGATGATGACAAAGGCGGCAGACATTTTCACTGAAGAGACGGTGCTGCTGATGCTAAAATGCTTGCAAAAACACACCAGCTCAGCCTCTGCTTTCCTCCACACTCTGTGACTGCAGAGGAGAAGCAGGAGGCTGCGAGGAGCACCCGCCGCCACCTCCGCAGGGTCCTAGTTCCCCACCAGGTAACATGTTATCCTTTGCTTCTGAGGCATATTTTCTACGTAGTTTGAATGGAAAATGTGCCGTATGGGGCAGTAGTCTTTAGTATGGGGTTGTGACTACAAAAGGTTGAGGACAACTCATATAAATGACTGCCAGTATTTTAAGGGCACACATTTGGGCAGTGGATAGTCCTTTTGCCTCTTATTGGCCCTAGTTAATAATTGTCCATCTATTTGTTATCAGTATGTCTTATTGAGGTGTTCCAGATTTTAAGGATTTATGGATTTGTTTTGGATAGGGCAGAGTGCAATTTAATTAAATGTCAGCCTGCCCAAATTATATTAAACTTAATAACATAAACATAACATAACATCAATTTCACTCTTATATTACTGTTGTTGTAAATATGCATGTGATGTATGTTGGGGCTTTTATAATACGGTAAGAAATCAAAAGGGAAAGCAAATGCTGTCTTTAATTTAAAGAAGACAGAATTTAAAGGGAACATAAATCTATCTTGAAAGACAACCTGTCAAGTGCGTGTGCAAGTATATGGGAAGGTCAGTGAGCAGGCATCAAGATACAGCAAGAAATAGTGCTATGGGAAACAATATACAAGCAGGGGCTAAAAACTAACTTCCTCAGGCCCTATGAGTGACCCCTGACTCCTTTTGCACTGACAGAAGTTGCCTTAAACACGTGTGCTCATACTTTACTCTACGAATGATTGTGGTAATCTTTCTGAGGCCCGATACAGATGCATGACTGTCGACGGTCAACGATTTCATGTGGACCCAGTACATACTAAACACAGCAGTAGTAGTACATTTTCAGGTATTGTATTCTCAATTACTGACTCATTTTCGATGCTTATTCAACACTAACACATATCAGAAATCAAAATCTCAGGTTAGCTGTGTGGGATCTGATGCGCTGCTTTAGTCTCATCTCTGTATGCACTCACTCATAGTTCCACCTGTGTGTCTCTAATTGTGTATATCAGGTGTTGATTCATGCCAAAAATAGCTCTGTTGGCTGTACCAATCACTGATATCGCAAATACAATGGTTTCTATGGCAACTGTGAAAATAGACACTACATTCGCACTCTGAAATAGCAAAAAGGGATGGTGGATTCTGCGCTAACCCCAGAGAGCCTCCCTGCCAATAATAACGAGTGTAAATTTGGATCGCTGCAAATATCAAGGTGGATTAAACATGCCTCAGCAGCCTACACAAGCCTCGATCCATGTTTAAAAAGCTCTATTGTACAAATGACATGTGCATTACCAGTACATTACACAAACACATGCATCAGATCTCTGTGCTAATGTATAAAATAAGTGCGTTTGAAATGCAGTGACGTACTGCGGATAAAGGGCAAAGAAGTGAATGAATGTTGCCTTGGAGACTCTGAGGAGAGGAAGGTTGATGCTGCTGTTAAACAGCAGCACATACAGCAAATCACTGCATGCATTATGAGGACATGTTGTGTACATGTGTCAAGGTCTTGTTAGCTAGATTGAATTGCAAAAAATGTTGTAATGAGGTACAAAGTCTATGTTGTCTGAGGTCAAGTAGGTCAAAAGTAAGATAAAACTGCATTAAGATTAATAATTTGATTATTTTTGTTTTGTTGACATGGCTCTATATTTAGCTAATTCTGTAAAGAATTATTAGTTATTATTGATTTATTTATTGTATCAGGGTTGCACTGGACTTTCTGATTTTGCCAGGCTACGACTTCCCGTTAGCATGTAGGGTGGGCTACAGTATGATGGAAAGATGTTGGTGGTGCACTTAATTGTAGATACTGTATGCCTTTGACGGTAGAATTGCATTTAAGAGTAATAACTGACAACACGCACGGCAATCACTAGTTTGTGAAAAATTAAAAGATGCTTTTTGGACTAATCATCGGACATACGGCCATAATTGTGACTAATAAGAATCTGAGTCATTGACATGTTTTATCACATTTCTGTTGAGATGCTGTGATATGGCTGTCACATGACAGTGGGTCACAACATATGGTTGCAGGCTGTAAGCTTTTGTAAACATTACTTCAACTGCAGAGTTAAAACAAACAGTGAGGTGTAGCCAGATGGTGGCAGTGCAGGCACTGTGTTCAAAGCGTAACAGACAGCTGCTGTTTTGATAGTCTACTCTTCTTACAATACCTTAAGGTACTTTGCCTCTGATAGGGGAATGGTCTTTTGAAACTCCATGCTTTGTATTCTGTGACTCAATATAAGACAAAGAGAAACATGACAGGGCAGCATTTTCTTTTTTAATTGGTGAGTTACAGTACTTTAAACACATCATGCCCGTCAGAGAGCAACTAATGCTTCTATGAATGTTTTGTATACCTTTATTGTATGTATTTTAACATACTTTAAGAAAATTTGTTTGTCCTTATACTTTACCAAATGAAGGGGCTGGAGAGCTACTGGTAGCTCCTACTGGTTGAAGATTGTTGATCTAACTATTATTTACATATATAAAAATTACCTAAGCAACACCATGTCCAGACTTTCGTGTGCTACAGATGAAATTTGAAACAGTCATTAATATTACATGAGCCGCCCTCACATTTCATAACAGCCAGTTGCCCCGCATGTCACCACGACCTGTCAGCAACAATGTAGCTCATCATCACAAGCACTTACTAATGCTCAAACAAAACACTCAATAACCATCATTTGCTTATATTCAACAGCTGACAGGACAGTGTCTGTAGAGGCAGATCTCATTTAGCTGATGGGACATCCCGGGTCAGCAGTGCATCTCATTTATAATGCAAAAGAGAGCTGTAAATCTCCTGAGACAGGGGCCTGTCCATGCGCAGCCCAAATACACACACGGCCTGACACCTGACACTGTGGTTGTTCTGTACACGACATGTAAACAGGCGGCGGTGACACAATGAGGCATGTCTGAATCCAATAGCACGCTGTATAAAGCAGCAAATACTACATGCAGTCAGCCTCAGATGCCCAGGAAAAAGGGAAAACATTTATTTTGTTCAGACTATATTTTGTTCAGACTATATAAGGGCTTTTGAATATCCATTGTTAAATGTGTGAATCTGTGAAAATAAGGCCTAAGGATAATTTTTCATTTCATTTTTCAAAATTCTTTTTTATAGCCTATAGCAAGCACACACTGTTTACTTCTAATTCACATGGTGGTTGCTGTTGTTGTTTTTGTTATGTGAATGGTATGTAACTTCTATGTAACCTTTCTTTACTGAATCCTTCGTCCCTTTATCAGGCTTTAATTACAACCACATGTTGGCCTTTCTAACCTCCTCTCTCGTCGACGCTTCCGCACGGTTTTCACTTTCCTGCTTTTGTGCCTTAATCAAGTTTGGTGGTGCCGAGATTAAGGACTAGTAGGCGACTAGTTGCTCAGACAGAATCCACGTTTACAGCAACAACTGCCTATATCCGCCCCTCACAATTGGAAGAGACCTGATGCACTGTATGAGGTACAGCTACTTGTAAATCTTTAGTAACCTTGACACTTGGCTGTAGATCTACCTGCCATTTAAACTTCATCTCATGATTCACTAGGTCATTTTGATTTGTTTGTGTCCTTGAAGTGGCCATTTGACCTAATCATTATAAATCTGATTTACTTCACATCATATCGGCAGATTTTTAATCCTGCTTTAATCTTGCTCTGTCACGTTAAGATGTCGGTTATTTACATTTACCTGGTCTGAGTCTGTTTTTGTATTGCTATAAGACTGTGTGTAAGTTGTGATTAAGAGCTACTGTAACTACCCCACATTGTTTATGTTTGGGAGTGGGACAGGATTTTTAGTCTGGGCACTGTATCCATCTCGTTTCATTTCTGGACAGCTTTTAACCTTCTTTAGTTGGTCAAGATGTGTCCTTATTTTTGTTTGTTCTTCTTGGAAATCAACATGTTATGAACCAACAAGTCTTCTTTACTCAGCTTTCATCTCTGCGCTCTTCTTATTGATCGCTTTCAACCAACAGCCTCTGGACTTAATGCACATCACGTCTTGATGTGTTTAGCTCGTCCTTCACCGCAGCGGCATCATGATGCCCATCTATCACTGTGGAGCTAATGGGAAACTGCTTTGGCACTAGGTAATATGAGTGTCAAACCAGGCCATTCATATGTGTTTTATTCATTTATGAAAGGTGTGGTAAAAGGACGCTGAAAGGCAGCTTGCTTCTGTTGTGATATGAGGTGCACGTGTGAGCTGGTACTGGGACATGCTCCATGTGTGCGGAGAGAGCGCAGGAGAGAGCGCAGGAGAGAGAGGGTGCCGCTGCTCAGATCAGCTGTCAGAGGCGCGCGTTTCCTGAGCAGGGCAAACCGCAGCCTGTCTCTTCCGGTCACTTACAGTAGGCGTAGGAGCGGACAGTAGAAGTGCCTCTCGCCTCGATGGGAGACCCGGGAGACCACATTGGTTGTTTGCCGCTCTTCACGTGAGGAATCGGGTGGTCCCGCGCTGCCACTAAAGGTAAACCGCAGACAAGTGGTGAGCAATGGGACAGATGGATCTACGTAACTTTCAGGCTTGGGTGAATATTAAGCTAGCCCATTTTTTTCAACATTTTTTTTAAAGGGATGAGTGTTGTTTTTTTTTGCATGGTGTTTCTTACGGCGGCTGCAAGCCCTCGGGAATGAGTCACTTGCGCATCGCATTTGTGCCATGTCCATGGCTGAAGTGATAACAAGGCCTTATTTGCATTCGCTAATTGATTCTGGATTTCGGGAAGCCTATCCTATTACAATATAAAATCATATATACAGTGGGGGAAAAAAGTATTTGGTCAGTTTCACATAGACATTGTATTGGATTTTGGCCAAATACTTTTTTCCCCCACTGTAAATGCACTTTTTCATGATATTCTAATTATATGACGAGCACCTATATCATTTCAAGAGTAATTTTGTTCTTTGTTACGAGATATGTGAATTTGGTGTTCTGTGTCACCTTACAGCTCCATGCCTCTGCAGCCCTTCATGGAGGACTAACTTAAACTCCAGTGAAGATGGGGAAGTCCTGCTGTATTGACCATGATGCCTCTATAGTGCTTCTCAGGAAGAATTACTTTGTTATTTTGGTCTCTCTGATAATACTGCTCCCTTCAGTCGATACTCAGTACTTTGCAACTCCTTTGGACTGCAGAAAGACATGTGTTTGTGCCAGTAACATCATCAGCTGCCCCAAAATGAACTTGACCCATATCCCCACGGAGCTCCCCACATTTACTGCTGTTTTGGACCTCAGCTTTAACTCCATTAGTCGCCTGAAGGCAGACTGGACACCTGACAGATTGGGGCGTCTGCACACGCTGCAGCTAAGCCACAATGGGCTAAACTTCCTTTCTACAGAGGCCTTTGTGTATGTGACTCGGCTGCGCCTCCTGGACCTGTCCTCCAACAGCCTAAAGCAGCTAGATGAATATATCTTTCAGCCTCTGGAGCATCTTGAGGTGCTGCTCCTTTACAATAACAGAATTGCTCAGATTGACCGTTCTGCCTTTGCCGGCCTCATGAGTCTGCAGAAACTATACATGAGCAACAACCAGGTGTCCCGCTTCCCTCTGGAGCTGGTCAAAGAGCGCAGCCGACTAGAGACACTCAAACTGCTGGACTTGTCTGGGAACAAGATCAAAACTCTGCCTCTGAATGAGCTGCAGGAGCTGCCTGCCTGGATCAAAAATGGCCTCTACTTCCACAGCAATCCTGTGCCCTGCAGCTGTGAGCTGTATGACCTGGTGGCCCGCTGGTTCAACATGGAGTTCAGCTCAGCAACTGACTACAAGACAGAGCACATCTGCGTTCTCCCCGGCTCAGCCAAAGATAAGATGGCCATCATGGATTTGAACAAGATCTACCTGAACTGCAGTGAGGTGTCAGTGATGAAAAGAGACTCCTTCCTGGAGCAGTTTCTGGTTCTAGATTGTGACACTCGACAGAAGAATGTGATCAAGAGCTGGGCACTTCCCGGGAATATCCCGTTGCCCCCAGCTCATGAAACAGCTATAGTGCTTCATGATGGGAGCCTGCAGATTGGCCCACTGACAGCAGACGACTCTGGTATTTACACCTGCTACGCCACTGGAGATGCCTTCAATGAGACCCTATATGTGACTGTAGCAGTGTACAACGGCACTTTGAGCGGAGGACTGGAAAACCTGAAGACTGCATACACCACTCTGGTGGGCTGCCTGATCACTGTGGTCATGGTGCTCATTTACCTGTACCTCACACCATGCCGCTGCCCCTGCTGTCCGGGACAGGACCTGGAGAAAACTGACCCCGGAGATAGCCTGCACTCGTCCACTGTTAGCATCGCCAACAGGGCTCAGGTCGATACAGGACAGGCACTGGGGGGCCACGCCTTTGCTTACAGACACGTGGGCTTCATGGAAGAGCAGATGAAGCAGAACGGGAGGCTGAACCCGATCGGAGAGGAGGACGAGGAGTGGCAGGGTGAGGCCACGGAGAGGTGCAAGTCTGAGATAGGCTCCGACAGCCCTGGTCACCTGTACTCACCCATGGTTGTGTAGTCTGGACTTCACTCGTGCCCTTTCAAATGAATACCCTTAAATACCGTTGTATGTTTAGAAAACGCCTCAGTAAGTCTAAACGAAATTTGTTGTTACACATATCAAATTTGAATATGAATCCCAAGAACAAATGTAAGAAGTAGACACTTATTTAGCATTTCTCATTGTGCATGTTGACATTTGAGATGGATTGTTAGGATCGGCTTTGAAATCTTTTTAAACACTGTGAACGCTGACAATTACGTACTTAAAAGTAAACCTACGCAGGTGCCTGATGTTTTAATGCAGAGCTGCCACAACTCAGTCGCGACTTTATACTGTGTTTCACATTCCTGTCAGCTTAAGTTGCACCACATGGGTCAGGAATCCCTCTTATGCGGTGAATATTACATGTACATATTTACTGATTTGAGATTTTTACTTCAAGAACAAAAATAATTCTTCCATTTAATTAGGAAATATTTGTAGCTATGCCTTTTTTATTTGATAAAAGCAGCAATAGGGTAGTGTGAAAATGAGCAATAGAATGTGTGACGCCTAAACAACACGCAAAATGTTGGACTATACTTTCAACAGCAGCAAAATTGTGCCCTCCTGAAACTTTATTTGTTTATCTGCTTTTCGTAGGCTGTAAGCAGATTGTCTTTCTTATGCAATCCTCTCCATTTGTCAAGGGTTGGGAATGGCACAAAAAATACTTTGCTATTGCCTCCTGTTGACATCATGGGATACCACTGCATGCTTTCAACATCATCCAGTCCTTAAAGTTATTACCATGCGAGTTTGAAAACCGTGATGACTGATTGCTATAGTGCATTAGATTGGTGAGCATAATACCAACTGATACTAAAAGCCTTTCTACAGAAATTTCCATGGCGCCATGTTGGAGAGCTCATTTCAGCCTAAGAGCAGGGCCCCGGGGACATTGTTGACAGTACCATGAAGGACTCTGGGTATTAGAGCTCCAGCTCGTACCATTCACCCAGTCTATAAACGCAGTCAGAAATAGCCTCATTGAAAAGAGACGACAGTCGGGCAGAATCACTTTTACTTTGAGAACCTTTTATCACTGTGTCTTTATGGTGCTTCCTAAATAGATTTATAACATATTTAATGTTGAAAGCCACACATTTATCAAATTGCTCAGATCTTTTATGCACATATACAGCAGATACGACTGATATCAGCACTATGGCCACTGAATGGTGGGAGTTGGAGGGTCAAGCAGCTGGTGAACGTTTTGTCCTTGAGTTTGATGGGCCAAATTGTATTGGATTACGGAGTCGGCCAGACCACAGTTAAGTGGTCCAAAGAAGGAACAGTGGTTAAACAGCGACATCGATCACAAACATTAATGGCATGAAGGACAAAGTTAGCGCTACATAAGTTAATATGGGGTTAAAGTTGCGTTCACTTGACATAACTTTATGAAGAGCATATCATTTCATGGTTGATGAGTGTTATCTACATGAGACCATACCTGGGCGGGGGATGATTGGCTTTGCCTTTTGACTCAGTTCCTTCTTCCATTATTTGTTATAGACCTAATGCCTCACAAATATGGATCAGTTTCAGCAATTGTGAATTTCCTTCAAAAGTCAATCTTAATGAATCAATAGGCTCTTTGGAGTGTTATGCCCTGTGAACGCTATGTACAACACCGTTACAGCTTATTAATGGATGATCCCTGAGAAGTGCCGTGTTGTTTTTGAGGGGGTCCACAGAGAACACTATGCAGTTTTTGACATGCGGAATACTTATGGTCTTGGCTTATCACTGTATCCGTATGACACTGAATGTTATTTATTACCAAAGAATAACCTGGCACTATTATGTTAATTATATGTATTATGTGTTTTGTGTTTGTAACTACTACACACTGTGGGTAATGTAGAAGATGTGTGCAATCACAAATTTAGCCTGTATTGAAAATGTAATCCTGAATGTTGCTGTATAATCCCTGTTGTAAATATACTAAAATATGGTATGGACCTCGTCTGCTTTGCTGTCCTTTGGTGGTGCTTCACCCTGCACAGTGCATCCCTGGCTTATGTTTCAGTTACACTAATGGCATTGTGCTGTTCACTTGAGGGTGAAACGCTAGAGTCCACAGGTCACTGGAGTGGAAAGAGTTGGGATGGGGAATCCGATTATCAAGTGTGTACCCGCTTCACCTGCTTGTTGGGCCGAACAAACATGAGCATCCTGCATTTGGGACAGGAAGCGTGCTGGGTTGCCTTACAGATGTAGAACTGACCAGATTTACAAGCCATAATATCAAGATAAGAAATAAGATAGGACATTATTTATCTCACACTGGAGAAACTCACTTGTTACATCAGCTCTGAAGAACTGTCAGGGGGTGCAAATAGAGAGGGAAAATCCCTCTCTATTTGCACCCCCTGCCATCAGGTTAACTAGAAGAATCGTATGTATGATTAATATATTCGAGCCGCTCCACAGCCTTATATATTTTTAAATATAAAAACTATATTTTCTATATAATAAAATAAAAATGTACAGAATGTACAATATAGAAAACAACAATGGCACTGCAGGTTTACAGTCATAGTGCAGATGGTTGATAAAATGACTCTACAGAGGTTATTGCAAGTGGTTTTCCATAGACGTTATTCCACATGAGTTACTTTACAGTAGTGTTGTACGGGATGATAGTTGGTTGAGCGAGTCATCGTAAGGTCGGGAGTCCGAATCCCAGCTCCTGATGATACACACTGTCGTTGTGTCCGTGGGCAAGACACTTCACCAGTGTCACCCAGTGTCTGCATACATTGGTGAATGAATGTGTGTGTGTATGGGTGACTGCTGTAAAGCGCTTTGGGCCTGATGAAGGTAAAAAAGCGCTACATAAGTTGAGACCATTTACCTGCGGTAGCGCTTCTCACGCTCTGGGTTTCTCAGTCTGCCACTGAAGGAGCTGCTCAGCTCCTCTACAGTCCCATGCAGTGGGAGGGAGGTGTTGTCAATGATGGGCGCGAGTGTGGCTAAGACCCTCCTGTTATTCACTTCCTCCACAGAGTCCAGCTTATTCAGTCTGTTCTTGTCCCGCTCTGTGCTGCCCGGGGCCCAGCACACGGCAGCGTAGTGGAGAGCAGAGGCTACCAGAGTAATATAAAGTTTTGAGCAGAGGCCTGCTCACTCCGAAGGACCTCAGTCTCCTCAGAAGGTGGAGGCGACTTTGGCCCTTCTTGTACAGGGCGTTGTGGGACAAGTCAAGGGGGGTCAACACCCAGGTACTTGAAACTGTCCAACTCAATGTCCTCCCCCTAGATGTTCACCGGTGTTGGAACATCTCTATAATACAACAAAATGTCAACATACACACTAATGTCTACACCACAAAGGTAGATTTAAGTAATAGTTATATTGGACTAAACCAGCCGCCATCAGGAACATCGGCTCCACTTTGAGAGTGAGTCATATTGATGTAAAATTGTTTATAAACAGCTTCAAAATATCCAACAAGTTAAAAAGAAGGTAGGATGATGCTGTTGTTTTAAACAGATGTCTGTTTCTATGTAGCATTTTTATTATAATATATATTTATATATATATATATATATATATATATATTTTTTTGTTATGTGCTGTACCATTAAAAGTAGTCAGCAGACAATTATTTCTACTATCATCAACAATAACTATTATTATTATTATTATTATTATTATTTGGGTTTATTATTAACATTTCTAGACGGAAGTGTGTTTATTTGCAACGGGCTTAAGCTGAGTCATGCTCAGGCCACTGACACATCGACCAATCTACGCCATCTAGTGGAACATTTTATCCATATCTTGGCGTACTCTATTGTACTTCTACTCTACTTGCTCGGACCTTTCCGGTTGAAAACAGTACTTAGAAACATAAATTCTTATTTCTAAAAATCTAAAATAAAAACCTTTTTCAGCTAGCCTGTAAAAAGAAGAGAGGAAGTGCTTGCTGACTGTTTTCAACGTTAAAATGGGTGAATAAGGACTGAGGCAGAATTCAGTACAATGTTCACTTCAACAATCCACAGTACAGACAATATACAAGGTTTGTGTCAGTTGTTTATTTAATCAAAATAGATTCATAATGAAGATAAAATATGCTCAAAAGGGAAAAAGGTTGTACTCACCAGTGCGCTGCGTGGTCAGCTGTGGGAAACCTGCAACTAGTTGCAACAACAAATAATATAACAATATCATCATGGTATAACAATACTGTACATTTTACAAAGATATTCAAACCGTATCAGTGAAAATTTGCGCAAAATTGATTGAATATTGAGTAACTGTTAATAACACCCACAAAGTTAACAGGACATAGGTAAGTAAATCACCTTGCTGGCTTCAATTGGATTCTGCAACTTCTAAACCCAGATTAGACAAATTATTTGAAACAAACTGCTTTAACCTAAAATTTGACAATCATTGAAGTGACTACTTTTAATTCCAATTGATTTGAAGAACATTCCGGTTACAAAAATAGTCAACTCATAAAATGTAGTACTGGCCAAATTTCATTACTGCAGTAACAACTTTTTAATCTCAGTTCTCTATCAAGTTGCTCGGAATAAACAATCAATCCATTTCGATTTGTTTGTGTTGCTGATTCCATGTCAGTGTTTTATAGCGAGTGAAGTGAAGTAACATCTAGAGCCCAGGCCCCCATTCAGGATGTAAAATAACCACTGAACCTTGTGTTGGCTTACTGATACATACCAGTGCAGTGCTTCAAGTATTGTACTTTACCACAGGCTCCAGCTGATTGGGCAGAATGGTCCAGTTCAAGAGCCATGTCCTGAAAACATCTTGTAACAGTTTTTGCTTCACTTTTTTTTCTGCACAGGGCATTTGAACAGTATCTTAATAACTGTATATCTACGGTCACCTGAAAAAGTTCTAGTTTTTTTCCTTTGTTGTTCCAATTTATGGCAAAGAACGCCGTCTGGAGATCAGGATGTGCTTCAAACAAGGGATGTATCTCAAGTCTGCCTAGCTCCTTTCAAAAGCAACTACACAAATGTTAGCAATGCTCCGCGGGTGAACTGTGTGGCAGCGCTCCAAAGGGTGAAAGCAGGACCTGGCTTGTGAATAAAGAAACCAGGACGATGAACGCTGAAGTTTCTTATCCGCAGTTCCAGACACATCTGTGCAGTTAGCATATATTTAAAAGTATTCTAGAGTTAGGCCGTTTTCAATAGTACTGGCCTAATGAACAGCTCAAGACAGAGGTGACTGAACAAACTGCAGCTGTCTCCACTTCCCTCTCGCTCTCCTTCAGGTGTAAAGGCTCTTCTAGAGTTTGACAGAACTCCAGAAACAAAAGGTCACAAATCGTCTTCCAAGGCACTTGTTTCCCACGAAAGAGCAAATTTATTGAGACAAAATCAAGTGCATGATGCGCTTCTGTTTTTCTCTGACAGTTACGAACACTTGCTGAGCAAAGATGTTCTCCATTATTCTCTCCTGAGCATATCCTGAGTTTACAGCAATAATCATTCTCATTTAGACACAGAATTTAAAAAAAAATAATCCAAGAGTCCATTCGTGAACAATAAATTGCTGGGCATGGGACGTTTCACAAATGTCCATAGTTCTTGTCATCAATTTGACTGATTGTAAGAAATATATATTCATATGGTTTTATAGTAAATTACAATTTAAACAATACATGCTATGTTGGGGCAGCTATTACATAAAAAAAAACATATCTAATGTTGCTAGATCAATCTGTAAAATAAAAAAGTCATCCCTCTTTTTAGCATATGCTATGGTTTAAAAAAAGACTGATTAGGCATTTGACAGGGATAAAATATTGAAAAACACTAATTTATGTAGCAAGAGCATAAATGGGTCAGCGGTTTTACATTGTTTTGGCTTAATGCAGTTCAGCACATACAAATGAAGTATTAACAAAATAAAATCATTTACAAAACAATTTGATGAAAATACATATTTTAGAGTTATGTGTTGAACTGCATTCAGTGTAGGCACTTACTTAAGGAATTCTTCTACAGTAGTCAGCACCAAGTAAATACTTTCTACTTGAACATGTTTTGAAGTTGGACCAAAAAGGCAGTGTCAAAAAACACGTGCTTGCATCACATTTCTCTTACAAAAGTTGTTTCAAATATAAAACATTTTCTACTGATGAGACTTGCTGTCTGTTTTTCTACAGCTTGGTGTTGCTGAAACTGACATCATGTGTGCAGAATAAACCACACTGCTTGTTTTAAATGAAAATAAAAGGCAATCAATGAATTTAGACACACGTGGCATTGAATTGCTTTGAATTTAGCAAGTACCATTGAAGTCATGTACATGTACTGATTACAAAGAGCATGTGTACGTATAACTGATCAATGACATGATCAAATCTGAACCAAAATCAGCCCTATGCTACAGTGCAGTTTAAGACCCGTGAAAGATCCTCAGAGCAGTGTAAAATACTCAGGACGCTCCTTTGATGATGACCATGATCATACAGTCCTCCTCTGATTTGGCAAAGGCTTTGGCCGCAGCATCGATAAACTGCTGCGAAAACTCACAGGGAGGGAAAGCATGGAGCACTCCAGCGTTGTCCTTGTCTCGGGCGCCCCCCACAGGGAGGCTGATGATGCCGGCTGCTTCCTTCTGCTTCAGATAAGACACCAGGTTTTTCAGGGGCCTCTCTGTCGAGCTGCTGTCTGCCGCATCCTCCGTTTTCTCTGGGACGGCCAGGAGGATGGCGTATCCACCGGAGCCTGCTGCTTTGATGCGACGAGAAACCTCATCCAGTTTGGGCTGGTCCAGACGCAGGCGCTGTGAGATCTTCAGCTGAGACACCGGCCCCCCAGTGGAGCCCTCCACGAGCAGGCCGCTGGCCACCTCCAGGTCTCCTTCCAACAAGTGCAGTGCAGTGGGGAAACTGCTGTTTTTCAGCAGCAGGGCGCCCTGCCACACCTGGCACAACCTCTGGCCCGCCTGTTTGGATGTCTGGCCAGTCTTTGAAGAGGAGTTTGAGGAGGGAGGGTGATCTGCACGCTCGTCCCGTTTGCTGGGGCTTTTCCCTGAGTCACTGGCTCTGCGATTGTGTTCTTTGTCAGAGCCGGGGCGGGTTGGGGTGGAAGTCCTTCTTCTCTTGACAAAGTCATGACAGTTTCTGTCTTTAACAGGGGAGGCTCGACCAGACCGTGGCAGGCGGTCAGAGTCACGGCCATCAGGGCTGCGCTCAAGGGAGTTACCATGGCGACGTGGAACAAAGTCACTGTGGTCAGGAGAACGGTCGTGCCGCCAACCATCCTCTAAATGTCTCTTTTTGCGATTCAGGTCACGACTTTGTAACTCCCGCTCGTGCTCTATGGTCCAAAAGTCTCTGGAATGCCGGTCTAGGCGGTCAGGATGGTCAAAAGGGGGTCCCCTCATGCGCTCATGGATGTTGAGGCCAGACCACTCAGGAGGGTATGGGTCTCTGTCCCTGAAGCGGACTGGAAGAGGAGGAGACCTGTCTCTAAGTCTCACAGGGTCAGGAAGTCTGTGGGCAAAAGGTTCAGGAACCAGGTGGTCATAGTGGGACGTGGGCAATGGCAGCTGTATGTACGGCTGCTGCTGCTGCTGCTGATAGCGCTGCTCGGTTTCTGCAAAGTCCACTCTGAGTCTGCGGTCGGGACCTCCCAGAGGAAAACCACGCATGTGAGTCCAAGCAGCCTGTGCTGCATCCAGGCTCTCATATTGTATGTAGGCCCACGCCTCCCCTTTTCTGTAGTCTATAGTCCTGATAGTTCCAAAACGGTCAAACTCTTTGGCCAGAGCAGCAACGTGGACCCACGGGCCCAGCCCCCCAACCCATAGTCTGGTGGTAGGTGTGGGTTTGCCATAACCAATCTTTATGGGACTGTGACCCACTATCTTCCCAGACATGGCAAGTTTGGCTCGATGGGCCATGTCCAGATTTTCAAACTTAATAAATCCATAGGTGTTGCTCTGGCCTCGCACTCCTCGCTTTATGTCCACCTCAGTGATGACTCCAAACCGGTCAAAGGCTCTGCGCAGGTCGCTTTCTGCTAAAGTCCCGTCCAGGTTTCCCAGAAACAGAGTCCGGTTTGGCCTTTGCCCGTCTTCAGAGCTCAGAAGATCATCATCACGGAAGCACTCGGGGATGAAAGGCGGCCTGCCGCGGCTGTCATAGAAGTCAGCGTCTCTCTCCAGCTCCCTGAGGTGCGGAGGAGCAGGCGGGGGCAGGCGGCCCAGAGCGAGCTGTTGCAGGCGGTAGTCTCTGTAGCCTACAGGGGGCGAGAGCGCTCTTTGAGAGTGCGGAGGCCTTTGGTTTTGGAGAAACCCGTCTTTGGAAACAGGAGAGCGGCTCCTCCTGCGATTTATATAAACTGTCTCAATTTTTAAAGGGCGATCATACAGCACAAGCCGTCCACGAGCGTGCTTCGCAGCGCGCGCGTCATCAGGTCTCCGGAAGTTGACAAACGCCACTCTTTCGTCGTTATCTCGGCTAATTTTAACGCTGACGTCTCCAAACTTCTTAAACTCATGAAACAGCCCGTCCTCTATCTCTTCATCATTGAGCTGATTTCCCAGTTCACTTATCTTTAAAGTCTTGTACTCACATTCTGGGTTTGGCAAAGGCCGTGGAGCGGCTCGAGAGGCTTCAGGAGAAATGTCAGCGCCACCCTGCGGTTTCCCTCCATAATCGTATCCGCCACTAGTCCTTCCTGAAGCACTGTGTTCTACATCCCTCATGTCTCTTTTATCTGCGTGTAAACTCCGCCGTGAAGAACCGCCGCTTTGAACAGAGGTGTTGCTGCCAGTTGCCGAGAGGGATCCAGTTTTCTTGCCGCTGGAGTGGCTTCCTCCTCGGTCTCTTCCCTCATCCGGAACCCGTGTACGCTTTTTAAGAGGTGATCTTTCCTTCCCTTTCATTTCCAAAGGCCAACGTATTTCGGAAACAAATATGTAAAGCGTCAGTTAGACTTCAGTGACCCAAAAAAACTTGATTATTTGTAGCTTCTCAACTCTCAGATGGGCGACACGTTCGCCATCTTAGATGTACTGGCACAATTGTACCGGAAGTCCGGCCTCTTCAGCTGCAGCAGGACTATGATTGGTTCGTCAGCCCGTCACGTGATTTGAGCTGAGGGTGCGGCTCGTTTTGGGTTCAAAGTACAGCAGTAAACTTTGATAACCCTTTGGTATCAAACCATAAATTATATCATAAAGCTTTTAGGCTATATTGAATAATGTAAGTGTTATCCTTAGTATTTTCCAGTAGTATATTTGCCAAACACAATAACAAACATTATAACAGTATAATCATCCTCAGGCACCCATCATTCGCATAACCAAAAAAGCATAAAGTATTTTAAAAGTTAGCAAAGTTGGAAACCAAAAAAGGTTTCAGTATTTACAGTATATTACACCTCAAGAGGGCAGTGTGTGGGTGCTGTAAAGTGGCCCGGAGGCATCGCGATTAATTCTGAAGGTTTTGCCATGGTCCAGGGTCTTCCCAGTGTCCTGACCTAAACATCATTGAAGATCTGTGGATGGAGTGTGACAGACAGCCCAGACATCTCTTAGTTCTGGAAACATTTTGTAAGGAAGAAAGAGTTAACTTTTACAAAGTCAGAAGTTTATATACGCTAAGATTACTATACCTTTAAACAACTGCCCAGATCACAATGGCATGTCCTTGGAAGCACAAGTCTGGCTCATCCTTGGGTGCAATTTCAAGATGTCTGAAGGTGCCAGGTTCAGTGGTTAAAACAATTATACGCAAGTATAAAAAAGATGGAAATGTCCAGTGATTATACAGATCAGAAAGACGGCAGGTTCTGTGTCACTGAGATAAACGTGCTGTGTCTGAAATGTGAATATCAACCCAAGAACAAATCAAAAGACCTGGTGAAGATGCTGAACCTGGCAAGAGTTTGAAACAAGTACCGACATGGGAGAGGGTGCTCTGCCAGGAAGAAGCTCTTACTCCAAAAGATACAAAAAAACAGCCAGATTGTAGTTTGTAAATGCACACATGGATAAAAAAAAAAAAAGTGTTTTTGTTTTTTTGACAAATCCTGTGGCCTGATGGAAAAGAAAATTGAATTGTTTGGCCACAATAACCTTCGTCACATTTGGAGGATAAAGGGGGAATCTCGCAAGTCTGAGAACACTATCCCAACTGTGAAATACAGGCAGCATCATGCTGTGTGGTTGTTTTGCTGCGGGAGGGACTTGTGCACTTCACAAAATAGATGACATCATGAAGAAAGAACACTATGTGGAAATACTGGAGCCTTAAGTGGCTTAAGGATAACAAAGTAAATGTTTTGGAGTGGTAATCACAAAGTCCTGAGCTCAATCCAGTTGAAAATGTATGGGCAGAGGTGGCATGTGCATGCAAGGTGGCCTACAGATTTGGCTCAGTTACACCAGTTCTGTTTGGAGGAAAATTCCTGCCAACTATTGTGAGAAGCTTGTGGAAGGAAATCCAAAACATTTGACCCAAAATATACAGTTTAAATGCAATGCTACCAAATATTAATGAAATGTATGTTAACATTTGGTTTTGTAAAAAGTAATATAAAATCGTGTCATTCTTCTGGCTTTTAACAAATAGACTTTTTATTTTATTTTAATAGAAAAAAAGTAAAACTTAATTGTGGTTTCATGTTGTTTCAAATGCATACTTGTCTTTTTATATAGTGTATGTAAACATCATGGTTCCCACTGTAGATCTAATATGGGGGCAGGATCTTGTTGTCCTCACCCCATTATGTATGGCCCTCTTTAAGACATGTATTAGAGCATGAGCACCAGGTCAAATATCAGTGAATATAAATACTAATAAATAATATTAACGACAACGCTTCACTGATATATGAACTACAACCACCCGACCCTAATCCCAAGCAACATGTGACTGGAATTAGGTGATTATATTTAGAGTCTGTTTATCAAGAATTTTACTTGAACAACATGCTTCTTTTTATTGTCCAACAGTATAAAGTATCTCAAGATTTCAAGGTTCAAGTTTATTGTCATGCATCAAGTGCAAAGTACCAAAAGCAATGAAAAAAACGTTTGCCCTGGCACTCCCTCCGCTGAATGAGGAATTTACTGAAGGTATTATTTATAGTCACAGAATTATGAAATAATAATTGAAACACTGGGCCTATTCTAATTAACTGATGTTAGGACTGAGCATACCTTCACAAAGACATGTTTTCTGCACATCTGTTGTTTTCATTTCACTCTGGTTTTGTGGGATGGAGTGTGGCTAAAAACTGCTGTGTGTCCCAGCCTGACCCACTTTCACCAGGAACACCTGCACACATCTACTCCTGCCTGTGATACATCCAGGGGAGTTCTACATTCAGCTATGAACTACTGTTTTTATTTTTGTTTTGTTTTTTCATTTTGAGAGAGCAAATATTAGAAGGGGAATAAAATGCAACCGCTTTTTAAAGTGTTACTTGGTCAACGCAAAACGATGGGGAGGACAAGGAGGGAGGGGCTGAGAGGAAAGAGCTGGGCCTGGAGTAAAGGAAAAGTACTGGGGCATTGAATGGGTGCGTGCTGAGGTGCAGTGACGACAGAGGGGGCACGTGAGTAGCTGTCAGAGGGGCATGAGAGAAATAGAAAGATATCGAGGTGAATTCAGCAGAGCCCCGTGATATCAACCTTGAGAATGTCAATGTCGTAGGAGAATGTCAATAAGAAAACAATAGCGCGTTCAATACACTTTATGCACTGTTCACATGCTGTTCATAATAATGTGTAGGGGGCCCAGGAATAAATATAATGCTAATCTTAAGAACATATTTTGTAATAATGTAAAAATAATGTTTGCTGTTCCACAATGTAATTTCCTCACTGTAGAGCAAATTTAAAAAATACATTTAAAGACAGTTCAAAATAAGCTAAATAAGCCTAATATGGCTGCAAAAATAGTGATTGTTCAAATCCAGGGTAGCAGTAGAACTTTGCAGATGGCTGTGTCCATATTCTTAATGGGACACTTGTGCTGAGCAGAGGGCAGCAGCTCCACTGTGCAAATAGCCCCAGGCCTGAATCAGCTGATTAGGCTAATGATCCTATCGGGTGGCATGGTGGCATAGCGGTTAGGTTGTTCTCTTTGTTGTTCTCTTCAACTTCCTCTAAAAACAATAGGTCCTCTCTGGAGGATTCTGAAATCTCAGTGCAGGGACTACTTTTGGTTAAACACGGGTCAAATAAATAAATCCTTCAAACAATTCATATAACAACTAAACAAGCAGTCAGTTTTTTACTCGCAATCAAATGAACAACAAAAAAGTTATCCTGTGTTTAAGGGTGCTGCTGTTTCTCATCGTCCAGGTTTAAGATGAAGATATAGCCTGAACAAACAAACAAATACATAAATAGACAAATAAAAGAGGACCACTAACAAGAATACATGTGGATTTTCTGTGAACAACTATTAGCTTCTGTGTCTTTTTCCTACATCACCAGAGAATGGCTTTATTTTTTATTTAGAAATGTGTGAAGATGATCAATCGTGTCGAAAAAACAAGGTTCCATGCATCCTGCAACACATCAACGTCGCTGAATTCTTCACTTGGGCATAAAACATACAACAGCGGAAGGTTTTATTCCGAATATGTAAAAAGGAAGTTGCAGGTGCCGCATAAAAAGCCACTGTATGTAAAAACGTGTCATTATGAAGTGATGGAGTGGAGGACAGAGCAAATGAGAGCAGACTGGGCAGGTCAGACCCAGTGTGTCACATGATCCGGAGGTTGCTGTGGTAACCGTCCCCAGAAGTATGTCAAAAAAGTGAGACTCAAAAAGGGGTGATGTTGTCAAATCACACAGGAAGGACATTTGTATAACTACAGCATAAATAAATCAGTTGTAGTCCCAGATCTGTTTGATTATTTTGATTATGTTATTAGTATATTATATAACACGCATATTGTCAATTTTACTACAATGTCAGATACGACAATGCATATCATCATGTCTGTGGCATCTATAACATAATATAATCGGTTAGACTGAAATATTTCCTATCAGTCTAACCAATTTGACTTTCACTCTTGCATCTAAATGAACATTTGCTAACAGGTGTGACCTTGAGAAAGCACGTTGGTAAAGTGAGTGGTTATGCCCTGCTGCTGTATGAACTGGAATTAAAGGCCCATATCTGAGTTTTCCCTTATAGCATTTTCTTTTCTTAAAAAAAAAAAAAGAAATAAATCTTTCTATTTATTGTAAAAGCAGACATTTGTGTAAAACAACCTCTGTGCGCTGTCCATCTAATCTAACAATTAAATTAAAGGGGCAAGATGCCAGTTGGTCATTTATATACTCACTACTGCCACCTCTGGTCTTGTGCGTAATTGCAGCCTCTATATTAAGCTCGTGCATGACGTCACCTCGGACCGAATTAACACCTTTTTGAGTGACAGTGCAGGATTTTAGAGGCAGTTGTGGTGAACAGGTCAGGGCTCATTCTACGTCTTAGGACATTGCTGGAACAAGTAGGAAAATACGTAATTTTTACATTGTTAAACTCTGTATTGTCCCTTTAAGCCTTTTTATCAATGGTCATCATAACATCATCAATTATTAAATAAACCCTGATCCTAACCCTAATCATTCCAAACTGAAGAGCAAAATTAGTTAATAACTTCCATAACCCAATAGTGCCACTCAAAATAAAATATAAGTTGGCCACTCGCTGCAGAATCCTATCACATCACTTGCACAGGGGCGGACCAGCCATATGTCCATTCTGGAAGAGCACAGAAGGGCCACTGGCTCTAGGGCCACCAGTCCCGCCTCAACCCAAATCTAAAAGCTAAAAAGAAAAGCATCAAAATAGCGAGAAAAAGAGGATGAAAAGTCAACAAAAACAGGAGAAAAACCCGAAAAAAAACTTTTTTAAAAAACTACAAAAAATGATCGAAAAAATGATTAAAAAAACAACCAAAATATGACAAAAATGTGGCGACGTGACGAAAAGTTTCCATCAATTTTGTAAGTCTTAGCTTTCAAATGAGGCGTTACATTGTTGATCTCCAGTCGAGAAGCTTTTAGATTTGGGTAAAGCCCAGTATAAAAAAACATGAATCTAAAAGGAATTCCGTGGAGTATGGTGTACCACAAGGTTCAATTTTGGGACCATTATTATTTATATTAATGATTTTGCTTCTGTTTCTGTGACCACCTTTCTCGTTCTTTTTGCTGATGATACAGATCAACAAAATAATAATAATAAAAAGCCGAAATGGGGAAAATTCACTCGTTATTGTTAGGGCGGGTGGTAAGAGGTTAAAATATGTATTTGTGGAAGTGCACTTAACGCTAATTTGGGCCAGGCTGGTCAGAGCCCAGGGCTGTTTTCAGTCCCAGTCCGCCCCTGCACTTGCATACATAGAGGTTATGCGTGTGATGTCAAACCACAGCAACAGATTGTTCGCATTCGCATCACGGCAACAGCAGCAAATTGAGTTGCGGTTCTAGTTCTTGTTAGATTTAAAATGCGCATATCCACTAAAGGGGTTATGTGATGTCATAGGACAGTAAAGGTTAAGCAGGTTCCAGTCAGCGCAACAACAGAACAAAATGAGTGGCAAGACTTAAGGCTACTCTTTGAACACTCAGAATGGAAAACAAAGAACCTAACGATGTAGCGTTTGCAGCATTTGTCATAATCGTGATGATGTTTCCATAGTGTTGCTTGAAGCGTGACATAGAGTTGACTCCCTAATTTCACTGACGGGCTTTTTCAATCAGAAGCGAGTTTTGCGCCCCTTTCCTCCGGTGGTGACACACGGTGCGTCAGAGCAGGTGGGAGCAGATGACCTTGGCAACATCTGTCCCACCATCAGCCAATCAAAAATCCCGCATCAGTGAAACTATCGCAAGTGAGCGCGGAGTTGATCATTTTGTCATTGAACGTAATGAGTGGCGTTTTTAGTGCGTCACGTTTGGACCAGCTTCGCCCCTCCCTCGTGCGGATGTTGCTGGAGAGGAGCGGGGCAGCAGCATGTGATGCTCTGTCCTCCAGTGTCCTGAGAGCGCTTCGGACTAAACCAGTCCGGAGGTTTCTATCTCTGTCTGAACAGCAGCTTTTAATCTCCGCTTTGACGCACTGGAACTGCACAAGACGCACAACAGTTCAGGTAACCAGCTCAGGTTTGGGTTATGCTTTTTCATTCACAATTGATGGAGGATGTGGGAAACTTTGATGCAGTCGTTTACCTGTAGTGTTGGGTCAGTGTAGCCTTTATGTGAGTATCTTTGTAATTAGTGCACTCTGACGAACTGTTCCTCCCAATCTGTCATTGCAAATTGACACTTTTTATTACTTTTGGAGACAAGGGTCACAACAAAACCGCACAGTTGTCCCATGGAGCAGGTTTCGTTTCTGAGATGGAAAAGCAGTGTCTATAAAAAGCTGAGAGATGGTGGTCAAAGTAATCAGTAACACTGTAACAAGGCCGTGTTCTGTTATCAAGTGAAGATAATTCATGATAATCGCCTACTCCTGAGGATCCAATGTCTTTTGCTCAAGTTCACTTCAATGTCAGGTTACAGTAAGTGAGTATTCTGTATTGTGTCGTATTTTTGATTGTCTGTTAATCTGCCCTAATAATAATATCAAATACCGTGAAAGACTCGGCTAATGTTAGACTTTTTTTAATTGCTTATTTTTTGCTATTCATGGTTAAACAAGTTACATCCTAAACGAAATGAATTCTTTGTTAAAATACTGAAGAACTGAACCACCTTGAACCTTGGTGGATGAGTTTTGTCCACATGGCCCGAGCGTGTCCTCATCAGGATTATTACTGCTGTGTTTACTTTGCTGAGTGGATGATGCTGCAGTGATTGATATTACGTGTCTTGGCCGATTTGTGTGGGATTGAATACAGAGAGAGCAGTGAAGTTAATGCAGGATTACAGAGGGGAGGAGAGGGGCTGCGCTGTGACTGGGCAGGGATTATTGCATCATATCCACGTGCGTGCAAGATGGAAAAGAGCAAAAGAAGTGCAAATAACTTGGATTTTACTGCAATCAGCAATTCATTGCCAGAAAACGTCATCATCATCTTTGAGAATGGATATGTGAGTGAGAGGCTCTTGGGCACTTTTTCACCTTTTCACCTACTTTAGGCACTCAAAGCGCTTTACAGCAAGGAGCCACTCACCCATTCACACTCTCATCCATACACCAATGTACACAGAGGCAAGGAGGGTTCAGTGTCTTACCCAATCCCCAACCTTCCCATCATGAGACGACCGGCTCTACCATCTGTGCCACTATGGCCCCATGCAGGTTTAAGAACATGGTGATGTGATGGAAAGGAAAGGCGCCATGCTGACCACTCACAAAGCCGCCTGGTCACTACATTAAAAAGTTGCATAATGCACCTTTAAACACATCAAATCTTATAGTGTCAATTGCATTTCCTTATAGGTATAAGATTTAGTATGAATTGGTGTAAACCTGAGAGAAAATCAAGATGTGAGAAAGCCCAAACAAGCCTGCGGTTACAGGGTTAAATGAATGACAACGGCTGCCAGAGGATTTCAGCGGGATTTAGGGGGAAAGCCTCTGAAGTTAGTCTTAATTATCTTGTAAATTGAATAGAACAATATTGCGGATTAGTCATTTTGGCCCAAATGTAGAATATCAGACGAAGTCTTCAAAGAACTGGTGAAGCGGAGGGAATGGTTCTCCGGCCTAACAGAGAGGGCCAAGTGTTTTAGTGGTCCATTATATTCTCAATTGAGCGCCAAATGGAGCAGTGACAGCGCCCATGTCTTTGCTCAGGGAGAGTGGGAGGACGACAATGCCCAGCTCCCGCTGTAGCAGACTGTTCTTATGTCTGTAAGCAGGTCACTTCACCCACCTCCCCTGTTTATCCATTATTTTGATGTAATGTTGAACAGTTCTTTTTCTTTTACAGTCAACTTTAATCATTAGGCTGATCTCCATTGTCTGGTAAGAAGTTATTGGGTCTGTTTCAAGCTACTATTGTGTTCTTTAGTGGCACGGTAGCCTCTGGACAGGGCCGTTCTGTGGGGGGTTTGCATGTTCCCCCTGTGTCTGCGTAGGTTACCCCGACCACTAAAACATGTATAATAGTCCAGGATGAATGATATATGTGTGTGAATGAATGGTGGTGGTTAGAGGGACCGTTGCCGCAGATGTGTGCCGTCACGACAACGCTTCTACCACTTTTTTTGTATTTCAGTATCAAGACTTCCAGCAGATTAACACAAGGTTCTTGAAGTAGAGAGGAATTAATAATTTCTGAAAAGAGTGTGTATGAATGCAATAGCAGAGGATTAATGTGACTCAAGGTGTCCTCTCTTTGTTCAGGATTCTACCAACATTTCAACCAGGATAGCTTCACCGACTCCAAAAAAAGTCCTTGCCTCATAGCCCTTTCTGACCTGGTCCAGTCCTGATGCCGAAGAACAGTAAAGTGACACAGCGGGCGCAGAGCCGTGAACATGTGACTGAATCTGTGGCTGATCTGCTGGCCCTCGAGGAGCCACTGGACTACAAGAACAGCACACTCAATGTGTCAGAGACAGGGGACAAGAAGGTCCCACAGATAGAGGTCCCAGACGAGGGGCGTCCCGCCTGGAACAGCAAACTGCAGTACATCCTGGCACAGGTCGGCTTCTCTGTTGGACTCGGCAATGTGTGGCGCTTCCCCTACCTGTGTCAGAAAAATGGAGGAGGTAAGATGAAATGCCTGTTGTCAGACTTTCTTGATAACTGTAATCAACTGTAATCAATACATTTTTGCAAACAATCAGAAATGTGAATTTTAGATTCATGTGTCGCTCAAAACACAGACTTGACGAACCCAAAATGACATTCAGAGGTACAGTATGATGTTTTGAAAGACTACAACGCAGGATTTTTTGTTTCCACTCACAGGTATTACTGCTTGTTTGTCGGTTTCTCGTCAACAACAATATACTGTACTTGCTGCCTACATCGTTTTTAGAGTTTTTCTTGAGATATTATTCATATGACTTTAAACTAAAACTTATTTACTCATAACAAGAGCTCAATGTAAAAGCTTGTCTAAATATAGCCGCTCTATTGATCTGCACTGTGGGCCAGACTCTGCTCAACACAAGTTGTGTGTAACTGAATACCATGGACCAGATAATATCCCTTTGAGATTCATCTGAATCACACACTACGTAAATCTATGGACCAACAGATAAAAGTGAAGCATCATTAGTTTGGCTATTGCACATAAAAATGTTGTAGCAGATACTGTGTTTCAAGCCAAGGTTACGAGCCATTTGCCACTGTCTAATTTGCAGTCTGTGGGCCTATATAGACACATTAAAGCTGCGTGCTGTGGATATGTAGCGCTGTGTCAGCTCTTCCCTGCTGAACAGACTCATCTTTTCTACTAGATGACCAATTTTTGGCAGTATAATATAATGGCATATAAATAAATGTGCCCACTCACCCAAAGACAAGACAATGCTGAATACAAGGATCCTTTGATATTTTAGGTGCATACCTGGTGCCATACTTCATCCTGCTCCTTATCATCGGGGTCCCACTGTTCTTCCTGGAACTGGCCGTGGGACAGATGATCCGCAGAGGAAGCATTGGAGTCTGGAACTATGTCTGTCCTCGTCTGGGCGGGATTGGGATGTCCAGCCTCATGGTTAGTGGTTTTAATTTTTTAACTCCGTATAGTCCCTTTAATGAAAGGATTTGGTTTGGTTGGACTTGGTTTTTAGGTCACATTGACTCGACTTGAACTTGGAATTAGTTTAAAACTTGTTAACTTGACTCCAGCT
This sequence comes from Gobius niger, assembly GCF_951799975.1. Taxonomy (NCBI): domain Eukaryota; kingdom Metazoa; phylum Chordata; class Actinopteri; order Gobiiformes; family Gobiidae; genus Gobius; species Gobius niger. The sequence continues at coordinate 21,399,203 of NC_136871.1, forward strand.
CTGGTTGAATGGTATTAGCATCTTGCTGTTTAGTCGACTCTGAAACCCCTACTCTAATGGCAGGGCAAGCTTATTTATACTGCACATTTCGTATACAATTCAACTCAATGTGGATGTACTCATCAACCAAGTTTCAATAACTTAACGATGTTTGTGTGTCACATGGCCCTTCTGTTTACAAGCGTCGATGTCTATCTCTGCATGTGAGTGATAATGTAGCGTATATGCAGAAAGTCAATATCACCATGAAACTGATCCCTGTCCTGGAGTTACCGTATGTGGAGTCTGTGAGTCTCCGCCTCTCCTGAGCAAACGCACTATTGATAATACTGGGAATAAAACGTGTGCCTTCCTTTGGCAAAGACGCTGCTGCAGAGCTATATATATCCTGCACAGATCACAGCTGAAAGGAGAGCTCTTTCATTATTCATGCTTTTCTCAGCTTTATTTAGAATCTGAATGTCCTCATTGACAAGATACTCAAGAGTGACATCACATTGGCGCAAGCACACAAGGCACACGCCGTACCAGGGGCGACAATAATCATCCAACGTTTTAGGATGCATTTTTCGGTTTGGGGCAATAAACTGAATTAACCACCGATAGGTCAATGTATGGATTTTACTCTTACAGACTCTTTTTACATTCATTTTTGCAGGTGTGTGGATTTGTGGGGCTGTACTATAATGTTATAATCGGGTGGAGCATCTTCTACTTCTTCCAGTCATTCCAGTATCCCCTGCCCTGGAGTGAATGTCCCATTAGGAGGAATGGCACACAGGCCAGTAAGTTATATTTAAAAAACACATTACACATGATTCAATCTCATTTATCAGCATATAAAACAAATATGCAAGCCTATAAACAAGAGGAGCATTTTCCACGTGTGTTTCTTGCAGAGCGTGCTTCTTTACTGTAAAAAAAAAAACTGCGCAGTCTTGCTTCTTTTTCTGTGTACTGTGTATATCATTCCCCCCAAGAGAGATTTTAGAGTTAGCTACCACTGCATGACCTTGTTTAGCTCAGCTCGAAGAAAAACATAAGGCGTGGTCGTTATCTCTGCCAAGAAGCCTTGTGTTTTAGGTACAATGTAATCAAAGATTATTTAGTCTCTAGAACAGTGTTTCCCAACCAGGGGTACAGGGACCCCTGGGGGTACTCGAGGACCTAGCGGGGGTACTTAGAACTATTTCAGATTGAAAAAAGGGGAAAATGTAACATAATTGTTTATAGGAAAAGCTATATTTTTTCAGTAAAATGTGTTGCTTTGGGAGAATTGTAGGTTTATTTTGACTGCAACATTGTCCTTTTTCTTACAAATACCACTTTTAAGTAATTACTTTCTAAATAAACTGTAACACCCTTGAGGTAGGGGGTACACGGTTGACCACTAAAAGGCTAAAGGGGTACGAAAGACAAAAAACGTTGGGAACCACTGCTCTAGAATACAGTGCTCACTAATAGACTACTGTTATTTGATAAAAACTGAGGAAATATCTCAGTTGAAACAATGATTTGTCTGTTTGCAATGCATGGTAAATAATGGTAATGCAATTTAAGAACCATGCTTTTTATATTGTTGCTGTGTCCTTGGGCAAGACACTTCACTGTCCTTGACCGTGTTTATGTGTTTGGAAAGGCTCTAGATGCAGAACAACAACCGGTGCTTTGAATGACCCAAAATGTGCTTTGTAGCAATTACAATACAGTCTTAGTCAAACTCAGAGGCGGGAAGTGCTCAGTTACATTTTGAAGAAATTGTACTTGTTAGGAGTAGTTTTATTATATGGTACTTTTTACTTCTACTTTCTGTCACATTATGATTAAGTATCTGTACTTTTAGAAGTAAGTGCTTAATTTTGATGTATAAAATAGATGTAGTTTGTCTCGTCCTCCTTGTTTTTCTGTATTTTCTTTGTAAATGTCACCATTTCCACATGACTTCATGTTTTGTTTCACACCATGTACAGTATAGCGTCGGTGAATGAGACGTTTTTGCTAAAACAGTAACTCTGTACGCACAGTCCTCAAGTAACCTTATCTCCAAGTCCTTTTTTACTTTTACTTGAGTAATTGTTTGTAAAATTATTTAAGTAATGTTACCCTTACTTACTTTTTTTCACCCACCTCTGGTCATACTGCATAACATAATGTGCATCCGTGGTATGACCAGGCTCCCTCTCCTTAGACATGACTCAAATACCAGCTGCTTTGTTCTATGTCATGCACAACCATACGACTTTTAGGTTTGTATATGTTATTTTGACAAGGTCTTGAGGATTGATGTTATTACAGCAGGATAGTGTCTTGGACTCTCTGACAGTACATTTGGTCATACCTGCTCCACCGTCACCTGTCCTACTGTCTCTGTGGTTTAGTCGTGGAGCCGGAGTGTGACAAAAGCTCAGCCACAACGTATTTCTGGTACCGTCAGACACTGAATACCACAAGCACAATCGCGGAGAGCGGGGGCCTCAACGTGAAGATGACGCTGTCGCTGCTCGTGGCCTGGATCATCGTCTGTCTGGCTGTGATTAAAGGGATCGCCTCGTCCGGAAAGGTAGGGCAAATAACAGAGATTAGGCGACAAGCACAGCTAAAAACATGACCTAGATATCAACTGCAGCCTAATTTTCAGAAGGGATTTGTTTCTGTTGGGACTTTTCTAAGTAGCCGCTGGCCTGAGACACAGTTGTCCAATGATTATATTGAATTTAGTATTTGTATTTATGTGATTGTGACAGTGCATGTTAATGGACACACATGTTCTGTTATTATAAACAACAGTAACATACTGTGAGAACATATGTTTACATACACTTTTGATTTTTTTTTTCTCACTGTCTGACATGAGTTTTATTTTAAGTCAATTGCAATTTTTCAAAATATTTCTATTTGCTAAATGTCACAAGATTTTGAGAGAGATGAACGTGCTGTGGTCTGAAATGTGAATATAAACCCATGAACAAATGCAAAAGACCTGGTGAAGATGGTTAGAGTTTGTCATTTTGTCATTATCCAGAGTGAAACAAGAACTGTACCGACATGGGCTGAGAGGGCCCTCTAAGGGAAAAAGCTCTTACTCCAAAAGAAACACAAAAAAGCCAGTTTGGAGTTTGCAAATACAAAAGGAAAAAGGCTTGAATTTTTTATGACACATATCCTGTGGTCTGACGAGAAAAAAAAAAAAAAATGTGTTTGGCCATAATGACCATCGTCACATTTGGAGGAAAAAGGGGAAATTTTGCAAGCCTAAGAACACCATCCCAACTGTGAAATACGGGGGTGGCAGCATCATGCTGTGGGGCTGATGTGCTGCGGGAGGGACTGGTGCACTTCACAAAATAGATGACATCATGAGGAAAGAACACTATGTGGAAATATTGGAGCAACGTCTCAAGACATCAGCCAGGAAGTTAAAGCTTGGGCACAGATGGGTTTTCCAAATGGACCATGACCCAAAGCAAACTGTCAAACTGGTTACAAAGTGGCTTAAGGATAACAAGGTCAATTTTGAAGTGACCATCACAAAATCCGGATCTCAATCCTTTTGAAAATGTATGGGCAGATCTGAAAAGGCATGTGCACACAAGGTGGCTACAAATGTGGCTCAGTTACACCAGTTCTGTTTGGAGGAATGGATCAAAACTATTGTGAGAAACTTGTTGACGGAAATCCAAAATGTTTGACCCAAAATATACAGTTTAAAGGCAATGCTACCAAATATTAATGAAATGTATGTTAACATTTGGTTTTGTAAAAAGTAACGTAAAACCGTGTAGAAAATTCTATCTCTTATTCTTCTGGATGGAACTTAGCAAATATAAATATTTTTTAATATTGTAATTGACCTGAAAAAAAACGTTTCATGTCAGACGGTGAGACAAAAATGCAAAGGTGTCTTTTTATGAAGTGTATGTAACTACATGTACTTTCACTGGAATGACCCAGTACGATACCGAGCCTGACCCAATTTTTTAAGGGTTTTAACTAACTTAAATCTGACACATAGTAAAATCGATCTAAACTTGTTACTGGCCCCACTATACTAATTGCCTTCCCTGACCACAGCCTCGACACAACCCCTCTCTATACACAGCACATTGTACAAACTTAAAACATTGCTTCAAACCATCCTGTTTTTGTTTGTTTCTTAGGTGATGTATTTCAGCTCACTTTTTCCTTACGTGGTCCTGTTCTGTTTCCTGGTCCGAGGTTTGATGCTCAAAGGATCCGTGGACGGCATCGCCCACATGTTCACACCAAAAGTAACTCTATTCATTTTCCGCCTTATTTTCAACCCATACGTTAAACCAATACTGATGTTCACCCTGCATTGTAGCTGGAGAAGATGCTGGAGCCTCAGGTGTGGAGAGAAGCAGCCACTCAGGTCTTCTTTGCCCTGGGTTTGGGCTTTGGAGGAGTCATAGCCTTCTCCAGTTACAACAAGATCGACAATAACTGCCATTTTGACGCAGTGCTGGTCTCCTTCATTAACTTTTTAACCTCCATTCTGGCCACCCTGGTTGTGTTCGCCGTGCTGGGCTTCAAGGCAAATATCATGAATGAGAAATGTGTGGCAGAGTAAGTTTTTTTTAATAATTATTTTGTCCATCCCATCTCTGTTCACACACCGAAATAAATACATTCAGAAACAAATAATAATGCACACTGAGAACAGAAAGAAACAAAAACATGTGATATTTACAGCTTAGGAATCAAGAAATGAAGCTCAGCATGACGCTACATGTGTTGGTTTAGCATGCAGTTATACACTTTAAATAACTGCACTTATTCCAGAGCTTGTGTGGGTTTTGAGGTGGACAGGGCTGTTGAACAAGAGAAGAGAGAAGAAACTGATCCAGATTTGTGTGGAGGTTTTTAGTCAGTCAAACAAGTGTCAGAGGGCAGCAACAGAACATTATGGGAGTTGCGTCCTTGGGCAAGACACTTCACCCATCTTGCGTACGTGTACATTGGCGTAGGAATGTGAGTGGTTCCTTGCTTTAAAGTGCATTGAGTGCCATTTCTAAAAGTCATTCTTGAAAAATAAGACAAATTATAGATTGAAAATAGCTTCGACTGGATTGTATGATGAGCATGTGCAATAGAAACAAAATAGTGTGAAATTCAAATCAAAACATTTTATTAATGAGGTTTATTTTCCCAAGTGTTTCCAGTGCAACATATTTAAATGAATAAACCACACTGCTTGTGGCTGCAGGAATGCGGAAAAGGTCCTGGGACTCGTGAACTCAAACATACTGAGTCACGACCTGATCCCTCCGCATGTGAACCTCTCACACCTGTCCAGCGCAGACTACATGGACATCTACAGCGTGGTCAAGACTGTGAAGGAGGACGGCTTTGGGGCACTCGGACTCGAGCCGTGTGTCCTGGAAGACGAGCTCAACAAGGTAACACCACTGTTCCCCAATTACTTTATAAAGCATCTCTAGACCCCTTCTTAGTACCGTGGTCAGTACATTTTGGATGCATGTCTAAAAATGCCTAAAAATGTGAAATAAAGACTGTATCTCTTACCCTTTTGCTTGTACGGGCCGCTACAGTCTGTACAGGGGACGGGTTTGGCATTCATTGCTTTCACTGAAGCCATGACGCACTTCCCGGCCTCTCCGCTCTGGTCCGTCATGTTCTTCTTCATGCTCATAAACCTGGGACTGGGCAGTATGATCGGCACCATGACCGGCATCACCACACCCATCCTGGACGCATACAAGGTGCAGAAGGAGCTCCTCACAGGTAAGAAAACAAAATGCATACAAGGAAAAATAAAAAGTCCCATACAGACCAATTTCATTTAAAATGCACGCACAGGAAATCAAGTCAAGACAAGTTAAATTACATAACTTGAGAGAACTTTTAGCATTAATGTGTTGAAATGTTGAGTTAGTTTGGGGGGTCTTTGTTTGAAAAAGAAAGCACATTACAATCATTTCTCTGTATATATTTTATTTCTTTCCTCAGTTGGTTGCTGCATTGTGGCTTTCCTCTGTGGTCTACTCTTTGTCCAGCGCTCGGGTAATTATTTTGTTACAATGTTTGATGATTACTCCGCTGGACTGCCGCTCACTGTGGTGGTCATCCTGGAAAACCTCTCAGTGGCGTGGATCTACGGTACTAAAAGGTATCATTATTTTCACAGCTGACGTGTTTTGCAGCCATTTAATTTGTGCAACATTAGTGGTAACGTGGTGGCTTGACCTGCTGGTCAGTGTATGGGCATAAATGATGTTGCTCACTTCACGCTGACAATCTAGGTTTCCACGATATTGTAACATGAATGTGTTCACTCTAGGTTCATGCAGGACCTCGAGGACATGTTGGGGTTTCGTCCGTGTAAGATCTATTTTTACCTGTGGAAGTACGTGTCTCCCGTCTGCCTCATCGTGCTGATCTCCGCCTCGATCATTGAAATGACCATCAATCCTCCGGGATACAACGCTTGGGTTCAGGAGCTGGTCAGTTTTAAAAGTAGTAAATTGCAGATAGCTAGTTAGGTGTCGTTTTCTATTGCTTTTTGTCTAGCTTTAATGTTTAAAAATAGTGATCTCACTCTCCTATAGTACAACACACTGATGCCCATGTACTGTATATAAAGAGGTATCTTGCTGTCCACAGGCACAGGAGCGTTTCCAGAGTTACCCTCCCTGGGCACTGACCATGTGTTTCGCCCTCATCATTTTGGCCATGCTGCCCCTCCCTGTGGTCTTCATTGCCCGACACTTTAACCTCATGTCAGACGGCTCCAACAAGCTCTCCGTGTCCTACCGAAGGAACATTGTGAAGGACCCGTCCAACCTGGAGGAGCAGGATGAGGCGCGCTCCATCCTCAGAACCAAACCCGGATTTACTGCCCCCAAAATTTACCTCACTCCCGCTGGAAACAGCAGTGTGGACACCAACTCACTGTCTCCAAGCAGCTGCTACGGGACAGGATACCAAAACGCTGCCATCAGCCCCTCCACACCCCCCTCACCCCTTACCCCGGAGTCCGCCTCATGATGTCTCATTTCTACTCTGCAGCATTTACCTTTAGTCTACAGTGGAGGGCGCTGCAGTGCAGCATTCTTAGTCTTGTTCATAGCACACGGTCCTGGTACAGTAGGTGTAGATGGTAGAAAATCATCAGTAATACAGTTGATCTGTCTAGTGTCATGTATCTGCTGAGCACACACACAGTAATGGCACAAGTGAGCTTTTGCTAACATTCATTTTGCACAATTGTAAGGAAAAATGTTCACATACTTCAGTTTTTGAAATTACAAAAAATGTTTAGGATAATAAATACAAAGAGTGAAGAAAGAAATGATGAAATGATGATGTAGGGATGACTGAAATCTGAAAATCTGGTGAATTGTCCATTTGAACCAGGAAAGTCCAACTGAGATTCTTTATTTTTTAACTAATTGGGGAGTCCTGGACACTTAGGAGAAAACGTACATGGAAAATATGCAAACTCAATGCAGAAAGGCCACATCCACTAAGCAAATTCTCATTCTCCAATCTAAGCAAATTGTGGTCTCTGGATATTCTGTGGTTTATCTGCACAAAACCCAGTTCCTCCACCAAGATAAAAGTAGAAGAAATTAATTAATTTAACGCTTATAGGCGGCACGGTAGCACAGTGGTTAGTGCTCGTGCTTCACAGGGACGGGGCCTTTCTGTGTGGAGTTTGCATGTTCTCTCCGTGTCTGCGTAGGTTTCCTCCGGGTACTCCGGTTTCCCCTACCACTAAAAACATGTATAATAGGCCAGGATGTTTGTGAGTGTGTTTGTGAGGGCACATGAGGGACGACGGATGGAAATTAGCCCAAGGCTACAATCCGGTGTGGCTTGTTTACATACATGAGACCCATGTATGTTCATTAACATGCACTGTCATGACCAAATAAACAAATTATAAGCACATAGTGCTTACAACTCAAAAAATGAGTGAAAATGCACATTTAGTTTTGATGCCACTTTAATGAATTGCTTCCTGCAAATATGTTGAAAATAATTTTAAAAAAAGCACAGTACAAAAGCACAACATGTAAACAGGTGCAAAAAGTACAAAAACATGAAAAGAGTACAGATCAAAAAATTATTATTTTTTGCACGTCAAGTAAAATCGCATCATAACAAAGCACATTTATGTACAAGACAGTTAACATGTTCTCAAAATGACCTTTGTTACCTCTTTTGGCACATTGATAGTTAATTCTCCAAGTCAAGAGTAGTAATAAACGTTCTATTTTTTTATGCCTACATTTAATACTTTGGGACTACATTATTGTAAAAATATAAAATATCACTTGCTTAATGTATCGACACTAAATATGACTTACTAGATGAAGATACTGTGTGTACTGTACATCCTATAGGCGTGAGGGGGGCTCATCGTTGGGAGATGTGTCCTTTAACTGAATCCTGTGTGAAATATGACCATTGAATATGACCTGCGTATTCCAATATGGCCGACAGTAGCCATAGAGTTTCATGTTTAATTCAGTATTCTTTCAAGGGCAAGTGAAAAACTACTGACGTGGTTTCTTAAAGGCACTATACCGGATAGATTTTGTCCTCCCTTAGTATATTATATTGTAAACTCAATTTAAAAAAAAAAATATCAATTTCATAAACTTTCAGGCTATTTTTCCAAGTATTTTCGAAAGTGACCCTGAAAAATGACTCTGCAAGTTGTGAAATGTGCCTTTAAAACGTGTCCCTGTGATGAATTAGAATGCTACACATATATAAGGAAAGTTACAAATGAGTTTGGACATTTTAATTTAGTGGCTTCCTTTATCATTGTTTGCCATCCAAAATCAGGTATAGGGCCTTTAAGAACTGCTGTTATTTTAGTGCGTCCTTAAAAACTTACTGTCTTGTCTTTGCATTTTTGTGTTGTTGCTTTCAAGATATTGTGATGTCATTGTCATTTCTTGTCTCCAGTTTAAAAAAAAAAGTAAAAACAATAATTTTAGTGAGTAAATAGCATATAAACTTAATTATGGACTGTCCTCATGGTCTAGTCACTTCACCCAGTGCCACATCGTGTGGCTGCATGGTTTCAACAGGAAACTGAACATAAAACTTCACATCCTTTTTGCACGTTTGCAACGGTGACGTGATAGTAACTGCCAAGGTCACATAAAATGTGTTTTGTTGATATTATCCTAATGTTTTATGTTGCAGCTTAACAAAAAAAGGTCAATATATTATTTTCACAGAATTGTACAATATCCATATTTTTAAAAGTTCTATTTTTATTTCAATTATGAACAAAAATGTTTTATATGTTAATACTACTTTTGAACAGACCTCGTTTGTAAATTATGGGCTGAGCTCTGAGTCCTTAATGAAAGCTTTTGTAAATAATGTAACTAATATGGCGTAAAGTTCAATTTGTCCTAAAAGTACACTTCAGTGGCTTAATTTAATGCCAATGGGGACCGAACACTGAAGCAGCAGTGTTAAATAAAGCCATAAAGTCAAGTGAATGTCACTTGGGGTTTCTCCTGGCACACATGGTCTTTCAGGTTGCTTTTACTTCTTTGTTGAGCTGGCCATAATTGGCCGAAATGCTCATTTGTAGCTTCATTTTCCATTTCTAAAGTCAGACCTCTACAAGGTGTATTATGAAACTTTTTATGTGAAAATAACAACAAAACATTGATATTTGTGCGTAGTTGACCTTTTAGTGACCTAATGACTGTATAGGTGGTTAGCAGGTGCCTTTATTTTTCCACCAGTGGCCTGTCTGACCGACCCTTTCACCAGAAAACCTCCTAAATAATTCATCCTGGGGGGCTGTAGATGCCACGCTGACCCAAAGTTGATCCACCACTGGGTCACTAAAAGGTTTGCACATGAAAAATTCCGTAAAGCACCTTTAAACTGCATTTTCCAATGTGTAGAAAAATACACATTTAAAAAAAAAACTCTATTTAACTTAAGGACAGCAGGATCAGTCAGACCACAGTATTTAGGCAACAAGCATGATAGGCAGACAAAATATCACAAGTTATATTTAGTCTGGGGACCACCAATTCATTTTCTCGTAAGAGAGGTGATGACGTGTGACGAACCCGCAGTAAACTTTTGAGGTAAACTATTCAGAACACGGTCTAAAGCTTGATCAAAAAGAGTCGCTGCTGTCATATTGGAACCTTAAAAAAAGTTTAAACTGTAAACAAACTACAAGCTTCCGTATAACTTCCGGTTATGCGAGTTTCTCTGACCTTATGTTATGAACACGAGTACTTTCTGTACTTTGCTCGAATAAGAATGTTTTTTAAAGATTCTGTGGTGGACTGAGTTAGGGTTAGGGTTAGATGCCTTTACCTGGAATGGCCAAACCTTTTCGTGACACACCCGTCTGCATGTTCTGGGCTGCTGGCCTTTGTGGCTTGAGGGAACGCTCAAAGATGTTGTTAGCATTTGACATTTGGCCTCTCCCAATGTGTTCCTATGGCCCCAAACGGGGTGAAGTTTGAAGCGACTACGCTCGTCCACAGGTATGCACAAAGACCAGACAGGTACGTATCAATTTGTCTAAGCTCAGTCAAGAACATATCTCAGTATGAAAAAACGGTGGCCTGTTCCTTTAAAGGAAATCCCCAAAGGAATATTTAAAGAATCATTGTGTTTGGTGTGAAGCATTTGTGCTGGTGGTGCAGAGTGTTGTATTTACAAGATATAATACAATATATGAAAAATGTCATTATGTTAAAAATGTAATGCTGTTGAGTTAAGTTGACAAAGATGACAGAAAAAGACAATACAGAAATGTATTATAGCGACACTGAGAACAAAATATCAATGGCTCACTGTGCCATTGTTTACCATTTCTGTGAACAGCTTTATGCTCAGAGTCAAAATTTGATATGGTGAAATCTAAAACTACATCAACAAAGATTCTTGTTTCTCAATTTTGTTTCAGATCAAACTAATTTTACAAATGATCAATTGGAATCAACATGTGTGTTAAGTATTAAAACAATCCTGAAAAAACTTCACAAAAACAAATGTGTATAATTAATGTAAACTTACATTAGAAACACACCTGCCGTCTCGTCCAAGTCTTTTTTCTCTGGGAGGTTCTTTGACCAGCGGGTCCTGTGAGGACTTCACTGGGTTTGACTTGTTAGGTCACAAATCCTGATGCGGCAGTTTTCCCCGATCCAGAATCCTGGATACAGCGGTTCAGTAAAGTCGTCCTCTATCTTGTACAGAAACTTCATGGTGTCAGACACTTCATAGAAGGACACTGTCCCCGCTCTGAACTTCAGAAACACCCCGATCCGGCTGTGCTCCGGGACTGTGGGGAGGTTTACGCTGCCCCCTCTGAGAGTACACACAGAGTAGTGCGCAGAGGTGCGGTCCAGGCTCCAGGAGTTGGCATTTGCTCCAAACTCTGACGGTTTAACGCGGGACTTTCGACAGATGCCCTCATAGGCCAGAGCAATCTCAGCTTGGCCACCAGTAACTTCAATTTCATAGTAACAGTTTTCATCCTGCAGCCCCTCTTTGCACAACAGCTGCCGTCTGTGAGTGAAGCGCTCGGGGTAACGCACTGCAGAGCCCAGGAAACTTTGAGGAACCACCGTCACCTCTTTGAGATCATTAGACACGAGCAGGTCCACGTGAGCTGTTTTGGGGTCCATCGTAAGCTCGCATGCGTCTGAGGAGACACCAGAGTTTACCAAGACCACTATTCCTTACAAGACTTACTTTGCAAACTTACAGCGTAGAAGGTCCTCCCTGGTTTGAGGGTCTGCAGCTCGGATCCCGGAGCAGGCAACCTCATAAAGATCTACAAAAAATTTAAAATAAATAAATAAATCACATTCTATAAATTATATTCTTGCATTTATGGTTATGGTCTAATAAAGTTATTGTTGCTGATCTGTACGTTTAGAGAGAGTGTGCACCTAAGCAAGCTATTCTCTTGTGAATTTCTCCATTGTGAGATCAATAAAGGATTATCTTATCTCTAATGACTGTGGACAAGATTCTGATCTGAACAAACCAAACGAGTCATCGTCCTGTGGCTGCACGTGATTATCCGTTGTCATTTCATCAGTGTCCACATAATCTGAAGAATCTAAAAAATAAAGAGCAGGTTCATCAAATTATAGAAAAGAAATGGGAGAAAAGTTTAAGCAGAATAAATAAAAAGTACAAACCAGCCGAGTCCTTTTGCTGAACTTTGTCACGCTCTTCCACCAATTTCTGAGGCTCTAACACAGCTTCTATACAGAAACAGTGAAAATATATATTTTGGACAATTTCTACTGAAAAGTATTGAGTGAAAATACAGACTCCACACCATTCTGTGTTACTGAAGCAAAGCCACTGTTGCAGAACTCTTGCATCCGATTCCCAAGTGCTTCTACAGCATCCTGCAGAGTCTTAAACGGCAGGAGTAAAGCGTCTGTGATCCCAGAGAGGTCTTCCTGACAGCGCTGACGCACAGAGGGCCATTCCTGTGACAACAATCACTGCAGGCATTTGTCAAAGAAGTAATGCGAGTTTATTCTTTAGTCATTCGGGACATTAGAATACATACAATTCAGTAATCTGGTACATTATACAATTAGAATACATGTATTTTAAGTGGTTCATGCCACCTGACCGAATGGTTTTAAGATGAAATGAAGACTTTTGTCTAACTCCACATGTACAGAGCTCATATAGGAACACTTTGTAAACGTACCAGGAGGAAGTGGATATCACTGTCAGTGTGAGTCAGGCGGTCGAGCTCTGAGCACCTTCTCTTCACCTCCTCAGTCCTTTGCTTCTCCACCGCGCTCACTGCCGACCTGTGCTGAGCGCGGACAAGCTTTCGCAGAGACATGTAGTGGGTCTGCAGCAAGTCGATGACCTTTGTCAGAACAGCCTCACAGAAATCCTCAGTCTCCGAGGACTTTTCCTGGAATTCAAAATAAGATCAGCTAAAAACCGTTTCGAGACAAAATGGATCTCAATGCCAGAGGAACTCACATGGATTTGCTCCAGCACCTGTGCCTTTTGTCTCTCCTGCAGAAGAGCCTGGCATTTCTTCTTTAATGTCCTCACCTCATCCTTGAAAAAGGATTTATTATTGTGGGCAGCACAAATAATAAAGCCATTTCTAGGACTTATTTATCTACAATATTTGACACTACATAGTATACACTAGATGGAAAATAAAAGCACCAGTAGCTGCATTGGTAAACTCTAGTTTACATACTATTTGCATGAGAGCAGCCTCCACAAAAAAGATCAACAAACTTCCAACAATGCATTGGTTTTCTCATTCTCATATTGGAAACTCACTTGGGGTTGCATAAACTGTTTGGATCAAAAGATTAACCTTTCAAACTTCCTCCAGGGCTATGAGCAGGGGTCCCACTGTGTACATCATCTATGACAGTTTCTTTGTTTTGAGGTCGTGTCACGCCTCTGTGGGCTTTCACATTCCTTGTATTATGGTTTCCCTTTTAAAAGCACTGTGTGAGCGAATGGCATTGCAATTACTTAAAAACTCCTCGTCCCCTCTTTCCAAATATTATTTTTCAAGTAAAATATGAGCCTTAAGTTTTGCACACCTGTTTCCTCCTGCGCTCCTCTCTCACCAGCCCGATGGTGTGTCCCGTGTGCTCACTGCTTGCACAGGAAGCACAGATGACCTCCTCGTCAGTGCAGCAGTAAGCATCCAGAGGACTGTTGTGTCTAGGGCAGAGGTCGGGTCTTATTCGTCCAAAGGACTGCCTGCGTGTCCTGTCCATGTCTCTCATTCACAGTGGGTCCTTTCACCAGCAGAGGTTCAAAATAAAAAGGCGCGTTTGTTAGGTTTCACTTCTTCTATAACGTCAGAGGAAAGGGTGTGGCTTGGACTGTTGGCTTGGAAGAACAAAAGTGGGAGTCTTCATACCACGTGAAAATCAAGCTCCAAGGCAATAGCAATCACTGCATGACTCAAGGCCTTGAAATAGGAAGAGAACCATCTCACACTCAAATACCCACAAACAACAGACAAGGGACATGTCACAATGTGTCAGACTCACAGTATGTGCTTTTTGAAGGTTACTCCCAGTTGTCTCCACTCCGACCCTGACGACTTCCCTCTAAACAATCAGGACAAGGGCGCACACCTGCCTCAGCTCTAACTAGCACAGTGAGAGTAAAGTGCAAGTACAAGCACAATTCCAATATTGCATTTTTATTACAGTGTTTAAGGTGAAAAAACAAAGACAACCCCATGATAAATAAGTTGTGCAACTTGCAGATTAAATGTATCTGTTTTGCAATACAGGAAATAAGCGTAAATAGCAGAAACAATAGTGGAAATGTTCATTATATTCTCTTTCTCTTGATGGGAAGTAATTCCACTAAACATAAAAACATCAAGTTCAATAAAAGTTTAGTTCAAGTCTATGAGTTGATTGGTCAAGTTTTACCCCTAAATGGTCCCAGAAAGAAGTATGTTGACAAAGACTCTACAACAGGGGTGCCCAGTTTTTCAGCTCACGAGCTACTTTCACAATCAGCGAGGATCGGAGATCTACCTATAGATAATGGTCAATTGATTGTAACCCGATTGGGAAAAAAACAAAACAAAACTCCACCCTCATGCCCTTCAAATATTCCGAAAATACCGTCTTGAATAAAACTCTACTAATATGTTATAATACTAAATACAATGATGAACATTTTTGACTTGATTAATGTAGCCTACAAGTATTTATGTTATACATTACTCACACCATTTTATAATCAAGGCATTTCTTTTGTTCTGTATTGTAGGACAGCCCATAATTATCCCCAAAATAAATGGCATTATTGGGAGTCATGTTGGAGAGCGACAGCTCCGTGGTAACGCTTGGGGACGGGCCTTCAGACTTTCACAAAGTCAACCCTTTTGTCTCATATGTAACAACAAACTATGTACTCCTTATTGGATAGAAACAGGTTTTGGATTGACAGGACTCTGATGTGGTGGGCTTTCATGAGCGACCTGCTGGTAGCTCGAGACCGACTAAATGAACACCCCCTGTATATACATCCCTGATAAACCGTTACAGAAAAAGAGAAACAAACGTTATGTTCAAGATACCAACCTTGGAGTTAATTCTTTTAGAAAACAATGATCTAAGATTCTGTAAAAAGTCTACATGAAATAGCTGAATGCACCACAACAAACATCAAGGGCAGCATTTGAATCATTTGATTGTGGCAACGTCACTGACACCAGAATCTGAACTAATTAGTTTTTTCTGGAAAAAGACTAAAATGATTCTCACTGAAGCAGTTCTTCCCATGAAATGGGTTTAGAGAAAACCTCTCGCTCGAGCCAGAGGTCGTAGTTCATTTGAAAGTCCTCAGGTAGGTCCACGCGCTGTCCCAGGACACTCTGCAGACAGTTGTCCACAGGCAGAAAGTCCGGGTTACTGTGGCTCTTGTCGTAGCGTCGACTGTTGAAGCGCTCAATGTTAGCCCTCAGTGCACACTCTTCAGCCTGGAAGTCCCAAGGACGAGCATCCAGATCTAAAACAAGAACAAATTAGTCAAAAAGAGGAAAAGAGAAGTGCTTCCTGGATCTCTACGGAGTATGATTATAAACCAGAGGAGCTCTTTAGAGCAGGAAAAGGCATTAAAAAAAGAATAATAGAGAAACCAAAGCTCTCCCTGGTGAAGTTAACATGCCTTAAAGAGGGGGTATTATGCTTTTTTCAATCACATTTCAGTCTATAGCACACTACAATGATGACGAAACCTTCTGTTGGTCTGTAGATGCAGTAAATTAAAATAACTGCCTTGTATAAAATTGCTCTCTCAAAATGGCTGTTGTGAATGTCTTGAAATAGGCCTCTGTCTCTTTAAGAACCTCTGACCCTTTCCGACACGCCCCCTCCACACGCTGTCTGTGGCATCAGTGGGGAGGGGGTTCTGCTGAGGAGCAGTGGTTGGTTACTCGGCTGGTGACGAAAGCTCGGAGGCGTCTCCAGGAGGTGGGGGCGTTCCTAGGAGGACTCAGGCAAACCTATCCCTAAAATGGCTGCCATCAGAGTTTTTACAGATTACTCAAAAATACGTGAATGTGCCAAGGCAACACTTCAGGCATGTTTTTAATGAGGGAATGACATAATAACATTACTTAAAGCTTGAAAAAGTCGATTTTGCATAATAACCCCCTTTTATGGCATTTTAACGTCACCAGAGAGTGCCTTGGTTTCTCCATTTTGTAAATTACAAATTAGTGCTTGAAGTTTTAAATAACTCATGAAATAATGTCCTTTCCCCCCTCACCGTTTCCAAATGCCCAATCGTCGTTGAGGCGATGGCGAACTTTCTGGTAGATGGCAGACATCGTCTTCATGTTGCTCTTCCTCCACTGCCGTCCAAGATATTTGGTCTGCACTTTGAGTAGCTTCAGAACATAGAGTTGCATCATGGCCTGCTTAACCTTCAGCGCCCTCTTCAGGATGGGAGCAGACTTGAACACAACTAGCATCTGTGTAACAAGTAAAACATTATGTCAATATTTAAAATCATATGGGTATCTCTTTATCCACAAATAAACCCATTGACCATTGTTCTGGAGTGCTTCCATTTGGTCAGTTTATTCAAAATCCTTAACAGGTTTATGCAGGAAAAGAGGTTCCTCCAGCAAAACTGGTTGTTGTCTCCAGCTTCCTGTAAAGGGCAAAAATGTTTAGCAAATATTATCATAACTTTCTGTTATTAGAAAAACATTGCTGGTAAATGTAAATGAGTGAACCTTACCAGACTCTCTGCGGTTAACTCTGGGAGCTCATGTACCACACAGTATGGAAAGTCAAGAACTGAGATGCTAAAAATGAGCATGACAGTAATAAGGACAATGTTCTGTCTAAACTTAAACCGTATAATAGTGTATATTCACACCTGTTCTTGGCCGTGATATAGGACATGATGTTCTGGTTGAAAAACTTCAAAATAAGTGGGATGCAGTTGGCAAATACCAGATGCTGAGCCATGTACTCAAACTGAAAAAATAAACAGACATTAGCAAGAAACAATCAGGTGTAATACATAATTAGGACTTGTCTTGGTTTAGTACGTGAAATGTAATCATACCTGGTATATGTGGTTCAGTTTGAAGTGTTTGAGGAGTAGCAGCAGAATGGCAGAGATTGCCTTAACAATAATTTCTTTGTGTCGGTTCACATCAACACCCAACTTCATACTCTGTAATACTGTGGTCCTGAGTGAATCAGAGAAAAGTCAATGATTTATACATAAAATAAAATATATCAACCCTCTCATTTCTGGTAAACTTGTGTTATCTTACGGCATCTCCTCTGGTAACACGTCAGCTAGAATATTTATGGAGTCAGTCTTTGCCTTTGACGTAGGAGCCGCAGCAAGTAAAATTTTCAGCAAGGCAATCTTGTGTTAAAAATAACATGAAAGTCACATATTAGACGGCAGCAACATCCTTATTTATGTACGTTATGAAAAACTTACCATGTACTGAGGTAAACTGGGCAGAATACCCTGATACAGCAGCTCTATCGCACACATTTCTACCTCCTCTTCACCCTTAACAACAGTATCATCATTATAATAAAATAACAATAATCTATAATCGACACACATTGTTGCGTAATCTTGATACGCAATTTTACTGACATGTTCTAACTCACCCCAGAAAGAGGAGTTTTCTGAAACTCTTCTTCCTTTGTTATTTGGATCTCAGCTATCGAGACATACTTATGCTGAAAATAAGAAATAAAACCAATGTGAATATGGAGATATTTTCTTTAACGTTTGAGCAATAACATAATAATCATAAGACAGTGCATTACCTGCTTTAGCGTCCTAATGCTTTCATGAATTGGTCGGGGCAAGCCAACAACTGTGTCAGTGTCACTATAAAAACAAATAATACATTAAAACATTACATCAAGTATAAACAGCTGAGACAATTCTAAAGCTATTCTTCATTTATTCAGTGATAACTTACTTTCCAAGAGTGTAACCAATGAATTTACTTCGACTTGATTCAAGGAAATTTTCAATGTCCTTTTCTCTGTAGAAGGAGGATAATGTCAGGACAATAGCTTGTGGTAATAGCCTAGAAATGCGCAAAAGTCATAGTACAGTACCTAACTTTAGGCGCCCAGGGCAGGCCTTTAGGGAAGGACACTCTGTCTGATGGAGGGTGTGGGATGGGCGGAGGCATCACTTCATCAATGGGAAAAGTCTCAGTCTCTATAGAGTTGTCATTGTCGTCATTGTCGTCTTCATCCTCGCGAGAGTCGTCAGCTTTGTAGGGGTCCTTTTCATTGAACGCATCCAGATTGTCCTGTTTGATCAGTGACTGAACAAGATGAACAACTGTTTATTTACCTGGACATCTTTTTACCTTGGAACTAGGAAAATATGTGTATTTTAACTCTTTACTTCACTCTGCAGCTTTTTACAACAACTACCTATTAGAACAACACTATAGCATAATAGTCAGAGCCCAAGAAATGACTTCCTGTTCCATTCCAGCACGCCAAAATAAAAGCACACAATTCGTCTCATTGATTAGTTCAGCAGGTACTTGCAACATTACAAGGACATAATTGAATACACACATTTTATGTGGTTTGTCTGTTAACAGTGAGGCAGAAAGAGAGTTGAATTAATGAATAAGTTGGTGCTTTTATTTTGGTGTGCTGGATTGAAACAGGAAGTTGTGCTGTTTTGATTTGAAGCTATGCACAGAGTTAATTACTAAACTTTATGCTTATTTTAAACTATATACAAGCATCCTTTTTTGATCCGCATACAAACAATTCAATGTCAAAACAAACGCATAAATCGGCTTACTTAATTTGTGATTTCTTAATAGGCTCTTACTTTGTGCTCCCGACGCGCCCGCTTCTGCTGCTGTTCAATGAGGTCAGACGCAGAGGCTGGTGGGGACGCGGCCCGCATGCTGCGAACCACTCGAATACTGTCTTCAGGAAGAGGAGGGAGCCCCAACTCCTCTCGCTTCTGCACCTTAAAGCTTTGGAGCTGCTCAAACCCTCCAAGGGTAAACTGAAATACAAGTTGATATTAATGATTAGTTTTTGTTTTCTAAATCCGACCATAATGAATGACAGAAATGTATAACTCACCAGTACGCTTTTCCACAACAGTAATAGCACCTTTTTCATTGGGAAGTGGGGTGCATGACCGCTGCAAAACTTGGTGACCATGCCAAAGAGCATCACCGAAATTGGCTCGTTGTTAAAAAGTGGAGATCCTACAAGACAATGGTTAAGACAGGCAGCAATCGTTAAAACAAAAACACTGTACATAAGTTTAAAAAACAAAATAATGTCTAGACTAGTACTATGTGTACCCAGTTCTGATCTGAAAGTTTCTTTAATAATTCTCCACTCGGGTTTGTCCGCTGGATCGTCTTGTTGAATTGTCTCCACCATCAAGTACATGATGTTCAGAAGCACCCTCAGATCAGTACTGTCTGCCAGAGAGATCGCAGGCTTCCTCACAGCACTAGAGCAGGCAGCATTGTTACTGGAAATCACAGAGAAGACAATACACCGTCAATGAAAACTCAAGAGAATATTAACTCAAGCTGCTGAGAACAATAAAAATGGCTACTCTATTTCCATGTTGAGCAGCTCCACCAGTGCAGAAAAGGTTCCCACATCCAGCAATAGAAAGGTGTTATATCTCATCCAGTGTTGTACTTCGGCTTCACAGGTACACTCTGCAAAGGTTCCTGAAAAAAGTATTTTCAAAAATGCAAATAAAAGGGCAGGCCAATAATTAATGACGTTGCAAATATGAGTGAAATGACAGACACTATGATGTACCTTGAGCCATATAAAGGATAGCTCTGGCGACTTTGAGCCTTTTCTCACGAGCAATCACCTCCAGACCGTCCAGTAATCGCATGGCATGAGCTCTGTGCTGGGCTGCATCCAGCTCTGTCCACTTCTTATCTGCAACTGAATGAAGGAGTGACAAATACTTACTATGAATAATGAGGTCTGAGAGAGTAGGGGTGGACAATATAGACAAAGTATCTCAGTAGCAATCATAAAAAAATAACCAGGGTATTTTTTAATTACCATGTTCTCTGGATTCTTCTTCAAAACACTTTCTGTTCAGGGCAAACTCTGGGCCTTCTGTATAGCTGTATAGCTCTGTAAAAAATAATGAGGGAGGTCAAGCAAGAGATTAAGAGCACGTTCATACTCGGTCCATTCAAAGAGAACCCGGGTGCACTTCCTGGCAAAATCCACTTCTTTTGTCCTTCTTTTGTCCTACTAATGGAAGAACAACCACTGTTTGAAAATGGCATAAAAGTTAAGGCTAAAGTGGCTCAGTGGTAGAGCGGATGGTCAGAGGGATAACTTGCTATTAGGCAAGGCAGGCAAATATACAAGACACACTTTGTATGGTCTGTACTATTAACATTCATTTGATAGAGTCCATAGAGACTATGGTGCTGCAGTTACAACATCTCACCACTGTGATATATGGTACTATTGTTGCAGGCATGCTTTTTTAGTGAGCCATGGTTCACTCATTTTACTCATGGGCATGGCTCCACCATATTACATTTGCTAATTTAAGTGAAACCAGTTTATTTCAACCACATTATGATTCAGAGAAAAAAGAGCCTACTGTTCTGAGAGAAGTGCATCATGGGAATAGTCAGGTCACTCTCCTAATGCATGCATTGATGGATGAGTAATAGTATACAGTGTTTTTAGATGGATTTGGCTTCTAGTTTACATCTCTAACTTTGTGGTGAGTTTTGCCATTCCATTAACCAAATCTTTGGTTCACTTATGAGCAGCAATCGTACTGGAACCTCCTTAACTTACTTCAAAGTTGTTTAGTATTTTTACAAATGTTCAAAAAATTGTAAGATACAAGATTAAAGTAGTAATGTATGACTCTCTGATTTTAAATAGTTGATTCACAAATCATTTGAATCATTGATACTGAGGCAGGGCATGTTTATTTATACCGCGCATTTCGCACACAAGGCAACTCAACACACCTACTCTGGGCCTTTTGACGAAAATATCAATAATACTATATAACTGCACCCGTAGTCTGGGAGTTAAACCACTCCGCTCCGGGTATCGCCGTAGCAACGCATAACACTGCTGAATCAGATAAACGTTAGCTAACGTTGGGTGAGAAGCCGAATGACTCGACGAGTCACTGACAGTAACAAATGAGATGGATTTTCTTGCTAATTTCAACATTTTCAGCCAAAACAAAACTTTTAATGAATGGGAATTCATATTGTTCATTAAAAGTGTATAATGCACAGCTTCTCGTTGTTTAATCCTTACTTCAGCACTGATTTATGAAGGAATTGGTTTCTTGTCTTTTGTGTACTGTATCTAGAAGCCTCAATGAAATATAATGTAGGGCCCCCAGTGAATTTTTACTTGGGGCCCCAGGGCACCCTTGCTACGCCCCTGCAGGTGTTCCTCCTATAACCGAGACGTTGATGGTTTGTATCCCCACAGGTGCAGGTAAAAGAAAAAGAAGGAAATTAACCAGGGTTTTTGTTTGTTAAAGTTGGACCACATGTGAGCGCGTCCTAAAACCGAGCACTGCCCACCTGACAACTCCGCAGCCCACTTGTCCGTGTCAGCGTATTCAAACTCCAGGTCCGGGGATTCAGAGAAGCCCTGCGTAACACACATTATTGTTACCTAACAGCGTTTATCACAGGGCAACTACAGTACAGCACAGTAAGAATAGACGTCTATCAGTATTAAAATGTCCCTTTAGCCACCGCTCAACAGAAAATGTAGTAGATTACAGAGGCCTAGGTTAGCTTACTTAGAATCTAGCTAAGCTAGTACTTGTAAAATGAATTCCTGTTTTTTTAGCTTTTACAGAACATAACTCAAATAACAACACTAATATGACTTTTAAAAACACATCTGATCTTAAACTACAAAGTAAATGTCACTACACACCCTGTCAACATGCTTATAAGGATAACAAAGTTATGCTAACAGCACTCGAGCAACACAAGCCAAAGCCCCCTGTAAAGCTAAGATTGCTGGTGATCTAACGTGATGGATACAATCACAGATGACGTGGGCTTATTGTGTACATTACCTCCGAGTCTTTACGTAGATTGCGCGTGAATTCTCCTCTGCTTTTATTGGGAATCATCGCTCTCTGTTTATTGTTTACAGCTGCTCCACCGTTTCCCCCATAGACCTCCATCATGTTGGCCGCTGTCTTGTCGCGAGAGGTTGTGACGCGTGAACAGCCTGTGCTCAAATGGGTTAAACCAAATCATACTGTAACATGCATTAACTTTACACGCTCTGGGTCATGTAGGTCTTATGGTAGATCCTCTTCCATAGCTTCATTTGCTCCTCCACCCAATGGTCTATAACAAGAAAACTTTTGCCTCTTCAAACCGAAATGTAAATAAACTTATACAAAAAAAACCTTTGGAAAATGAATAATAATGACACTTTTATTGTAATTTAGGAGGACATTTTCACTCCAAAATGTATTATAGATAAAAGTACTCAAATAAAGATTGCACGTTCATCCATAGTCTAACAGTTTATTTTATGTCTTTAAGAATCATATTATACATAATTATGTCACATCTATATAAATAATTTATCATAAATTTGATACAATTTATTGAAACCCAGAACACAGCATGTAAATATTGTAATTTTAACAAGGGGTGGCCTATATACTGAAGTCAACATGTCCAGAGGTGTGTAGAGTAGCCAAAATATTTACTCAAGATTTAAGTTACTTTGATTTTTTTTTACTCAAGTACAAATAAAGAGTAATGACCCAAACAAATACTCAAGAAAAAGTAAAAAAGCACAGAGAAAATGTTACTTGAGCTTTGTAACTGTTTGAGCAAAAACGTTTGATTTTTTTCAATAATGCCAAACCTTGTGTGAAACAAAACATGAAATCAAGTGGGAATCCTAAGAAAATGGCAGAAAAAACTGAAAAAACAAAATAACAACGAAGATCAAAATGAAGCATTTTCCGCATAAAACAATTATTTTTGCTCAAGAGTACAGATACTTCATTATACTATGTGTACTCAAGCAGAAGCAAAAAGTACCGTATGATAAAACTAGTCTTTTTATCATACAAGTAAGTGCATGATACAAGTAAGAAAGTACAATTTCTTCAAAAAGATACTTAAGTACATGAGAGTACATGTACTTGAGTAAATGTACTACCTGCCTTTGCATATGTCATACGTATATGACAGGGTATAAACACAATTTTGTCAAATCAAACTTAAAATAAAGAGTATGAAATCAGTAAGTGTGCAACTTTCTCATCACAGTGGTGTTTTCAATATGGCATTGGTCAAGTGACAATACATGATATAGACACAAAAAAAACATTCTATTACTCTGAAGCATGAACCAACTAAATTTAAACATTAGATTATTGAAGTTTGTTTTAACATTACCTTTTTATGCAAGGTCAGCTCAAGTTTATATTTAAAATAACATATAAATAGTATATACACACATATAACATACAAGTGTAAATGCAAAAATCAAAAAAGAAATGCCAACGTGAGATTGTGACGTCTTTAAAGGAGTAAAAATGAACTATTATCTCTGCATAGCTGCAACTTTATATTGCAGTGTTTTATTTTAAGTGAAATACATTATTTTCACTGAGAGAATCACAAGGCACTGTCTCCCGATCAGACACCATGATTACAGTGAGATTTAACTTTATGGCTGTGATTTACCTGCTGGAAACTTTTAACAAAAACAAATATTGTGTAGTAATAATAAAACATGTACAATTTAATTACAACAATAAAAGAAAAATATGCTCAAGTTTAAGATATAATTTAGGCATTTGGAAAGACAATTAAATGCTGATTTTCAGGGTGAGGCCCTTAGTATTTTGTAATACAGTAACGCATATAATAATTACTATGAGTTTGCAAACCTGTGGACCGTGGCATTTTAATTTAATTTAATTCAATTTAATTTAACAATACTTTCCATTTGAATTAACACAGACATGGACACTAAATTCATAAAGTTTTTTCTTTTCTTCCTTCAGATTAAAGCAATTAAAATGTTAGTCTTACATATAAATCATCAGATGGAATGTAAAGATTGCCTGCGAAAACTAATGACATTGCCATTTTAATAATCTAATATGAATTACTAAATAGCCACAATCAATGTAAACTATAAAACAAAACCCCATTAGACAAGCTCAGAGGAGTTTAACCTAGAACTTTTTCAATCCTTACCTCATTTCAAGCAATATTTTAGAAACAATAATTCGATTAACTTTAAAACCAAGGTTTGAAGTTGATATCTTATTTTTGGCACATTTCATATTTATATATTTATTATATGTTTTTTCTTCTCAACACCGGCTACGTTTACATGCAGACCATAAATCTGATCATAATCTGATTTGTGGAGTTCTCAGAAAATCCAGAAAAAAGGCAAAACTAATGTCACAAAGACAAAGATCAAAACATATTATGAAGAGACTGAAAGCATGTTTAAATTAAAAAAAAGAAAACTCACAAAAGGTTTTCCATGAAATAAATCCCAAATTTGTTTGATGAGAAAGTACAATGTGCAGCCGACAGTCGAGTGGCTTATGCTGCTGCACATATGGCAGAACATTACTCCACTGTTGTACAGTTGTGAGTACGAGTCCCAGCACTGATTATTTACTATATTGTGTCTCCCCTTCTCCTAATCTTAGTTTTGTGTTTTAATTTGCTGAAATCACTACAATTACTCAAGAAAATAAAACAGATAACTAGGTTTGAACCAAGACCACTGAGTTACTTAACCTGTGCTGTATCCACGATGGGATACCAAGCACAAGAAGCTGATATCACATGGAACATTTTTCGTCCAAGGGCCTTTCCATCCCCTTCTCCCTCTCCCTCCCCCTTCTCCCTCTCTCTTCCCCTTCTCCCTTCCCCTTCCCCTCTGTCTTCCCCTCCCCCTTCTCCCTTCCCCTTCTCCCTTCAGGCTCACTCATCAGACTCCTCGAACGTAGGACCTTTCCTACCAACAAAATGCAGAGAACAAATATACGTGCTACCCTTTATCTGCTCCGCACATTGAAAGTCTGCTCGTCAACATAAATATTGCCACCGTTTTGCCAGTTATCTGATTTTTCTGATCATTTAAACCTAGCCAATGTTGAGAGTAAAACATGAATAGCAGGAAATTACATCCTGAAGGAAATCATTTACAGCAGGTGATTACAATTTGTAAATGCACAAGTAAATTAGGTTTTATGGCCTATTTTAATGTGCAGCCCTCCCTCCTCAGGTCAGTATCTGAAAGCATAGTAAACAACATTAAGTCAACTTAATGAATTCATTATTGACGAGGAATAATTAAAATGTGTGTACCTGTAGTAGTTGGGTTTGAAAGGGCCGTTTTTATTCAGGCCGAGGTATTTAGCCTGCTCATCAGACAGCTCCGTAAGGTGAGCATCAAAGGTCGCAAGATGCAAACTAGCAACATATTCATCTACAACAAAAATAAAATGTCACACAACTCAACAGATATAATATATGCAATAGGTGTATCAAAAAAATTGAAAGTCCCACCTAGTAGGTTATTTATAGACATATTAAATAATACAAGAATAAGTGGATTTCTCTTACCCATCTTCTTGGGAAGCAAGTACACGTCCTGCTTGTAGCGTCCCTCTGGAGCATTGTACAACTCTATAAGTGCCAAGGCCTGAAATAGACCACATGCACTATTAATATGAGCTATACAGTTACACAGTTATAGTCAACCAACCAATGTATGCCTTTTATGGATTTAAAATAGTGTATCAGGAAAGTATTCACACCCCTACACTTTTCCTACATTTTATTATGTTACAGCCTCATTTAAAAAATGATTGAATTATTTATTACATTAAAGTAAATAAAAGGAGGCACCTGAGCTCAGATTTGAGTGTCATAGCAAAGGCTGTGAATACTTATGTAAATGCAAGAGTTTTATGTTGCAAAACACTCTAAAAAGCTTTCTTCACTTTGTCATTGTGGGACATTGTGTGTAGATTGACGGGGGGAAAAAACAAATGTAATCAATTCTGGAATGAGGCAGTACCAGAACAAAATGTGGGGAAAAGTGTAGTGTTAGTTTACTTTACTCCGTTTATTTGTTAAAGAGGCAGTGGTAAAACAGACTGACCTGAGTTGTGGCTGTGATGGACAGAACAAAAGTAGGAACAGTGGAGCAGCTGAGGTTCAAAAGGCGACCCTACAGAAAGTATAGTTTCACAGAAAGATACATAAACAGACAGATATAGCTAGATAAATTAGATTAAGCAAAGCAACAAGCGGATTATGCCAAATGCTGGTATATCTCTACTTTAGATAGCAACCCTTCACTTCAACCCCTCACTAGCCACTTGACAATTGAGTTTTAGACAGAGTACATCAAGACATCAATCAAGGAAGTCCTGAACTTCTGCTGTGTGCTCCATATTTAGTCTACAAAAAGTACATGAAAAAAAAAGGAATAATGATTATGTGGCCAATTTCAAGTACTTATGTTGTATTTGACATATCGCTCGACAGATATTCAACATTTATAATCATAGGCTTTTATTAAGATGCACTACACATTTCCTTACGTTTTCAAGAGCATGAACTGTTAAGCTGCTGTCCCAGCTGTGAAAAGTCTAGTCTCAGTGGCCAGTGACCAAAAAAAGATGTTAATGTTTATTGTTACCTCTGCCAGAAGGATAACCCTCTTTCCATCAGGCCAGATGACATGATCCACCTGAGAACGCACCCTCTCCCAAGTAAGCTCTGGGGTCCGAAGACTTGCCTGGACATAGTCAGTTCATACTTAATTTATCCTTTATAAACATTTAAACAGTAACTCTTGTTTCATTGGTCAACTCGTGATTCTAAGTGTGTTCTTTTAAGATTTAGGTCAGGGATTTTGAGCATTTTCTCTTACCACGTCAATCTCAGTATTGGAGTGGCCCATGTTACACACAATAGAGCCATTTTTCATTCTGTCCAGTTGGTCTCTAGTCACAACATTCTTATTACCTAGAGGGAGAAATTCCATTGATTACCATCAGTATTCCAAACATGGCCCGTTTTGTGACATATAAAACAGTTAATTTATTAATTTATAGTCTTTGCCTTTAGAATTTACCAGTGCATGTAATTATCACATCCACATGGCGAATGATCTCGCAGAGCTTCACCACTCTAAATCCATCCATGCTGCATGGAAATAAAAAGGTTTAGTCTGTTCTCAGTGTCTTGTCAATCTGGTATACATTAGATATTGACTGGTTTCTATACACATTCACTTACCAGGCCTGCAGTGCACAGATGGGATCAATCTCTGTTATATACACAATGGCTCCCAAAGCTTTCAGAGCAGCACAGCACCCTTTTCCGACCTGCCAACATCAAATATTAAAGAACTGTGCTATGTGTATAGCTGAAAAAGATATTACCAAACACAAAATCTATCTAGTATAAGCAATGAAGCTCGACAGAACTATGAACACTGCTCCAGTTCCAGAGGCGAATTTTCCCATTTCCCCCAAACACTTTTTGTCATGCAAATAGTGAGATTTATTTGCAGGTGCAATATATTGTTTTTTCTTCTACGTTTTATGAGGATTACGCACGATCTTTCCAGCGCAATTGTTCCCTATAGACATTCTGAAAAATATACATTTGTTTATATACCAGGGTTGAATAAGAAAAGTATCACAAACTATGTGGGAGCTCAGAACCATGAAATACACAATTTTAATTTGATGATCTATATCTAAAACTTAGTTTCAAATGAACCTTATTTTGTGTTTCTTCCATTTAAAATAATCACAATACAGTCAGTGCTTATCACATATCTGACGCTGCCGCTGTGCCTCTAAACTCAAATATTTAAACATTGAAATATTACTTCTTTTTTCAAAAGACTATGGAACCAGAGTGTTAAGGAGGGTGGGAATGTTTTACCTCTCCATATCCGCAGACAACCACTTGTTTCCCTCCAAACATGACATCAGTGGTTCTCTTTAAGCTGGAAAAGATAATAAACGTCAAGGTTTTTTAGATTTGTATTTTGTATGACCTTAATCTCAAACTTTGACATTTGTGAAAATGAAAAACATAATTGATAATGGAGCTTTAAAATTGAACAAGTCAAGCAGTATTTAAAACAGTATAAAACAAATGTAAAACATTGTGGTTCATTGACAAGGATTAACAGAGTAATATAAAATATCAACTACGATTAGATATTGTTGCTGAATGTGATGTGGCCTTTGTGATGATTACAAGGTTGCAGTAAACAGTAACACACTTTGATGATGTCCAGAGTATGGGCTACTAGCGATACAAGAAAAATAAATAGTTTACCTTAGCTTAAATATACTACATGCATAAAATATAGAGATAGTAACACAGAGTAACAACATAAATGAACATAAATTAACCCACCCGTCAAGTATCGACTCCCTGCAGCAGTAAAGGTTGTCAAATTTCTGTTTGGTCACCGAGTCGTTTACATTCATTGCTGGCACACACAGCTTACCAGCTTTAGACAACTGATACAGCCTGGTCACAAAGGTTCGAGCTCATGAGTAAAACAGCAAGAAAAGTTCTAATATTGAATGTCTGCTAATTCTGAATTACCTGTGAACCCCAGTGACACTTTCCTCAACAATGCCCCTGATCTTCTTGAACACATTTGGATATTTCTTGTACATCCAGTGTGTCAAGTCACCTCCATCGTCGAGGATCTAATAAGCCATACGCAAATATCTAAATATGCCAGTGATGACAATCTAAAGTAAATGTATCTCTGAAAGGTAAGTACCATGTTAGGCTGCCATCCCTCAGTGTTGACACAGTGGTCGATACACCACCAGAAGTCATCCTCAGACTCCCCTTTCCAAGCAAAGACAGCCACTCCTGAAAACACAATAATAATGACGCAATCAGATATGAAATGAATAAAAGCCAATATTCAATGGCTGTGTTCCAGATTGTAAATGAGTGCATTCCTGGTGAGATTTAATTTAATTTAATGAAGTAACTACAGAAATACTTCATAAATCGGTAACAGGCTAAGCTTACCAGACTCTGCCAGTGCAGCAGCGACTTCGTTCTGAGTGGAGTAAATGTTACATGCAGTCCAGCGACACTGAGCTCCCAGAGCCACGAGAGTCTCAATCAGCACCTAAGGCAGTGAATTTTTCACTTTTGAAAATAGCACCACTATAATAGTATTAGAAAATGCAGGATATGTAAGTATGTGGGTGAGGGATGCATGAACATTTTAAGTTGAGGCTATGTGTTGTGGTAAACATGATAAAGATCTTACAGCAGTTTGTGCAGTGATGTGAGTGCAGCCCACAATTTTGGCACCTGCCAATGGTTTCTCACTCTGTGCTCTCTTCCTGAGTGAGATCAGCGCTGACATATCTGTCGAGAAACAGTCATCAGGCAACAAAATCACATAAAAAATGCGCAACAAGCCTACTCTTACCTTGTTCAGCAATCTCTATCTCTCGTCTGCCAAACTCAGCCTGCTTTATGTTCTTCACACAAAAGTCACTGCTGCCCTTTGCATTGACTTGGGTTTTGTCTCGTGGAGAGGTCTCATCGTCAGAGCTATCTGTACCAGATGCAGCTACAATAAAGTGACAATGCAAGGACAGACAACACACACAGACATACGTACAATGAACAGGATTATTTTAGAGCTTAGGAAATGAAATTATGAGTTGTGGTTCAATAGTAGCACACAAACAGTTAGACAAAATGTACCTGAGCTGTAGCTGTCTGTGGAGGATTGAGAGATGGAGCGGGACAGGGATCGACGGCCAGTTTTAGTCGGGAACCGGCTGAACTCTTGCTTGTCCTCCACAAACTGGATTTGCTACGTATAAAAGTAAATGCATAAAACTTATGAGGTCATGCTGTGTTTACAAGCTGATAGAAAGACTTTGATAGAATACATGTAGATCAATATAATCCAACTACATTTTTGTAATAGCCGGTTGTCCACACTTTAAACTATAGCAAACGCAACAAAGCTACACATTCTTTTAAACACACAACAGAAGGTGCAGTTTCAATAAAAAATGATCACACAATCATGAGTAACTGACCACAATAACAAATGCTGACAGCAATTTTAGACATTTCAGCATTTTCTTTGGCCATTGAGACATATTTCTATTTAAAATAGTGGAAATGGACATTTAAAGAGTGAGTATTCTGGGATTTAATAAATCTGTCAACTGAGTGATTTCTTATCTTCACTTATTAAACGTCAGACTCTTTCTGATTTCAGCGGTGTGTGGTGTCTCTCTTTAGCAAGTGCTTAAAGACTCCTCCTCACATACCAAAGACCATCACAGCAACAGAGAACAATAAAAAGCAGTTTTCCTGTCAGCAATATTATAAGTTTGGGATTTAGACAGACAACACCTTTTTCAGTATTTTTGACCTCGCATTGAAAACTAGGGCATCACTGTGTCGCAATTATAATGATTTTTGTTTGTTTGTTTGTTTGTTTGTTTTTGCCTGACCTTTACATGGAAATGAAATATAAATCAACCGGACACAGCATTCTTAAGCAACACGCTTGCTCAATGTAGTGAAAGAAGAAGAACTGAGTGAAATGTCCTCCATTCATTGCAAAACTGACTGACAACTTCTTTCTTCTAGGCTTCTCTTTAGAGTAAATGTGTTTCAAAGGTTACCTGCCTGGTCTTAAGCTGAAGGGAGCTTAGATGTTACTGTGGGGCTCATGCTAGTTACAAATTAATTAATGTACAATAAACAACCTCTGAATGTAAGGATGAAACACTCTGGTTTACTGGTAGGAAGGTTCTTAGAAAAATACTACGTTCAGACCTTTGGGGTTATGTTTGATTTCAAAATGCTCTGTATTGCCTATAAGTAGCTTTGCCATCACTCAGTGGCTTTACGACCTAATAATAAAAGCTCTGTTTCCCAAGTTTCCCTTGTTATCCTTTCCTATACTAAGGTCATGCCCTTGCTCTTTAGACAGACAGTGTAAACAGTACAATAATCACTGCTTATTATTCAACAATTAAGAAATAAACGTACCTTTTTAACAGGTTTGTGAGTGGGCACAGCGCTAAGGACAGTGGACAGATCTCCCATGTTCATCTCGCTGTTTTTGCTTACTGTCATGGCAGAGTATTTCTCTGCCACATTTTCGCTTTCTTTGACTTCTTTGCTCGCTTGCTTCAATTCTGCTCTTGCCTCTCCGACCAATTCTGACATTTTAGTGGTGATAAATGGGTTGAGAAATCACTGGTCGGGAAAACGTCAAGCTAGCGTTAGCTGCAGTCAGCTCCCACAACTGAGACCAGAAGAAATGCGTAGGCATGCGAAAATTAAATATGCTATGAAGACTTTAGTGTTTAGTAAATAAAGCCCAAAGCCACGTTAGCATATATCGCAGAAATATCCATTGCTCGGTGCTGCGCAGGCGTTTGTCTCCTCAGCTGTCACCTGCGGACTGTGAGAGTGAGTTTGTGGGCGTGACCTGTCAGACAGACACTTTCACTGCACATGGGATAAAAGAGTACTGGTAAACTGAAGTATAGTTCATTCGCCTACTTTTTTACAACACAACTTGATCTAAATAATATATAGAAACAGGCTTAGGTGGCCCATCGATATATTTCGTAATTTGCCAATTTTATTTTGGGAAAACTGATCTGAAATACTATTGATAATGCATGTTTGCTCTATATATACTTTTTTGATACAAGCCCCACGAAGCTATGAAGAATTATATTGCATGCTTGCATTCCGCTTCAAGTCTTCTACCTCGGGGCTTCTTTTTGGCCCGTTATGCCCCGCCCCCTCGTCGCTCGTGCGCATGTGCGTAGGTCACCGCGTCGCCCGCTCCACGCCATTTTCCATTCACTATCGGGAAGAACAGACCTGCCCAAGAGACACACATTTCTACTGTTAATCAACAGCTAAGGTAGAGTGCAATTACTTAACCAGTCACTTGTTGGTGTAAACATAGCTGTGTTTTGTATAGTTAATAACGCGAGAGCGGTTTATTCGACTTTTGGCGTTTATTGTTGTACAGAGTCCGTAGGCCTCGTAACTGCACACGGCCATTTTAGCTCCTCGGAGAAGCTAACCATACATGTAGCACCGGGCATCTCCTTCCAAACCCACAATCTGCCGTAAACCGCCAAACCACGAGTTTCGTATGACGCTAAAGGCCAAATGCAATGTAGTCTTTCTAAATCAAAGTCGCTTTAAGGCTCTATTTCTCCAATTTAATTATCTTCCGACCAGGAATTAGCTCAAGCTAACGTTAGCCAGTTAGCAATGATATGTCTTTGTCCGGCTAAGTCTTTCGATTTCGTTGGTTCATTTAGTAAAATTCTCAAATTATGAGCAAGTACCGTTTTGTTAAACACAAACGGTCCTAACAATGTGTTACTATTACTCGGTGCTCCATATTGACGCTTAGAAAGCTGGTACTTCTTGAAGGCCGCTGTGACCAGCCTTTGGTTGCGTTGATTACTTGACCGTAAACAATAATGAACATACATTTTATTATTATTATTTATTGACCTTTATTTAACCAGGATAGTCCCACTGAGATTTAGAATCTCTTTTTCAGGGGAGATATTCTTATTTTATGTGATGTATCAACGTTATTGTACATTCATAATATCACAATATCCGATGATAATCAAGCGCTTACTGTTTTGCAGATTTAGTCATGCACCGTGACTGCCCTCTGGACTGCAAAGTCTATGTTGGAAATTTGGGAAATAATGGAAACAAGACCGAAATAGAGAGGGCATTTGGCTACTATGGCCCTCTTCGCAGTGTATGGGTTGCCAGAAACCCCCCAGGTTTTGCCTTTGTTGAATTCGAAGATCCTAGAGATGCAAGTGATGCAGTGCGCGAGCTTGATGGGAGGTAAGCAAATCTGTAAATACAACAAACCCCTGAAGATAATGTCCATTTTATCAACATCTATTCCAAATGTCTTGTGATGCAGGACTATGTGTAACTGCCGTGTAAGAGTAGAGCTGTCCAATGGTGAGAAGCGCAGCCGTTCTCGTGGTGCCCCCCCTCCATGGAGCAGGCGTCCCAGGGAAAGAGATGATTACAGGCGCAGAAGCCCAGCAGTCAGGCGGAGGTAACATAAACCATAGCAGCATCTGGTCAAATTAGTTGGCAAGTCAAAGCATACTTTATCTCATTGTGACATACTGACCCATTTTCTTATCCACAGTCCTGACGAATTGTCATTGCAGTCAAGGACTTCTTATTGTCTATCTTTTCTATCATATTTGGAATATTTTAATGCATAGATTGATGGTTGATAATAGCTGACTTAATTCTTAAAAGTATGCTACTATTTATAATTCATTTACTCTCAGAAATTCGCTGACTATAAAAGCCAAAAAGATACTTTCCAAAAGTTGTATTTTGGAGTGTTACGTGCCAAATTTGATGCATTTTTCTATCCTTTTCATTTATATTAATAAGAATGAAACCCGTTGCAGAGCCACCACCATGCCTCTTCTCACCACCCTCTGAGTCAATCAACTAGTCCTCTTTCAGCATCATGTGACTGCTGACATCGCCCCACTCAGCTTGGCTGGTGGTGTTAACGACCCAGGCTCGGCCAGTCGTCAGGCTGCACCAGCCCTCAGCATGCCGTTGTCAACCTCCTCCTCCTTCAACCTTAATCCAAACGGCAGCGGCCCTCCTCACATTCCTGACCAATCAGCGTATTATGTTGTCAAATGTCTACAACCTACCAGCAGCAGCCATCGGCTAACCAATTAAAGCAGGAAAAAAGCTTCGGCCAGCCCCCATCTGCCTGCCACCTAGTCACCTTGCAGCGTCTGGCCAGTCCTATTCAGCCAATTCTACCCACCCGGCCAACAGTCTGCCTCCCTTTCGTCATATCTAGCTTGTTGAAATCCGATAATACTAGTAAGTTTTCCAGCCTCATTCAGTACACTGCTGATTAGTTTTGAAGATAAAGCTGGTTGACAAAGGTTGTTCTTTTTTCTTATTTTAACAATTTCTTTTTAAAGGACAGTGATCCATCAACAATTTAGGATTATCAAGTATTTTTTCTATGGGTTCAAAAACAGTACGCCTTCCCAGATTCAGAATGGCATTTTGATTTTTGTGCTTCAGCAGTTACCTTTCTTGCTATCCAGAGTATTTTACACACTCAATTTCCTACTCATGTTATGTTCATGTGCCATGGTCAGATTTCATAATTTATTTATGAGAGGATAACCCCTTGAGATGCAGCATCTCATTTTCAAGAGGGTCCTCAATCGTCTCCAAAGCAAAGAATGACAAGTCTCGTATTAAAATACTCAAAATAGGATAAATGCTGGAAAGTCTAATCAAATGTGCATGATACTCTAACCGCATTCACTGACATGACCATCGTCATTAGTTCTTATTTTTTATATGTATGCTTTTCAATTCTACACAACAGGCTTAGGTATTTGATAACATTTTACACACCATCTTATACCTTAAGATAAGTGGCAGCGGTTGTGGAAGTCTATTAAGCCTCTGTCTTTGTTGTACAGATCCCCTCGCAGGCGGAGTTTTAGTCGCAGTAGAAGCAGGTATTACATTTTTTCCATTTAACAATAATATGTAATTTGTCTTATTGTCCCTTAAAAGTAATTCTTTGCATTCCAGATCCTTCTCTAGGGATAGAAGGAGGGAGAGATCCCTTTCTCGGGACAGGAACCACAAACCCTCTAGGTCGTTTTCGCGTTCTAGGAGGTGGGTTTTTGTGACCAAGAAAAGTGTTGTAACTGTAATGTAATGTCGCATATTGACTTTTATGGTTTCTTTCTGCAGCCGCTCCAGGTCAAATGACAGAAAATGAACTTGTCTGTCAGATTTAAAGGGAGCTGAAGAAAACGGTTAGCAACACTCTGCCGTTTCACATGGACATGACTATTGTCATTTTTGAGTTGAGTTTTTAAACAATCAAGCATTTTAGTGTGTTCTGTAATTTTTTTTCCCCCATGGTTGGGATTGTCCAGGTATATTTCTTCTGACTCTTTGTTGCATTCCAGTTTCTCAACATTTATCTGCAAGCTATTATTTTGTTATTGAATGTACTGTGTACTATTACATGTAGTGTTAGTTTGATCCACCTTTTTCATTCATCACTTGACGAAGGCTTTTTAAAAATAAAACTTGCATGAGCCAATTAATTCATTTAAGCTTCACAGTGAAGGTTTACATCTGGTGTAAGCTCATTGGCTTTAAAGAGGTTCAGGTCTATGGACAAAAATAAAAGTAAGCAGTTTTTGTTACAAAGTTGTCATTTTTTTTTCTCTTTGATACAATAAATGTGTGATTAAACACTGGTTGTATACAAAATGTCAATGTGTGCTCATTCATACATTTACAGTAGCCTGTGTGAGGAAAAAGGGCCTGTTTGCTCTTTGATATAGCCTAAATACAACCATAACGTATTGCTAAAGATGAGCAAGTCAAAACTACTGTGGATCTGATAAATCACCGAGTAATTAAGAGTCCAGGGCGAATGTCAAAGTTGTTTGCCCAGGACGAGGCTGGTTGGCCTGCTGTAACATTTGTCCTGGACAAACAACTTTACATTGGCGCCTGGACTCTCGATTACTTGGTGATATCAGATCGACCCAACAGTATGAGGCAGGCTAACTGCTGTGACTTATATTAGTTATTCCCATGTTCTAGTATTTTGTGATTGGTTTAACCCTGAAACACTGAAAAGTGTAAAAGTTTGCCTATCACTTGACCAAGCTTCACACTGACGCAGCCGTTCTCAAAGTAGGTTCCTGGAGCCTCCAGAGAACGTACCAGAACAACCAGAAGAACGATGTCTTTGTAAACCTCACATGCATTGCCCAATTGTGTGTGTCGGTCACTCCCCAGCCAACCCACAGCAGACTGTTTTCACGCTGCTTGTACACGTGAAAATGAGCGGCACTAGTCAGCTCTCAAATCCCCGCGCGCTTTTCTGACCCGCCTGCCTCACCATGACAAACGTGCGCACGACTTCACGGGGCGCGTGGAGCCGAGCTCAGAGGCTGTACATTTCTTTCCTGTGCATTAAGCCGTCCCATTTCTGATCACTCGATTGCTGTAAACGACACACCCACTAAGCAGAGAAAACCAATGGAACCACGTCACTCCTCTCCTCCGCTCTCTCTCATCTCTGGGCGGGATTTTGAGGAGACGCGCCCTCAGTCTCCATGGTTACGGGTTACACGCGCCGGGAAATCCACTACGACCCGCGATATTTTCCACCCACTGTGTAAGTTCTGAAGTTATGTAATCAGAAGTCGCTCGCTGAATTCTGAAAACTGATAGTGCTAGAACTAAACATCATGTGCTTAATTTGTTGGGATAATTTCCATTCAAACCACCAACAGGGGAAGAAAAAAACATTTACTTTTTCTACATAAAACACGCACTTTTCCCCCCGACAAATGTAATGTCCATCCACGGTACCTCCTGTCCAGGCCCTAAACTGCCAGTGCTGGAGAGCCGAGTCCTGGTCCACCCCGGTGTGTGACGAGAGGAGGCCAGTAGTTAGTAGGGCTTCTTTAGTGAGTGATTTTCTGCTCATTTCCATAGATGATAGTGATGGTAACTAAGGTGTCATTCACAGAGCAGTAACATGACTTTAAATGAATCTTACTCAAGTAGAAGTATAAAGTTGTGGGCCAAATACCAGTGGCGGCTGGTGATGTGAAAACCAGGGGGGGCTGTTGCCTCGACCTAACTTCAATTATATTTTAGAAGATACTTATAAACATTGTTTTTAACTTAAAAAAGAAAGTTATCTTTGGGGCATTTAATATTATTATTTTTATGTAGAATATATTCAAAACTTATTGTTTAGTTTTATTCAACTAAAAAATAAATCATTTCTGACTAAAGTGTAGTGATAGTCACTATACATATTTGTATTGTGCACCACTGATATGTGTTTTGTACCAACAGAACCAGAACAAAGGCAGGAGGTGTTTCCTCTTTGATTTCATGTACAGTTTTAGTCCCAGACCTGCTGTGGTTTCATTATGAGCCTCAGAGCCACAGGTTTAAACCCGTATAAACTGTCAGACAAATGATCCGCTCAGAAATAATGTGCAGCTCACGTTTAGAAGAGAGTCCTCCTCCTCCTCCTCCTCCTCCTCCTCCTCCTCCTCCTCCTCCTCCTCCTCCTCCTCCTCCTCCTCCTCCTGTAGCACCTGGAGCTCCTCCTCTGTTTCCCTCAGTGAATGAATGAAGTTCCCCTCTCCTGTCGTAGCTCCTCCTCACGGTCCTGAATCTTCTCTCCATCAAATGTCCACGTCCTGGGACAGAACTGTCTGTCCAAGTCAGCGAGGGTTTGTCCCAAAGTGTGAGATAAACAAGCAGCAGCTAAAGCAGACGAGCTAGTTAGCATCGTCATGCTACCTCCAGGAAAGTCCGTTTAGACGTGACTTCTGACGAAGAAAGTTGTCCCAAGTCCATTAGTTTGACTAAGTCCTTTCACCTCCTCTCAGGAAACAACACGAAGCTCCTCCGTCTCTCAGATGAGAAGTTTTTCCTCCGATCGTCC
Organism: Gobius niger; assembly: GCF_951799975.1. Lineage (NCBI taxonomy): Eukaryota > Metazoa > Chordata > Actinopteri > Gobiiformes > Gobiidae > Gobius > Gobius niger. Next base: position 21,436,885 of record NC_136871.1, read on the forward strand.
GTGAGCTCAGAGCTGCTCCCACAACGGGCTACTCGTTTTTGTTTACAGTAGAGCTTCCTCGTCTTTCACCTGTTAAATCTCCGATGGGCGCTCGGCCTCAGCGCCCATCGGAGATTTAACATTGCGCGTCTCTGATTGGTTGAATTAATGATATACAGTGACGTTTTTATACCATAGTAGAGCGCCGTTGGTTAGATGTTTGGGGCGCTGTTCCTCGCCGCCCCAAGCACAAAACTACACATTTATGAGGCTGTTACAGCGGTTACAGCACACAATGAACCAGGCAGACAAAATGACACGCTCCTTCACCTCCACTCCCCCTCCCTCCACTGTATAAAAGACCTGTATATAAGAAAGTTAGGATTTTGCTAAGCTTAAAACTTGTTATATTATTTGCATAATTGATAGGAGGGGCGGCGCCCCACCGCCCATAATGGACCAGCCGCCACTGCCAAATACTCAAGTAAAAGTAAACTCTATAACTGGTTGAACATAAAAGTTTGATTCTAATTGAGTAGTGACATAAATGGTAATAACTGTAAGAACATGCTATAAAACATATTTAAATGAATCAATAAGTAACAAAACACACACAAAAAACATCTATTTTACACGTCCAATGATGATGTCCACTTAAACATTTACTCACAGTGGCACGAGTTGCTATTGGTTTTTTTTTATTCAAGTAGAAGTAAAAAGTACTGTATGAAATAAAACTACTTGCTACAGTACGGCTACAAGTTACTTAAGTACATGTTCTTGAGTATCCCAGTGCTACCCACCACTGTCATTCCAGTAGAAGTAGGCTACACTAAACACAGTCTTCATTCTTAATCGATTGGTTTGGAAAGTAGGTGGCACCAGTGCATTTTCAGGCAATTGGACCATTAATTTTCCACAAGCCTAACTGTTTTCTTGATTAAGCTCTTAAATGACATGACAGGGAAAAAAAGTTGAATAGATTTATCCTGTGACTTTATGTTGTGCCTACAGATGTTGCTGAGTTCCAAGAGCGAGCACAGTGATCATGTACGGAGAGCTGCATGTACTGTAATGCAAAAATGATGGCCTTGGTTGTTCGTATATAATTTACCAAAGGGTCTTGGTGCACTCTGAAGACAAATTGACCTGCTCTATGATGATCACAGAGCAGCATGGCGAGTACAATGACTTCAGAACGTTCAAGTACATGTAGTAATTGTACTTCTTAGACATGTGCAATGTTTTCTATGTTACAATGAAGTATCTGCACTCTTACTCGAGTAAAACAGATAGTTACTCATTCCACAGTGAGTCAGTGTGTGTGGCAAGAGCTTCATCCTGGTTACCTACATCTTGCCCAGGGACTACAGTCGAAAACTAGCTTTTTAGAACTAAAGCTGGCACATTTACAGTGATGTTTATTAATGTGCATTGTACCTGTTCAAATAAACTAATAAAACAAATGTGACACATAAAATAAATGTAGTTTGTGTTTCATGGACTTCATTCTTCAGAAAAGTTGTCTTTGTAATTTTATGGCATGCTCTTTGGAAATGCTAGGATTTTTAATGCAATGTTTTGCTGACGCTCAGTTACCCAGGACTCATTCTGCTAAAGTGGCATTTTCCCCACTTTTTACTCTTTCTTGAACAGGGGCGGACGGGCCATATGTCCATTCTGGAAGAGCACAGTTGGCTCTTGGGCCACCGGTCTGGCCTTTCCATTTTCTCCTCTTATCCCCCGCCTTAACCGAGCTTTACCTAAATCTAAAAGCTTAAAAGAAAAGAATCAAAATAGCGACGAAAATGAGGATGAAAACGGAACAAAAATGTGCCAGGAAAGCAACATAAACCCACAAAAACATGACAAAAAAGAGACAGCAACAAAGCAATGGAAAAAAGCCACAAAAACACACTACAAAAGTGACACAAAAGTGACAAAAACACAACAAAAAAGCAACAAAAACATGACAAAAATCTGGCGACAACGTGACAAAAAGTTTCAATCACTTTTGTAGGTCTTAGCTTTCAAATCAGGCATTACACTGTTGCTCTTCAGTCAAGAAGCTTTTAGATTTGGGTAAAGCCGAACTGGAGAAAATGCACTCGGTTAAGGGTTAAATATGTATTTGTGGAAGTGTTGCATTTACGCCAGTTTGGGCCAGGCTGGTCCACAGTCCAGGGCCGTGTTTCAGTCCCAGTCCGCCCCTGTTCTTGAATAATTCCTTTCTTCCCTCCTTTTTTACTTCTTGAGTATATTTATTTCAAAGTAAAGTTTTTTCCTACTTGAGTAAATACTTGCTACTCTACCAACCTTTGATTATCAGTGATTGATTGATGCATTGTTTTAACATATAGATTACTGGCACACAGGATGTAACACAAATCCTCTTTGAAACACCACAGCGTCATCGTGGGGACATGAAGGCCGCGCATGCGCAGTGAGGCGGAGTTTCCTTGAATCGAATTCCTCAACCCCACGAGCCAACAGTTCACGTGGGCTCGTGTGTTTACCGGTCAAAAAATCCACGTGAGAGACGCGCAGAGCCCGCCTGTCCACGGGAGAGAAGAGGTTGACACCCACCCGAGGAGTTCATAAAAGAGTATCCCGTCCTGTCTGATGGGAAACTGGGAGAAAACATCAAGACAGTGCGGTGCTTCGTTTACTCGTCGCTACATCATTTTGGTTTTTGGATTGAAATAGACCAACCCGGAGCATCTTTGTCGTTTTGTTTTGACCCGTGAATTAAGGAGGAAGATTCAATATAACTTGAAGACTTTTTTGTTATTTTTTTTAATCTTGAAAAGACTTGACATGTAAGTAGCCTAACTTTTACTCTTCCCTCTTCACATTACAGCATCATTGCGCCATTGTAGGTGATAGGTTGAATGTTGTTGCATTAGGGGGTCATTTGGGTTGAGGTTTTGACAGACTACTATCTCAAGAAGGCTCATTCAATCCACACAAGAGAAGAGTGTTTTCTCTTCTAGTTCCTTGTAGTTTGGGTGTTTTTCATGTAGGCCTATTTGACTCAACTCTTTTCTTTCACATATATCGTGACCAAGTTGCCACTGTTCTAAAATGTCTTTCCAAAACTAAAACAAAGCGTATTTGACACCTGGGCATGTCGTCTTGGTGTGTCTTGGTGTGTTTTAATAGGTGTGTTTAAGATGCTGTTGCGGCTCGCCTGGATGATCGGCGAGAGTAGCCGGCGCAACGGGGGCGGAGAAAAAAAGTCTGAAGCCTATCCGACCCTCCACATGCAGAGAACAACGAGAGAGGCCTCAGATCACGCAGCGTCTCGTTCAGATATCGCGTTCATTTCAAGTTTATCCTAAATAAAAGTCATTCACCTCCTGCTCTGTTTCCTTTACTCCAGAGACATCATTCTTCATCAGAGGAAACTCTCCCATTCGTTTGTTTGTTCAAGTTTGTGAGATAAAACACGTCCTTTTAAATCATTAGTTTGTTCTGAAAAGCATCAAACATGAGCTCTATTTTAGGGGCGATACATAACTTTAATAGTTTCAGCCATAGTTTATTTGTTCAGATCTAAAGAGGAGAGAGGAGGGGGCGAGGAGCACGTTTGTGATCACACAGACTCGTATCCAATCACCTGAGCCTGAGCCGCGGACAGGTGGGCGTTTTCCCGTCATGCACGGGGCCGTGGAGCCCCTGCAGTTGCCTCTGGAGAGATGCAGCGGCTGATCAAGTCGGCTGCTCTCGTTGGGGTCTCACGATCTTTCCGTGCCCCACGTGCCCGTGACATCAGAGCCCGTCTGGAGCAAGTCGGACAGAAATCTAACCGGCATGCACCGTGCGTCTGCAGTCGGCTGTCAAAACTGCGTCCGTCTGGCTCATCTCAAACACACCTATTGTTTATGTCCTGATACGGTGGGTGAGTTTGCCAAGCCCCAGGGGACAGCCCAGTCTGGCCGGGGAGACACGAGTCTGGCGCTCACGTGGACGGTCGTAGTAAAGAGGCAGGGTGTGAGCAGGACGGGGTGGCTCAGTGCAGACTCGTGCCGGTTCCTCAGCAGCAATTCGTGCTTGAACGATCTCCCGCCACTGGGTTAAACACGCCCCTATTGGCGCCGCCCCGCCCATTTCCATGTGACGTACACCAGTCCCGTGCGTGAGGGGAAAGTGACTCAGTAGGTTTTCCTGAGTGGGTCGAACCAGTCTCCGGTCTATGGTCTCCACCCAGAACCCCCACAAGTGTTTTTTTTCTCAAATATTGCAGAGATAAACCCCCTAAATATTCCCCGAGAAGAATACATGGGAAATGATTATTAAGATTAATGTAAACGCATACTGACAGGAGCCTATATTGTGTTGTATTAATACAATTCGATCATCATATCACTTACCATGTGAACTTTCAGGTGATATCTTTGTTTTTGCATTTCTGTAATTGATAAATAATGACGAGGCTGTTAACAAATCAATTAGTATCAAGACATGTTGCCTAAAGTGTCCACTAAAGACCTGAGGGTGTCTTATGTAATAGGGTGGGGAAGGTCAGCCACTGGGACTGCTCTTCACTAGTCACTTTCTAAAGGAATTAAACTACAACATATTCAATTTCATATATAAAAATGTAAATCTATATCATTTCAATCCTAAAAAATTGTATCTAATAGTTTAAACTGAATATGCTGTAGGCCTAAGGGTGTCCAAAGTGCGGCCCGGGGGCCAAGTGCGGCCCTCAGACCAATTTTTGGTGGCCTTCTGCCTTTTTGCTGAATCGTGACACATCATCAGAGACGGTCCTTTTTATTTGAAATGTAGTAATTCCACACAATTCTAAACCTAACAACTAACCTTTTACTGAGAGACAGAGCTGGCATGAAGGTTTTGAGCATAAATAAAGGTGTGGGGCACAATTTAAACCTCTGCTAGTCAAAGGTTTTGCGGCACTAACCACCGATCTATGGCCCTTGACCCTGTGTACGCTTCAGTATGCGGCCCCACAGGAAAAAAGTTTGGACACCCCTGGCCTAAGTGATACGATGAGGCTTTCTGACGATTTAGCTTAGTTTTTTAATGGACTGTTGCACTATTCTAAAAAAGAAAAGAAAAAAGTCAAGAAAATATTTTGACAGTAAACATTTTTTTTATTGTGATTGGACAGTTTTTTTAGGAGCTTTATGAAGCACGTTTCTCAATGACAAGTTTACCAATTATTTAACCGTCTTTCGGAAGATAAATTGCTAAAATACTCAACTTGACTTTGGATGGTGGTTCATTCACTGGTGTGATACTGCCCCCTAGTGGTATTTGTGCGGGCGTCAGGGGTGTCTTGCCCAGGCATGTACTCCTTCACACAGGAGGACTCATGAGTCACTGGCCAAGGGTATATAAACTCTTGGTCCTGGGCTGATGTATCTCTGCTCAGGGGTTATTGAAGGTAGTCACACAGGGCACTTTAAAAACGTGAAGTGCAATGGTAAGATTTGCACTTTTTGATTTCACAGCTAAATTGTGGCATGTGCGTTTTCTGTATTCTTCTTTTGTATGTTGAGTCATGTAGAAGCTTTGAGGAATAACCTTTTCGTCCTTTCTGCAGTGTAAAATCATGGCTGCTCACAAGCGAATCCTGTGCAAGCTGGGGAATGGTCCAACGCGGAGGAACCTCTTTGGACCTGTGGACCGGGCCCAGCTGCGGGCAGAGTACCAGGCTGCCATAAGCAAACACCTGGAGGAGGCCTCGGTGCGCTGGGGCTTTGACTTTGTTCAAGACAAGCCTCTGGGCCGCAGTGACTTCCAATGGGAGGGCATCCCAGGTGTCAAGGTGCCACTGTTGTACCGCTCCTGTGCACTGGGACAAGCGGAGGGGAAGAGCGCAGCAAAGGCAGTTCCCCACAAGAGAAGATGGGCGGCATCACCTCAAAGTAACAAGGAAAACAGCACTCCAGAGAGATGTCCGCAAGAAATGGAGAAGTTGGAAAAAACACCAGGGCGAGGAGAGTCCACAGGCAACAAGAGGAAACAATCAAACATTACAGGTACAATATTCATATTTAAGCAACATTTGAGTTGTTTGTTAGCTGGTACTCAAGTTACATACTTTAAGTGACTTCAAAATATTACTTAAAGTGATAGTCTGGAAGTCTAAATGTTTTACAAATTTTATAAAATGTGCAAAATCCACCGCCTGATTTAGCATGTTGTTGTAAAGTAAGTACAAATATACTTAAATTATTTTTAGGTAAGTCCCTCCTTCCCAGATTTCTTCAGCTAATCAGAGTCTCGTATCCTCCCGTGTTGACCAATGAGACAAGCTTTTCCTGTGAACCAGCCTGTCAGGTCCAATCAGGAGGGAGGGGGAGGAGCTTGATCGTTTACTTTGAAAATTCTGTTCCTGCTCTCCTCATTTTGCGGAGGGGAGGAGTTTACTTTCACATTTCACCCCATCTCTCCACACTTTGCAAACTTAGACTATCACTTTAAAGGAATAGGCCACCGTTTTTACATACTGTGATATGCTCTTACCTCACTTTAGACGTGTTAATATATCCCCGTCTGGTCTTTGTCCGTGCGCTCTGCCAGGCAAACGGAGCACATACGCAGCCTCTCCCACATGTCACATAGCTCCGAAAAAGCTCACGATAGAAGCTACCAAGCTCTTCCACGTGTTCCCTATTTAAATAAAGTTACGTGAAGTGTTTTCATGCGAAGTATACTATATATACTATATATTGTGAGGCGTAATGATACGAGGAGCAAAACGTCCGCGTAGTAACTCCGAAAGACTTCCCCCGCTCACTTCCGTCAATAACCTTTAGGAGTTACTGCGCGGACGTTTTACTCCTCGTATCATTACGCCTCACAATATAGTCCCCCTTTTTATTTGCTTATAAAATCGACACGTTACATTTCTGTGTAAATATACTTCGCATGAAAACACTTCACGTAACTTTATTTAAATAGGAAACACGTGGAAGAGCTTGGTAACTTCTATCGTGAGCTTTTTTGGAGCTATGTGACATGTGGGAGAGGCTGCGTATGTGCTCCGTTTGCCTGGCAGAGCGCACGGACAAAGACCAGACGGGGATATATTAACACGTCTAAAGTGAGGTAAGAACATATCACAGTATGTAAAAACGGTGGCCTATTCCTTTAAAGGGACTAGATGCAAGTTGGTCATTTTATACTCATTACTGCCACCTCCGGTCATATATGCAACTGCAGCTTCTATATTAAGCTTGTGCATGACGGCACTCCGGACCGAAGGGACAACTTTTTGAGGGACAGTGCAGGATTGTAGAGGCAGTTGTGGTGAACAGGTCTGAGCTCATTCTACACGTTAGGACAGGGGTGGAACATGTAGGGGGAGGAAAATACTTATCATTTTTAAACTCTGTATATCCCCTTTAAGTAAAAATTATAGGCAGCAATAATTACTCAAATAAGAATTCAAAGTCCAGCAATCCTTTTGATTCTGGTTAAGAGGCTGTTGTCACGTATCTTATATAATGGTTTCTTTAGCACGTATGACTGAAAAGTAAATGCTACTTACCAATTTTGACTCTTTCTTTTCTCTAATAATTTAATCCCCGCTGCTATAGATGTAATTAGCAATAACTATTCACGATCCACTTTATCCTATCAAATAAAGTGTCTAAATCATATGTTTTTTGTTTTCCTATTATCTTTCAGATTTCTATCAAGCAAAACGACGAGTTGTTGGAAAGCAGCGCAAATCTGGAGAGTGACGTTATTGTGCGGCTGAACGTGACGCTACCAAAGCTGAAAAATCGCACTACACTCAGGACCAACGTGAACTGTACAGACTTTACAGGAAGAAGCGCGGAGGCTGCGAGCTCACAGCAAATCATGTACAATGGAAGGGACCTCGGGCTACATTTAGCTGTCATTAGTATAAGGTTAATTAGGGTACTGTATTCTCTCTAAGCGGGGTCTTGTTTTCCCAGTGGTAAGAAGGGGACATTTGAGAGCACAGGATTAGCAGTAATCTCTCTGAATCAGTGGATTTATACTCGTCTGGATCAAGGGTAGGCGGTCGCGAGCTGACCGACATTTCCTACTGTGCGTTAATAAGCATTGACGATTGGATCATGGGCAACTTTACCACTTATAGAAAAAATATGAAACACCTTTACTGAACAAACTTGAAAGCAAAGTTGGGATCATTTTTGCTGATTTTTTATTTTACAAACCCTTGATTTTTTATATCTTTTATACAACAATGTTCAGTTTTATGTGCTCATTGGAAAGATTGAAATCTACTGTGCATTAATATGCTTTACTTTGATCTTGATCAACAGAAGTGCCACTGTGTAAACTATCTATTACGCCCCATCAACACCCTAGTCTAACCCAAACTGAATAGTATAATGTGGCCTCAGCTCAGCTTCTTTAAACACTAAAGTATCTAAAGCGTAGGTTTAGATAAGTATACTCTTTCACAGATTTGTATATAGATTTAAACAGCACAGTTAAGTAGCAGTATTGCAGCATTGCACATATATGATCAATAATTGGAGTACAAATGAAGTACTCCACAACATATACCAAGAGCCTTGATTAAAGCCATAACATTTGACAGTGTTGACAGAAAAACTGTTTTGTTTTTTACAATAAAGCAAAGTGCTTTATTAATTGTTAAGTAGTGTAATTAAGAAAGAATATCTCATCTGCCTCACAGTAAAAAGTATATATTTATCTATAATTGCATATTCTGGAGTGCAATCTTATCTGGGTGTTGAACTAGGAAACTTTCATTTCCTCCAGCTTTGTTTTGACTCTTTTCCCAGTGAAGAGAGAGAACAGCAGGAGTACCCCAACACAGACTTGCACTTCTGGTTATTGACACATTATGCACAGCACATGTTTTATTTTAGAAATTAAAGTTTATTTATTACTATATGTTTCTATAATTGTCGATTGTGGACAACTGTACCTGAATAAATTGTTACATAAAACATGTTTTGTTATTGTCTTGTATATCTCTAACATTAAGTTGGTTTAGGATCACTAAGGGTGTTTCAGCCATTGCAATAAACTTATGTCCAGTGGGTCAACAATTGGCCTGTTTATTTAGCTGCTGGATACAAGCGGATGTAGCCTAGAAATGAATCTGAAGCCAGGCTGTAGGAAAAGGTATTACTGGAGATGGGATGGAAGGCCCGTAGAGGCACTGCTCTCCTCTCCCTGACTCCCGGGGCACCTGTGCGCATGCGTCTGCGCTCTCCCATCCCCCGCCCGCTCTCCCCATCATCTGTCCCTCGGCTCCCGCATCCGTAACAGAGCAGGGCACATAGCGGCTGCACCGAGAGAGCGAGAGAGAGAGAAAGGGAGGGGGGAGGGACAGGGGAGCGAAGGTAAGGCTAAGATATAGATCCATTAGCGGAGGAAAGTGAGGCTGCAGTTATCAATGCCATTAACAATGGAGCTTTAGGACTCTTGACAGTTGATACTTGGGAGCCAAAAAAACCCCGACTCAGGCTGGAGAGAGTTGAGGAGGGGCGCCTCAGTTTTCAGGGGAGGCGGGAGGAGGAGGAGGAGGAGGATGGGCCCCGAGCACAGACTTGCAATGGCACTTCAAATGTTGGATTGAAAGCAGTATGGTAACGTTTCTAATTTGATTTATCGCTGTGCTGCTTGTGTCTCATCCTCGTGCGTCCTCGTCCATCCCCATATGTCACAGTCCGTCGTAAATGTGCTCCAACGGGGCAGACCCTTGCGCTTCCCATGCTTGGTTCAGACATCTGCCATCTCCATCTTCAAATGTGTCACACGCTTCTCCCCCCCACTGACCACCGTCCACTGGTTCATAAACACACCCTTTATTGTCGAGTTTTCAACGCCGCCGTGCTGCTGCGTCGCTGCCCGTGTTGTGTTATGGAGCATATCCACTGGTACACCGTGCACCCGCGCCTCCTGAGTCTACAGATGGCACACGCGCATCATGTTCTGGAAATTCCTCAGAAACAGCGACTGCAGTCATTTGTATTCCCCACAAACCCGCCTTATGTGCAACACAAATACATAATGAAAATAAATGCGCGTCCTATCAGGGGGTGCGCGTGGTGCCTGATGCCCCCTCGTGTTTTCGGGCTCCGATTTCACTGTTTTGACGTCAATCTGAACGGTCGTTATCGCACCATCTGCCGACACCGCGTAAGGGGCCCCCGGGTGCGAGGGAATCCCTGCGTGGATCAATGATAAGGCCCGGGTCAGAGGTTTCATTCTTTGAAAGGGATTACACCGGTGTCATGTTGTCTTTGCAAGAGATAGGGTCAGTCAGACAGATCTAGGGCTGGGACCAGATTGATGGGAGTACACGCTGTAATAGACAAGCGTCATCATCTCCACAGCGCTCTTCATGCACGCGTTTCGGTGTCAGCGCGCGCAGACTGGATCTTTTATCACCATAAGAGTCGCATTGTTGTCATAGAGTCAAAATGGGAGATCCTGGAGTCGTGACCTTGATTTGTGTGTCTGTAAACAAACTCCTTTATGCAGGCTACTCTCAATCCGGTTCAAAACAAGAGCAAAATATCATAACTTATGTTGACACAGGCTTCATTTCAACCCAATTGTCTCATCAGTGCTGTTTATTTTCTTCCGTGGTCATTCTCTTATGGTCAGGGGGTTATAGTTTCAAGAAATGTGCGTCTAAAATGACATTCATTACACTGGAAAAAAAATGAAATCTTATCTGAGACAAAAATGACTTAAAAGTGCTTGAAATAAGACTTTTAATGCTGCTTTTGATACGGTTGTGACAAGTCTTGAAACCAGATTGCCAATGGAACTAGACAGATTTTTCTTGTCTTTGACCATTTCGTCTCATTTCAGGTTTTTTTTTGTCTTATTTTAAGCGTTCAAGTTCATTTGTCTTCTTTTGAGCAAATTAATGCTTGTTCCATTGGCGATCTTATTTCAAGATGAGTCGAAACCTAGTCAAAATCAGCATCAAAAGTCTTATTTCAAGTAGAAATCAAGCTATTTTTATAAGATAAGATGGCATTTTTTTCCAGTGTACACGTGCATTATCAGAATTTAATTTCAAACAGATTGATTTGATTATATTGGCCGCTGTGTTGCTTGTTCTCACACATCGTCTCGTCTCGCCCCCCTTCTGCAGCTGGACAAGAGTGAGGTGTCCACCCTAGGCCTACCCTCCGCCCCGAGTCATGGAGGCTCTGACACCAACATCAGCACAGAAGGAGCAGCAGCAGCCGCACCTGGAGCCAGCGGGGGCGAACCTTCAGGAGAACCCCATCGAACCCGGGCCGCTCTCGAGCACCTCCAGCAGAAGATCCTCAAAGTCACAGAGCAAATCCGAGTGGAGCAGGAGGCCCGAGATGACAACGTGGCGGAGTATCTAAAACTAGCCCACAACGCCGACAAGCAGCAGGCGTCCCGGATCAAGCAAGTGTTTGAGAAGAAGAATCAGAAGTCTGCACAAACTATTGCACAACTGCACAAGAAGCTAGAGCACTATCACAAGAAGCTCAAAGAAATCGAACAGGTACGTGATGGTAACAAAACAATTTAAAAAGCCTCTGGCATCATATTGTGGCCGGAATTGTATTGTATTTTGCATTTTGTTTGTCAAATGCCATAGTTTTGTCCTAGTTTATGGTTGATATATCTGTAATAGCTTGGTAATCCACATGTCTATATTATTGTGTGTGGGTTATTTCGAAAAACAGGGAGTTACAGCAAATTCAACAACCGAGACAAACTAAACTACTGCATGAAGGTCTGAAACAAGAGTAATCAGTGTAAGAGGGTGCAGGAGATCCAAGCCCATAGCCAATTAATATAATATTACAATATACATTTTAACAGTGATAATGCCTTACACTGTACTTGTAAAGCGGCTTTCAAGATACCCAACTCTCTTTACATTGCATCACTTCTCTCGGTGATAAACTTCTTTTGTAGCCTCTGTTGCCCTGGGATAAACCAGCAGAAATGTGAAGTGTCTTGTCCAAGGACAGAATGACAGAATACACTGCTAACCGTTGGATCTGTGGCCAAAGGTTCGCACCAATGAGCCACTGTCGGCCCCCATTTTTGGTACCTGGAAGTACTACACAATCTCTCGTCATGATACTAACCCGCCCTGACATTGCTGAGCTTCAGAATCCCTGATCTATGACACAAACTAGAATAATTACGTTTTTTGTTGTATTTTTGTGACTGTGACCTGTTCTCATTCATGTTGTTTCCTGAAGCTGACCACTGTCCTGCCATTAGTCCCTCACTATGCCGTATGGGTCTCCTATCTCCACAGAATGGACCAGCCCGGCAGCCCAAAGATGTGCTTCGGGACATGCAACAGGGATTGAAAGACGTCAGGGCCAATGTTCGCGCTGGAATAAGTGGCTTTGGCGGTGGAGTCGTCGAAGGGGTCAAAGGAGGCGTCACCGCGCTCACTCACACCGCTGTCGTGTCCAAGCCGAGAGAGTTTGCCAGTCTGATCAGGAACAAATTTGGCAGTGCTGATAATATCGCTCACCTCAAAGACACACTCGAGGACGGGGTCGGGGGTCAGTCCGACGACACCCCCACACCTCGAGCCCTAAGTGGGAGTGCTACATTAGTGTCCAGTCCTAAATACGGCAGTGACGACGAGTGCTCCAGTGCCACCTCTGGGTCGGCTGCAGGTAGTAACTCTGGTGGGGCAGGAGGCGGTCTTTTAGGACCAGCCATGGGGAGCCCGAGACTGGACGGGCACCATCACCATCACCACCATATGCACAGTTCCTGGGAGTCACTGCTTGAGGGGCTGCAGGAAATCAAGGCGGGCCAGGCGCACATGGAGGACGCCATTGAAGACATGAAAGGACAACTGCAGAGCGACTACTCATACATGACACAGTGCCTGCAAGAAGAGAGATACAGGTAACTAACTACATGCACAAATAAGCGGTATTGTTCACAACTTTACAGTACTTAGAGACCGATGATTGTTTGTTTTCAGGTATGAAAGACTGGAAGAACAGCTCAATGACCTAACAGAGCTGCACCAGAATGAGATGACCAATCTCAAACAGGAACTGGCCAGCATGGAGGAGAAAGTCGCCTACCAGTCATATGAGAGAGCCAGAGACATTCAGGTAAACTTGCAAAATGCCGAGAACATAGGCCTACCCCATGCCACACAGTGACTATAGTTACTGGGACAAGGTCCAGTACCTGCAACGCCCAGAACCTCTCAAAGCACCTCAAAAAATGTATCAATAATTCAATGTCAAAAATCAATATTAAAATTAGGACAAAACTGGCCCTAAAGATTGAAATGCATTACTAAAGCATGAATTTGTGTGGGACATGATGATCTAAAACGAATCATGATATGACCCCAGTGACAGTCTGCTGTTTTGGTCATATTGTGATTTATACGTTTTTCTATATATTTTAGCTCTGTGCACAAATACAGGTCTCCATTAGCCAAACGTGGACTTTCAGATGCAGCTGATTGCTTTTGCCACCCATGATGATATAGTCTTTATCTCTGATTAAAATGAATCAAGTTTAAAATTGCAGACGACTTTAAGTAGCACACATGTACCAAAGAACCAGTGTTCTAGTAGATTTAAATATATACAATACTGTGCATTTGAAGGATTAGGCTTTATTGTATTCAGTAGTTGCAGCTCTGTTCAGAGGTTTTACTGATTGTTGCTTATTCAACCATGCCTAAATATGTATTTTTAATTCACATGAGTTCACAAACACAGAAGTAACTGACATTGCATCTAGAAAAATAGACAGCATTTCTGTATGAGGTATTGCACTTATAAAAAAAACACCTGTGTTGTGTCCATGCAGGAGGCAGTGGAGTCCTGTCTGACCCGCATCACAAAACTGGAGCTGCAGCAACAGCAGCAGCAGGTGGTGCAGTTGGAAGGGGTAGAAAATGCCAACGCCCGAGCACTCCTCGGGAAACTCATCAACGTAATACTGGCTCTGATGGCCGTGCTCCTGGTCTTTGTATCCACTTTAGCCAACTTCATCACTCCCCTGATGAAGACGCGCGCCCGCGTGGGTGCCACAGTGCTGCTCACACTGCTGCTGTTTGTCTTGTGGAAGCACTGGGACTTTGTGGAGATCTGGTTGCTGCCGAGCTGAGTTCCCCCACGCCAGTTTATTACAGGACCCACTTCACTGTCTTTAGCTGAGTCCAAGGATATCACTATCAGGGACAAACCAAGGCACTTGTGGACAGAAACCTTAACAATAACACTCACCTGCCATCACTAATCATGTCTGATGCTGGCTTCACAGACTAGTACCACTGAAACAGACTGAGCGCTGACCATCTTTGCAGTTACCTCATGTCAAAGCTTCATAATGTATTCGAGGTAAAGGCTTTTCATGAATGTTATCTACTCATGCATGTCCAAATATGTGCATTTAAATGCATCTATAAGGCATGAGTTAATCATTTAATGGCTGACACTACTTTCAGACACTGCCATTTGTCAGAATTACAGTTCAGATGTGTTGAGTGTTATTACACCTTATCTAGTGTTTAAGTTTAGACGCAGTGCTTTGTCTTTTGTTTCGTCAAAAGAACCGTTTTTCCACAACAGCTCATTGTTGTTTGTTCATAGGTAGAAAATCAGCTTCTATTCACTGTCAATTCAATTAGCATGTTGTATTTATATACAGTTTTCAAAAACATTGCTGTTTTATTAATGTAAAAAAATAAAATATTTCCTATATTAGATGCTAATGGACTACCCTTCCTTATGGCCTAAATCAGGGGTGCCCAAAGTGCAGCCTGGGGGCCAAATACGACCCTCAGAATTATTTTGGGTGGGCTTCAGGTTTTCATGCTGAATCAGCACATCACCAGAGATGGTCCTTAATATTTAAATATTTAATTCTAACATTCTATTTTACAGCAAGTTCTACTTCTATCGTCCATCGCTCAACAAGATCTTAGGTAAATAGAATGCAACAAGATTTAACACTACAACATAAAAGTTTATTTAAGCCTGTAAGCATCAATAAAGATGTGAGGCTTCGTAAACATCGGCCAAATATACTCAGTTGAAGATTTCACTGCACTGACCACCGACCTGCGGCCCATCACTCCAGGCATGCTTCATTATGCCTTCCATGAAAATAGTTTAGACACCCCTGGTTTAAAATGTTATCCATCAAGAAATCACATCACAAAACTCTAGTACCTCAATCAGTAAAGTATCAAAAATGGCATAACCCATACCACATGGGAATAGCAGTGTTATTTTAGAGGATGAACTAGATTAATTCCCTTCATTGTCTCTTCTTTTAAAGAAAAGTGATGATCGAAAACGTTGTTGACTCAAGGCCGTGCTCAGAAGAGAGTAACTATGAAGTGGCATGTCATAGGAACAGATACTCACTCTACAAGAGCTGTACAAGAGACATGTTT
Source organism: Gobius niger (assembly GCF_951799975.1). Lineage (NCBI taxonomy): Eukaryota > Metazoa > Chordata > Actinopteri > Gobiiformes > Gobiidae > Gobius > Gobius niger. The sequence goes on from NC_136871.1 coordinate 21,452,276, forward strand.
TTAAAGATGTGTTTTAATATTTACCATGAACCAAAATCCATATGACTTACATTTATGACAGGTATTTTACACAAGACATAACTCGAGATCAGTGGCATGAAATTGGCCACTAATAAGCAAGACATTCATTGTCATGAGATTGTTCTAACTTCACTGATGTTCACAAATTTAGCCAACATTTGATTTGAATCAAATGCAAAAGCTTTTTTGATTAGCTAGTAATCCTAAAGACATTGTAAAAACAGCAGAGTAAAAAAACATTGTATAACAACCAGAAGAATTCCTGATTTATTTCAATTACCTGTTAAGATGCAAGGTGTTTAAAATATTGCTTTTAGGTGCTCTAACTAAAATGGGTAAGTCTCCCCAAAACACATTCGCCTGTTTCTCAGTTGGCCTTCGACATGTCATAAACTTTCAATCAGGGCTCAGTCCAACCTTTGACCACAACCACAGCTGCCTCTACAGAGAACAGAAGCCTCAGACACAACTGATACTGCAGACCCTCTACTAAAACGCAGCCTTTTACCACATTAAAAAGTTTGTTTCAAGTCAAACAACCTAGAAAACAAAAACATTTGTGTTCACTGAGAAAAGGACAAAGGCCTAAGGCCAGAGACACAGTATTCAGTCACTGCAGTACAGTCGAGGAGAGGACACTAACAAATGGCAGGAATGTATGACATTTAACACCAATGAAAACAACTGAACAGGAGGCAATGCAGAGAACAGCCTATCAATCATCTCCAACAAAATAAATGTGCATTTAAAAAAATACTGCTGTATAAAAACGCACATATGATTGCAATAAATGCCTTTAACTCTTGTGTCTATGTTGCCATTTAATGTAAAATGTTGAGGCGAGTATCTGGGTGTTTTCAGTCATGAGCCTGGTCAGTCGGTTGTGGAAATGGACAGTAGATTCAGAAATGCACCCACAGTCTTCAGGCCGTTTGATCATGTGCTGGTACCACAAGATGAGAAACCCCTGACCTCATTTATATACTCAAAATGACTTTAATCTGGTTTAGAAAAAAAATCAACACTCTTCCAAAATAATGTTGACTCACATTAACAATTTGAGAACAGTTATCTGACTTTTCATTGGTCAATCATGTCCTGTTGATAATTTGTAGCAATTTAACTTTCCTTGGTAAAGGATTCGAGTCGTAATGAGGGAACACAGATAACATTAGTTCTAAATGCAGCCCTAAGTTTCTAAGTTGTGGTGGACATCACAACAAGAGGTACCTAAGAGGTTTCTAAGCCGACCTCTGAGTATAAAAAAGAATATAGGCCTGAGTGTTGCACACTTCCTCCACGCTGCACACCTTCATGTCAGAGTCGTTACAGTGGACCCAGAAACCTGAAGAGTGAATAAAAATACAGGTGAGAAAGATCAAGAAACACAGACATGGGCCGTGTCCGAATGTCCACCCTGATCCCTGACCCCTCATTCACTAAAAATGCTTGCATTATATACCGAGTATGTTGAAGACTACACAGAGCACTGATTCTGTTGGCGATTCTGCGAAAGACCGACCAAATTCAAGAGACAGTGGAATATTTATGGATGAATATTAGTCAGATCCGTTTTATTGCACATGAATTTTACATGAATGAAGAAAACGGCTTGGATTATTGCTTTTTTGTCTGAGAGAGGAAGCTATCGACCATTTAACAGCTCAAGCAACAAGTAAGCAGCAAATGTAAACAACTTTTCACTGTAGTGATTTATATTCAAGTAGTTTCTTCATGAAAAATACATACACATGAATAAAACAGCTGCTTTCACTCATTTGTGTTTAATTCAAAGAACCGCTGCTCACTACTTCAGACACCCCGACAAAATGGCATGACCACGATATAGTGCACTACATAGGGAATAGTGTGGACAGTCAGACACAGCAATGGACAACCCCCGCTTTACCTCCTTCCGTGTTGTAGCAGTATGCGGTGTAGTGCCCTGAGCCGAAGCCTTTGCCATGATGCATGACGACAGCAGAGAGATCGTACACGTATCCTCCTCTGTGAACCGAGAGGCCTGTGCAGCAGTATGGTTTGATGTTCAGGACCTGATCAAAGGCCACGTGGACACCGATCTTCTCCCGGTGGTTACGCCCTGACCATCTGCCGTACAAACACTTTTTATATTCATGGCAGAGAATAACAGCAGCACAGTGACAGATGTGACAACTGCATTCAAGAAAGAAACTAGGAGGGCTGAAGTCCCCCGTGAAAGGAACTGACACACAAGAAAGAAGCCACTTAGGGAAACTTACCTGAAGCGTTTGAGGTGCAGCCGTAGAACCTGAGGTAAACGGTAGATCAGAAGCTGCTTTCTTGCCTCTGACAAAATTAAGGGTTTATGGGAGGATTTCCTTCTTCTTTCTAATGAAACAGAAAATGAAAAAAAAATGTATTCACTCATACTGTACTCAGTTTTATGCAATAAGCAATCGTTTTTATGGACCCTCATGACGAGGACAGTAGTTCAGATAAATGGGTTTATGACACAAATATGATATGAGTGAAAATAATATTAATCAGAGTAAGTAAAGCCTAACAATAAGCCAGGTTGATCTTACTGTTTAAACAACTAGATAGACTTTCAGTGGGTGGTGAAAGTTTAGGCACCCCGGTTCAAAATGTCTATTAATGTGAGAAATGAAGCAAGGGGAAGATGAAATGAGGTTTGACATTCCCAAAGCATTTCCAAAAAAATGATCTCTTCTCCTTTATCTCCTCTCTCTTATCCACAGATTTCCAATGCTGTTTAGGTCAGGAGACAGTGAAGGCCGCGAAACCTTCAGGTTGCAACTCTAGATGTAATCCATCATGGATTTAGAGCTGTGGATACGATCGCTACCCATTTGTAGAAGCCATTTGCTTTGTACCCACCCACTGCATGGGAATGTAGAGGAGCTGAGCAGCTCCTTCACTGGAAGACTGAGACACCCTCAGTGCAAGAAGGAGTACTACTACAGATCCTTCATCCCCACTGCTGTCAGACAGTACAACTCTACTGTGAAGTAACTCATGTGCAATAACATCTATGCAAAACCACGTGCAACAATAACCTCTGTGTCAGAGCCACTATAGCAATCACCGGCACTAGGACTGTAAACTTTGCGCTACGTTGACATTTTGATACCTTTAATATCTCATATTCGTATCAGTTCGAGCCCTTCAAGCTGAATATTGGTCAGACTTGAACATCTCGTTACAATCCAGTTTGCAGCAAAGGGTTACAAGCCTGTAACTTCATAGGTGAACAGGTTGAATAAAACTTACTGTTGCAGTAATTGCAGGCATAAATTCGGCCTTCAAGAGCCTCCATTTCAGTGAATTTTGACAGCATCTCTGTGAGCGTGCAGCTGCGCTGGTAAGCCGTGGAGCCTGTTCCTTTCTCTATGCAGTGATAACGCTCTGGAAACTCGAGTGACAAGTCCCAAAATGGCTCAATGGTGTTAGATTTGTGCTTACATGACAAACACGTCACCTAAAACACACAAGAAGAAGAAGAAGAAGAAGAAGATCTTTATTTATATAGCGCCTTTCACAGACATGGTCACAAAGCGCTTTACATGAGACAGTTGTACATTCACTCCATACTCGGTGGTGGAAAGCTACGTTTGTAGCTTCAGTTTCCCCACAAGTGGACAGAACATAAACTGACTATTGTACTGTAAATGACAATACCAATACACAATGAAAACAAACTTGCACCTTACCTGGCTGAGTAGCTGCCCGTGAAAGATGGTATTGAGAACCTTCAGCACTTTCTTAGAAAGTCTCCTCTTAGTGATGGGAATCACAATCCTGCACTTGGATCCTTCAGTGTCCAGCTCCTGCTGAACTTTGTCCAGCAGCTCACACAGAAACTCCTGGGCATCTTGCTGGTCATATCCACGGAAAGCAGGAATCAGATTCCACACTGAATGGAGCATGGCAAAGGGGGACACCAGCGACCACCGCCCAGACCACATCACCCTGAAAAGTGTATGTAACTCATGGCACAGAGACATCCGCTGGCGGGTGGAACTGCGAGGCTCTTTGGGCTGGACCAACTCAGTGGTCTGAGATGGAGGTGAAGCTTCTTTTATTTCCTTGGGGAAACTTAAACTCTCCTCCATCCCAATGGGTCCAAGAGGACATCCAGACAGAGCCGTGTCAACAGAATTAACAACACCCTTGGTGACACCTTTCATCTGCTGAGAGTGATTAGTCTTAGCCAGCAGCTCCTCTGTTTCACACAGGTCCAATGTGAGAAAACACTCCCTGAATTTCTGCAAGTGGCTGAGCACTTGCAATATTGAGTTCATGTAACATGTGTTTCCCAAGTTTCGCAGACCAGTGACGCCTGGAGCCAGTCTACGCCGTGAAACAGCATGTGTGGAGTAATATTTCCGCAACTTAGCAGCTCTCCCATTCTGGGAGGGCTTGGGGGACAGAGGCAGAAGATTAGGCCTTTTCGGGGGTGGAGGTAGTCGTTCTGGAGGGTCTCGAAACTTGCGAGGAATGAGCGTGATGGTAGACCGAGGCCCCTGAGTGAGGAGCCGTGCACTCTTTCTTGGAGGGACACTACCCAGCTCTTCCATTAGTCTTTTCTTCACTTCTTTCTTTTGTCTTTTTGCTTCTTCAAGTTTCTCTTGACGCTGACCTTGCAGGTCTACATGTTTGCTCATCCACATCCTAAACATTTTTCCTAAGAGGGCTTTTCTCCTAAAGCGTGAAGCAAATTGCATGCTTGTCTGGGATCCACCTTCTGATAGCCAGGGGGCACTGTCCCCTCCAACAGAGGACCGTAGAGAGCGTTTGCCAGGGCTGCGGACAGTAGAGAGCGCACCTCTGAGGAGTTTGAGGTCTCCCTCTGCATTGTCATTTAGAACATAGTCTCCACACACAAAGCAGAAAACATCCAACTCACGCACTTCTATGGCCAGAGGGTGTTGTGACTCCTGAAAGTGTTTGAAAGCATGCTCCTCCACGAAGTGTCCACAGGCCACATGGGAACACTTGAGGCAGGCCCACACGGAGTCTGTGGTACTGCATTCCACACACTGCCATTTCTGTGGGTTGAGTATTGAATGGTCCTCGCCCAGACGAAGGCGACCCACGTGCTTACAGCGATCCATGGCTCTTGATTCACATGTGGCCTCAACAAAAGGACATCTGTCCTGCTGTCCTGCAGCTGCTCATCTGCAAAAGATCAAAAAGTATTAGTCTCCCACATTTTAATTAAGTATTTTGTACAAATATAGTAAATAAACTTAATCACTCACTGTAAATGGTATTTGCATCAACAAATCACATCATCAGCTTTACTCTGCTTGATTCACTGTTCATCAGCAGCACACATAAACAGAGATCTGGGGGTACATAAACAAATGAAAAACTGAAAACATCACTATTTCTATAGAACTGCACTTAAGTCTAGTGTATGACACTGGGATGAGGATCTAAAACGACATTACGCAATAAACAGAATTTAGAAACCTGACAGGACCCCTGATTTGTTTTTCTCAGTGTACAAGAGTCAATTGCATAATTACTACAAATGTAAACGCGCGCCTGTTTTGGATTAGCAGTATGACCCCGTTACACAAAAGATGATGTAAAGGGTTTCTTTGTAGAGAGCACGTTTTGCACACGCTTCCCTTGATTTTAATTAATGTGCAGCATTAACACTGTCTGGGTCTGTTCCTGTTGGAGAGCCTGGTGTCTGAATCCAGGAGGCTGGCCTTATCGCCATGTTAAACTACTCCTGCATCACTAAGAACAAAGACCACAGCCTGCCTCTCTCGAGGATCATCCAAGAACTTTGCTGAGGCACCACATATGGACATCACCGTAAGCTAGCTCCTGCTGACCGCTAGCTACTGAATCACAAATCCCCCCCACCCCCCACCCCCAATAAAAACCCACATTTTTCCGCATTGCAAGAATCACACATTCTGTTACTCTGTGACAACACCACATTCATAAAGTAGTAAAAGTTTGAGTTTTAGCTTCCCACGATCCTAAAGTTTGGCGTGAGAAAAGCAGTTTAGTGTTTCGCAGAGGACAATCGAAGTTACCGCTGATTGTTGTTGGCCGCAGGTTGCAGCCCGATTTGCTTCACTACCATATTTGCGGCAGAAAGTGATTTGCGCATGCGCTAAAAGCCTACCATGTTGAGTACGGCAACGAGGCTTGGACAAAATTATATTCTCTCGTTGCAATTTTACCTTTTTTTTTCTCTTTTCTTTTTTAACGTACACAAGAAATTCCCAGACTATTGATCTAAACACACCCTTGCACGCGATGGCATTTGAAGCGATCATACACAGAATATAGAACCTGTAGGAACTCAAATAATGTTGGATTGTTTTGACCAAGACATCAAAGAATGATAGCATAATAAATATTTGATCTCGATGGCAACTTCACATTTCAACACCGGGAACCCCTGTCTTCAGTTGTTTATGCCGTTGAAGTGGCGATAATGTTGACAATCAGAATGCAAATTCGGTAGCGACATTGCTAACATTGATGCCGTTCGGATCTGGCTCCGAACAGTGCCTTTTCTGCTAATCTCCCGAAACACATTGATTTCAAATACTAGAAATCGAAGAGCTCATTACAGGTCTTTATGTAAGTTATTTATAGACAAAAAAAGATAGGTGAACATTACCATCGCAAACATGTATTCATCCGGCACTGTGAGCTGATTGTTGTTCTCTCCTCTCGAGCTGAGACGCTCTCATTGGACTGGCACCGAGAGGTAGCGAGGCGCTCATTGGCGGGACAGCGGAACAACAGGCAACAGGGCGGACTGTCCTTCTTTGGTTTGGTCCGTCCGTCCACCCACTGAGGGCGGCCACATGGAACAATGAGAAGGACTGCACTACCAAGTCTCACCTCCGAGTTTCTACCGACCCTTATGTCCAGCTTGTCGGCTGATCTATCTGTTCACCCCCATAAGGTATTTGTTTACATACATGGAGTAATCAAGGGACTGATCTGCCATACTAGCTTTCAATCAAATTGATGTGCATCTCTATTAAAAAGGGGGGAAATATTTGGGAAAACAAATACATTTAATAGAAATGTAATATGCATTGCTTAATGATAACTTACAGAAGAAAAAAAACAATGACGACAGTCTATCATGAGTGCTCTGATTTACTTGTCATATTAAATAAAATAGAAATAATTCTAAAAGAAAAAAACAAAACAGTACATCGCAAGATTACAAATGTTTTCAAATTTATTTAGAAAAATATTTAAAAAATGAAATAACTTGCTGATCCAAAGAACCAGGACTTTTAAAAAGTCTCAATTTATACTCTGACATTACTTCCAGGCATTTGTAGCTTCCGTAGTTTGTTGAACAACTCCAAATATTGAGTCATGGTGTCAATACAGTCTGCTTGAACAAAAAGACCTTCCGGTTTTGCAGCAAACACAGATGGCAGTTCAGGAACATTGGAGCCCAGAAAAGATTGCATAAACTCTTTCATGAGATTCCAGCAGTCCCCTGGGACCACACAGGGACAATATTCCACCTATAAAACAGCAATAACCTTTTATCGCGACATTGGCATACGCTTTACAGAATATTGAGTGTATTGAGTTATAACACCACATACCTCTACTGATATCCCTCGAGCACTTGAGCCCATTGTCACAGTCCCAACTCTGATGATAAAGTCACTGTAGCGATATTTCGACCCTCTACACTCCACTTTGTGTCCCTTGGCATTCTGGAAGTGGCTCTTCAGTTTTACCATCAGGACATCAAAATTTGCATCAGCCACGACGCAAGGGCCTCCTTCAAACAAGGCCATGCAGCTCAGCGGAGTTTCAGAGTTGTGCATCACATACAGGACCTTAGAGGACTGACCTGGAGAAGAATAATGAAGCGTTAAAACAATGTAATAATATTTTATTTATAATCACATATGTAAACAGCAAGTGAATGTATATATTATGCATTTATCATTAATTGTCCAAAGAATTGTAATTTCATAGGAGGCAAAAAAGGAGGCGGGAAAAGCTGCTCATTTTGTCCCACAGCAATACTGTATGCGCACAGAATCTTTATTTTAGTGTGTATTCTGTACCTACATTGAGAATTAAGTAGAAAATCAATCTTCCAGGGGTGGCAGCTGTTAGTATTATGAGATGTCTTCTTTTTCAGTCAAATTAACAAAAAACATTATTCTCCTCCTCTCTTCCTCAGTTTCTGAGGTGGGCACAATTTGTTTTTTGGATGCAGGTAAAATACAAAAGAAGCATTAAGACAATGGAATAAAGAACATTGCTACTGAACCAGCTTTATCTTTTTACCTTTGCTGTATACACACCTGCAATTTTTGTCAAAAATGTATATCTAATTTGGGTTGTGATTCATTTTAAGGTCAGCAGCTTTGGGGCCCCAGAACTGGACCTGTTGAGAATCACTGGTGTACAGTGCATCCTGAAAGTATTCACACAACATTTTTTCCACGTTTGTTATGAGACAGCTTTATTCCAAAATGGAAAACAAAAAGCCTCATCGATCTAAACACAATACCCCACAATGACACCGTGAAAGAAAAAGAAAAAAAATGTTTTTGCACTTTTATTTTAGTGATCACGTTTTTATAGCATAGTTGATACAAACACATATCACATATGCAACCATGTGATATGTGCATTTTCTCCACTTTTATTCCCTTCCTTCTGTATTCTTGCTCTTTGGTATGACACTCAAAACTGAGCTCTGGGACACCCTATTTCCACTGATTGTTGTTGAGAGGTTTCTACAACTTAACTGGAGTCCACCTGTGGTAAATGAAATTCATTTATTTGGACTTGATTTGGAAAGGCACAGACCTGTCCATAAGGTCTCACAGCTGACAGTGCATGTCAGAGTAGAAACCAAGCCATGAAGTGAAAGGAATTGCCTGTAGACCTCCGAGAAAGGTTTGTATCGAGGAAGGTTTGAGGAAGGGTACAGAAAGATTGTTGCGCATTGAAGGTCACAGTGGCCTCCATTATTTGTAAATGGAAGAAGTTCAGTACCACCAGGACTCTACCAACAGCTGGCTGTCCATCAAAGCTAAGCAATCCGGGAGAAGGGCCTTGGTCAGAGAGGTGACCAAAAACCCAATGGTCACTCTGACAGAGCCCCAGCGTTATTCATTCTAAGAAAATGGGAGCAAGTTTCAGAAGGACAACCATCTCTGTAGCATTCCACCAGGAACCAGACCTTTATTGTAGAGTAGCCAGACAGAAGCCTCTCCTCAGTAAAAGGCACATGACAGCCTGTCATAGTACCCAAACAACACCCCAACAACAGACCATGAGAAACAAGATTCTCTGGTCCATCATATAAGAAACTCAAACTTGGCTTCATTCTATAGGTCTATACTCTGAAAAACAAACAAAACAAAAACTCTTTATGTTTAACTCTTTATGTTTAACATAAAGAGTTAAACATAACTCTTTGTGTATGTTGAAGTTTAACTCTTTAACTTCAACATACATAAGATACCTCGTTTTCTACCATTTAACTGTTAGCACATTTCCTGTCTGTTTTTGCACACTCTGAGTGATCTTATTGAATGCAGATTGTAACAAGTGAATTTCTCCGTTGTGAGATCAATAAAGGATTATCTTATCTTATGAACAGCTTTTTCCCCACTGCCATACAGACACGAAACAAATGGCTGAAGTAACCTGTACCTAAACCTGTTGTCTTGTAATGTTACATTGTTTGACAATCTGTTTGTATGTGACTGACACAGGAGATGCGAGCATGATGTGCTGTACCGAAAACAAATTCCACCAACTCTGTGGCCATTATAAATGATTCTTATTCTGATATGTTGCGTTCATGTGACATCACAACATTGTAAAAAGCCTGCTATGCTTTTGTCGTTATAGAATGCCATGCTGTTGGTTATGACAGATATCACACGCATAACGGTGGACAGCTAAACATTCTATGATGGTAACTATGGTCATTGTCAAAAATGCATTTGACCTGGTTAATATCTCATGTCATTACTGGACCAATCCTCATGAAACAAAACCTGGCAGAAAGTTCCGGGTCTTGGCACAGATGAACTAAGGTCAAAAGAGGTTGTCCAAAAGTGGTAACAATATTCAGGAACATGTGGTGCTTTGTCACAAAAGGACTTTCAGGTAAAATATTAGTATTTCTCTGCTCCGAGAGTATTGGCTCCTGTCCCCATCTGAAATAATGACTTCAAAATCAAATTCATCAAATTCTAGAACATGAACGCAACCTAAAATGGATTAAAAAAAATAAAAAAAATTGGGAATTTGGGCAAATTAAATCAAAAAGCCAAAGGGGCAACACCATTGGGGTCCAACAATGCGGCGCCAGCTCCAGGACAAGCTGGCAAAGGGTGCAAAGGAGTTTCAAGGGGGTGTAAATGGACATCTGAGAGCGCAAACGTTATGAAAAGAGGTCGCAATGGGCCAACTTGCACCCCAGGTTTAGTCAATAGTGTGACATCCCACACAGACCGAAAACTAATTATGTGTAACTACTGTCAAAAGATCATATTACCAGTGGCGGTGGCAGTGGCGTGGTATGTTTCACAGTCCACACAGAAACTGCCTTGCTGCTTCACAGCTCCAAGCTGCTCCAGCTTCTTGTGCAGGATGTCCACAGTCTGCTGAACGCTCTTTCCCTCCACCACCGGCACCTGGCACACACTAAACACACAAATCATTAACGATGCTGGACATGTGCAGGTTAAACTACCAGAATATAACCACTATAATGTTACTAAAACTGCCATAAGTAGTAAACAAAAATGCAAGTCTATCTCACCAAGTTACCCCCATTGTGTTTTGTTTCGGAGAGTTTCATCAACTACTTCCGGGTCATTCATCTTTAGCTTTGTTTTGCTACTTTGCCTTTGCGATGGGAACAATTGAAATAGCAGCATCAAAGTTATATAAAGACAGATTGCATATTTTATTTGAAAACAACAGACTTACTGGGTTACTTTTGAGTAACATTTTAGAAATATTTAAAGTTCATCGTGACTGCGTCACTTCCGCTCGGTCCTTCCGTAACTGCACGTGTAAATAGCAAATGTTTATGGAGCGGGACAGCGCGTTTTAGTTCAGTTACGATCATTTACAGTTTAGTATCGGAGTCCAAAGCTGTGCTGATATGCCTAAAGTCAAAAAGTCCCGAGGAGGAGATAACAGCGGAGCCATGGCTCTGGCAGACCAGATCTTAGAGGCCGACACAGTCCGAGCTAAAGGCCGAGTGAAGAGCAGAGACTCCAGGGAACAGAATGAGGATACATACGTGGATGAGCGTCTGTCCCGAAAGATCTTACAACAAGCTCGAATACAACAAGAGGAGCTCCAAACTGAATATGGGCTGGCACCAGAGAAGAAGAAAGCACCTGTGACAGTCCTAGGTCAGTATATGTGGTGTAAAATAATAGGGTTCGTAGCCATACTGCCAACATCATCTATTAATAGGCCACTTGAGATGAGACGAGAAACAACTCCTTTAGGGATCATGAAGGATTAAGAATGCTTGGTTATCAAGTGAGATCCTTTGCAAGGATACAGATTCAGATTGGCTCTACTATTTTTTATATACCAACCCTATTAGCATCATCACCACTTTTTGTAAACTCGTAGGACTACTGGTATATTGAGGTCATGGTATTTGTTCATATTGGTTCTTGTCACAAATAAAATGGATTGTTTATTTGTGGGACAGTGGATCTTAATGAACACACATGGGACTCGTGCATGTAAACACTAGGGGATGATTTGAGGTGGTCCATAATCAGTACAGACTGTTTCTCAAACCAAAACACCATCACCTATTTTTGTATCTTGTTCTTTAGGGCCTGACACGAATGAAGGAGATTCGGACGAAGAGTGGCCTGCGCTGGGAGACGCTGGATCCAATGACACTGGATGTGATACTGAAGTTGTCGTCAGCCCTGATGATGAGAAGGCTATTGAGATGTTCATGAATAAGAATCCGCCTGTGAGGTGAGAGTAGGCCTCTTACGAGAATTTCTACAATATTATAACATTACATGAATTCTTGAAAAATGCGGGGGTTGCTTTTGTTTTGCTCAGTCTTAACTTCTGAAAGACTGCAAGGATTTTTTGACAGTGATAAGATATCTTCATCATTTTCTAAATTGTGACTTGTGAAAAGAAATGACAGGTGCTCCTTAAGATTCTCCCTTTTGTATGTGTATATTTTTACACAAGAAAAACACACCATGATGACCTGTATTCTCCTCCTCATATAAGTATGGATCTCATGTGATCAATACTTTTTGTTTGTTTTTGAGATAGTTGGTTAAATACAATAGGATAAACTGAACTAGTATAATCATGGTTTATAAATCGACTCCTCTGGCAGAATGGCTTGAATAGGCTTTAAAATCTGGGGACATTAAACCTCTAAATGTTACATGCAGGCGGACCTTGGCGGACATTATCATGGAAAAAATCACAGAGAAACAAACCGAGGTGGGAACTGTGATGTCGGAGGTGTCAGGATGTCCAATGCCACAGCTGGACCCAAGGGTAACAGAAGTGTATAAAGGAGTAGGGAAGGTAAAACTCCGTTCAATGAAATTAAGATACAGTAATGTTATTTGTAAAAAGTTTACATTCATACGTATATATATTGTTTTTTTTGCAGGTTTTGTCCAAATATCGCAGTGGAAAATTACCTAAAGCTTTTAAAATCATTCCAGCTTTGGCTAATTGGGAACAGGTCCTATACTTGACTGAGCCCGAGAGCTGGACAGCTGCTGCCATGTACCAAGCAACAAGGTTAGTGTTACAAAGTCATGGCACCATTAGGAGTTCTTCTTATGATAAATAATGGTGTATTTTTCTTGCAGAATCTTTTCTTCAAACTTAAAAGAACGAATGGCTCAGAGGTTTTTCAATTTAGTACTGTTACCTCGGATACGAGATGATATTGCAGAGTATAAACGGCTCAACTTCCATCTGTACAGTGCTTTAAAGAAAGCTTTGTTCAAACCTGGCGCATGGTTTAAAGGTAAGATTGTCCACTAAATAAGGTGTAAAAAACTATGTGTTGTAGGACAGATTATAGGACTGAAATCGATCAGTATAAATATTTCTTCTGGGAACATTGGCCATTAGAGGGCACTATTGTTCAAGAAGAAAGAACAACACAACTACAAATTTAGCGTTTGGAAAAGGTTTAATGTATGTATTATAATACATGCATTGATATGTATTGATATGTATTACAATACAAATCAATACAAGTTTGATATGTATTATAATAAGTGCTCCAGTCTGGCAGAATGACAGGAAAAAAAACATAACATGCTTAGTTCTAAAATGCATGACCTAAAAGTTGTTAAAGGGACTACACAGACTTTAAAAATGTTAAAATTATGTATTTTCCTCCCCCTACATGTTCCAGCAATGTCCTATTGTAGAATGAGCCCAGACCTGTTCACCACAACTGCCTCTGAAATCCTAGCCTGGCTAACACCAGACTAAAATCACAAGTGATATTTAGTCTGGGGAACACCAATTCATTTTCTCGTAGGAGAAGTGTGGTTTACGATCGTCCATAGTCGTTTATTGGGCGATACGAAAAAAAAGTCTATCATGCGTCTGCACGTAGCCACAGCCAATCGTATCATCGTATGAGATGACATATGACGTACCCGCTGTAAACTTTTGAGCTAAACTATTTAGAACAAGGTCTAAAGCTTGATCGAAAAATACCATTGTGTCTGCTGCTGTCATGTTGGATCCGTAAATAAACTACAAGCTTCTGTATATCGAATAGCGCGTCATCGTCTTGCCGTCCCTCCTCGCTCTGTAATTGGTTCCCAAATCCATGCGAAAATTTCGGCCATTGTCCCCAGGCTGTTGTGCAGTTCGAAATAATTCGAGCGCAAACAGCAGCATGGAGTTAGCCAGGTTACTGAAATCCTGCACTGTCACTCAAAAAGTTGTTACATCAGTCCGAATTGCTGTCATGCACAAGCTTAATATAGAAGGTGCAGTTACATGTATGACCTGAGGTGGCAGTAGTGAGTATAAAATGGCCAACTTGCATCTAGCCCCTTTAACACTTTACAATTTATCTTTTATTTAACTTCTCATTCAGTCTTGGACCTTCTAAACTGACTCTCCAGGATCTTCTGAACTGACTTTCTAGTTAAAAACAATCCCGTTTGTGTTTCTTCACAGGTATACTGATCCCCCTCTGTGAATCAGGAACGTGTACGCTAAGGGAAGCCATTATTATTGGAAGCATTCTCACAAAATGCTCTATTCCTGTGCTCCACTCCAGGTAATGACAACTCTCTATTCTTAAACACTGCCCAAACATTTTGAGTTAACTGCTCTTTTGTGTTGTGCTCTTATCTGGGTATAGAATTCGACGTTACATAGTAAGTGATGGATAGTGTTGCTTGTCTTTCAGTGCTGCAATGCTTAAATTGGCAGAGATGGAGTACAACGGTGCCAACAGCATTTTCTTGCGACTGATGCTGGACAAGAAGTATGCCCTGCCTTTCCGTGTCCTCGACGCCCTAGTGGCTCACTTCCTGTCTTTCCGTAATGAAAAACGTGTTCTTCCTGTGCTGTGGCATCAGAGCTTGCTCACCTTGGCTCAGCGCTACAAGGCAGATTTAGCGTCTGAACAAAAAGCTGCATTGCTCGAGCTGCTGAAGATTCAAACACACCCTGTGATTTCAGCAGAGATTCGCAGAGAATTACAAAACTCAGAGTCCAGGGACATTGAAATCGGTCTTCCTGCAACAGTAGAAATGGACTAAATGGTCACATGTATCACCCACATGCAGCTACTGGGCCCTGATGGCTTCCTCTGTTCTGAAACATTAACTACATTGATTGACCATGTCTGTTCTGTGAAGGATTGGGAATGCAGAGTTGTCTGTGAATGTAATTACTGTTCTAGAATGAAGATATAAAATAAATTAAAAAAAGAATTATTATTTGGTGTTCAGAATTTGCTATTAAAAAAGCTGAGTAAAAAACCGACTCCGTCGATCTAAGTGTTTGACTCGGACGACAATTTTCATCACGGGCCGCACATTTAGGTTCACACAGTGTCAAGGGCCACAAATGGGTGGTCGGTGCAAAGAAACATCAACTATGTGCTTTTAAGAGAGGTTCTTGCACCTTTATTTAGACTTGGAAGTTGAATGTAGCTCAGACTCACGGAATATTTTTTTTACTAGTGGTGGGACTTGATTAAAAACAATGTAATTGAGTTAATTATGCCCTTTGTAATTAATCGCATTTATTTAGGGGTTGTATTTATTTTTATAAAGGTATATTGTAGACGCTTCTTTGTATTTTCTTGCATTTGAACTCATCTGGAGTGGAGATTTTTAACCCTTGTGTCGTCCCCAGGGCCACTTTGTCGGTGCGTATCTCTGTCATAGTTTTATCAAATGGTCTGAATTTTCGGATAAGCGTTAACGTCCATGACTTTTACCAGTACATTTTTATTTTTATCTTTTGATTAAGTGATTACAATGTTATGAGAAAGAGTTACACTCGTGGTCATTTTTGACCCCATTTTGTTTCTCTAATATCTCAGCCATAAAATATCATTTTTCAATAAGTTTGGGTTCTATCTTTAGTGTAACTTCAGACTAATGGCCTGATACTATTTTTTTTTTTTTTTTCAGTTGGTAGGCCTTGTTTATGTAAAAAAACAAAAAAAAAACAAATCCTGACCAAACAACAGTCAGAAAATATCAACAATCTAATTCTGAGGATAACTCGGACTATCTGGTCAGTTTCCAAGTGGAAATAGTCCAAATTTTGTGTTAATGCAATTTTTGAATTTTCTCATACATTTGAATGAGAACAAATGTTACACTCGTGGTCACCTGGGGTCATTTTTGACCCCATTTTGTTTCTCTAATATTTCACTCATAAAATAACATTTTGAAATAAATGTGGGTTCAATCTTTAGTTTGACTTCATAAAAATGCACTGATAGTAAATTTACCAGTGTTTATTATTTTTGGGGTCGGTGGGACATGTTTATGTAAAAAAAAGTCAAATTTTGATGTGAATTTGGTAAACTTGGGCACTGGGAGAGGTAGAGCAGGTTCTTTTTTGAAAAATGTTTCATTTTTGAATGAGAGCAAATAGTTACACTCGTGGTCTCTGGGGTCATTTATGACCCCGGCAAAACCCCATTCATTTCAATGGACATGAGCCGATCCTCCATGTTTTCTGTGTTTGACCTTTTGTACCGACTTCATTTGTGCTTCAGATATGAAACTATTATTGTGTTTCCATCCCAGAGGACCCCCTCTACATGCACATTCACCAGATTTTGAATTCACATATTTTTAGTTATAGTTATAGGGCCTAAAGCCTGAAAACAGCAGCAGCTCTCCATTCATTTCAATGGCAGTGTCCTCCATGTCTGTGATTCCAGCTATATTTTTGACTTTTGCCTTTCATACCAACTTCATTTCAACTCCAAATCCATAACTTTTTTAAATATACACTCCACAGAGCCTCCACTACATGCACATGTACCACATTTTTTATTCAGTCATTTTTTCATAGTTTTAGGACCCAAAAACCTGTGCTATAACCCAGTTTCGAAATATAGCCAAACTGTGATTCTCACTCTCTTATTTCAGGAAAGTCTCTATATTCTCATCAAAAAATTTGCTCAAAGCAGAGTTTACATCATTATTCATGAACTTTTATCAAATTATTAAACGTTCAGTGCAGTTTGACAGTGTAAGTAAAGTACAGTAGAGCAGAATGTGTTTGGAAAAACAAAGCTTTAAAAGTTATACAACTGATATTCTATAAACATCAAGCAAATGCACATTTACTTATACAAAATCATCTTTTTTGACCATGATCTCTCCTAAAACTACTCAGACACTGATGTGCATCAGATTTTATGATCTGTGATCAAAGTTTTGAGTGTTTACAGCCTTTTGTCTCAGCACACAAGGGCACACAAGGGTTTATGTCGGCGCTTAACTGTGTGAAGAAACAACTTTGACAGTAAAAATGTTCTTGGCTTTACGTGTTGTTTATGCCAAAGCAACCTCTGCAGGAAATGTTTTTACTTTTTGTGTAGAATGATAGATTTGCAGAAGTAATTTACTTTTCGATGCGTAATAAGAAGTTTGAGTAAGGGCAGCACTTTGGGCACTCATGTAGCCACGCCCATCTAACCCCTGGGGGTCATGAGGTCACTCCATGGGTCACTCGCAGCAGTCAGACATGTTTTATTGAAATCCTGTACATTTTTGTCTTAAAACATGTTGACCAGTTTTTGATAAGGTTTGGACAAACCATTTGCATTGTATCACCAACGCATTAAATCTTAATTATGTGTGAATTTGTACAGAAACTTTTAGGCTTGATGTTTCAGATCTGTGGAGCTTAATGTTAACATATTTGTCACTAGCACAAAGTGCATCTAAAGTAGCCATGAGATATGTTATTTGTGCAGCGCCTTCCCCTCTCACTGATGAAGTAGTTGTCGGATGGATCAGAGTAGAGCTGGAGGGTTTGTGCACAGCCTGAGGAGTGACCCCGACAGTGGGCAGGACAATAATGCTGTGGTCCGGGCAGGATGGGACCCAGTTTTGACCGAGGACCAGAGGGCTCTCCAAAACCTGCGGGTCCTGGAACTAACCTGCCCCGTGCACCGCTACTTCAGCAGCGTCCAGACAGACGTGGAGCCGTATATGAGGAGGATCGTGGCTGCGTGGATGTTCCAGGTATCATTTTGAGCCAGGCCATAGACAAGAGGCATGAATCCCATACTTAATTCAGATTTCTCTGACAGGTGTGTGAAGAGCAGAAATGTGAAGAAGAGGTTTTCCCCTTGGCAGTACATTACATGGACAGATACCTGAGTGGTTTCCCTATCAAAAGGTCCTTCCTGCAGCTCCTGGGAACAGTGTGCATGTTTATTGCATCCAAAATCAGGGAGACCGTCCCACTAACAGCCAGCAAGCTCTGCATCTACACTGAGAACTCTCTGTCCGTGTCAGACATCCTGGTATGTTTTTTCAGTGTCTAAGATTCTTTATTTCATTTAAGGACTACACACTATGGCTAAGTATATTATTATCCATTCATCCATTTTCTTCCGCTTTATCCGGGCCGGGTCGCGGGGGCAGCAGTCTCAGCAGAGATGCCCAAACCTCCCGATCCACACACACCTCCTCCAACTGTTCTGGGGGGACCCCAAGGCGACCCCGAGGCAATTAAGTATTAGCTATATATACGGGGATAGTCCATCTACACCTTGCCTGTCATGTCCAAACCGACCTTTGTCCCATTGCCTGGTCTAATAGAGATGGCAAAAATTCACATTTTGCATGGTTGGGTCTTAAAGGCCCTGTACTTGATATTATATCAAGTAGTGGAATTAAATAGTTGAAACGGGCTTATAAATGTGTCCCTTTGAATAATTGGAATGTTAAAATTGTGTTAGAACCATTGGGAATTGAAAACTAATTATTAAAATGTTCCTCTGATGGTAATTGGGCTTAGTCGGCTCCAGTAACAGCCTTCATTTGGGTCAAGGATTGTCCAGTGTCTTGACCTATAGCCAATCGGATCCTCCGGCTCAATGTGGTGACATTTTTTCGGGTCTTCCCCTTTTTTGTTGCATAAGCCTCTGGATCTTTTAAGAAATTCAAAATGTCTGTCTTATTGCGTCCAACCTCAGCAGCGATGGCACTGCAAGAGGCCCGGCTTATGCAGCTCAACAACTTCACCACATTCTTTTGCCTTTATAAGGACATCATGACAGTGTGAATACCTGGCAGAAAATGACACTGAATCGACTTTTTTTTTAAAGGCATGTGGTCCTAAACTTTTAATCAGCTGTAAAACAGTCTATTTTAGTTTATTGTTGTCAATAAAAGGTTTCTTGTTGCATATTGGAAGTTTTACTTGGAACCTTCGTAGGATCCATCCGTGAAAAGTGTGAATTTTTGCCTTAAACCTTTGATCGGGACTGTATTACTGTTGCAACATGTTGTATTGAGTTGAGTGTTTGTTGCAGCACTGGGAGGCAGCAGTGGTATCCAGTTTAGATTGGGCTCTGGCCTCGGTCGTGCCCTCAGATTTCCTGGAGCCAATTCTTCTCGTTCTTCCTTTTGTTCAGCCGCATCATCTCCCAAACATGCGCCGGCATGTCCACTCTTACATCTCCTTGGCAGTTATTGGTAAGTTATGTAGCTGAATTACAATGAAAGAGGAAAAGCTGGAAGGTACATTATCATTGGATTCATTATTTATTTAATACTAGATCAACTAAAACCAGTTAGGCCAGTAAAAGCATGGAGGTGACTGTCCATAGTGAGTCACAGGACCCACAGGCCTAAGTTTGATCACGATGTGTCAGCAGTTCATTTTTGAGCTGGGTTTGTGTAATCCTGTATTGTTTTCTCTGAATGTGTAGCGTCCATCCATTCACTGGATCATTTCCCACGAATCTCTGTGATAGAGCCTGGGGCCACAGGTCACTCACTGGCCATCTGTTTCAATTGTTTCACTAACCCTCTATAAATCATTTTGACCAATTTTCTCCCTGGAGCTATTAGGCTCATATCACATTCATGTGTCAGATAACCACAATTTGTGAAACCATTGCCCATTGTCCGCATTACTGGGTGTGTCTAGGGTTGTGGCCTCAGTCTCATTTTCCACCTCTGTTGAGTCCTCGGTGACAATAGTAACATTGGTCACTACCCCTGACAAACTGATCCAGTTTTGGTTTTATTCAGAAGCACAAGACCTTGCAAACGCATCGCTGTCGTACCGTGAATCCTGCTTCAACTTGAACTTGCATCAACTCATGTTTTTTCATCACGACTAATTTTGAAATTCATATTTTAAATGCATATTGGAAAAAAAAAATCTATATTCATGTTTTTTCAATTTTTAGCCCCTGGCCTTTCCTCATTTATTTCAAATCAGTTGTATAATTTAACCACTGGTGTTGTTTCTTGGTTTATTAATATCGAAGTCTGAACTTAAAATCTCCATTAATGTCTTTCAGACTGTATGTTTCTAGACTTTCTGCCATCTTCAATAGCATGTGCCTGTGTGATGGTCTCCATGGAGCAGCTGTTACCAGAGGAGAGTGGCGTCTCCTCTGAAGTTGTGATGAAATCCTTGGTCAACACTTTGAGCATTGACCGTGTAAGACTTATACTGCCGGTATTGTGTATATTGACTGATGTGTTTAAATATGTAACAATGAATTATGCAAATGTTTGAAAAGCCAATTAAAGACAAATTTCTTTTTTTTGAACAGGACTCACTCATTCACTGCTTTGATCGGCTCCGGGCTGTGTTGAACCATACCCTGCCCCCTAAAGCACCAGAGAGCAACTCTCCACCACTTTCAATACAAGATGAAGAACTTGCAGCAGAAAAATAAGTTCTGAAAACAACAAAACAAACAAGTTCTGAAGACAATGATGCTAATTTGTTCTTTCTCGCATTGTGACAGATTTTATACTCCAAGTATGTACTGTAATTGTTCTATTTTAACATCCTTGTGTTATCAAATTATATAAACAAACAATAATGGTGCCAGTTATTTTGTTTATTGGTCTTCACATCTTTATCCCAGCAGTACAGTAGACTACAGTATGTGAAATATGTCATTTGACATTTGTTTTCAATTATCTTAAATGTACAATGATGGAGAAAAATGTACATAGCAAACCAAACCAAATACCAAACATAGACATAAGAAATTTGATTCCATAAAAAACAAAATCAGGTATAGCTCATTTAAAATTGGGTCAAGTCAACTCAGATAAACATCCCCGAATTAACTGGGCCACATTCAAGTAACAAACAAATCTTTTGACTTAAAAAAAACATTCTTTGGAAGACAAGAAATGTACGTCTTGTCCTGCAACACAATTGCTCTAAAATACAACAATCCAAAATCACAACCATTTCCCTTTTCCTTCACTGCAGTTAAGTATTTCATTATGGCCACTATGGCCACAACCTCATAGCAGTTGTGAAGCTACTATTAAATAGGGACAGTCTTTGAATTAAAAAAAATATTAAAATCTTTTTGGCATTATTTGTTTTAGTCACACATTTGACGGAGACTGAAAAAGCTCATAGACACAACAAGGCATCGGCAAATGGCCATTATAGAAAAATCATGTTTTGAACTTTAAGTATCCACCTTACATTTTGGTTCTGGGCAGTGACTGAGCGTCTCATTTAGTGAAATGCAGACTGTCCATTGCGTGTTTGTACGCCTCAGTCACATTGTCGCAGTCTGTGATGGAGAAGGCGCTGCTGGCCACTCCAGCTTCGTAACATGTCCAGGGCCTCTGTAAACTCTCACCCAGTGCCCTGCTCTCCTGGATGTCCAGCAGGTTATCCGCAGACACACACCCTCTCATACTTGTCTTGACTGGTTTGTCCAGTGGAACAGAGGGGCCCACACGGTCAGGGAGATCCAACTGATCAAAGGACTCTGAAGACAAAATACTGTCCTCACTGATGGCTGTGCTGGGTCGAAGGCGGGATACTCCTCTGGGCAGAGAAGCTGCCAACTGGTCCAATGATCCAAACTCTGACAGTCCCTCAGAGGAGTACTTCCCATTGCGCTTTAGAATGCCTTTTCTGTGAGTGGGCACGGAGGGGCAGTCCTGAGGCTGGGGTAGCACCCAACCAGAGTCACTGTTTTCAGGAGAGGATGAATAGTATCCCGACTCCTGCTCAGTGGGCCTCTTTAGGATCCCTTTACGAGGGACGGTGGAGGGGGCATCATCTGGGGTTAAAGCCAATACTGTCTGAGGGTTTACTGGCACCACCACTGGAGCCTCAATCACACTTTTCTGTTTCACACTGTTCCTCCGCTTCAGGATACTCTTAAAGGGACGACTGTCTGCGTTGCCTTCATGAATATTTTGGGATACGTTGTTTTCTTTGCGTGATCTCCTTATAGAGCGCTGCCTCATCACTTCACCTCCTCCCTGTGAGCGCAGCAGACATCTCACCTTTGACCCATTCTCTAGCAGAGGTCGGGAGGTGCGCCTGAGCCAACTAGCGACGCTGGACAAACTGTTTGTGTGTGCTCCTGCGCACAAGTCTGGGGTCTGCTCCACTGGAAAGGTCTTCGTTTCGGACAGTAGCGGCTGCTGGTAGCCCCAGTTCAGCCACCAGTGCCCCGCTATCTCCTCTATGGTCGCTCTGCGGTCAGGATTCACCATCAACATCCATCGGATCAGCCCACAGGCATCTGAAAGTCACAAAGCAGACTTGGCATAACATAACAAAAAATACATTTAAAAAATCATGTTCAATTATTAAAAGTTGACTCACCAGAAGGCTTCTTTGGTTTACGATAGTTTCCGGTGCTGATCTGCTGAACCAGTGCTTTATGATTGCATCCATCAAACGGCATCGAGCCATGGACTAGTGTGTATAAGAGCACCCCAAGAGACCAAGTGTCGACCTCTGGGCCTCTGTATGGACGCCCATTCACAATCTCAGGAGAGGCGTAGAGCGGACTTCCACAGAAGGTTTGAAGGAACTCGTCACCGTGAAACAGGTTTGACAGGCCAAAATCGGCAATCTGCAGAAAAATATAAAAGGTTGTATAATAACTGATAGTAAGTACACTTTTATATCAATCAATGTACGATGAATGTACCTTGACATTGCCACTCCTGTCTAGTAAAATATTCTCCAGCTTCAGGTCACGGTGAACAATCCCATTCTAGAAACAGAAAAGAAAAAAGTTCATAAAAGAATACGTTTTATGTTGGGGATGTCACATAACATTAATGAGAGATTTAAGGAGTTGTTTATTCTGGCTTCGATTACATAGTCTCTACACATAAGGATTTTTTATTTTGTTTTTTGAGGAATGCAAGCTATGCTTCATTGTCCTCGGCTCTGCAGGGGGGCATACTTTGGACTTGGGCAGAGTTTGAATTAAGTTGGCCTCAAAAATGCAGGCCAACTACATGTTGTGTATTCTTGTGGTATTGGTTTATGAGGACACACTGAAGAAGAAACTATTGCATGCACGGTGTGTAAATAGAAACTGATAATACAGGATTAGATTGGCCAGTGACTGCTTTAAACACAGGACCGAGCAAAGACAGATGGCATGCATAGAATGCCAGGGTCATTAATTTAAGTAGGCATCTCTAAACACGGCATATTTGCTGTCCAGTTGCACTAAAACACCATTCATGAGCCCAGAGCCAGTTCAAATGACTGCTGAATCTACCTATCATGCCCTCATTACAAACAGAGCACAAGTGTGCCCTGGGTCTGCTGGCCTTTCGCCCTGACACTAGCTCTTCACACACCAACTGCTCATTTACTGCACAGTTCTCATGGCGTCCCTTGAAACCAACAGGCTCAGTCTGAATAATGCCCATTATGTAACTTTGGGGGGTGCCAGCGCCCTGAAAAAAACAAAACAATGCTGTTCTGCGAGATGTGCGTCACAGGGCTAGTCGAACAGCTAAGGCAAGTGGCAATGGGAACAATATGGTTTGCATTTTTAATGAGGGCGTTTAGATGAAGATTATGTTTTTGTTTGTTACATTTGTCTGCAGATTTAACAAAAGGCAGCCTTACCTGATGACAGTAGTGGACAGCAGACACTATTTGCCTGAAAAAGTGCCTGGCCTCTCGTTCTGTGATGTTTCTTTTGTCACAGATGTAATCGTACAGATCTCCTTGGCTGGCGTACTCCATCACAATGACAATTTTATCCTTGTTTTCAAAAACTGCAAGACCAAGCACACACTCAATTAGTCAAGATACAAATTGTATTATGCAACCCTATAGTTCACACTAAAATAAACATGGCTGAGGATGAATACACTTGGTAAAGGCAATTTTTTCCAGTTTGCAGAATACAGACACAGAATAAATTACAGCACCAAGCCATCAGCGCTTATGTAACCTTGCCACCCAACTGACCACAAAAAGGCTTGCGTGACCAAACTCGGAGACCATTATCAAACAGAGACTGATTGAGAGGCATCTTTTAGCAGGTGTCACGTTTCTTGTTGCATGTGTCTTGGGTGTTGCGTCACAATAAACACAGCGAAAGACTAAGCCTGGGGTTTGCAAAAGTCAACATCAAAAGGGCCACTGCAGCTCATTCCAAACAAAATTAAAGAGCAGCAATAATAATTTTTTGTCTGCAAACAATGCATACATATTTTTATTGATAAAATAATGATGGATTTAAATAAATAAGTTAATGAAAATACCTTGAAATTATATACATTATCTAGAAGAAAATATAGGAATCAGGAGGATCCTCGAAAATGTGTATTTGTCATGACCTTCATTATGGCTCAAATGAAGCCTTATATACAGTATATATACATGTTAGGATCACGCAAAAACACTGTGAGCTTACATTTTCCATAAAGGAGCTTTGAAAGAGCCGCATGTAGCACTTGAAATAGTGGTTGCCTATCTAACGGGAAAAAAATACATGCTTTCTTTGTGTACCTTCATAAATAGTGATGATATGGGGATGACACAGAGAGGACATGATCTCAATTTCCCTGCGAATGTGGACTAGATCTTGCTCATCTTTGATCTTCTCTTTTCGGATGGACTTTATAGCCACCTGGAAGGAAAAAACACATAGTTTAGCTTTCACAGAGTATTCCCAACACCAGTGACAGTGCTTGGGGAGTGTGCATGTTTTTTCTTGTGGGCTTCTTTTGGATGCTCAAACCAAAACTCTCAAAACCATTAGATTGATACAGTCTAGAAATATCTATTTTGTTAAAACTCTACAGTGACATTAATATGGCTTATATTACTGGGGTTATTGCTGATTTGGCAAAGATATAGTGGCTTGATTCCTTAAGAGGACGCTGCATGTCCCTTATTGTCTGCAGCACATGATCCATTGTCTGCTATCAGGTTATTAGCCAGTCTTATCTATGGAGGGCTTAGTATGGGAGGAAAAGTCACATGTGGCTAACAAGAAGCGTTAAAATTGCATTTGAGCATTTGAAGCCGGATGCCTTGGATTCCTGTGTCCATGACTGCGTCACCAAGGTTAAAAGGTGTCCGGGCAGCAGATAGTGAAGGGCGGCGGTGTGGTGTTTTACATGTCTCTAAATGGCTGGAGGCTACAGACAAAGCCTGAGCAGCGCCTTGTCATGTCAGTGGCAGCTCAGCCCATGACTCAAACTGTCTAATGTGGACGCTCAACGCTTTATTCGCACCCACTTTGACCCTTTTCACCCTTTTGGGAAAACTTAAACTTCCTGCGTTTTTGTTTGCATTTTTGTCAGACAGTGCAATGGGCTGAGGCCTGCTCATGATGCGTTCACAGCCAAGTGAGGGTTTCTGCAGTCAGAGCACTCTTTGTCAAAGTCTATGTAACCTACGCAATAGGCCCTTCAGGAATGAATTTACTGCCAGTGGGAACATATCAGATGTATTTTACAGTATTACATGAAGTTCCTCGTTGACTGCAAGTCTCCACTTATGATATTGCCCAATGGGACAGGTTAACGCATGTATGTAGGCCCATTCAACTATTTAAATGTTTATTTACATTTTAACATGAATTGTTTTTCAAAAGTCTTGTGAGACACGTATCCTAACAAATGAAGCACAGGGAAAACCACAAAACAGCAAAGCCTGAACTGCAGTGTTAATTTTGACAACATATTTTAGTTTAGTTTTAGTCTTAGTCTTTTGACTAAAATGTAATGTAATTTTAGTCGAGATTTAGTCAAAAAAATCTTTTCAATTTTAGTCTAGTTTCAGTCGACTAAAATTGCATGTCAATTTAGTCGACTAAATTTAAGACTAATTTAGTCGACTTTGCATTGATAATATTCATTATAATCATATTTAATCTTGTTCCTCTGCTTCATGTTTCTGCTCCACATGATAAAGCTCAGAACTGATCCTCTGACAGTGAATTTACATGATCTGAGGCTCTTTCAGACGGTCAATAGAAGTTTGGATGATTTTAGTCTCTCCTTTTCATTTTTATTTAGTCTTATTTTATTTGACTAAAATATCTGGACATTTTAGTCATAGTTTTAGTCTCATGATAAAGTTTTAATTTAGTTTTAGTCCAATTTTAGTCGTCAAAAATAACACTTTGACAAAAACTAAGACTAAATATTTTAGTCGACGAAATTAACACTGCTGAACTGTCTATTATGTATCTATTTATTAAAACTTGCACTATTAACATTCACCGTCATGCCAAAATATGTTTTTGATCTCTCTTCGGGGCATTTCAGGCAGACCTTTTAGCCTTTTTCTATGATCTTGGTTCGGGTTCTGCAGAAGTTAAATAATTAGACATTTGCGGTAACATGACAATGAGAACAGCTGCTGTCATCAAGCTTTAACACGCGAGATGAAGCAATCTTTTGTGATGCGTCACTCCCTGTTTCGAATAACAGCCTACTATTGTTTAATATGTTTACAGTAATAAGGCCGACCAGGAACTCTCCACAGGAAGCTCAACACAACGACTTGTAAATTCTTCACTAGCTTCTCTCACTTATTATCAAGCAGCCAGAAATGAAAGCCTAATCAGTATTTGAACAGTGGAGCACTAGCAGGCAGAGGGGACAGGAAGACTTGATAACTCCCAGCCTTCTCAGTCATATCCTGTGAAAACATAGAGGCAAGTCGAGCCACGCCAGGGGTGTGTACCAGACTGTACCCAAACAACAGCAGCAGGTACAGGGGAAATTCCTCTGAACGGCCTCTTTTACTTTCGCTCATGACTGGCATGACACAAATGATGACTGCTTCTGATAAGGCCAACACGCCAGAGCCACGTTTAGTCACCGTCTGCAGTGTTCATACATGATCGACATTTCAGTGACTCACTTTGTTATAATTATAGTAAGTTTACAACGTTATTAATCGAAACTTGGAGCTCCGTGTAAAAATACAAGGAAGTAGGCCATGATACAAATTGTTATGGCAACGTTCAGCAACAGTGATAACAAAAGTGTCTAGGAAACCGCCATGGCCGACACAACACACAGCATAATAAAAGTAGAAAGGACTGTTTTGGTTCAGCCGCAGTAAAAATAGCAAAAACAATAAAAACAGAAGCATAATGGTTACTGTGCCGAAATACCAGATGCAGCACAAGGAAGAAAAGTAACAAAACAAAACTGGCTACCCTACAGGCATCAGCATCATTATTATAATTTAAATTGTTTTTACTATGATGGATTTTTTTGTGTATGAAAATTACGGGATAGTGCGAGCTTATACTCTGGGTCTACTCAATGGCTTTTCCATTTTATTAAGTGGCAGCCTCTTAAGTAAATTTATTCTACAGGTAAAATGAAAAAGAGTTTAGAAAAATATCCAAAACAAATAAGAAAATGTCCTCTATTCAGACCCTGAATTTTTCCATTCCCAATTCCAAAAGTGGCCTAAATATAACATGTACTATGCAAAAACCCACAGTAGGATGGGTACACAACGTTCAGAACAGCAAAACCTCACTAAAGCACCGAAGTACCGCAGCGTGGTGTATACTTTGCCTCCACCTCTGTGTGGAATGTATATTACGCTTGTGTTTAAGTCATTTGCAACTCATTACTGCGGTTCCACATAGTTCCTTTTAAGGCTTATCTCACCCCAGTTTATTTAAAATCCCTCCCGTTTCCCCCGAGGTCACTGCAGTACACTGGAATCCACCTGAAAGCCGGTTTCCTCTCACACCAGGAACTCTTCAAACTCTCTCACCATTTCCATTGAGACTCCTTTATTTAGGTGATACCGACTGTCCAGGGTGGAGTGTGGTGACAAACTCATTTCATTAGAATTCCCCCTTGAAATGCCAGATATTTCAATGAGTGTATGGTTGACACATTTATTTATAAAGTCCACATTATGAATTTAATAAAAAGCATTTTTTTTTTGGGCAGACAACACCAATAGACACAGATTCAACCTTCTAATATTCAACATGATCATGCCAGTACAGTCCATTAATCCATTTATCAGCTTTCAAAATCAGAGTAAAATACTTGAATTGGCCAACATTACCACTGAATAAAACAAGGGCAAAGTTTTATTTTATTTTATATTTCTCTATTCGTTTTTTGTTTTTAATTTTGGAGTCAATGTGATTAAAATATTAATAAACAAATAAAAACTGTTTGATTCCCCCAGTGTTTTAATCAATGGGGGAGGTTGACTTTGCTTAAACTGCAATGTTTGTCTCGCTCTCTGGGTAAACATTGAGCTGACACACTTTGCCCCTCTGTAACTCAGAGACCTGCGTGCACTTACACTTCAACAACGGTGTGGAAGTTTGCAGGATAAAAAGTAAAGCGCGTGCCAATCAAATAAAAAAACAACACAACAAAAAACAATACCCAGTCTTACCAGTCTCCCCGTGCGCTCCCTCGCCTTCTTCACTTTCCCGTAGGTGCCTTTGCCGAGCGTCTCCAAGAACTCGTACCTGTGCTTCAGGTTGTGCTTGTGGTGGTGCCTCTTCACGGCTTGGCGCTTCACCTGGCACGCGGTTTTGGGGTCGTTTTCTTCGGCAGGAAAACTATTGGCAGACAATCGGCGCAAACCCAACACATCCATCTTTTTTTTTTTTTTTTAAGTGAACAGGGTTAAAGAGTCTAAACGCGCGAGTCACAGATCAGAGCGCATCACAGCAAAGTAAAGCCAAGAAAAAGAGCCTTGTTTTAATCTGCCTCGGCGGCCGGTGGAGAAGCTGGCGCGTGTCTCTCTGTCTCTTCAGTGTGTCCCAGTATGTTTCCAGCAGACTCGTGGAGGAGTGACTGCAGTGGACATGTCTACCGCAGAGAGGCGTCACAGGTAGCACGAGGAGCGCTTGATTTATCCACTCTGAACAGGCCGACGCGCCACGACTGCAGAGCATCCATCAGGTTTTAGGCTGTTATAGATTAAATATGTAAAAGCAAAGAGGTCAGAGCCGTGGGAGGATATTTTAGTTAGGGGGCGCTGAGGGGCAAAATTTACCCCCAAAATACTTTTTCTGTGCATAAATCCTATTTATTAACCTCTTAACTCCCGCCTGAACCGAGAGCATTTTCTCCAGTTCAGCTTTACATAAACCCTGTAGGCCAGTGTAACACCTCATTTGAAAGACCTACAAAACTAAATGGATCTTTTTCCTCACATCAGATTTTTTTTCATCACTTTTTTTGTTGGGCAGTCATCTCATTTTTTTTCTTCAAATTTTCGTGACTTTTTTGTCACTTTTTCGTCAAATTATTTGCATTTTTTAATGTCAAATTCTTATCATTTTTTCGTCCATTGTTTCGCAATTTTTCGTCAAATTTTTCTCACTTTTTTGTAAATTTTTTGTCCATTTTTGTCATTTTTTGTAAATTTTTCGTCAAATTATTCGCATTTTTTGTCAAATTCTTATCACCTTTTCGTCCTTTTTTACGCAATTTTCCGTCAATTTTTTTTTCCTTTTTTTGTCAAATTTTTGTCCATTTTTGTCATTTTTTACAAATTTTTCGTCACTTTTTCGTCAATGTTTTCTCACTTTTTTCACATTTTCATCCTTGTTTTCGTCTCAGTTTTGTTGCTATTGGACTGGAGTAAAGCTGGAGAAAATGTGCTCGGTTCAGGTGGGAGTTAAGGGGTTAAAATTGCCTGCAGTTCACAAACTATCCACCAGGGGGTGCTGCAGCGCCTTCAGCACCCTGGGTTCCCACGGCCTTGAAAGAGGTAAATTTAGGGTTAATTTCTTAATCCCCGCCGAGTGCATTTTCTCCAGTTTGGCTTTATCCAAATCTAAAAGCTTCTCGACTGGAGAACACTGCCTCATTTGAAAGCTAAGGCCTACAAAAATGATCCTAGCCTTTTCGTCTCGTTTTGTCACATTTTTGTCCTTCTTTTTTTGTGTTGTTCCTTTTTCATCGTTTTTCTCGCTGCTTTTCTTTGTTGCGGTTTCGCCACATTTTTGTCACTTTTCTGGTACTTTTTTTGGCCTGTCTTTCATTTCTTTATGCCTTTTTGGTGTCTTTTTTTGTGGGTCACATTTTTGTTGCGTTTTTTTCTATTGTGACGACTTTTTCAAAAGGCTTTTTGATTATGGTGAAGCCAAACTGGAGAAAATGTGCTCGATTCAGTTAAAGCCACACCGCGCAAAATTTGACCCAATAAAACAATTGGAAATACAAGCATTTATTTCCTGACAGATGTTTTCCTCATTGAAAAATACTACATAAATATACAAACAAACATGTGCCTTTGCTGTGAGTGGCTCAGCTCTCCGACTACATGACTATAAATTTACCGGGAGTGGGTACATCTCCAACTCGTCTCCATAGACACGTCGACTAAAGTCAGCAGAATTTGAGATAAGCTGGTTAGGTTCTCATCCAAATCCATTCTTTGAGTACCCACTGCAGAAATAGCATTTTCTGTGTCGAGCTGGTCATAGCAACAATATAGTTCGTAAATGTTACGCAGTGTGCCTTTAATAATAGTGTTTATGGGATCCTATTTGCGTTCACAGCCGCAGATGAAAGTCCTTGTGTGTAGGAAGGGTCTTTGGTAGGTGTGGAGACAAGTTTTCACCCGGCGTAAGCAGTACTAAGTAACTCTTCCCCCTAGAGGCCATGAGCGCAACTGCAGGTGTAGTAGCAAGTTACGATTTTTTAACTTATTAATTGTCTTGGAGAGTAAATACTACGCTGACAGGAAAGGCGAAGGGAGAGAGGGTTACTGTACACCCAATTATACAATGGAAATATTTTTTTTCACTCAAACTTGGCTGTAAATACTGTTTAAAGTGACATTAGCCCGCAGTTAGCTTTGCCTGTTAGCATGTTAGCTTCTTATAAGATACAGACGGCATCTCGTCATAGAAGGGGGCGTGGCTTCGCCGAGGGGGAAAATAGAATCTTTAGAGAAACACAGTTTTCCACTCTTTTTTGCCATTTTCTGGTGGAATATGAACTTATTTATCACATGTAAATAAATTCAAGTGTAAATCGGGCCCATATGGATATTTTCTCACAGCAGATTGTTCAGTAGAAGTGAAAAAACGGCAGTTGTAGCTCGCGCCAGCTAACCGTTAGTATTAGCCCGATGCTAACATGTAGCATTATGCTAGCATTCTCCGTTATTTATGTATTTATGGGCTGTTGAACCACTTTGCTCCTCCCCATGTCTTTGTATCATTATTTAGTAGAAATTATATTCATAATTCAGTAGTAGTTTTTGAATAATTAGAGAAAATTTAAAAAACTACTTTAACAAACGCTGAATTATGAATATAGTTTTCTACTAAATAAAGATACAAAGGCATGGAGAGGAGCAAAGTGGTTCAACAGCCCATAAATACATAAATAACGGAGAATGCTAGCATAATGCTACATGTTAGCATCGGGCTAATACTAACGGTTAGCTGGCGCGAGCTACAACTGCCTTTTTTTCACTTCTACTGAACAATCTGCTATGAGAAAATATCCCTATGGACCCGATTTACACTGGACTTCATTTGTATGTGATAAATAAGTTCATATTCCACCAGAAAATGGCTAAAAAGAGTGAAAAATTGTGTTTCCCAAAAGATTCTATTTTCCCCCTCGACGAGGCCACGCCCCCTTCTATGACGAGATGCCGTCTGTATCTATCTATCATGGTTTTCTGGCCAGAGACACCAGGGGGAGATGCCTTGCCTTGCCTATTACCCCCACAGGGACATCGAAAAGGATTTATTAAGGTAAACACGTTACTTAGTACTGCTTTAATTTCCTGCCTGTCTGTGTGCATTGGTGTGTGTCTATCAAGTGTCTGCCACAAGATGGTGCTACAGTCTCTCAAAGCACAAATGTAGAAGTTGATATTTCCTTCTCACAGGCAGTAGCATAGTTGTGGCTAGTCCATTTAGCATATCCCGTGGTTTTCACTCTCTTTCTGCACCAATGCTGATCATGTGTGCAAACCAGACACATATAACTCCTCGGATGTGGGACAAAATTCTGCTGTGAAAGAATTACCTTCCTTCACCCAGCGATGACAGGTCAAACGCCTACATTTCCCAACAGGCACTGCGGCCTCCCAACCCCGCCTGCTTCTCAACTCTGGCTTTTTTTTCTTTTTTTTTTGGCGAAGTTTCTTTTTGCAGTGATTTGATTGCTCGACTTTTTTTTTGACAGAGCTGGTGCAGACGCCTCGAGCCCAGCGCCTTCATAGCTCCTGTCACCGCAGTCTTCACCCAAAACAGACACGGTCGCCTCGACGCTTCCCGAGGGAGGAGGAGAAGGAGGATGTCCGCTGCTGCTTTCGTCTCCACCGCAGCTCTTTAGGAAGAATTCCCCAGCAGGAACAGCAAACAAATAGGAGACTTTACTCGGGCACAAAGCCGCTCTGCGTTTGGAGATACATGGATTTTACACCGTGTCCAAGATTGAAGTAACTCGTGAGGAGAGAGGCTATGTTTGCAATCCGAGGCCACGGCCAGGACGGGCAGGAGATGCCTTCAGGCTAGCGCTGCTAATGTGGATGGCGTTGGCACCCTTGGCACATCCCTAAAATACTTAATCTGCCCCAGACTTGGCAGTCGTTTTCAGTTGTTTATTCTGTGTGGAAGTGGATTGCCAGTCTGCTGCTAGGGTTGTTTATTTCAATGTGTCCGGCAAGTTACTGGCATGAACGGAGTTAGCTAGCTTTGCTTATTAAGCTCAATAACAACAACTGCATAACTTCTGCACACGGTCTGTACTTTTCAAGCTCACATTTCATTTGTCACGATGGATGGAAACCCACCACACCAGAAAAGTAACCCGTTGGCTCGGGAACTGACGAGAATAATAAACAGCTATAACAAACACTCAATTCAACTCAAGATGAACTTGAAGGAGACGAATGCTTTCTTCAGGGAAATAAGACAGAACTACAGCAATGCGTGTGCGTCAACCATCGGCGCGGAATCCGCATCCTTTGAAGCAGGTAAGTCTGCAGCCAGTCTGCACACACCTGATCAACACTGTTCTGCTATTGATCAACACTGTTCTTCCCCTGATCCACACTGTTCTGCTCCTGATCCACACTGTTCTGCTCCTGATCAACACTGTTCTGCTCCTGATCAACACTGTTCTGCTCCTGATCAACACTGTTCTTCCCCTGATCCACACTGTTCTGCTCCTGATCCACACTGTTCTGCTCCTGATCCACACTGTTCTTCTCCTGATCAACACTGTTCTGCTCCTGATCCACACTGTTCTGCCCCTGATCAACACTGTTCTGCTCCTGATCCACACTGTTCTGCTCCTGATCCACACTGTTCTGCTCCTGATCCACACTGTTCTGCTCCTGATCCACACTGTTCTTCCCCTGATCCACACTGTTCTGCTCCTGATCAACACTGTTCTTCCCCTGATCCACACTGTTCTGCTCCTGATCCACACTGTTCTGCTCCTGATCCACACTGTTCTGCTCCTGATCCACACTGTTCTGCTCCTGATCAACACTGTTCTGCTCCTGATCCACACTGTTCTGCCCCTGATCCACACTGTTCTTCCCCTGATCCACACTGTTCTGCTCCTGATCCACACTGTTCTGCTCCTGATCCACACTGTTCTGCTCCTGATCCACACTGTTCTGCCCCTGATCCACACTCTTCTTCCCCTGATCAACACTGTTCTGCCCCTGATCAACACTGTTCTGCCCCTGATCCACACTGTTCTGCTCCTGATCCACACTGTTCTGCTCCTGATCAACACTGTTCTGCCCCTGATCAACACTGTTCTTCCCCTGATCCACACTGTTCTGCTCTTGATCCACACTGTTCTTCCCCTGATCCACACTGTTCTGCTCCTGATCCACACTGTTCTGCTCCTGATCCACACTGTTCTGCTCCTGATCCACACTGTTCTGCCCCTGATCCACACTGTTCTGCTCCTGATCAACACTGTTCTTCCCCTGATCCACACTGTTCTGCTCCTGATCAACACTGTTCTTCCCCTGATCCACACTGTTCTGCTCCTGATCCACACTGTTCTTCCCCTGATCAACACTGTTCTGCTCCTGATCAACACTGTTCTTCCCCTGATCCACACTGTTCTGCTCCTGATCCACACTGTTCTTCCCCTGATCCACACTGTTCTGCTCCTGATCCACACTGTTCTGCTCCTGATCAACACTGTTCTGCTCCTGATCAACGCTGTTCTGCTCCTGATCCACACTGTTCTTCCCCTGATCCACACTGTTCTGCTCCTGATCCACACTGTTCTTCCCCTGATCAACACTGTTCTGCTCCTGATCAACACTGTTCTTCCCCTGATCAACACTGTTCTGCTCCTGATCCACACTCTTCTTCCCCTGATCAACACTGTTCTGCCCCTGATCAACACTGTTCTGCCCCTGATCCACACTGTTCTTCCCCTGATCCACACTGTTCTGCTCCTGATCCACACTGTTCTGCTCCTGATCCACACTGTTCTGCTCCTGATCCACACTGTTCTGCTCCTGATCCACACTGTTCTGCTCCTGATCCACACTGTTCTGCTCCTGATCCACACTGTTCTGCCCCTGATCAACACTGTTCTGCCCCTGATCAACACTGTTCTTCCCCTGATCCACACTGTTCTGCTCTTGATCCACACTGTTCTTCCCCTGATCCACACTGTTCTGCTCCTGATCCACACTGTTCTTCCCCTGATCCACACTGTTCTTCCCCTGATCCACACTGTTCTGCTCTTGATCCACACTGTTCTGCTCCTGATCAACACTGTTCTGCCCCTGATCAACACTGTTCTGCTCCTGATCCACACTGTTCTGCTCCTGATCAACACTGTTCTGCTATTGATCCACACTGTTCTGCTCCTGATCCACACTGTTCTGCTCCTGATCCACACTGTTCTTCCCCTGATCCACACTGTTCTGCTCCTGATCCACACTGTTCTGCTCCTGATCCACACTGTTCTTCCCCTGATCCACACTGTTCTGCTCCTGATCAACACTGTTCTGCTCCTGATCCACATTGTTCTGCTCCTGATCCACATTGTTCTGCTCCTGATCCACATTGTTCTGCTCCTGATCCACATTGTTCTGCTCCTGATCCACATTGTTCTGCTCCTGATCCACACTGTTCTGCCCCTGATCCACACTGTTCTTCCCCTGATCAACACTGTTCTGCTCCTGATCCACACCGTTCTGCTCCTGATCCACACTGTTCTGCTCCTGATCCACACTGTTCTGCTCCTGATCCACACTGTTCTTCCCCTGATCCACACTGTTCTGCTCCTGATCCACACTGTTCTGCCCCTGATCCACACTGTTCTTCCCCTGATCAACACTGTTCTGCTCCTGATCAACACTGTTCTGCTCCTGATCCACACCGTTCTGCTCCTGATCCACACTGTTCTGCTCCTGATCCACACTGTTCTGCTCCTGATCCACACTGTTCTTCCCCTGATCAACACTGTTCTGCTCCTGATCCACACTGTTCTGCTCCTGATCAACACTGTTCTGCTCCTGATCCACACTGTTCTTCTGCAGTATAACCGTGTTCCCCTAACCATGACCAGATTTACCAAACATGACCACAACAGTGTGATTTAATGACATGACTTATATCAGTTTCTATATGATGTGTTGTTTCGCTTACTTTCTGCATACTCAGGACATGACCCCACAAATCAGCATCGTTCCTTGGCTGATATCGATCCGCATGTGTTTCAAATGTCTGGTTTCTGTGCTAGTCTTTGGTGCTGCTCTTCCATGAGTGTAAACAGTCACTGCTGTGTTATTAACAATAAAAGTCTGATCATAACAGAAACATCCAGGTGATTGAAGTAGACCACTGCTGTGCTCTTTGTTATATAAGTGCTTTAGACTGTGACTCAGCATCACTCAGGATTATGCCGAGTGCCCCACTAAACAGGCTGAATTGGTTCCACTGTTTGTACTCCACATCTGAGGACCAAGTCATGAACAGATCCCCAAAGGCAAGGCGTCCCAGTGGTTATCCTCATATTCCTCATGGTGTGACATAACCGCAGCCCTTTTGGTTTTGTTTCATAGACGGTACTATCTAGATATAACCTGATGCTTGCGGGATGTTGATACAATAATATTGTAATCTCCTATATCTTCCAGGTCAGCTCAGCTGCATTTCTTTTCCCAGTCATGAAGAAGAGTTCCTTCGAAACACAGTGGGCGCTGCTCCTTACGTGGTCATCCTCGGACAGGACTGTGCTGCACGTTACCAGCTACTGAATGGCCTCCTGGGGGAGAGGCTGTTACCCCTGGGCCCTGAGGCAGGAGAGGCCTGTGAGGGCGTCCAGGGTACAGTGTGTAAAAGACGGAAACTATGCTTCAGTTATGGGCGACAAACGCGCCTCAGCCTGGCTCTGCCCGGCCAGTATGAGCTGGTGCATCAGCTTACAGCCAACTGTGGGCGCTGGGACACTGTGCCGCGAGAGGACCTGGAGATCCACGAGGAGTGTGAGGACCCTGCTCACAGACTGGCAGAGCTGGAGATCACCCTGCATCACCCACTGCTGCAGGTAGGCTGTAAGGTCGGCGAGACGCCAACTGTATGAAATGCATATTTGGGGGAAAATATAAGGCAAAAGTACAGTGGAGTGGATTTAATTTCCAATGTGATGGAAAATCTTTTACTAGGTCACCTACTGATCCTAAATGGAATTTAAAGTGTTGATTGTGACACATTTTCAGTTTAGCTCGCCAATTCAGCTCAAAGCAGATTATCAATATTTAATTTAGGTGTTTGTCTTTTTCTGTTCAACATTAGTTTCTACCCAGCTCTTTTTGAAAGGGCAATAGCCTCTTGGCCTGAAATATATTCAGTCACTGCAACCTGAAAATTACAATATCTGGTCGGAGTGAATCGATTTTGCATGGTGTGAGGATTGTAATCACTTCTTATCAGGGGTGACACGTGGAGATTTGCTCTTAATCCTTTAGAGCAGGGCCTTCTCGAGCACCACATTGCGCTACAAACTAGGTCTGGTTGTGTCCTGGGGCAGCCCACCCGCCCTGCCCCCTTACGTAATGCCGCTGGTCTGGTGTGATTCACATGACTAGGACTTGGAGAAAAAATCTGAAACCCTTTGCTGTGATGAAATCGTCATGGTTACAACTGTGTCCGGGGACATTGCTATTCTTGTTCTTATTTTTATATTTTATTAAAAAATATATTTTTTCTGCTATTTCTGAGAAAAGTTGTACAATACAATTTGTTTTCCTAAGAGTTGAAAGCAAATTCTGTATATAAACTAACTACATATACAGTGTAATATAGGATTGTTATATCAATGATTTGTTTTTTCAAGGTTTATTGTTCAAATGTCTGTATGAAACACATGTTCAGGAGTGACTGAAGACTCAGAATCTCTCTGCACACTGCGACTGTCACACCTGACTGCCACAATGTTAGAGACCAGCAAATGTAAACCAATGTGCTAATTGACCTTATCCTGGAGTTTTACCAAGAATCCCAACCATAATCACCCTGTAACTCAGGGGACAATAACTGGTGACCTATTCAAACATTTCTGAAATGCTTTCAGGCGACTCAGAAGGTGTGAATTCTGAGTTGAGAGAGCTGTAGCAATAACCACCGACTGCTCTGCTTGTTATCAGACTAGTGTAAATTTAGCAAGGGTCCTCAAAAGTGCTAATTGCTGGCACTGTTATTAGTCTTTACTTTGGATAAGTAGGTCAGGAAACTGTCGCCCGTAACAGGTTTGCACATTAAAAGCCCAATATAGCCTATTGACATGTTTGTGTGTCTATGGTTTGTTCAGTTTGCAAAGTATCAGGCCAGTTCAAACACTGTACTGATTCCCATTGGCTGTGTCTAATGTTTTCAGTCTATCTTTGTCCCAGAGAACTGCTGAGAGGGGCTTGTTACTTGGAGACAGGACTGACTGTCGCCTTTGTGCCACTGGTTTCTGACTGTTGTGGGTCTCAGCCTCTGATTTTTTTATAAAAAGGTTAAATGTGCCTCAGGACCTTTTCCAGGACCACCATAAATGGTTTGGCCTGTGTTTTTATAAAGCAACATGTGATGTTTGTTTGTGTAAAAGTCCTGCAACATCTACGTTATTAATAGCGATGGAGCTGCATCCATTTAGATTCATAGTGTTTTTTTTTACATTTTGTCATGCAACTATCTTTCTCTCTTTTAGGAAGCAAAAGTTATGGTGGTACCATGCTCGAATGTCCAGCCCATTGAAGAGGCCCTGGAGGACTACATTAACGGTGTGATTCCCATCATCCTGTATGCCATTAACCAGGACACACTCAGCACAGAGCAGGTGTGTGAGCTCAGAAAAGTCAAAGAGATGCTTCCTTATCCCGTCTGCTTTGTCCGGATCCCCGAAACCACTACACCCGTGTCCCCTGACCCGGGTCACCGTC
Organism: Gobius niger; assembly: GCF_951799975.1. Lineage (NCBI taxonomy): Eukaryota > Metazoa > Chordata > Actinopteri > Gobiiformes > Gobiidae > Gobius > Gobius niger. Next base: position 21,490,724 of record NC_136871.1, read on the forward strand.
CTGAAAAGGACAGGGAGAAAGAGAAGACCATCCTGCACAAACAGTTGCTATCTCTGGGCCTTCTCAGTGGCTCCACTGGAAACTGCTCCTGTGGAGCTCCCAGCCAGACACCTGCTCCAGGAGCCAAGCCCCAGAGCATGCTGGGAGAAGGCTTTGAGCGACTGCACCGGCTCCTTGTGCCTTTTGCTCGACAGGTGCTTCAGAACCAACAGGTGGAGGCAGCCAACATGCTCAACGGGCTACACTGCCGCTGCCTAGATCTCTTCATCAACCAGGTGCGACTGCTGTGTGCGCTATATGACAATCAGCCATATCATTATGAACTTACACAACTTCATACTTGTTGGGATTTATTATGCAGTGAATATATGTATGGTGCTGCCTTTAGCAGCTATAACTCTTATTAGGTTGATGGTTAGTGATCATTGCATGATGTCCAGAATTTAGCAAGCGTGCTCATTGCTCAAAGGATGAAACTGATTAACCGATAGCTGTTACACCTCCAATTACTGTACAAAGTAGTGCTGGTTCTGAAAGAAAGCGGCGACGATTGTGTTAAAATATGTTTGCTGCTTTCTGCCTCTCCACAGGCCTTTGACATGCAGCGAGACCTGCAGATCACACCTCGCAGACTGGAGTACACCCGGGAGAAAGAGGGCGAGCTCTTCACCTCTCTCATGGCCATTGCAAACCGCAAACAGGAGGAGATGAAGGAGATGATTGTGGAGACTCTCGGCAGCATGAAGGAGCAACTTTTAGACGATGCGGCTAACCTTGAATTTAAAGGTACATAAGTTCTTGTTTATGTTTCGTGTAAAGTTAAACAAAACTGAATTTCATAAAGATTGTCATTGGAAAATCGTACTTTAAAATAAGTTATGTTTTGTGATTGTTGATGGTTTGACCTGAACACGTGAGTTGATTTTGATTTATATGTTTGAACCAAAGGTGCAACGGCTGTCGCACCACTTGATACAAATTTGTCTTTTGCTTGACCTTGTTCTACGTACAGTATATTATCCTGTTAAAAAGATCGTTAGTGATTTGTCCATGTAACTGCTCTCCTGATGTAATGACCCACTCTGCCTCTTGAACCACATCACACTCCTCAAAGACACACGTCGGAGTCAGTTTGCAGATTTCATATGACTCAAATTATAACAATGTCAGATAAGGTGAAACTGCCAGCTCCAAAACTATAAACTATATTCTACCATAGTTGTTCGATCTATAAACTGTTGGGAACATAAAGCTGCTCTTTTGAATTAGGCCCTTCCTTGATCTAATGGCTGTTCGTTTTGCTCATTTCAGTCATAACAATCATGTCTGCTGAAAAGATTGGAAGCGTACTCTTTAGTCTCATGTTTCAATTGGATCAAACACAAGTCAGAAAATCTGATTTTCTTCTTCTCATTTGCTTTGCTGGTGCACATTCTTGTCTAAGTTAAAAAAAAGAAAGAAGCGGGCTTTCATTTCAAGGCATTATTGACATAGCTTAGTGAATACCATTTGTTTTCGTAATTTCGTAATGGCTCTTGCGCTCTCCTAGAGTTTGAGATCAACTCAACATTGACTCAACTGTTCAAATGAGACTTTTATGAGCTGATTTCTCTTTTTATTCATGCTGGGGTCACAACAGTCTTAACGCAAAATACAGGGTTTGAAATGTGGGCGTAGGTTTGAGACAATGACATTTTGTCCCACGATTAACTTATGATAAATATATAATTACATAATTTCGTATGGTAAATAGTTGCCTATTTTTTGTATGATATATTAAACTAAATGTTGGCAGATTAGGATTCAGTTTACTCCTTTGTTGCATAATTTGAAAATGCATACAGTGGGAGGAAAAGGTGAGTACGCCGTTTGGAGCTTCTCACATTTCTGTCTGAATTGGTCATAAAATGTGATCTGATCTTTATTAAAATCATAAGAATGAATAAACAGTGGCTGCTTAAACTAACAACACCCAAACATTTACATTTGATCATATTTTCTAATATCTAAAAAAGTCTAAAAATCTGAGAAAAAGTACATATTTATTACCAGTCTGATGCCATCATTTAGTCTGTAAAGTGAGTGGGGGGAAGGGAGGGTGTCTCGTTTTCACATGGTCATCTGCAAACTAGACCCTCCCCCCATGTTAGGATGAGAACCGGATAGGTGGGTTCAGCATAAACACAGGCCATTGTGTTTGGATTCATAAAGAAAAGAGAAACAACAAAATATACTTTTGTTCACTCACTTTGATACAAACCATGAAGCTTCTTCTTCAAGGTCTGGTTGATGTCTATGTCCCACAAGATTTAGAAGCTGCATGATTTGTGATGAGACGTTGGCTTTAAATCAAGAATACATTTTATCTCCTTTGTCTAAATAATATTAAGCTGCCTCTTTTGCTTTTTTGGAAACTTAAAGTGTCAATTGTTTCCATAGTATGCCCTGTAATAAGGCTAGTATCTCTTCTCATAAACTGTAAAATAGGTGGTATTACCTGTGCAAAAGTTCTGTGAACTTCAAACTACTCCTTTTGAGAGTGCAAATTCACTCTTTTTCCTGTCGAAAATATATAATATATAATATATATATTTTATGCTGCTCAAATTAACTAAAGTAAACTAAACTTCTGCCTCCAGACATTATAGACACCACAAACGGAGAGGCTGTTACATCGAAGGAGATCAAGTCGTGTATTCACCAGATCCAAGAGCTGATTGTGCTGCGTCTAAACCAAGCCGTGGCCAACAAGCTCACCAGCTCTGTGGACTACCTGAGGGAGAGCTTCGTGGGCACTTTAGAGCGCTGTCTCAACAGTTTAGAAAAGTCCACCTTTGACTCCTCAGTGCACAACGTCACCTCGAATCACCTCAAACAGGTCAGTAATAACAAGAAAATATTTTGTTGCGTACACTTTGAAGCAATATGCAATCTAGCTATATGACAATAATTGACATATTGCAGATCATAACCTACAATATATGACTATTTTCCATTCTAGTACCAAAACCTTTCTTCAAATACGCAGCCAAATTATTAAGTTCTTTTAAAGTGTACACAAGCATACGCCAATAATCGTACTGAGTGATATTAATACAACATCAACAAATTTGTCTTGACAAAAGCATGGGAGCACAGGGGGAGATAAACCATATTGATATCGGTTTATATTTGTCCTGGTTTCACAAATAAATTGCAGAAAAAGAAGAAGAGAGATAGACGGCTATAGCTGCGTGTTACTATGTTGTCAACAAACCCTTCATTGAGGATTTCCCTGTTAATGATTTGTCTGTTTCGTCACAGTTGCTTAACGCTGCCTATCACGTAGAGGTCACCTTTCACTCCGGCTCCTCAGTAACGCGCTTTGTATGGGAGCAAATCAAACAGGTCTGTGTCGCTCGTATCATAAATCCACTCATTAGCAATTTGTTGGTGGTTAATTCTTTCCTCCTACTGTATATTGTCATGTTTTGTAGATAATTCACAGGATAACCTTTGTAAACCCCCCGGCCATCACTCCAGAGTGGAAGCGTAAAGTAGCCCAGGACGCCATTGAGAGTCTGAGCGCCGCCAAACTCGCCCGAAGCATCTGCTCGCAGTTCAGGACGCGCCTCAACAGTTCACACGAGGCCTTTGCAGCGTCACTGCGTCAGGTAAACAAATAATATTTTATAAGCGCTCCCACTGCATATTTAAAGCAAATCCAATTACTTTGTGTTCTTTTTATAAGCTTGAAACACCACAATCTCTCACAAAATCACAACATCCCATTCCTCAATTGGATATTTGTATATGGCTGCCTAATGTACCACAATGACCGTTGAAGATAATAATAATAATAATACATAATACATAATACATAATACATAATACATAATACATAATAATAATACATAAGTCTTATATAGCGCTTTTCGCAGTTTTTTTAAGTGGGCAGTGAGTCTGAGTTTCTGATGTGGATGGGGAGTGAGTTCCAGAGGGTGGGGGCAGCGATGGCGAAGGCTCGGTGCTTTGATTTGGTAATGGGTTTGAGAAGGTTTAAGTCAGCAGAGCGGAGGCGACGGGATAGGCGGTGGCGTTGTAGGAGGTCTGTGAACTGATAAACGTGTGTGTTTATTCTTAAGACGAACAGAGCTGCGGTGCCTGTTCCCATGAGCCTCTGGACAGCTCTCATTCTGTTGGGAGTTTCTGGAGTTATTTAAGCAGCAGGACAATTGCGTTATTCAGGGAATATCCCTCTGTAAATTACAGTAACATTTTGAATTCAATTTTGAGTTTTGAGCTTTTTGTTCAGTTTGAACACACATTTCCTCAGAGACTCTTTCACTGTGTTTTTAATCCAGTGAATGCTTTTGGTACATGAAAATGTTCTTTTTGAATCTGCTTTTCGATCGAACTTTTGTTATATATTATATATATTATTATATTATTATATATATATATTCTGTTACAAGAACAGGCTGCCTTGTTACCAGTAGGAGGTACATTCATTTTCCGGGCCTTAGTTTAAAACGCCTTTTGTTAGGCCTGTTATGAAGATGTATTTTGTTTTTCAGTGAACTAATGACTAATTAGTCATTTTGAGCATTCTTTTGTCTGGAGACATTAGGTTTGATGTGTGAACGATTGTTAAGATTACATAATTGTCAGTTGAAGAAGTTAACTGCGGCTCAGGTATAAGTCATGGCTGAGTTGCCTAATAACCGATAATGCTCGAGTCTGGCATATTTTACGCCTATAATACAAATTATTTTTGCAAAATATTATTATTTTGTTTCATAAAAAAAAAAAAAGGGCACTAAAATGTCTGTAATAAAACTTCCAAGTCAGTATAATTCGAATGAATAGGAGACATCTGCCCCCTTGTTTCTCCACAATCACTTTAATTTTCTTTTAAATCTATAAAATATCTTTATTTATACAGTATATTATCTATATCTAGAATCAGAAAGGTTCTCAGAAAGCCCGAAGTTTCCTTATGTGGTACTTGGTGTGAAATGTTTCTTCATCTGCCCGTTCAACCTCTCATATTGTCCCTCATTGCCTTCTTCAACATGTATGTGCGACTGTGGCCCTGACCAATCCATTTGAGTCGGACTGCATTGATGACAATTCTCACATGACAAAGCGTGTGGCTCACATCACTCTCTGCATTTCCATGGTCATCCTCTCTGTTAATAATGTTACATACATTATATGCTCCTAACCATTGTCAGTCTGAAGCTGATCAAGTCGCTCTTTGTGTCCAAATGAACTTGGCACTTTTACGAGCCAGTACATTTATAACAATAAACTCAGTCAGTGTTGCGATATTGCCGGGAATGGTATGTGCCATGTCTTGAAACAATCAGCAAAACTTCCCCCTAAATTAACCAAGACCGGTTCACAGAAAGACGTGGCTGAAGCTGATGATGGCGTTTAAACCAAAGCAAGTTAAAGTCGGTTAAAGATGAATTTCTGCCTCTACAGGTATTAGTGGGATCCGGCTCGGGGGACCAATGTTCGGGATTGTAGGATTGTATTATGATTATCTGGGATTCTTTATCCACTCAACACTTTTAATGTGTAACAAGTTTAATGTGTCTTCGACATGTTTTAAAGGTCTGGTATAGAGCTCCACAGTCCCATCCACTCCCGGTCACAAAAAATCCTATGTATTTTTAGTGTTGACTTTTCCAAAAAGTCAATTATGAAGAGTTTAACATCACGCCGCCGGATAATCAGCTATGTGCTAACTACCGACACTTTCCCGCGTATTTTACAAGAAAGAAACAAACAATACTTGAAAATACCATGAAACTGCTTATATAAATTAGCAGTTTATAACGTTTTAGACAAATTTTCAATTTTACCTTGTATGTTTCATGTCCGTGAGTTAGCACATAGCTGTATTTTTTTTTTCGAAAAGTCAACGCTAAAATACATGGGATTTTTTGTGTCTGACCCCGACACGTCACTGGGAATGGGCGGGACTGTGGAGCTCTATAGACAGTGATACAGGCGGCATCGCGTCATAGAAGGGGGCGTGGCCTCGCTGAGGGGGAAAACAGAATCTTTTGGGAAACACAATTTTTCACTCTGTAGCCCTTTTTCTGGGGAAATAGAACGTTATTTATTACATATAAATTAAGTGAAGTCTAAATCAGGTCCATATGGATATTTTGTCACAGCAGATTGTTCAGTAGAAGAGAAAAAAAAACAGCAGTCGTAGCTAGCGTTAGCATTAGCACAATGCTAAAATGAAGCATCATGTTAGCATTCTCCATTTTTTATGTATTTATCGGCTATTGACCCCCATTTGTTAAAGTAGTTTTTGAATAATAAGAGAAAGTTTAGATTTTTCTCCAAATTGTTTAACCCAAACATGACCGTATATGGGCGATTCCAGAGATGCCGCCTGTATCTATCTGAAAAATAACAAGTTATTACGAGTAACTAGCTGTTACAGACACAACTGTTCACCTAAAATCACATTTTATTAGCTTAGCATAGATGGCAAGAAATGGAGCCAGAAAAACTAATAACTAACTTAAGATCATTTGAAATTATACTAGAAACATTAATTAGCTGCTGTCAACTATATCATATTAACTCACCTCTGACACAGACATTTGCAACTGCCCAACTGTATCTGACTGCTGCTCCGTTACCTAGCAACCATAAACTCCTCCCACCTGGTCTACTGTAATAGACAATTTCTAACAGGTTTTACAAGTAGGTTAGATTATAAAGCTATAGAAATGAGAAATGAGAACATGTTCACAAATGCTAAAGCTTGTGAAGATGTATTTAGTCAAGGTTCATTATCCAACCACTAAACCACTGCAGCTAATCCGTCTCTTCTCCTTTATTCTCTCCATGGTCCCTTCAGACTGTGTCATATCCCATGTTTTGCTTCATCTCCCCTTTTGTATAATTTATGCTCGTTGTTCATAAGATGTCACGTTACTTGCTAAACACTTGAATCTGATGGTGGCTTGTGTTGGCAGCTGGAGGAGGGCCACACTGGTCGTTTGGAGCGCACCGAGGACCTATGGCTGCGTGTGAGGAAGGACCACGCCCCTCGCCTCGCCCGCCTGTCCCTGGAGAGCCGCTCCCTCAGAGACGTCCTGCTGCACGGTGAGTCACGCGCTCCAAAACAAGAGTTGGACCAAACACTGAAATGTTTAGAATTACAGAACTGCATTATAGTCTCAATAAGTAATCATGAAGTGGCAACCAATATTTTTTCCCCCATTGCATTTACATTTAGTAAAGAAATGAAAGACACTGTAGACTACACACATCCAGAATCAGTGCAAAAATACAGTTTCTTTGAGTTGTTGTTTCCAGCTGGATAAGATTGCCCTACTTCTATTATTATATCTTCCTCCCAGGTAAGCCAAAGTTGGGGCGAGAGTTGGGTCGTGGCCAGTACGGAGTGGTGTACTTGTGCGACAGCTGGGGCGGACACTACCCCTGTGCACTGAAGTCAGTGGTGCCCCCTGATGACAAGCACTGGAACGACCTGGCCTTGGAGTTTCACTACACGAGGTACGATCCAGCCCTTCTGAGAACTAGCGCTGTTTTGGAGATGCTCGGGGGAAATGCCAGGGCGATATTAAGGGCATTTGTCTAGCGTTGCTTATCCAACGTGGCAACTGCTTTGTAAATGGGAATGGCTGCACCTATTTAAGACGAACTCGCTGTGACAGCTCAGGCCCGGAGGCTTTTCACATGCGAGTATTGCATTCGGCCACAATAATCAGTGTTTCCCGTTATGTCAGAAAACTACGCTGGCTCTAGAGTCTGATTGATAATTACAGTGCCAATAACATTAGCACTGATGTCAATCTGGGATCACTCCAGCTCCAATCATTAGGGGAGAAGATGCAAGTTTTGTTTTTGATTTGATTCTTGTTCTCGTGTGAAATTTTACGAAATCATGGGCCACTAGTGTCACCATAGCCTCAATATAAATGAGTGTCATATACAGTTGTGTGACTTGGAGCTAATAATAATGATCCTCGTTCCTAGGACTCTTCCCAAACATGAGCGTCTTGTGGACCTCCATGGTTCGGTGATCGATCATACATACGCTGGAGGCTCCAGTATCGCGGTGCTGCTCATCATGGAGAGGCTGCACAGAGACCTGTACACCGGACTCAAGGTAACAAAGTCATAAAATCTATGACTATTGCAATGTATTATGTCCACTATCTGTATAACAATGCAATGATGAGCTTAAACTTCATTTTAACACTTACAGTGCCTCTCGAAAGTATTCATACACTTTGAACTTTTGCACATTTTGTCATGTTTACAACCCTAAACATAAAGATTTTATTTTGATTTTTTTTACTGAACGTTCACACACAAGTAACAGACAACTGTGAAGTGAAAACGAAATGATATATGATTCTGTTATTTTTCAAAAAATAGAAAAGTGAAAAGTGGGGCTTGCATAAGTATTCATACAGCATGAATGAATACTTAGTGGAACCCCCTTTTGCTGCAATAACAGCAGAAAGTCTTTTGGGGTCTGACTACAAGATTTGCACATGTAGAGACTGACATTTTAGCCCATTCCTCTTTACAAAACAACTCAAGCTCTGTCACATTAGAAGGAGAGCGTTTGTGAAAAGCAATTTTCAGATTATTCCACAGATTTTCAATAGGATTTAGGTCAGGACTTTGACTGGGCCATTCTAACACATTAATATGTTTTTATTGAACCATTCCATTGTAGATTTATCTTTGTGTTTAGGGTCATTGACCTGCTGGAAGGTGAATCTCCGCCCCAGCCTCAGTTCTCTTGTGACTCCAGCAGGTTTTCCTCCAAAATGTCTCTGTATTTGGCTCCATCCATCATCACAACTATTCTTACAATCTCCCCAGTCCCCGCTGAGGAAAAGCAGCCCCACAGCATGATGCTCCCCCCGTATATTTGACACTGGGGATGGTGCACTCAGGACGATGAGCAGTGTCAGATTTGCTCCATACAAAACGTTTTGCATTTGGGCCAAAAAGCACCTTCTTCTTCTTCTGTGTCCTCCATATGACTTCTAGCAAACTTCAAACAGGATTTCTTATGGCCTCCTTTCAATAATGGCTTTCTTCTTCCACTCGTCCATGAAGGCCAGTTTTGTGTAGAGTATGACTTATAGTTGTCCCATGTACAGATTCCCCCAGCTCAGCGGCAGGACTTCACAGTTCCTCCAGAGTTATCTTGGGGCACTTGGTTGCATTTCTCACCAGTGCTCTCTTTGTTCAGTTTGTTAGTTTACGTGAACAGCCGTGTCTTTGTAAGTCTGCAGTGGTGCTTTACTCTTTCCATTTCTGAATGATGGATTGAACAGTGCTCCGGGAGATGTTTAAATCTTGGGAAATCTTTGTATAACTTAACGCTGCTTTAAACTTCTCCACAGCTTTATCCCTGACCTCTCTGGTGAGCTCCTTTCATGATGTTGTTTAGTGACCAATACACTCCGACCACAGCTCTGAGGGCCTAAAAGAACAGCTGAAATTATACTGAGAGTAGATTACACACAGGTGGCCTCTATTTAACCGTTAGGCCAAGGTGTGAACATTCTGGAGTCATGAGGAATGTTATAAAGGCAATTTAATGCACTCAGAAAATGCTGTATGAATACTTATGCACGCCCCACTTTTCACTTTTCTATTTTTTGAAAAATAACAGAATCATGTATCATTTTGCTTTCACTTCACAGTTGTCTGTTACTTGTTTATGAACGTTCAGTAAAAAAATCAAAATCAAATCTTTATGTTTAGGGTCGTAAACATGACAAAATGTGCAAAAGCTCAAGGTGTATGAATACTTACGAGAGGCACTGTATTTCTACATTCACATTTAAAGCATCTGTTAACCCTCCGATGTCATACTGTTTGTGTATAATTGAAGTCCAATTCTAAATTTAGTTTCCTTTGTATTGCTAAATATCAACACATCAGTTCTCTCGATGGTGTTTCCAGAGAGAAATGATGAATGGATGAAAAATTGATAAGAATCAAGCTGCAAGATGTCCTCAGTAATGAAGAACAAAATGGAGACTAAACAAAGTGGCAAAGATTTTAATCTGTGGGATTGTTTCATTACTTTTTTATCCAGATATATGCTCTCATAGATACTTATCTAATTTTTATACTAATATGAGGCCTGTTAAAACACAGGATTGAAATAGTACAACCTAATTGTGTTTTTCTGTCAGGGGGGTTTGTCGCTGAAGGAGAGGCTGCTGATTGCTCTCGACGTTGTGGAGGGCATCCGCTTTTTGCACGGCCAGGGTCTACTACACAGAGACATCAAGCTAAAAAATGTTCTGGTGAGTCCATGGGGGATTTAGGGTTTGATCGACGGTGTGCTATCTACTGTAAAGCCCACTGAAGAAGAGTGTATGTCATTTTTTATTCGTTTTCATTTGCAGTTGGACAAGCAAAATCGAGCAAAGATCACTGACCTGGGCTTTTGCAAACCGGAAGCCATGATGTCTGGCAGTATTGTTGGGACACCCATCCACATGGCACCTGAGCTATTCACAGGTGCTTAAAATGTCACCTATTGTCCTTGTATACACCAGCAACCTGAAAGCTAAGATTTCTTTTGCCCTTTTGCTTGACAGGAAAGTATGATAACTCCGTTGACGTCTATGCTTTTGGGATCCTGTTTTGGTATTTGTGCACTGGTTCAGTAAAACTTCCAGAGGCTTTTGAGAAATGCTCCAGTAAAGACCAGCTGTGGACCAATGTTAAGAGAGGTAAATATTACTACTCAATGAAATCTTTTCTTATAGCTATTACAGTATATTGATTATTATTTTTTAACCTCTTAACCCTCACCTGAACCAAGCACGATTTCTCCAGTTTGACTTTACCTAAATCTAAAAGCTTCTTAAACAAAAGCATCAAAATAGCGACGCAAACAAGGATGATAATACAACAATAGAAGTGGCAAAAAAGAGCTGCAAAAGAGCAACAAAAACGTGGCAGGAAAACAACAATAAAGTGTAAAAAAAAGGGATGAATAAAGTAACAAAAACACAACAAAAGTAAAACTATGAAAACCAGAAAAGAAAGAAACGAAAACGAGCTTAAAAATGCTTCGAAAATGTGACATAAACGCCGCGATAATGCAACAAAAGTCACAATCAGTTCAACTTGTTCTTATTCCAATCACTTTTTGTTGCAAACAGTTTAATACAGTTTTAGAAAAGTGCTTCATATTTTGTTGCATTTTTCTGGAGGGATAGTAGTAGATATATCGTTTCCGTCCTCCAGGCTCCCGACCCGAGCGCCTGCCCACTTTCGACGAGGAGTGCTGGCAGCTGATGGAGGCGTGCTGGAACGGCGACCCGTCCCAGAGGCCACTGCTGGGCATCGTGGAGCCCAGCCTGCAAAGCATCATGGTCCGTATGTGCGGGCCTGAGCGCAAGGGCAGCAGCCTCGAGGACTCAAACTGAACTCACTCCATACCGAGGCGTGTTTTTGTTGTATTTATGAAGCCGTGTGGAAACAACAGGTGATTTAATTGACTCCTTCACTTTCACCATTGTGCGATTTATTTATGAGGAGCAGAACCATTTTGTGTAGATTTGTGTTTTATCGGATTGTGGATATGTATACTGCCCCCTACAGTTAGCTTTCCTTTGTAGCTGCTGTGCTAATGGCTACTCTTTTGTTGTATGTTACTAGATGCAATTTGTTTTAAAAGCAGTCCATTCCCAGTATTATGGAAAAAAAAAGTATATAAAAGATTGATTTTAGATTGTATTTAAGATGAACATTTCTGCATCTATTCAAACACATCTTTTTAATAAAATGCTCTGTTACACCATGTGGTTACTTACTCTTTACTTACAAGCTGAGATGATGGCTATGCTGTGGGACATATGAAGACAAAGCATGATGTAATCACTCTATTGTGTTAACTTGCCACCGTCACTTCCTGGTGACCGTACATTTCATCCACTAAATAAGAAAAAAATAAGAATAAAATACAAGCATTTTACAATGGCCGTTTTTATTGCTATAAAAACAAACCCAAACACTCAGCTTTCCTCTCCTCAGGCATGAAGTTTGGCGGGAGCCGGACATCACCATCTTGTCTCTATGATCTTTGACAACGGGCACCAAAACATTAGGTTTAAACACATTGGGTCCTCATCAGCAAAAATGAATTATTGTTGTACAGCTAATCATTAGGGGCATGTGTGGCATTTGGAGCTGGTTTGCTTGTGTTTTGAGTTTTACTACAGTGTAGTTGTCTAATAGCCTAATATAGTAACATATAACCTGCAACGTTCCGCAGTATGGCTTTTAAACTACTGGTCAAGATGGATCCCAACATCAGTCAGCTGTGAACCACCTTTGAGCATCGGAGCCATCTAGTGATTGTTTTGACAAACTACATTGCTTTGGTAGAGTTGCGGATTGAACAGAGGGGAGAATGGGGTAAATTGAGCCACTTTTTGCTTTGGTGGTTGTGTAAAAACTGTAAACCATAGATACAAAATTTTACTATTTGCAGACATTATGGGATGTTTTCTTGATGTTTGCATCTTCAAAAATCGTCTGGAAAATATGGTTTTAAAGATGTTGGTCTTCAAAAAATGTCTTTACCCCAGGAGTGGGTAAGTAGAACCACCATATTTAAAGGAACAGGCCATCGTTTATCCATACTGAGATATGTTCTTACCTGGGTTTAGATAAGTTGATGCGTACCTGTCTGGTCTCTGGTCTGGTGAAGTTAGAAGCGACCACGCTCTTCCATGGGCACAAAGACCAGACAGGTACGTATCAACTCATCTAAGCTCAGGTAAGAACATATCTCAGTGTGGAAAAACGGTGGCCTGTTCATTTAAAGGTGAAATTGACACTAAACATGATAAAGTCTTATTTGTTGCTTTGTTTATATATACTAAAAATATATATCTTTTTTATTTTATTTTCATTTGCACCATCTGCAGATTATGACATTTTGTCTTTGAAAAAAAAAATATATATTGTATTTTTTTTCTTTCATTATTTGCTTGTCTCTACTAGACCCAGAACCACCAATAAACAAATGCAAAAACTACTGAATTGTACATAAAAATGTTTCCCTAACTCCAATAACAGTCGATTGTCTCCTCTCTTCACTCGCTTTTACCCTGAGCTGTCCTGACAAATAAAGCCAAAAAATAAGCCCAAAAAAAAAGATGTATTTTGTGGTGAAATTCATCCTTTTTTATACCCTATTTAAACATTTCAAAAAGTTACCAAAAAAAAAAGTGTCACGCTGAAATTATATAAAACGGTTTAATCAGTAAAAAATGGTTGTAAAAGACAGACATCTGTGGAAACATGGCATTGTAAGGACATTGTAGTTCACTTCCAGTTTACAATGGTCAACATGGCATCCGTATATACAATAAAAGCAATGGTACAAAGTGAGATTGGTCTTTAAACATGATCTGCATGAGTTACCGACGTATAGAGATTTTTTTTACTGAATAGATTCATTTAAAGATATGTCCTTTTTCCATTTACAGGCCGCTTTGTACAGTTAAACAATAGTCTTACAGCACATTTACATACAATTCATTATTTTTACAAAGACAAAAACTTCACAGCTAATCTATAAAACACAGCTGGTAGTTCTCTGAATGCGTCCATCGCTCGGGAACCGGCGACGTATATTAAATGCCTTTAGAAATGCAGTTTCAAAAAAGGCATTAAAAGTCTCTCCAAACAGACAGAAAAGTGGTTCTTCAGCTTTTGCCTTGGGAAGCGTCCTTCATTCGGAGAAATAGCTTATTCTCAAGAAGATCCTTTTTCTTTTTTTTCACTCAAAAGTCCACGAATCGACTTGTAACTAGTAAACGTCAGTCAACCCAAGAGCAACAGTTGTGTGCCTTTTTATTTGTAGACATCTCTGTGACCTCTTCTCTGACCTGGCACTGTAACACAAGGTAACACTTCAAGAAAATGAGGTTCCCTGAATGCTTTACTAATGGGCCCACTAGCATGACCTATATTTAGTCCTAAAAAAGAAAACAATGTAACAAAAATTTAGAAAGAAAAAAAATGAAATCACCTGCCTGCAAGTGTATACAGGCAGTTAATAACAAAAAGTGCATTGCTTCAAGTATGTAAACAATAAATCTTTTAAAGGGACCATGTGGGACAGTGCAGCGACTCCTGAGGTTTTGGCACATCACTTTCTCTCCGTTCACAATGCGACGCGCAGTAAACTCACATCGAGCCTCCTGGAGAAACGATGAGGACGAGCGACTCCTTTTTGCCTGGTCCCATTGGGTTTTTTTGGGGGGGGAGAAGTTCGTCGTGTGGAAAGGGAGGCGCTATGACCTGCAAAGACACACCCCTTCCGTAAGCGCGGTCACATGGAGGTGTCGCGATGGCTGCTGGGAACACACGGAGGATGAAGGGTGAGGACGGCGGGTGGAGGTGATTTGGAGGCAAACGGAAAAGACAACAGAAATGTGGACATGGTGAGTTTATGAGGAGCTTGTGAAGCTTAAACAAAGACAGTGAGTGATGATGAATGGCAGATGCTAAAATAATGTGGTCCTGATTTGTGTTAAACAGGAGAAAAAAGACTTAAGAGTTAAAATTAAAGAATAAAAATCTATGTTTTTTGGGAAGGGAGAAAAGGGCAGAGAGAGTTTAGATTAGATCAGAGATAAATGGTATTTTTTTATTGTCTATTTTTCCTTAGTAGTTCCCAACTCTAAAAACATTGGAACATATTACATGTATTCAGTGTTTTTTTAAAAAGTATTTCAAATTGGACCTACGACTGAAGTTACATCAGATTTGCTTGGATTTTCTGTTTTGAGGTCACTTAGGCAACTTAAAGCATGTGCCACTTTCAGTAATGTAATTAAGGTCTTGGGAGCAGCACATTAATTAATTTAGAATTAAATCCGTGGGTCACAAGTAAAGATGAATTGGATCCATTATCACAACAATTACAACAAATCAAGAAAGAAAATCCCACAGCAAGAGCTAAAAACTGTTAGAATGTGCGTGTGGTTCTTGGTTGCTGCTTCTGTATGTCACACATTTAATACAATGACCATGAGACGGACTAAACAAGATGCCCACGTTAACGACAAACAAACAAACGACGAACAGCTCCACACACGGTGATCTGAGGCACTCACTCTGATCCTGAGGAGTCCCCATCCACCGTCCCAGCCTTGATGCTCAGGACCACCCCATTAAGCTGGTCCTGAAGGGTGGGTTTGGCTGGGCCGGGCTGCCCTTCACTGGACGACGAGCCGCGGGAGGACAGCATAGTCTCCACCAAATCGCTCTTTATGCGGTTCCCTCCATTTCTCTCCACGATCGGAGACAGCTGCTTCTTCTTGAGGATGCCTGGAGGAGGCAACAGCAGTCAAAGCACGAGTTAGTGGACCGGCTTTCCCAGAGTTTTATTCATAAGGAGTAAATATGGAATATGGAACAAACAACCACTGTTTTGAGGATGAGTATGAACAGTATCGGCTAACACTTTTTTGGGGAATTTGGGGACTTTGGTTTACTAAAGTGCTATCCATCCAATTATATTATGACATCTCCTCAAGCTTCATATTCGTAGATGTAGGTTGGATCTAATTCTCCCCCTTGCAGATAAATGAATCCTCTACTTCATATTAAGGTTTACTATATTTTTTCCCATCCATTAAAGCAATTAGCAACAGCAATTGCAATAGCCAAATATAATCAAAAGAATACACTTACCTCTGTGTGGGTGCGTGCTGAGGTGGGACAGTCCCGGTATCTGCACTGAAGTGGACTCCGGTGTTCGTGCCTCAGGTATCATCCTCAGATTTGACTCTGAATTGGAGTCTGTCCTTATTCTGTCTTTGAGTTCGCTGTCGCTGCCGGAGCCAGGGTAGTCAGGCCAGTACGTTTTCATTACACCATTATCTGTAAATAAAATAATAAAACACATCATGAATAAAAGGTGCATAAAAAAAGACCAGAAAGTCAAACAGATTTTTGATTAGTATCAAATCACAGGAGCATTCCCCGTTGAGAGAAGGCTGAAATATTTAAATAAATAAGGATCACTTGCTTTCGGACAATGGATCTTCTAAATGCAGACTGTAGACTAGACGCTGACTGGGGGTGCTCTGTGAAATCTTGAGCTTTATATTTGGCTGTACAGCAGTGGTCCCTCCCTAAGCATTACCTCCTAAAGACAGACTCCTGTGGGTGGCGGTGGGTGTGGGGGCCGCACATGCTGAGGTTTTGATTACGTTTCTGCGGTGTAGAGTTTCCCCCGTGCTCTTTAACACTGGTGTTTAAGTGGGACCATCAATATATTCCGGAGCTGGACAGTGTTTAACTCACGTCTCAATCAACCCCCTTTTTCTCTAAGTGCGGCTGTGAAAGTCTTGGCTCACCGTTGTTTGTGCGCAACCTAATGTCTCTAACACTACAAACCCAAGTGGAGAAATGTACTGTATATATTTTTTTTCTTGCCTGGTCCTGGGGGTCTCTTGGCACCATTTGATGCCAGATTTTCCCAGCATTCTTCAGGAGGGAGCGGCCCCTCTTCGTCCTCGCTGTCAGAGGAGTGGGTTGAGGCGTAGGATTCACTGTGATCGTCCTCCAAAGACAAGTCGCTATCCGAATCGCTGTCATGGTCTAAACACAGACGAGAGAGTTATGGTTGACGAGTTCTAATGAAGTATCATTTAATTTAAACAAATTTACCATCTTGATCTTTATTCTCGGGGAAGTGTGCCATGTGGTCGTTCAAAGCGATTTGAGCTTGGCTGTTGCTCAAACCATCGTCCCTGAAAGTAATGGACACAGACATTTATTTACACAGATCTGTTTGAACTGTGACTATAGTTCACTGAATGTAATTTACCTGAGGACAAATGGTACATAGCTGTGTTGGCTCTTGCCGCTCTGCATGGTGCCGTTCAGAGAGATACTGGAGTCTGCAAAGGGGATGTGGTACAACTTGCCGTCCTTGTAGTTTGAGTTGCATTTGTAAATCTGTGAATACAACAGAAAACATGATGAGTTATTGTTGACCAATAACTTTATGTTGCTGTAACAAAACACAATGTGGCCTTATTTTTATTCTACTAATTTAAGAAAAATTAAAAACGTAATAATCCTCATCTATTTTGGTGGGCAGAAGGTGATATAAGTTATTTACAAAGGTTTTTTTTACCATGGTAAGATATGTGGAGAAAGCATGGACAATGAGACCGAAAGCCTTGTATCCTGATTCTTGATTCCAATGAAGTGCTTGTCTTACATTGAATTGTCTAACATTGTTATATGTATAAGAATACATTTGCTGAGACTGGCTTGTAGAGCAGCTTGTGCTAAGTAGAGAACGCAGTCAAAAAAAGCAAAATAAACACGTAGGCTGGTCCATTTTCAATAAAGGACTTTTATTTTTGCTACATGACTCGAGTGCCTCGGACTACAAGCCAGTCTCAGCAAATTTATTCTTATAAAGCTCAGCCCAGTCTTCGAAGAGCACCAGTCTACCATCTCACTCTTTCCCAGACCATTGACGCACTCGCCTTCTTCTATTTTCATTGTTATATGTATCTTCCTCATTATGTACTCATTGTACATTAGATTTTTTTTTTTTTAACTTACTATTGAAATATTTGCACATTTCCTGTCTATTTTGCACACCCTGAGTGATCTTATTGAGACCCGAATGTAACAAGTGAATTTGTGAGATCAATAAAGGATTATCTTATATTCATAGTGTCAAACAGTATAAGCCCATGTGGGCAGGGGGCAAGTGTGGATTTTCTAAGAAAGTCAGATTTGTTTGTTTGCAGACTTTCCGCTGCATTTGACCCATCTCTTGACCCTGGTTCAGGGTCACAACTGTCTCTTGGAAGAATAGCCATTTTGTGCATGTTTAGAGTTGATGGACTTCAGACTCCACATAAAAAGGCTTTGATGCAAAGGGAGTCAAACCTTGGACCTACTGCTTTAAGGCAATTGTTAACCACTGAGCTAAGCATTGTTAATCATAGTTGTTGAGTTGATGTTCCATGTAAAGCAACCTAAGGAATTATGTGGTTCATTGTATAGTGAATAAGGATAACAGTGATCAAATGTGGAGGCAGCTCTGCAGATGAAGTCTGAATGCTGTGTTTTAGGTGACACTCACAGAGCCTTTCGATTTGATCATGTGATCAGGACGCTTGCGGCTGCAGCAGTACTTCATGGCTGTCCTCGCCTCTTTGTTGAGCACAATGCGGAAGAAGAAGATAAATGGACCCTGTGTTAAAAACGTAAAAAAGTGGTTACGGAAAGTGTCCATCTGAAACAAACTGTGGGTTCAGAAAGTATGTGCATCCTTCATGTGCACTGACTAAATAAATAGATACAGATGGTAGCAATAGTTTTTGGGCAGTCTGTTCGGTTGCCATCACCTGTAAACAGTTGAATCCCGCAAAAAGATAATGGAAGATGATGAAGTCGCTGTTGACGGACAGCAGCGCCAGGAAACATGTGACCAAAACCAGGAAGAGCACTCCACCTGCCGTCTTCAAACCCGCTCTACAAGAGAGGAGGCAGACACGATGTTCAGAGAAATGTTCAGGATGCTATCAATGAAATCAACTTTGTTCAGATGGAGATGATAAAGATGATGCTAAAATCATCAGCTTTGGCATTTACATCACTGTAAAAATCCTCCGTTGCATTTAAGGAAACCATCAAAATGAATGCAACTTAGGGGTACTCTATGAAAGAATGTGTGACTGGATGAAGATGAGACTGAATACTTTTTAGGAAAAAACTAACACCAGGAATAGACTCTTAATAACTGAATTGTTAAATTGCTGATACTTGATCAAACTTGGGACACTCACATTCGAGGCGCTTTCTTTTCCACGCTGTGGTGTTTGTGTGAGCAAGAAGCTTTTGAGGACAGAATGTAGAGAAATATGTTCATCTGAAACAAAAACAAAAGATAAATGAACATCAAGAACATACTGCAAAGTAACTATCAGTTTCCGGAGACTGACCGACACGGCCATGGCGATTGGTCCAGCGAAGCTCCAAATCAGAGTATCGTACATCGACAACCAGCAATAGTCTGGGTTCCCATAGCCTTCAGGATCCAAACCAACAGCCAGGCCTGCAACACAACGTCCATTACAACCAGGACCAACTTTATTTTTTCTCCTTTATTATCTTACTACACATTTTAATTTATTCATTTTCTGTCTCCAGATCTAGGAGGCATAAAAGTCAACTGGCCAAAGCTGCTGAGTTCCCAAGTGCTCATGTCGAATCCAGGTCACAATTCTGCAGCTTGTGTAACTTGACATTTTGAATTTACAAGGTCAAACCTGTGATGAAGGCCGGCACGCCCCATCCGATCAGATAGTAAAACCGCATCGGCCCATAGTTGATGTCTCGGACTTCGCTGATCATGCGGTAGACGTGAAGACCCTCAAGGAAGAGCCAGGAGAAGGCGCAGAGATAGAAGAAGTGCAACAGTATGGCAATGACCGTGCACAAAAACTACAAGAAAAGACAAATGAAAAAGGATGACTACAATAATGACATCTAATGTATTGCTTGTTTGGCACAGTTTATTTGTGGTTGTAAATGTAGCTAACACAATTACTATTTATTGCTTGTTAGTGCATTGCTCTGGTTTAACTGTTCATTTAATAGAAACTTGCGGAGCTACATGGAGAAAAATTCCCCCTCTCGCACTCTCAAAGTATGTGGTATGTCAGATGTAAAATAAATTTGCAAACCCCTAAACTATGGAAATGTAAATCAAACTGTTCCTCTCATTACCGGGTTGTCGGCCTGATTGATGCCCAGAATGAAGACGAGCTCCGAGAGGAGGAGTGCGAAGGTGCCGTTGTTGATGATGCTGGTCTTGTTGCTCTGCATGGCCCTCAGACACAGGAGAAAGACGGAGGTGAGGAGCAGGAAACCCAGGGTCACCCCTACAGCGCTCCACGTCAGCACTTTGACCGGCAGGATCTCTCCGTTCTGAAACAAACATCAAACAAAACATGGGATGGGGTGACGGCTGATTGTGAAAGCAGCATTGTTTTGGGGGAATGTAGTGATTTAAATCTTTATTGGAGAGGCAATGTAATTTGTTGTGTTTCAGACAAGACGTTATCATCCATTAAGTTTATGGCTTTCATTGTGTCTTTTAATTTTTATAGTGTGAATTCTTTTGTTTTTCAATGTGTTTTCTCCTTTTAGAGATACATAGAAAATATAAAACAATTGGGGGAAAAAGTTCAATATTTGTGTAGCTCTCAGCAGGTCAGAAGTTATCCAAGTTTTTAAAGGAGTACTAAGTAACCACTGCAGGTGTCCTAGCTTTTTTATAACTCTATTAATTGTCCATGAGAGTAAATGCTATTGACAGAGAGGCGAAGGGAGAGAGGGACATTGTACATCCAATTACACAATGGAGATCATTTTTCACTTGGCTCTAAATCATTTTTCACTTGGCTCTAAATACTGTTTAAGTGGTGCTAGCCCGCAGTTAGCTTTGCCCATTAGCCTGTTCGTTAGCTTCTTCTTCCTGATTCCACTAGTGTGTTGGGTCTCCAGATCGGTGGCAAGGACAGTGCAATTGTGGTTTTCTGGCCAGAGCCACCAAGGGGAGATGAAACACCCCCCAATCATCCCATTAATACTTGTATTACCCCCAGAGGGACTACGAAAAGGATTTATTATGGTAAACAAGTTACTTAGTGCTGCTTTAAAAAGCATTCAATAAACTGGGTTGTTTTAGCCTGGCATCTAAGAGGCTTCCTCAGTTCTTCTGGTTTGCGAGCGGGGGCTTTATATCCATCAATTACAGACCTTTTGAAAACAATTTCTATGTGGTTCAATGCAAAAAGTTAATATTGCATTGAGGCAATAGAAATCAGTAATGTATGTATATAATGCATGTTAATGACAGACACAATATGACATGAATGTAAACGGATTGTAGCCTTTGCAGCATGTTTATGGTTTACCTCTCTCCGTGAGACATCCATGAGGACAGCGAAGCTCGTCATGTGGTAACACTGGCAACTGATGTGAGTGTTGTTCCTGAAGACGACCTCACAGCCCTTCGCCGACCAGCCTCCGCTCCCACCACTGTCAAATACATAAAACAACTGTATAAAAAGAAATAAATCCGACCTCACATTTCGTTTTGTTAGACGTACAGTATGCTGTGGTTCCAGAAGACGCAGATGGGTTTAGAGCGCTCCTCGGTGGCCACCAGCCGGAACTGCACAGTGATAGGTTTGTCCAGTGGGTGCTGAAGGAGCTCGTCATTGTCGTGGACAGTGATGCTGACCACTGGTGTGTTGATTACCGGCCGCTTTGGGACTCTGGGGAGGAAAGGAAAAATGTTTTAGATTTTATTTACAAACAATCTATTCTAATAGGACAAAATCTAAAAACAAGTGTTGGGGGGGGAGAAGAAATATGTCTCGAAGATCCATATTTAATCTTATAGTTGCAGGTCTAGCCAAGTTAATAATCTTTTGAGTTGATTTTAATTTTTGGACAATAAAATGACAATAGCACATATCCTGAGTTACTTCATCTTACACATCCAGTATATAAACGAGAATGTATCTATGCGAGATATATCTCTAAGTCAGTGACCTTAGACTCCTCTTGTCGGGGTCGTAGTTCTCGGGCAGCAGTGGGGCTAGACTGTGGAAGATGATGACGCTGGCCACGGCGTCGGGCTGGTCCTCATTAGGGTGTCTCCTCTGTCGATTTACGGAGACGTTTTTCGGGCTTGATTCGGGGAAAACGTCCAGGTGTCTGTGCCCTTTGGTGTCCACCGGAGGGGGCTGGAACACCGAGTCGGGAAGAGTCACAGCCGTCTCCAAATCCACAGGGCGGGGACCTCTCAGGGACTGGTACCGGGGCAGTTTGGCTCCAGCAAAGTTAGTCTTTTTGAGGCGGTCCACTGAGATGACTATGACACATGTAATAAGTGGATAAGGGAACACAGGCATGTAACAATGGCTTATATTGTTTTATCTTTTGACTTTTTCAATCTGAATTTTGGATTGAATGTTAAGCTAAAATCATAAAAAGTTCTTGCCTTATGCTAATATTAAATGACCTCCTGAGATTCTGGGTACAAGGTTAAGTTTAATCACTTTTCTTAATAACATTGACCTTTATAAATGATGGAAAAAGCATATATTTTGTATGTCAAAATTATATTCTAGTACCCAAACAAATGCTGTCTTTGCTGTTTGCAGTCACTAAATCCATACCTATATGTGGAGTGATGATGGTGAAGGGGCTGAGGTAGGTCTTCCTCATGTTCTGTGCCAGAGTGTTGGCGTATTCCTCGAAGTGTCTCAGGAGCGCGGCTGTTCCTCCGTCCGAGCGCTGGATCAGGTCCCAGTGTGGACGTGTCTCGGGGGACAGGATGGCACTGCCCACGCGCACCAGATTCTGCCAACACAGAGTTCAGTGCGATTTAGTGAAAAGGGACTGTTGTGTATCGCAGGACATGGCTGTACTTATTGTGACTGAAAATGTATTGTTCAAAAAGCTCCATTTTGTAGTTTTGTAGGTCTTAGCTTTCAAATGAGGCGCCACACTGGCCTATAGCCTGTGACCTGATGGATTTGGGTAAAGCTGAACTGGAAAAAAATGCACTTGGTTAAGGCTGGGGTCAAGAGGTTAAAACAGACGAACGTGCAGAAGAAAACTGTGTTTCAGTTGCCGCATCCGCTTCCGTCTCTGGGTGGATGAACTCCCGCCTCTCGGCCCGTGATTGGTCCAACAGTGGTAAAATCGATTAATTATTAGCTACCCAGACAGTTCTTATTTGCCAGGCAATGATTAACCTGTACCTAGCACCTATATCGAAATAAAAGTCAGACTGAAACCATATTTGCCAAAAATGGTTCCAGAGGACCTGAAGAGAAGAACTAACATTCTGAACAGGACAAAATTAAATAGCCTGTGATTAATATTGGACTTTTTTATATCTGCAAATACTTCCCAGATAAGATCAGATAAGATAGCCTTTATTGATCTCACAATGGAGAAATGTACTTGTTACATTCAGCTCTTAGAAACACTGCAAATAGGCAGGAAATGTGAGGAAAAAAAACAACAAAACTCCTCAGTACTACAAGCCTGTTTACCACCAGTGATGTAGGGTCACACGGGATGTACCTCAGTGAAGTGGACGTCCTGTGTGGCTGTGAGGTTGAATCCTTGCTGGCTGCTCTCATGCTGCAGTAGTCTCTTTGTGAGGTGGTAGGCAACCTTTACATCTCTGCCATAGTACTTCTCTGTGTGGAGGGTGGCATTGGCCAACATGGCTGCCGTCTGCTGGACACGGCTCGAGTCCAGCAGTGAAGCATTAAGGCTGAACTTCTCAGTCTGTGAAAAGATTTAAAAAAAAAGAGTCAATGTTTTGTGATCTCGTTTAATAAAGTAACAATCTGGTTTAGGTCCCCATAATACAAAAAGTTGACCTTTCTGTATCATGGGGACCAAAACTCAGACTTCTATATATGAGTGAGCATAGATGTTTAAAGAATAAAAAAATAATCCACTACTACTACTACTACAGTGGTTTTTCGACTGTGATACATTAATCGTAAAACACATAAAGTTTTCTGTTTTTTAACACATTTCACAGCCAGTGTGGACATGATTTAGTCCAATGTAGGTTTATTTTAGACCCTTTTTAGTTAAATCCTGATTTGATCTTGATCTGGGTGGTACTTGGACGATCAGATGTTTTGTAATGTAGTATTGTTTTGAGAACCACTGACATGGGAACAAACAGAGGGGCATTTCCTGAACCCACATTAAGACATCATTAAATGTTGCAAATGATGGTGTAACAGTGCAAAATACCAGGGCTTCCAGCTTGCTGAAGGTTACACTAGTGCAGTTGAACAGATTGGGAGGGAGCCACCCCTTGTGCTCGTCACAGTGGCGGATTGCGGTTCCTAAGACAAGAGAGAGAGAGTCGTCGCATGAGGGGTGAGGAACAGACTGCTGCTGAGAAAGAGCTCCGGGCGAGGGACATCCGCTGTCATTATTATGTCATTATTATATGGTAATTGTGACATGCTACTGGGAAACTGTCCTACCCAGAGTTCCCTTGGGACAGGGCACCGCTGCTGGGAGACCAAACTTAGTCCTGGGCCACCAAATCCCTTCCTCAATGGCCTGGGGGCAGCTGTCGTAGATGACTGAGGGAGAAAACACACACATGAGATGGTGAAAAAGACCATTAACAACTGCAATTTGAGCTCTAAGTTATTTAAATGTTTAACAATAAAAACTAGAGCAGTACAATTTAAGAAACTACTGTGGGGATAGTTAACAATAAAGAGTAATGGACATATATAATGGCACCGTATATAAGTTAAAATCAAGCAGATTTTCTATTCATTCATTAAAAGGGTTCATTTGAATTGAAAATAAAAGTAAATTGTATATTCTTGTCAAATTACTCTTGCACTTTTGATTAATAGTGTCGTCCAGCCACAGATAATGAGCCTGACCTTCGCAGCCGTTGAGGGACACTTCGGCGAAAGGGTTGTCGCAGCGGTCACACTGGCGCCCGATCACACCCGGCTTGCAGTGGCACTGTCCTGTCTCCCGGTCGCAGGCACGCGAGAAGGAGCCCACGGGGTAGCAGTCGCACAGCAGACACATGTCGCTGCCTTCGGGACGGTAGTGGTTGTCCTGGAAACAGTCGACGGAGACAGGAAGCGGTGATTATTACACACACATATATATACAGGGAATATATATTTATAAACCCACAAGCTGTCGGCCGTCACTTGGTATTCCTCCCGCCATATGAGCAGCTGAGGGCCCTGTCGCTCCCAGCTGCTTGTTAAAAACATCTGTTTGCTGCAGGGAGTGTTGGTAATGATGTGTCCCATACATATTTACACTCAAGGGGGCTACAACTGTGCCCCGCTGAACTGCCTAACGAAACTACAATTAAACTATAAGATCAAATGAAAAGTCTTACAGCATGATTACATAATAAAAACACAGAGTAATATCAATGTGTATTTTTATATGACCTTGTTTCATTGTGTTAAAAGATTGAGGACGTTTCACCTCGTCAAAGTGAGGTTATCAGATCTCATAGACCCACCACCTCAAAACAACCCAGTCCAGTTGAAAACATTAATTAGGATTAAAAGCCTGTGCGTTCGGTTTTGTGACATTTCCCCCCCCTCATTCTAAAGTGGTGCTTATAAGTACAGGAAAGATGCATTAAGTTAATACATGAACCCACCTTGCAGCGACACTCTCCGTTCGTTTTGTTGCAGTCAGAGTCGAAGCCTTTGCTCGTTTCGCAGTCGCACGGCCCGCAGGTCTTGTGGCCCCACCAGCCTCTGGGGCAGGGCAGGTCGGTCCTGGACAAACACGTGTGAGCAAGACCTGCTTCATATCTACAGTAAAGACTAAGACATTATTAACAAAAAAAATGTATGAGGATGTACTTTTTCTCGCAGTAATTTCCAAAGTAATTGCTTGGGCAGTCACAAGTGTAACCGCGAGGGGAGCTGGGTTTTCTTATACAAGTTGATTTGTACTGGCAGGGATTCAGGCTGCAGGCGTCAGTGCAGTTGGAGCCAAAGTGTCCTGGAAATGGAAGTTCACAACAAAATACCAAATGAATCAGTAATAACGAAATCTCATTAGCAAATAGAAAATACAAGCTTCCAATAGACCCTTTAATTTTTTGTAAACATTCTAGGTTTAGCTGGAGGCGGGAAGAAGCAGTTGTCATAGTAACGATAAACAAATGTCTAACTGTTGTTGGAAATAGCAGATAAACCTTATTTAATCGTCTCAAATGTTATTCCTCTTGTTCTTGCACCTTAAGCCACAACAGGACCACACTTTTTAGTTGTAGTTTTACACTTATAATCACTAGTTTTAGTTGAATCTGATTTCTCTTGATCACTTCCTGCCTCCAGCTGATGTCACTGTTTATGTAAGCAGCAGATCTCTATTATTTGAGTCTTGGGGCAGTTTTATTTGCACTCTTCGTAATAATGCTCGTTTGTTGTGGGACCAACCAGCGAGGCAGGTGCAGGAGTAGCTGTCCCAGTCGTTGCTGCAGTAGCTGTTGGCGGGGCAGGGGTTTGAGGAGCAGGGGTCGGGGACGTTACAGCCTTGTTGGACATTGACCTTCCTGGCCTGGGACAGACTCAGAGCGCCACCTACACGCAAGCCCTGCAAAATCAGAAACATGGTTAATGATGTATACATTAGTTAGAGTTCTACCCAGAGAGTTAATCATTTAGTTCAACATTTTGCACTTCGGGGTCATTTAGCAAACCTGAAAAATACATGATGCTATTTTATTTATATGGAAACAGACCTGTATACATCCACGGAAGCCTTGTTGAATTTTCCCATCAGGCATCGGGAAACCACCGACGCTCACTGCCTTCAGCTTGGAGTCCCGCAGCTTACCATCCACCTCCATGCTGGCCTGAAAAAACACATATATAGTCACTTCAGGAAGCACTATCGCTAGGTTTCACATTTTCTTGAAAAGTTTCTTCTTAGCTCTTTCGGTCAGAGACGCTTTTAGATTTGGGTGAAGCTGAACAGGAGAAAATGTGCTCTGTTCAGGCGGGGTTAAAAATACTGTCAATTCCTTAAAATGTCTTAGCAGAACACCCATTTAGGCCACAAATCAGGGATGTCCAAACTGTTTTCATCGAGGGCTGCATATTGAAGCGTGCAGAGTGAAACGGGCCACAGATCGGTGGTTAGTGCAAGGCAAGGCATATTTTTTTATACCGCGCAGGCAACTCAATGCGCCTTACAAAAGAAGATATGCAAAATTACAATCAGGTTAAAGTTAAGGCAAATATTTAGGAGGTTATATTTATCTATTCTATTTATAGACATTTAAGGAATAGCCCCCTTGAGATGGGTTTTCGAAGGGGCCCTTATTTATAATGACTAAAACAACCCTCTCCGCCTGCCTTAATAAATCACGTATCATGTAAAGAATACATAAAGTCAGACACTCACGAGGTAGAGCCCCAGGTCCACAGACAGGACAGCTTTGTGTAGGTTTGTTGCTCCTCCCAAACTGCTGATATCCAACTGTAGATGATGCCATTCTCCATCATTCACCAGAATCTCCTCCACACGGGATAGGGTCGAATCCTCCCCTCTGTGCAAGGCCATCAATACGCTCCCAGCACGCAGCTAGAGAAGGCACGGCAGGAGGGAGATTGAGGCCACATTCAATAAGAAAAAGAGGCTAAAAGACCACCAACATTACATGATAAATGGCACCTTCACACTCTGCTGTGCTGTACACAAGACATGGAAACAAATAGTTTGTCTTATAAAAGAAGCATCACACTGTCAGTCCCGTTAATAGCTTTATTGTTTGTTTAAGCTACTTTGCATTTTACGGTCTGTTTTTTATTAGAGCCATGGGTTTCCCAGATAAAGTAATGAAAAGTGAGACACAACTTGAGTGCTTGGGGATGCATTCGATACCACAAGCTGCCTACAGGGGGAGCCTTGCCTACAAATTTAGAGTATTCCCATCTGAGCAGCTGTCACTGGCTAATTACACTTCAAGACCATGAAGAACTTAACCTTTCATTTGATTTAACTTTTAATCAAAAACGCATCATATCTGTGCCACGTCAACATTGAGGAGAAAAGAAAAACCATCTCAACATTTCAACAACTATCAAGTGTTTCCTATTAATAAATGACTAAGGAGGTGCCCTGTCATTGTCCATATCTCTCAGTCAGTGTCTTAAAAACAAAATGTTGTGACAAATTACACTTTTTTGCTTCTTGTAGCATCATAAACATACAAAGATCTAGTGTTTTACTTTAATGCCCATCTAAGGAAGTTGCCACTGGGGCAAACTGCCAGGAGCAGTGGGCAGTCATGGAGCAGAGCCAAGAGACCCATCTCTAGATCTTGGATTGTAGTCTCGAGGACCTCCCCGGAGGACTCGCCTGTTGTGCATGTTTTGGCTAGTAACTAGTTAGTAACTAGTTAGTACCTATACTAAGAACAAAGGAGTATATGTGAAATAGAGGCAATAAGTGACATATTTAATCTAAAACGAATACTGAATGAAATGATACAAATGTGCATTCCCAGAACCACTGGGTTAGGGTTAGGTCTGATAAGAGGTTCTGGTCATAAATTATATTGTTGGAGCAAATTTAATAGTTAAAAATCGTCAAATAAAAGATAAATAAAGTTATTTATTATTTTTATTTATTAAGTTAATAATAAAGAAAGTTGAAATATCACTGATGAATGAGTACAGGTGGTACTCAGGTGGTACAGGGGTAAAGAAGTACATAAAACTGTTCAATTTCAGTTTCTTTGTTTGAAATAAATACTTGTTGCCGATTATTGTTATGTTTGTGTTTGTGGGGCCCACAGTTTTTGGCCTGTGGGGGCGCAGCCTGACTACATGTGCAGGGGGTGCTTCAAGGAAAAAAGGTTTGGAAGCACCGCTCTGTAGGATGAGGAGAAACTGCAGCGCAATATCGTAAATAACTTCTACGTTTAAGTAAGAGCATGACTAGAAGACACGTCCTCACGCGGCTGCAAGATTATTTTGTGCACCTTAAAGTTCGTCGAGTCTTACCTGGAGTGTGAGGTTGTGCTGTTGCCCCGATGAGATGTGCAGAAGTGTCGCGCTCGCCTGTCGCGTTCGAAACATCAACTCAACGTGCCACGACGTGGAAGAGGCCGCGATGTTGTTCCACTGCAACAAACTGTTCCCCAAAAACCTCTGAGGACTGGCCATCACTGCAGAGGAGCACACACACACACACACACACACACACAGGCATCACGAGCCGGGCTGGACAAAATGACAAATAATCGCCATAACTACAAATCACTCGCGATACTGACACGTCATGGTTTCATTGCGTCCTTCAAAAAATGAAATTATGAATGAACTGACACTGTAACAGATGATTGTCCTCGGGGCGGTATTTTTGGGCCAAAGATGACAACACGCTGCTGATATCTAACGTGCAGCCCCATATCATAAGCTTATCTGATCACGTGAGAGCTGAACACCTAATCTGCGACTTAATTACAGGGGAATCATTTCTGTACCGGAAAAATAGTGATGCTTTTACCAGAGAACACCTGCAGTCCTCATTAAAGCAAGTGTAAAGTGCAGGCAATTTACACGGAAAAAACTGATGTGTAAAAAAACATTATTGAACTCCCATGTGACTAGACTGAGTGAATGGTTTGAAATGGTTTTGATCACATGGTTCGTGCTCAGCTCATGTTATAGACAGAGCCACACCTCGCCACAATAAGAGTCAGAGCTATTAAAGCGCCGAGTCGAACAACATTGATTAGCCACGGCCAATTAACCTGATGCAGATGTCCTGCTGTGAGGCAGAGAGAGAGACGGCGAGAGTGCACTGATCGTCAGATGAAGACGACAGGACGCGGATGACACTGTGGTGCAGTTTGTTTTCTGATAAATTGGACGTTTATTCACCTGCATGTTGGTTCCTTTGTTTGATTTTCAGGTCATTTCAGCCATTTGTGTAAAACCATGCGGGGTGTTTTTGTGATGCAGAGAATACACATATAAATTGCACTGAACGGTTGTAAATTATAAGAGCTGTTTTACTTTACAGCACAGAAATAAATTGATCATTGGAAGGGAAGAGCGTGGTGACTCAGGACTTTCACTTTGAGGCTCTGTTTCTATATCATTACCAAAAAAATACAGCGTTAATGCATTAGGGCTATTACCATAAGGGAAAATGGTCTTGATCCAAAAGCATTAAGGGCTTTCTGTACATGAAAAGAACAAATGACAATACTATTCTCTCAAATCACTTTCAATCTCTGACTATAAATGTTGAAAAGCCCTAGACCATGAATCTAGATACTAACTCCATTTCCCCGCTGACACGACTCAAATGGCGGTAAACCATAAATCAGCAAACATAGCAGCTGCGCAGTATCAGGTGGAACAAAGGCACAGACACTGGAGAACGCAGGCCCAGAAACATAAGCTTCACACTTCCTATATGACTAAAGGCTGTTTGTTTTTAAAAGCACTTCTGATAAGAGTGACTAGAAATGTGTGACCGCTGTAATTACTCATGACGGGAAGCAAAAATTAGGAGCTATTTTCACTCCCAATATATTTCTAAAAATGGTAATGCACACGTTTTTTGCTTTCACATTTGCATTTGGCACGGCGCGCAGCTAACCTACTTAAATATCAATGCCTTTAACGCCTCTGCGAGCGAAATGATGAGTTCAGTCTTGGGTCGGACTGACAGACGGTGGATCTAGCGCCTCACCTCTCTCACAGTGCTGCCCCCCAAAGCCGAGTGGACAGTCACAGCTGAAGGACCCCCACAGGTTGACGCAGGTCCCACCGTTCTGACACGGGCTGTTGTTGCAGAAGTGTCTTTTCGCAGAGCATCCTAAAGAAAAAATAATAAGGAAATATAATTGAGATGCATCACAGGCCGTCATCTGCACAGGTTTATTTCAAAGTTAGGGATGTTTCACCTCTCATCTCGGGTTACGTATATATCTTTTAAACACCATATGATTGATACGGAAACACTTGCTTCTTCCATTCATCCGAGAGTGTGACATCACCACATTCTCGGACCCGTGAACAACCAATTTTCTGAATAGGACACAGAGGAAGGTGCTAAACTATTCATGGCAGGTACAATCTTCATCCCTCTCTGTCTGAAGCTTCCTGCTGCGGCCATTATTGTCTCTCTTATTTTCTCGGCGCTGTCACTCGCTTTCATTCAGCTCGAATGGTAAACACAGAGTGACTGCAGAGTAGCCGATGTGCTCCGGAAAACTCAGTGAAAGATCATCTCGGGGACAGGTGACATGGGATGGGATTTATGGCTCTTTACTTGGATACAAGTCTATGGGAATTTGTCCACTTCAAGGAGTGAATGACCTTACACTTTTTGAAGATAATTAAGGTTATGTAAGTAGTTTTGTAAATATTTCATGAACATGACCAATCTGAGACCCCAGGGAGAAGGTGAACATTCACACCATTATTGTCTTTACTGTAAAATGTAACTGTAATTCACATCAATGAATACATTATTTGCAATGCCTCTTTTTTTTTTTACAAATAAAAGGCCAGTCTGACAGTCTGTTTGTCATCACCCTTTTTGACAGTGGAAAAAATGCCTTACTTAAATGCCATACTGAGATATGTTCTTACCTAACCTTAGTCGAGTTAATATATCCCCGTCTGGTCTTTGTCCGTGCGCTCTGTCAGGCAAACGGAGCACATACGCAGCCTCTCCCACATGTCATATAGCTCCAAAAAAGCTCACGATAGAAGCTACCAAGCTCTTCCACGTGTTCCCTATTTAAATAAAGTTACGTGAAGTGTTTTCATGCGAAGTATATTTACACAGAAATGTAGCATGTCGATTTTATAAGCAGATAAAAAGGGGCACTATATTGTGAGGCGTAATGATACGAGGAGTAAAACGTCCGCGCAGTAACTCCTAAAGACTTCCCCGCTCACTTCCGTCAATAGAAGCTGCGTGACTTGTAGAGAGCTAGCAGAGAACAGTTGAAGAAGCGTGGATAACTTGTGAACAATGCCTTTTACGTGCATCGTACCGGGCTGTGATAACAAGCAGAAAGTATATAGTGTAGTAATGTTTCACAGATTTACAACTCACCCCGGACGACAACACAGGACTCAGGACCTCTACCATGAGGTAGGAATGCGCCAGCACTTTCCGAAAATATATTTTCTGCTTGTTGTAAAAGCCTTTGTACAAGTCACGCAGCTTCTATTGACGGAAGTGAGCGGGGAAGTCTTTAGGAGTTACTGCGCGGACGTTTTGCTCCTCGTATCATTACGCCTCACAATATAGTACCCCTTTTTATCTGCATACTAGCTGAGACCCGGCCTTTGGCCGGGCCTCGCTAGTCCCCACATTTGATATTCAGAGATTATGAGTTATTACAAAGAAATGTCCAGTATAGTCCCTATAACCCGTCACTCAGTACAGCTGTAGACCCGCAGTAAGCAGACCAGTGGTTCCCAACCCATTCCTAAAACTATGGCCACTCCAAATGTTTAAAATAATGAATGCTAAAAATAATTGCAAACAAACTGCAATTGGAGTGTTTGCACCCGTACTCCTTTCTTATAAACTACATCGACAATATGTTGCAAAACTCAGGGAATAGAAATCAAGAAACAGTGGAATATTTATGGAGAAATATTAGCGGTTCAGCTCTAACGGTTCGGTTCACGGTGCAGGACCCGTGGTTTGGAGCAATCTAAAAAATAAGAAGTTGTTTTTTATTAGACAGTATTTATATCCTTATAATACAATTGGCAATGCTTTCAAAGCCGATTTATAGAATGTAAAGAAGAAATAGAGAAGAAATGGTACAGCAGCAAAGTAAAGAAAAACATAAAAAAAAAAAAAAAAAGCAACAGGGCAGGCCATGCGCTCGTTAAGTGGTTTCACTTTCGCTTTCCGCACACGGAGGCTGAAGCTCTCGGAGCAGCGCGTTTCATTGGAAGCTCGTGTTTCTGCGTGTACTTTTTTTCGGAGACAAAACTTTGGAGACGGAATATGACCAGGATTGGATCTTACGCATGTGTCTGAGCTTCTGACATGACAGCACTGGATCTGTAATGAACCACAGCCTCGGTCACTGCAGGAGAGACTTGAACAAAGACGCGTAGATGTGTTTTGGAGGATGTACCTGTACCAGCGGAGCGTCTGCAGCTGCAGTTTAGGGTGAGTGACGATGACACACATCGCCCTGTTAGGATGCGCGCACGCACACATACACACACACACACACGCACGGCAGTCAGATCTCGTGCACTCGCGTTGTTGTGACGGCGGGTTGTCCTCGGACAGCAGCACCGCGGTCCATATGGACCCGTGACCAATGCCCGCGGCCGGTGGGACGGTGACGTGGGGGCCGGCCGCGGATTTTTGGGAAATGAACATGGCAAGTCTTATATAGCGCTTTTCCAGACGCTCGTCGGTGTACAATTTGTTGCAGTATTCATTCAGTCCACTGCGCACATCAGCCCCCACCACCAACCACGCACACACTCACTACTGTCGCCAGGTTCCCAAACGGTCTCCCATCCCAGTCCTAACCAGGCCCGTCCCTGCTTAGCTTCAAAGTCGGTATGGGAAATCAAAATGGCGGCGCCCAGGCGGCGGCCATGGAGATAGCGTTTTCTATAATAGATAAAATCGACATGCTACATTTCTGTGTAAATATACTTCGCATGAAAACACTTCACGTAACTTTATTTAAGTAGGGAACACGTGGAAGAGCTTGGTAGCTTCTATCGTGAGCTTTTTTGGAGCTATATGACATGTGGGAGAGGCTGCGTATGTGCTCCGTTTGCCTGGCAGAGCGCAGGGACAAAGACCAGACGGGGATATATTAACTCGACTAAGGTTAGGTAAGAACATATCTCAGTATGTAAAAACGGTGGCCTATTCCTTTAACCAAGTGCATGAAGAGTTCCAGTTCGGCTTTACCCAAATCTAAACACTTCTGGACTGTAGCGTACAGCCTACACTCAACGCCTCATTTGAAAGCTAAGACCTACAAAACGGATCTTAAAGGATCTTATTCCTTGTGTTGTTGCCGTCAATTTGTTCACATTCTCTTTCATCTCATTTTTGTGGAGTTTTTGTTGCTATTTTTGTCACTTTTTTGCTGCACTTTCATCGATTTTTCCCCCCATTTTTGGATAAAGCCAAATTGGAGAAAATGTGCTTGGCTTAGGCCGTTAAGAGTTAAAAAAAAAAAAAAAAGTCTAAATAAAACAATTTGAATGAACATCTAAAATATATTACTCGTGTTGCTGTTGCTCATTCGTTTACAATTACATAAACATCTTGCTCTTCAAATCCGTACAAAACAGTTCATGTTCAGGAGCCGCTGAAACACCGGGGTCATGAACACACACGGCTGTACCTGGGAGAGTGCCGTTGTTGGCGATGAAGCTCGCCATGTCGACGTGCTGGTTGTCAATGCGCAGGCTCTTCATGCAGCCTACAAACTGCCGGTTACGAACTGGGAAATCCTCCGGGAGCTTCGGGACGCCTCCGAGAAGCAGCGGGCCCGTCAGGTCTAAAGATCTAAGGAACATGAAATGGGTAAATATGAAACACTTTGGCACCAAACACAACATCAACACTACTGTAGGAAAACACATGTTAAATTCATCACAGAGTTAGAGTAAAGCGTTAAAGCCTGAAATATTAGGCAGTGGAGATACTTTGGAGATCTGCAAAACAAGTTTACGACAAATAAAAACATTGAGAAACACTTAATAGTAAGTACACACTATTTGTAAGGCATTGGTAAACCTCGTCGTACAAATCCTTAATAGTGTGTAGTGATAAAACATTGTTACCAATCACTGAATACACTTCAGAAGTCAATCAAGTCGATATAATGACAACATTTTACTGTTTGTAACTTACTTCTTGGATCCCGATTGGTTGCCCTGAGCGGAGCACGTGTAGTTTCCGATCACATGACCAAATCTGAGGGCCAGGGTGGAGTCACAGTTGTCCAGCGTCACCACGACGACCTTCTGGTCCGAGGGGCCCTGTGGAAGACCGGCCTGGTTCAGGACAGGCTGCGAGCGAGAGGAGAGGGCGTGAACTGTCTATAATGGCTTCCGCAAAGGTCAAAGAGCGGTCACTTTTCATCTGAAGGGCTCACTTTGAAAAATGCTGTAACGTTGTTAGTTTTATTTCGTTTTGTTCAGGTATGTTTGAGTGATCTTACTTATTCAGCCTGCCTCAACACTTTTCCCTCCACTTTCCCCGCGGTTGTTAAAATGGTGCTTCTCTGTGCCTAAGTCTGAACAGATGATTTCTTTCAGCACAAACATTGCCTCCACTACAAACCATGTGATCTTCAGTTACCAAGACAACCCTTCTTTCCTTTTGGCTTTTTCTTTTTCTTTCTTTTATCTGACACTTATGTGATGATTGACTTTTTGCCATTTATGTATTATGCAAGTAAGCTTAAGACTGACATCAAGAATGTACATTGTCATCCGAAGTGGTTGGAAAGAATGAAACGTTTTCTCATGTCAAGACAATAATCCAGACAAAGCTCAAAGGAACAAAATGTGACTGAAGTGCTCTGCCACTTTCAGTGCGCTGCTATTTTTAAGATTAAAAACTTTTTGGGTGACTCAGGCTTTCAAAAACAATACTGAGAATTGCCATGCTTGGAGGAGGATTTAGAAAAGATTAATTTCCAAGCAATGCGAGGTCGCCTTACAAGCCTAATCACAATGTGGGAAAACAAGAGCTCGATAATCTTCTCCATCACACTCTGCTTGTGCCGTTTTATAATTCATACCCCAACAGTGGCTGCGAATGGCCAACTGTCTTTTCTCAACAGGCCGCCATCCCAGTCAACAATAGGATCTTCTTCATTGTCTGTGCGTTCACTGGGGGAGTGGGGCACTGAGGGGGCGGGGTTTGCGGGGGAGAGAATGATGATTTTGTCGATAAAAGGTCACGACCTGTTTTCAGACCTGGGCTGTTCCTCAGGGGTCAGCGCCGGCTCATGTTAACCCTTAAGTAGAAGTTCAAACTGGTGTGGAGGAGAGTGAGCGATCGGGACGCCTGCGGGAGGACGAGGGGCGGCGTGCGAGGAGCCGTCCCCTTGTCAGGCAGGATTTGGGAGGAATTAGCCCATCTCGTGTGGACAAGTGATGCAGAGGGAGGAGAGGAGCACAGCGGAGGGGTACGTGTGATCAGAAGCCAGCGCAGATTAGCCCTGCACTGGATTGTACTATCACTGATGTATACAAATATAAATGTCCAGCACAATACTCGGCTTTCACTTTGATCTAACAAACAATAAATTGAGTAGGCAACGTGACATGATATGGATTATTCTGAATCTCGGGCCACATATGCTCAGGATATCACTCAAGTTTGTGAATAAATCCGTTTGCTTATGTCATCAATGTAGTCACAACTTGCTCATTCACCGTGACATTAAAGAAGAACGAAGCGACTTGTTTACCTTAATAAATCCTAGTAATATAAGCGTTAATGGGATGAGGGGGGGGGGTCTTTCATCTGCTCCTGTTGTCTCTGGCCAGAAAACCACGATTGCAACTTGACTGCCACCGAGGCGAAGGCCCCAATACACACTAATGGAATCACAAAGAAGAAGCTAACAGGCTAACGGGCAAAGCTAACTGCGGGCTAGCGCCACTTAAGCAGTATTTACAGCCAAGTTTGAGTGAAAAAAATTCTCTCCATTGTGTAACTAGATGTACCTCTCTCCGTTTGTCTTTTCTGTCAGCGTAGTATTTACTCTCACGACATTTAATGAGTAAAAAACCACAACATGCTACGACACCTGCAGTGGCGCTTATGGCCTCTAGGGGCATGATTATTATTCAAAATATTGTCGACAACAACAAAAATGATGTCGAAGTACGTTTTCTCATTGCTGGAAACAAGTTCAAAGTGCAGTGTCACAAAATTAAAATGTTTTAGATTTTTACTCAAGTAAAAAGCACCAGTTGCATATGATAAATTAAGCAAATGACAAAGCCTTCAGAGATGCCCCTCCTACACATTTTTTCTCTTTTCAAGCAGAAAAAGCTTTTACCTGTCTAACGTAATCCCACGCACCCGTCGCACAGATGCTTCAGGGAGGAGACCGCAGAGTCTCCGGGCCAGATCACCTGAAG
This sequence comes from Gobius niger, assembly GCF_951799975.1. NCBI lineage: Eukaryota > Metazoa > Chordata > Actinopteri > Gobiiformes > Gobiidae > Gobius > Gobius niger. The sequence continues at coordinate 21,527,512 of NC_136871.1, forward strand.
GGCAGCTCTCAGGAAGCCAAACACTCTCCCTGCACACCTTCCCCTCTGCTTCCAACCAAATTTACAAACTGTGGTCCTCCCCAGCTCCTCAAGGACACCAAACATTTCAACCGGTGATTATTTATACATTGCTAGTAACGTAATAGATTTTGTACTTGGAGAAATTGACGATAACATTTCTAAAAAGCTACAATTTGTTTTTGATCTTTTTAAACAGATCACTGAATGGTAAAACAAGCCAACATCCTCAGTGAATCTCCCCAAAAGTGAAATAATCGGACATGCTGTTTTTTCCACGGCTTGTGAAAGCGTCGGGCTCTTTCTCTCTCTCTCTCTGACCTCCTCTTGTAATCAGTCATGGCTGTTGACTCTCCAATAATGCGCGTCTGTCAGGACATTTCTCTCGCGCACAAAGCCAATCCTGTCACTGCTGATTGGTGCGCACATATTTGCTTTGCTCCACATCAAACGCTACTTTTCCTGCAAGGCATTATGGGAGTATGAGTTCCCCGTCAATTGAGGGTGACGGGGGAGAACCAAGAGGCGGCAAACACAAATATTAGGGAAGATTGACTGGTGGTATCGTAGCAACAAGAGGGGGCAGCCCAAAAGCACCAGAGTCACCACTCAAAGCCGGAGTCAATACTTCTCTAGCGTTTTTGGCTTCCTTTCGCGCCTCTGCTTTTCTGTCCCGCTTGAGAGCGAGAGGGGCACCTTCCTCGGGGCCGCATCACTCACTGCCCGCGTCCCAAAGGAAGAAAGCCCGGGCACAAAGGCAGCGGTCATTGCCATTCTCCACAGCTTCCCACTTCTCACTGAAAGCCACATTTTAATCTAAAATGCCCCACCCCCCGCGGACAGTGACGGGACAGGGGAGCGCGGGGCCGCTGCGGGACACCTCAGACGGGAGGGGCCCCGAGGTTATGCCTCATCGATTTGGGACATGAGAACAGGAGTGGTGTGAATTAGGTCTGCCTAAAGACTGAATGCTGATAATGTGTTATTACATTGGGTCATTTGTAGCTGCCTCCAAAAATACTGTATTAGCTTTACAGGTTTCTGCAACATTAAAGGGACTATTCAGAGTTTAAAAATGTTAGACTTATGTATTTTCCTCCCCCTACATGTTCCAACAATGTCCTAATGTGTAGAATGAGCCCAGACCTGTTCACCACAACTGCCTCTACAATCCTGCACTGTCACTCAAAACGATGTTACTTCGGGTCCAAATTGCCGTCATGCACGAGCTTAATATAGAAGCTGCAGTTACACGTATGACCTGAGGTGGCACTAGTGAGCATAAAATGGCTAACTTTCATCTAGCCCCTTTAAGCTAGATGGAACAATGCGAGTGGTAATTATTAATCATAGTTTTACATCAGTGAAGTGGAGGTACTGTTTTAAACTAAAGCCAAGTCGATAAAAAGTTTAAATGTAGTCCAAAACATTTGTGAGGATTCCACATTCCAAGGGCAAAGGTGGGACTCGCTCATGGCCCTTTGGTACAGCATTGATTGCACAACAACAGTTATGGACTTTTTACTTGATGATTTCAATCATCAAGATAATGAAGTGAAATATTAAATCAAAGAAAATGTCAAACTCCGGAAAACTAGGATTTGCAAAATCATAGTAATACTTTACAATATGCCTGGTAAGTCTATGTAGTTACTGTAGCATTATCCTAGACAACTACAGTGGTACATCTATGCTACCTATCATGGCACCTACAATGGTACTTGTCAGTTAGTTTTACTTAATGGGCCATATTATAAAGTGTTAATATACTGGTGTTGACTTTGTTCTGGCTAAGGACAACAACACACAGACTAGTCATATTGAATTGTCATGGACGGTCTGTATGAATACGGTCTACTCAACTCAAACGCAACTTGTAGATAGGATTTTTACTTTCTTTATCTCAAATGCCTTTTTGATATTTCTAGTGCACAAACTAAAATAAATGGTGAATCCTACTATAATTTCGTCTTGGCAATTGGCCGCTCATTTCCATCCAAAAGTTGACAAGGCGTTGACAAGTTGGCCACGTTTCATAGATACAGGGTAAAAATGTGCACTGTGGGGGTGTCGCCTTGGAAACATTATTATGATGCAAAGTGACTTATTCAATGGACTCAAAAGTTGGTCCTGGCCCAGACTGACTCTATCCATTCCTCCCTGATAGAAATGTCTCCAGCCAAAACATATTTAGCCCGTTGTGAAAAACGTCTCTCCTCCTCTAGCGCTGTCTCTCGATAGAGGAGCTTTATTTAAACCTCTACCCTCTGCGGCGCACTGGATGGCACACTGCCTCACCTCCCCATCATCAACTGTCAGCAGCTTTTCTCTGGTCCTACACAGCGGCACAAGGAACACCTCCATAGCTCAGGGATTTCTGTCAAATTCAACTTGCCACATTTAGTCCTCCTCAACTCCCAAGTTATAGCCTCATACTTCTGCCACTCCTCAATGCAGTCTGGAGCTGTCACCCACCCAGAGTAAGACACGTTTTACTTATTCATTGGGTTATTTGCTCGTGACAGTGCCAGCAATAAAAGCATGGGCTAATTTCCATCCGTTGTCCCTCACTTATACTCATAAACACATTCTTGCCAATTGAACATTTCAGAACCCGGAAGACCCCTGCACAGACACAGGGAGAACATGCAAACTCCACACAGAAAGGCCCCGTTCAGTCGAGGGATCAAACTTGGGACCGCCGCGACACAAAGTTGTAGCTTATACACGCCATTTTGAATACTGAGGTAGAATTATGCAGTACTACAACATGCAACACTATCTCTACTCAGGGTGAAAATGAAAGACAATTGATTGACAGTGGCATTTTTCTGTACTTGTAATCATTGCTCAAGAAGATAACAGTTAAAACACGGCCCCAGGGAGCGCACGTTCATGTGGACAAACTAGCAAATGTGGCACAGACGAGCTACAGCAGGATTTACTAAAGATTTGCTTTACTCCTCAGACTAAATTAACACATCAAAGAGGAAACAAAAACCTTTCTCTGTGATTTTTATAGTTCGTCACATCACCAGAGTCTCAGTCTGAGTCCGTGTTTAAGTTGCTCAAGACGTTAGCATGCTACCGGTTAGCAGCAAATATTGACAGTTCATTCAACACAATAAATATATGTGCGGCTCACATCTATGAATCTGACCTCACATGTTGTATCCAAGGCTAGATGTTTGAGGTTCAAGGCTTTCTCTTGGTGACGTCAGAGCTGAGCTGCTGAAGCTAAATGCTAACTGGCAGCATGCTAGCATCTTAAACACTGACTCACTGGTTTCTTCACATAAACGTGCGCTCTCTGGGGTTGTATTTTTACTGTTATCTTCTTGAGCAATGATTACGAGTACATAAAAATGCCACTCACAATCAGTCTTTCATTTTCATGTAGAGACTTTGTTACATGTTGTAGTACTGCATAATTCTACTTCGCTATTCAAAGTAGTCACCATAACAACAAAAATCACATGACTGAAAGGTATGCATAAAACCGCGGGGATTTTTATAGTAATGATTTAACAGAAAAATTAAATCAGGCAGTCAATATTTGAGAGATAGACTGTGTGTTACCTTATTGTAGTAGTGAACTTCAGCCACATGCCACTGTCCATCACTGACTCCTCCAGGGAGATACGGAGAAACTGTGGTCTTTGTCTCACCTTTAGATCATAAATACATAAATGAGTATCACTGCAATAATATTTTTTGCTTTTTTCTCTCGTTTCGTAACAATTTAACATACTACCAGCTGAGAAAGTGAGTTGAATCTGCTCGTTGATGATTTCCATCGCTATGAAGTCATGTTTTTCATTGAAGCGTCCATTGTACAGTAGCAACCCGTTGGGCTCTCTCGTGGCAAATCTGAAAAGAAAAAAGGTATGTTTTTAAATGAACAGAATTGGACAGTTCATGATCATTCAGGATTAGCATTTTGAGACATGCTTTCAGCCATTATTTTCACATGGAGTATTGAATTCAAAGAGAAATAGAAGAAAAAGGCTTCAAGAAACTGACGCATGTACGATTACATGCAATTACACACTCAACGCTGGCAGCTCTTTTTGCTTAAGATTTGCTAGATTCTTTTTTACGGCATAGAGAGGCTTCTGTGCAAATTGACATCACATTGAACATTATCAGCCCCAATCCACGAAAAACAAGCTGAAAAGAGAAAAATCACGTGTGACCGCGCTGAACGGGATAATGAGGTTAACCAGTGGCACGAGGGAAGAGTCTGCTGCCGCTGGACTGACAACACGGAGAAGGAAACTGAAAAAGTGTGCCATGAATAGACATATACAGCGGCACAATAGAGAGACGCAGAAGTAGGGCAATGTCAAAGCAGGCGAGTGGGGGCATTATGGTACGAGGGCTCGGGAAGACGCTGGGAGTGGAGACGAGTGTGACTTGTTTCCTTCTCATAGATGAACGAAGAGTGACCACAACGTAAGATTATGTCTAAGAGCTTGGGGCCACCACAGTGCGTCAACTACACGTGCGTATTCAGTATTGCGAAACACGCACACTGGATGCTTTTTTTAAAAATCTGGTATGAATGTAAAAATAATGACAATTTGTGTGAATAAATGTGTCTCCTTTTTTGTAATATCGATAAAGACGAATATTGTAATATTGTACACAGTATATTTGGCACCTGAGAACAAATTCTTCATTTGGGGAGTCAATGTTGAGTTATCAAATTGGTTATGGTTATTATTCTTGTTTGATACTCTGGAGTGTTTGAGGGTTCTGTTAAGAATGAAAATTATGTACAGTACGAGTAAGAGTACAAACCCTTATGTTTTAAAATTACTGAAAAAAATAATAATAGAAGTCCAATAGTATCATATGTATTTTAATCTTCAATAGAAATTAAAAAAAATAATCTTATTCATTAATTTTGAGATATTTGATTTGAACAAAAATAAAACATATGCTTTTTATTGTCAATACTGTACATAAAATATTATTAAACATAAGATTGTCCTTATCATCCACTGTTATATATATTCTCATTCATGTGTATATTTTAATTGTCACTTCTGAATGAAATAAATAAATGAAAATGATAAATGAAATTGAATGTACAATATCCTCATATGGACTCAATGGAGCAATGGCCCAGACACTGAATGATAAGTTATTCCATTGAGGCTCAAACTAAAAATACCTGTCGTATGTAGTCCACTCTGATGAATCTGACCATACTGAAGTAGGTCAGTGGGATGATATGTGAAGGTAAAGAGCATGAAACAACATTAACAACAGGATTATTTATGATTTGTCCCAAAGGGAGTCCCTGCTCACATCTGGCACCTCCAGCTCCTCATGTGCCACTGCGCCTTCTGCTCATTTATTCTAATAACAAGCACTTCTCTAAAGACATGTTCATTTATATTTTTTAAATCAGGTCAGTTTCATCAATAATAAAACCAAAGAGAGAAATGTAATAAACCCACAGCTGTCCTGACTGAGATGCCATTTAAAAGGACACTATTTTAATCTCCTCAACCCCGTCGTCACGTCTTCCAATGAGGAAGCAGAGGCTGGGGACTCGGAGGTGGGCTCGCCCATCACCGGGGCTGAAGTCACCAAGGTGGTGAGAAAGCTCCTTGGTGGCAAGGCTCCGGGGGTGGATGAGATTCGCCCTGAGTACCTTAAGTCTCTGGATGTTGTAGGACTGTCTTGGCTGACACGTCTCTGCAACATCGCGTGGCGGTCGGGGACAGTGCCCCTGGATTGGCAGACCGGGGTGGTGGTCCCTCTCTTTAAAAAGGGGGATCGGAGGGTGTGTTCCAATTACAGAGGAATCACCCTCCTTAGCCTCCCCGGTAAGGTCTATTCCGGGGTGCTGGAGAGGAGGATCCGGCCGATGGTTGAACCTCGGATCCAGGAGGAACAATGCGGTTTTCGTCCTGGTCGTGGCACACTGGACCAACTCTATACCCTTCATCGGGTACTCGAGGGTTCGTGGGAGTTCGCCCAACCAGTCCACATGTGTTTTGTGGATCTGGAGAAAGCGTTCGACCGCGTCCCTCGTGGTGCCCTGTGGGAGGTGCTCCGGGAGTATGGGGTCCGGGGCCCTCTGCTAAGGGCTGTCCGTTCCCTGTATGACCGCAGCAGGAGCTTGGTTCGCATTGCCGGCAGTAAGTCAGACCTGTTCCCGGTGCGTGTTGGTCTCCGCCAGGGCTGCCCTTTGTCACCGGTTCTGTTCATTACTTTTATGGACAGAATTTCTAGGCGCAGCCAGGGGCCGGAGGGTGTCCGGTTTGGGAGCCTCAGAGTCTCATCTCTGCTGTTTGCGGACGATGTTGTTCTGATGGCTTCAACGAACCAGGACCTTCAGCACGCACTGGGGCGGTTTGCAGCCGAGTGTGTAGCGGCCGGGATGAGGATCAGCACCTCCAAATCCGAGGCCATGGTTCTCCACCGGAAAAAGGTGGTTTCCCCTCTTCAGGTCGGTGGGGAGTCCTTGCCTCAAGTGGAGGAGTTCAAGTATCTCGGGGTCTTGTTCACGAGTGAGGGACGGATGGAGCGTGAGATCGATAGACGGATCGGTGCGGCGTCAGCAGTGATGCGGTCGCTGTATCGGTCTGTCGTGGTGAAGAGGGAGCTGAGTCGGAGCAAAGCTCTCGATTTACCGATCGATCTACGTTCCCACCCTCACCTATGGTCATGAGATTTGGGTAATGACCAAAAGGACAAGATCGCGAATACAAGCGGCCGAAATGAGTTTCCTTCGCAGGGTGGCTGGGCGCACCCTCCGAGATCGGGTGAGGAGCTCAGTTACCCGGGAGGAGCTTGGAGTAGAGTCGCTGCTCCTTCACGTCGAAAGGAGCCAGCTGAGGTGGCTCGGGCATCTGTTTCGGATGCCTCCTGGTCGCCTCCCGCGGGAGGTGTTCCAGGCATGTCCTAGTGGGACAAGGCCTCGTGGAAGGCCCAGGACACGGTGGTGGGACTATGTCTCCGAGCTGGCCTGGTGTCGCCTCGGGGTCCCCCCAGAACAGTTGGAGGAGGTGTGTGTGGATCGGGAAGTTTGGGCATCTCTGCTGAGACTGCTGCCCCCGCGACCCGGCCCCGGATAAAGCGGAAGAAAATGGATGGATGGATGGATGGACTATTTTAATCCTACAATAACAATTCTGTTCATAACTTTGTCAAGTGATCAAAAATGCCTTGTATCTCTGGGAGGCAAGTAGTAGAAAAAGCAAAGTGCTGCCAGTGCAGTTTCTACAAACCAAAGAGAGAGAGAGAGAGAGCTGAAGTTAATTTATAATGCTTAAAAGTTGTCATGGTAGGGACGGTGGCAGAGGCAAAATCTCAAGTATCTTGGGTTGCTTTTAGTCGGGATGAGCAGTAACGCACTCCCTTTCATTCCCGCTCTGACAGGGCTCCGGGGCTTTCTGCACATGATGCTGTTTGCCTGCTTTTCTTGAGCTACAGAGGACCCGGAGGGCAGGGTACCGCTGACCTGTTTACTTTGTAAAAAAGCCTAATCTCAACCTCAAAGAAAAACAGAAAGAACAAAATTTGAAGAGATGATCTAACACAGAAAAAGATATGAAAAAATAAAGTGTAAGATATAGAGCGAGCCTCTCATTGAAGCTCTCTAGTCTAGTACACCGTGTGCCCTCGTCTTGCTTTTTTGACATATCGATTTAAAAGGCTGTCCCGTTTGCCCCCTTGAGCCCTCTGAACTATGAGGGTAATCAACTGGAACTAAGGCATGGCTCGGCTGGCAACACTGCGCCACATTAGGCAGCCATCAGTAAAAATAACAACCAGTCTGCCCCTTATGTTGGGGGTCCGTGTCACGCTATGCTAACATGCTGTAGTACAGGGGATATGTGCAGCGATGTGAGAAAATATGCCTCTCATTCGGGACGCCTGAGAGTGTAAAGGCCTGGAGTTTTTACAGTGCGAGCTCTGAATGGGAAGGGAACACTTTATTATTGATATTTGGCCCAGTTTAGTGGAGCTCTCGCTGAATGTATACAGCCATGATTAAACATTGATTTGGTGCATATTCCGGGCTTACTGTTTCAAAGATTTGTTTTTTTATTTATTTTAAATATGAGGTAGGAAACCATTTTTGATCATATCTTACCCAGATTAATTTTGTTTGATCATCACCAGCCTGAGAGAAATGATAAAGGAATAAAAAGCAACTATTGTAAACGCATTGATGTAATACCTATAGGATTTATAAGAATTCTACAAGCAAATAGGAAATACCCAATGATAAACTAGTATTTAATTCAGATTTATGTTTAGATGGAATTAAATGTAATGAAAAAAATAATAATGCAATAGTACGCAAATAATCAATAATAAAACAACACCCAGCTGTAAATCCTTTTGGAATAGTATCTTTACAAACATTGACTGGGAATAAATCTGGGTTTATGATAATAGGTACATTGTTAATAATAAAGTGTCAGAGGTTTACTATAAAATTATTCATTTAGTTTACCCAACAAAGTTATTTTAATAACATGTACATCCTGCAATATTGAAGAAGAAACTGTTAGATATTTTTGGTGTGAACTTGACTATTTTTGAATCCTTTTGTGGGGAAAAAGGGATCTTTTTGTTGTATTATTTATATAATAACACTACTGATACAAAACATATATTTATTTTACATTTTTTAATCCTGTCTGGCAAATAATATATTAATTTTAGCAAATGGCATAAAGATAAACCAAATATAATAACTCTTATTCAAAACCCTTTCACTTCTTCATTCTTTCTTCTTTTCTTATGTTCTCTCTGTAATATGTAATTATCTTACATACGTATTTAGATATTTATGTCACATTGTATTGCATTTGCTTGTTCTGTTTCTGTTAAATAAAATAAACTATTGTAAAAGCCACACAGCGGAATGTTTAATGTTGCTACATCACAAGAGCAAATACTAAACATGCTCAAAATGACCAGATGAACATCCACAAAGCAAATTTTCCAGTGACTTATCAAAATAAAGCAGGACATCATTGTTGTGCTTTTTATTACATAAAGTGGGGATTGTGATGTCCCAGAATAAAAAGGGTATTTTATCACATTTAAGTGTTTAAATGAGCTAACCATAAATTTGGCGTCTCAAAAGCTAAACTTCGGTTTGCTGGTTTTATGAAATACACTCCAAATGTTATTTTTGCCAGTATTAATGTTAAGCAAAGACGAATGTTCCAAGTTTCCTCTTTACAAAACTGTTGCAGTTCAGCGAGATTCATGGGTTCACTTACTTTTTCCTCCCTGTCCTGTGAATGTTTACATGTCATGGCCATTAAAAAGCAGACACTGTTTATTCATTCTTATGATTTTGATAAAGATCAGACCACATTTTATGACCAATTTAGGCAGAAATGTGAGAAATTCTAAAGCGTTCACATACATGTTCCTCCCACAGTATGTTACTCCAAGGACAACACTTCACACTAAACTCAAGAAAGCAGCAGCGTTTAACTAAAAACCTGACATTAAACAATAAATTAGCAATTCAGCTGATTTCCATGTCAGGTCAGAGCATTTTCTCCAGTTCCCGAGGATCACATGAAAGCGGCATAAGCCTAATGTTTGTTGTCAAGAAAGCAACATCTCCATGGAGACGAGTGGCTGATGTCCTGCTCCCAGCAAAATTACAGGACAGATCTGAGGAGATGTGTGTCCTCTTGCAGGAGGACATATGTTCACCGTAAAAACAATAGATGCTTGTACTTTATTCTGTTTACCGAGAGGAATGCTACGCTGTGTGGCTTTAAACTACGACTGTACTATATCAAAAGAGGGAACAATGTAATCCAAGTCTATACAGCAAAAAATACATATTTCACAATGTTGCTACAAAGCTATATGATATATTATCCTTGTGTGGCCTATGGGAAGTCAATTTACATTTATGGCATTGTATTTCCAGAATTCAAAGATGGTAAACTACAGTTTGTAACCCAACGCGTCATGTGACAGATTATGTTTAAGGACACGCCTAAAAGACAGACTTTGATGAAAAGAGAAAACCTACAACTTTCCGCATGGGGTTTACTGAACAGTTCAAGACTTCCGCACAGGTCGATGATTGAAATCTCAGCTGCAAATTTCTGAACCACATCGAGGTTGAATGGGACCTAAAATTAGCCTAAGCCGCTGATCATAGGAGCGGCTCTTTGGGCTGGTCACCAGATCTGGAGGCTCTCAGGTGACAGCGCGGCTCACTGACCTCACCTGTGTCTCACCTGCCCGGGGCCGCTCCTTGTGCCCCCCCATCTTAACACTCCACCCCCCTTCCCGCTGCCGTCACACAACAGCCCGCTTTCAAAAAACTGGTCAGAGCTGTTCCTCATCAAAAAAGCCTGTCATCTGAACCACCCTTGAAGAAGGCCTCAGCTCACAAGGGAGATATCGTTCACACCAACGGCCATTTTGGGTCTCCAGTGACACGTGGGACAATACGTGAAGCAAAACGACATTACACCTTTGTTGTGATGAGATACTCGCGGTGTTGTTGTGTGTTATGACGATCAAGAACCTTTTTACTCCTGAATACTTTACAGTACATTACATTACACCACAGTAAATCTCAAAGTATAATCATACACTTGTAGAACAGGTCCACACCAGAATTGCAAATCGTACCAATATGTCTTCTTAAAATGTTTAGTTTTAATTAAGCTTATAAGTGCCGACCCCATGTTCACTTCAATGTACATTTACAAACCATAATCAATTATTAGGTCTAGATCACATTGACTTTTGATGCAAGTCCTTCCTGAGCTAAACAGATACAGATTTTTAACGATACAATCATCAGTTTTAAGCTTCACACAAAATTTGCCATGAAGAGTTTTTAAATACATAACACAGCAGCTTTGTACATTTGTTACAGACGTGTGTAGAATGAACCAAAATAAACAGAACACTTGGTAGGACGAAGTATGTCTAAAAAGAATTACTACGTCATTAATCTTACTTAATTCGAGATGAATCACAGGTATACACTGTAGTTCTTTCTGATATTGGTTCCAATAGTAATCTTGTGTTGTTTCTAATTATAAAGTTCAAAATTATTTACATTTTTATCACGCATTTGACTTGCGTAGGGGCAGGCATATTCTAGTCTATTGTAATTCCTGTTTGGTTCTGCTGTTTCCCTGTTTTTTAACCAAAATCTTTACCAAGTTCCCCAATTTCTGTTCCCCACAGGAACATTTGGATGCGGCCGCCTAGTGTGTTCTCGATGATTGAGTCCCACTGTCTTTGCATGTGTTCAGTATTCACAGCTCATCTGCGCTCCTCCCCCTTCCACAATCACACACCTCCAATGATCACCCGCATGCTGGAAAAGGCACTGGGCACTACAATATGTACAAACGCTGAGTCCAAGAAAGCGTTACAAATCACAGTAATTCTATAAATAAATGCGGGATAATGAGATAATATGATTTAACACCTATTCCTACAAAATACTTTTTTTTTAATGAGAAACAGCACCCCCAGCCCTTGCAGGGTTTTCTGAGCTTGTGGACTAGGATTTTATGATCCTAGGATAATGCAACATATGATTATAGCACTTAAAGGAACAGGCCACCGTTTTTCATACTGAGATATGCTCCTACCTGAGCTTAGACGAGTTGATACATACCTGTCTGGTCTTTGTGCGTGCCTGTGGAAGAGCGTGGTCGCTTCCAACTTCACCCCCGTTTGGAGCTATAGGAATACTTTAGGAGAGGCCAAATGCTAACAACATCTTTGGTCGTTTTGCGTGATTGAGCACACGCACAAAGACCAGACAGGTATGCATCAACTCAAGAACATATCTCAGTATGGAAAAATGGTGGCCTGTTCCTTTAAAGGGGCTTGATGCAAGTTAGTCATGTGCAGGATTTTAGAGGCAGTTGTGGTGAACAGGTCTGAGCTCATTCTGCAAATAAGGGACATGGCTTGAACATGTAGGGGGATGAAAATACTTGATTTTAACATTTTTAAACTCTGCATAGTCCATTTAAGTCTCTATCTCTCATGGTTCTGAAAAGAAAAGTCTGCAACATGAAACCTACAAAATACAATCTGAGCCTCAGATGTTTACAAACAGGTGACCGATTCTCACTGCAATTTTTCTCAGCTCCCCTGAAGCCTAGGAAGTTGCGGGAGGCCTCATTTAAAGGCTCTGATAGAGGTCTTTCCAATGAAAATCACTTATAGGCATTATCGGCAAACTCCAAGTGAAAAACTAAGGGCAAAGTCAGACTACTATACTTAACAAATTACAATTACTTAACAAATACTATATGAACAAAGCCTATAAGTATTGCTCTAAGGAGAAGACATTCACCAATCTTGTCTTACTGTCTTCAACTTTAACAACAAAAGGCTGAAATAATCCTGCCGCTGACTCAAAGAGACCGGTGACACTGACCGTCATGAGCCCAGGCGTTAGCGTCAGGCATTAGCATCCTCATGTTATGCAAGTCTCGGCCCCAAAAGCACAGCTGCTCCTCGGTGTTGGCTTTCACCTCACGACCTACTGTAGTCTCCAGATCTAGTGCCCACTTCAGAGCGGCACTAAATCTGACACTTATGGGCCTGAGCAGGTACTGACAGGGTTTAATGATGCCATTATCGCTTTTAAACCCATTACTGTTACATAAATGTCAGGTGAGAGCTGCTTCACTCGAGGTGGGAGTGAGTCTACGAATACATGCAGTGTGTTATGTAAGTTTTTAGGTTGATTTAAGTACTTCTATCATATAAAACATATACCACATTATGAAAGTGTGGATTACCAAATGTGTGAATACTCCCTGAGCACACAGAAAAGTAGGGGTGTGGGGGCAGTGGAGAGCTTACGTAAGAGAGAGGGTGAAGTGGAAGCGTTGCCGGAGTCCTTTGAAAGTCACGAAGGAGTGAGGAGGGAAGTTGCGCGTGGTCATCTCGCAGTAGGGCTTCTCGTACCCCCCAGGAGGACACTCGCACTTGAAGCCCCCCACCAGCAGGTTAACGCAGGTCCCGCCGTTTTTACAGACGCCCGAAGCGCAGCGGCCAGAGCGGGCAGACAGCTCACAGCGCTCTCCTGGAAAACAGAAAAGCAGAAAACAATTTACCATTGTACAATAGACGCCACTTAAGAGCCCCCTGATGTTTTGATCTTTAGACACTGCTCTATACACTGTAGCATTAACCTATTGTTTTCACAGAGGTTTTGAGAGTCATTAAAGCATATGGATCCAAATCAATCATTGTTTGTCGCCCCTTCATAGATGTTCTGATATTTTCAGGGCATGTATCACATGGCAGTAGTACACATAACACATATCCTGATTGTATAACAGACGAAATATGACCTGACGCATAACTGTGCAAACCGAAACTCCCTTGTGAAATAAAATAGCATTGTTGACATAGATTATCAAAGGAAATGTGATTTCTGAGTCAAAATGTTTTGTGCGATCTCACTCCAGTGTCACACCCATAGAGACGGTCCCTCAGGGGGAGACGAGGCAGACGACACCCGGCTGGAAACTCACTGAGGATATTCAGGGCAGTGTCTGAGGCTCTCTGGGAGTTTGGCCTCTGCATGTTTATAATACAGACAGTTTTTTTGTGTTAAAATTGTAGACCTGTAAAGATCGGCTATTTTTGAGACTCTGTATCAGCCCAGCCCCATATCTTGTTCTTGGGACAGTTTGGGAAGCGAGAGGCGAGATCACTGTCCCATGCAGGAGCAAGAATTTGTGTCAAGTCACTCAGACAGCAATTTGACCTCCACACTGAAAAACTGCAACTTTCTACCAAGAGCTGGTGTTGTTTATTTCTTAGCTTGTGACATAATCAAATCCGGCTCCACTGACAGAAATAACATGCCAGTGGTTTCTACAAATGTACAGTTTTGGAACTCGGTAAGGGACATGATTCCTCATATTTAGGGCTGGGTACCATTAAATGATACCACTCTGGTATCAGAAAAAAGTTTAGGTACTATCGGTATCGGAAAAAATTGAAGCATCGAAAGCAAGTACCAAAAAAAATCCTATATCTTTAGACCCACGTTTTGATGCTGTTGGTCCAGGGAAAGCAATAAAGGAAGTTATTTGATTTCCAAATGTTTTAGCCCAATGTTTGCCCCATTTTCCCCATTTTTTAAAACAAATTTTCCTATAATGTTTGCTCATTTTACCCTTTTTTTTCCAAAAATAATTTTTACACAATTTCTCCCCACACATTTTTCTCCCAAATTGTTCCAGGGTTTCAGGTTGTATAGATGAGAAATATTTTAGGCATCGCAAAAAGTATCGTTCAGGTATCGGTATCGAAAACCAAGCATTGTTAAAGGAATAGGCCACCGTTTTTACATACTGACATATGTTCTTACCTTAGCTTTGACGAGTTCTTTAGGACCTGTCTGGTCTTCACCCGTGCCTTCAATCAGGTAAACACAGCGCAGACGACGTTAGCATTTAGCCTCTCCCTCTCTCCACTATAGCTCCAAAACAGGTCAAGATAGAAGCTACCAAGCTCTTCCACGTTTTCATTTAAATATGGTTACGTGAAGTGTTCCACTACAAAGTATAATTACACAAAATTAAACAATGTGGATTTTCTAAGCGGATAAAAGGGGGGACTATATTGTAAGGCGTAATAACACCAGGAGTAGTTCAAAATCCACGCAGTAATCTTCACTTTACTGTGCGAATGCCATATTACTCCTGGTATTATTACGCCTTACAATATAGTTCCCCCTTTTATCCGCTTAGAAAATCCACATTGTGTAATTATACTTTGTAGTGGAACACTTCACGTAACCATATTTAAATGAAAACGTGGAAGAGCTTGGTAGCTTCTATATTGACCTGTTTTGGAGCTATAGTGGAGAGAGGGAGAGGCTAAATGCTAACGCCGTCTGCGCTGTGTTTACGTGACTGAAGGCACGGGGGAAGACCAGACAGGTCCTAAAGAACTCGTCAAAGCTAAGGTAAGAACATATCTCAGTATGTAAAAACGGTGGCCTATTCCTTTAAAGTACTGGTACGCAGCCCTAATCATATATTACCATGAAATACATTAGGCATGTTATTACATTTGTCGATTGTTTCCATCCTGTTACTTAGATGTAAAGTAAAACACAACTAAAAGTACTATAATACTTTCAACACTCTTAGGCAAACAGGCCAACACAGTCGGTGTCTTGATCACACAGCTTGAGCTTTTGATAACTGCATGTAACAATGAATCACTCATTAACTCTGCACTTGTTTGACCTCCTCCACCTCAGCGTCACAAAGGAACCCCCTTCACTGAACTGCTGACCCTTCAGGAACCACAGCTCAAACTTCTGTTAAAGATTTACAGATGCATCATTTATTGGCTCATTATTGCACTCGAGTGTTTTGGGATATGTGATAAACGTCTGTTTGCAGCAGGTGAAGGAACTGTCGGTGCAAATGAGTCTTAGCTGGACTCTGCATGTCAACACAAAAGAAACTGAGTGTGCAGCAAACAGGTAAAAACATTATAATCTCAACCAGCTGAAGTGCATACGGCGCTGCACTGTTCATCGCACTCAAATCAAGAATAACTAAAAGGCTTGCAATGAAAATGTCACAAAGATGCAATTATGTATCTATCCAACCCTGTAGATTAGACCTCAGTCTTCTGTCAGAATGTTAATGCTTCTAGACACGAGACAAACATAACACGCAAATCCAGTCGAAATCTCAACATTGCTCTGGACATTTGAGGCTGCGAGTAAACAGCGTACAGCCACAGACTAGAGACTAACAGGTGAGCAACAGAAGGGGAAGCCCTCAATCCAAATTTGACAGAAAATCCCAATCAATGAGTCAAACGAGCCTCCTACACTCTCCTTTGAGATTCCACCTCGAGGCCGACATTCTCTGTTTCCTGCCACAATACATCATTTATAGGAAATGTCACTAATTAGACCAACTATGGAGCGCACCCAAACATTTCTTGTGAGTCCGTTTCCAGTAAATTGCCAAAGACATCCCAGTAACTTTCCCTAAAGACTGGTTTGCTGCTTGTGTTTACAGGCTGCCAGGTGACGGCTTATAGCAACACAAAGGGTGGTTCTCCCCCGACGCCTCCGCACCGCTCTGGGAGAGTGAGAAATAGATCCACCTCCTTCGGCACAGACTGCAGTGTGTTCAAAGCAGGAGGTCAGGCACAGTTTGCAGCACGGGCAAAAACAAGCCGCCTCTCAGGATTATGAAATGGCATAATGAGATAGAGTGATCAATAGCAACACTGGGCAATTGACCTTCACATGCAGTTAGCGCAGATAGAAACGTCTCACTGGAGCAAAACTATGGTCGGGCTTAATTCCTGCGTGGTGCAACAAGCAGCATTCAAGTCAACTTTTTATGTGGAGGCTATTGTGTCTATTTTCCTAAATCGAAGCTGAATGGCAGAGCAACGCACAGGCAACCTCGCCCCCGGTTTATTCTGGGTGGAGTTGCAGATTCTCCCCGAGTCTAGGTTGGGTTTCCTCCGATTGCTTCAGATTCCGCTTTTCAACCCGAACATGCACAATAAGTTAACCTCTTACCCCCCTGCCTTAACCGAGCACATGTTCCCCAGCTTGGCTTTACCCAAATCTAAAAGCTTCTTAACTGGAGCTACAGTGTCACGTTTTGGTCACATCTTTTAAGCGATTTTGTCATTTTTTGTTGATTATTCATTGCTTTTTTCCATTGCTTTTTTGTCCTGTTTTCGCATCGTTTCTGTCACTGTTTTGTGGCTTTTTTCCTCGCGTTTTCGTCATTTTTTGCCACATTTTTGTCGCGTTCTCATCCTCCTTTTCGTTGCTATTTTGAAGCTTTTTGATTTGGGTAAAGCCAAACTGGAGAAAAAGTGCTCGGTTCAGGTGGTTGGTTTAAAGGTTATTCAATCAGTGAGGAACTCCTGACTCAAGAGCCGTAGAAGCCCCAGCAGGTCCAACACAAAGGTCAAGTTTCACTACAAAGACACTAGAGAAAACCTTATAAACAAAGCCTGGACATGAGAAATGACCTTCTGCCAGTTCATATCGGAAGAACCTGCAAATGAATGAAGAGAAAGAAGAATTCACTAAAAGATAAACAGGTTATTTATTATAGGGTTGATAAAACCTATACTCAAAAGGTAAAGGGTCGGAGTGGAAAATGAATAGGTGGGCTAAATACAAATGCTCTTTGTAACAGCGTTTGTCATTACAGTTCATTTACAGTATGTGATGACTCTAACGCAGACGGCTCGGTGCAAACTGAAGAGCTAAAACTTTGTTCCAAACACATCCTCGCACTGACTGGAAAGAAACTCACAAACTGAGAGAGAAATGACTAAAGAGACACCGATCCAGACGTTTTGTACTTAGTATGTCTGCTGCACATGCTGTGTTGTGATTCGGTCTGATTGCAAAGGCAGGGGAACATCTTGTCAGAGCCGAATGAGTCAGAGAAATCGCTCGCTCAAAGTCGATCTGACAGAAAATTCGGATGACGGCTGCTGCTATGGATTTTGATTTTCTCCCCGGCTACCATCTGGTAACGCCCACGGAACAGCAGTTTGACACTATACATGCACAAAGCTGTTACATTCACACCATCGGATTAAATACATTTCCATTCAGAATTATCAAAAGGCTTCTTCTTCTTCTTTTTGTCCTAACATATTGCAAAATCCACAGTATTTGGAATAACCTAGTACATAGAGGATTAAGGCAGCACAATTTATCGCAGATTCGCAATGAAAAGGAAATAACCATTTTAAAGGTTGCAATTAGCAAACCACAAATACACTTAAGGCTCATTTACTCACCTTATTCCGGAGCCTCGTGCATTTTCTCCAGTTCAGCTCTACCTAAATCTAAAAGCTTCACAACTGGAGAACAACAGCGTAATGCCTCAATTGAAAGCTAAGACCGAATTAAAAACAGATTGGAACTCTGGATGGAGATGGGAAACCTATATCTTCTCTTTAAAGCAGTACTAAGTAACTTGTTTACCTTAATAAATCCTTTTCGTAGTCCCTGTGAGGTTAATACAAGTGTTAATGGGATGATTGGGGGGTTTTCATCTCCCTCTGGCGTCTCTGACCAGAAAACCATGCTTGCAACTTGACAGCCACCGTGCTTGTTACAATGTTAGCTTAAAGTCTATTTTTACAACCATGGCTGTGTACGGAGATAGACAGAAACGGAAAGAAGTGAGCGGCCGTTCATATGTAGAGATGCTTCAAAAGTGACGACCACTCCTTGTTCACATAGTTGGAAAAACTATGTGAGAAAAACATTTCTGACCCTTGAAGGCGACTGTTGGACAAAGTGCAGGGTCTGAAACTGTGGCCTCATGTTGCCGATATTCATTGCATTCAATTGGAATTAGAAATAGACACATAGAGTGCTTTTTTTTGTCAATGAGGAAGTGGACAGTAAACAAAATCTTTTTTTATTATTATTATTATTTTGACCAGAGAGATCCACGTACACATATAGGCTAGGCCATCTACTTTGTTTTTTTTTCAAACGAGTGATCTGATGGTGAACAACATAGCTAATCGATCGCTAATTAGACGAAATTTACCCATTATATTAAACATCAACACCGTTTTGAAACTTTTCACTGTGATTTCAAGACGAATTTAAATGATTTAAAAAAGTGGCGGTGTCCGTGTCAGGCTAATCCCAGGTCCTGTCGTCCCCCTGTCCCCTATGGTCCGCTATGGTCCGCTCCTGCCTACGGAGCCGCCGTCCTGACTCTTCCCTCGCTTTCAAGATATTGACAACATAAATATTTGCTTTTGGCCTCTAGGTGCACGAGTTACTTAGTACTGCGTTAAACTTCTTACCCCTCTGCACTCCATGTTCAGAACTCTTCAAAGACAAGTTTTGAGTTTAAACTGTAAAATCAACTTGCCCTGTAGTTTAGATCTCCAAAGTTCAGAATTGTGTGAACATGTTAAAAATGTGCACGGTGAACTGCATCTGAAAAGTCTGCATATTGAATGGTGCAGACCTTTTTTCAGTAAGTTGTAGATTTAGCGAAACCAACTGCAACGTACCTTTTAGGCTGTTGTATGAATAGAAGTTATAATTGAAGCCCATTAGCCAGGTGGCCTTAACTCATAACATGAACCACTAATAACAGGGAAGTGGGAGCAACGTTACGCTTGATTAGTTTGATTGACATGAACACAGTACCCGTCAGTTTTTAAACCGTTTGAACTCCGATCAATCCGAGCCGAGTTTAACATGTCTCCACGCCCTCACACACCTCATGAACAGCATGTGGGTCCGAGCCTCCTGCCAACACTGATTAATGCAGCTTTTGGTCAAACTCGGGGGAAATACGCCCAGTTCATCCCACGCTCACGTACCATCGGAGCGGACTCGGAACGCTAAAAGCACCTGCAGCGCCCGCACTCCCACATCTCCACACCGGGAAGCAGAGTGCCACTCAACAACGGCTTGAGCCCACACACTCCGAGGCTGACACTATTTCAAGCTCAAAAACACAAGGGCATAAATGAAGGAGGAAACCTTTTAATGTTTGATGGAATAATAGAAGACGCCATGGCTGACTGAGTATTGTTTTATTCCATTTGGAGTCAGGTGAGAGCTGAAAATACAATGTAATGGCCGTGCGTCGTTGGATATTTGTAATGGATGATTTGCAAAAGGGCAAAGAAGACAGAAAACAGGGCAGAACTTTTAACACTGTCTAAGGGCAGGAGGATATGACCTTGAACTAGGGCAGTTATGGGAAAACATATTTATTCCTGCAATAGGAATTTGATCTGCCATTTATGATTCGGTGCCTATTTTATGTGTAGAGGTAGAGCTGCACAAAAAAAAAAGTCCTGATTATTATAATATATTATAATTAATTATCATTTCAACAGTATGTTAAGAAAAATGTTCCTTCTTGCTGATTGACTTTTTATTGTGAGACAGAGTTGACATGAAGATTTTAAAGGGACTATACAGAGTTTAAAAATGTTAAAATTATGTATTTTCCTCCCCGTGCATGTTCCAGCAATGTCCTATGGTGTAAAATGAGATCAGACCTATTCACCACAACTGGGAGTATAAAAATGACCAACTTGCATCTAGTCCAATGGCTGCTTGTGGCAGAGATTCACGACGACGACGCTCGGGGCCGACATTGTTGTAGTACCTCCATATAGTGGTGGCAGACAAGCTAGTTTTACATTGCAAAGCATTGGACTTTAGATGTTCTAAACAACTGTAAAGCCTGGTGCCTATTTTTTTTTAAAACTTGCTACAGCTAGATATTGCTCCTGTGATGACGATGGGTTAGTCACAAATAAAGGGACCAGGCTGGTTTCTGTAAGAAAAATTGTAGAAATCTCATATGCTAATGAAGGCCGGACTGCTAGCATTGGAACTACACGTCACGCAAAGGCCGAGTCTACAGTGAAGATCCCGCCCTTATGCCCTTTTTGGGAACATACTTCGTCAGAGCTGGGGAGGGGGAGTCTGTAAATCCGCCATGATTTCCACCTTGAACGTGGTCATTGTGGTAAACGGGGAGGAGTGAGGAGTGACGGTCTATTAATAATATGTCTATGATCTAGTCCCTTAAAGCATGAATAAAGGTGTGGGGCACAATTTAAGCCTCTGCTAGTGGGAGGTATCGCGGCACTAACCACCGATCTGTGACCCTTCACCCCGTACGCTTCAATATGCGGTCCCCCATGAAAAAGGTTTCGACGCCCCTGACCTAAACATAACTGAAACTGAACCTTTGCACAGTTTTAAGTTGCTGTATGTTTTTGTAACTGGCTGTTTGTAAAAACTGTTATATGAACAAACTGATAAACATAACATAAAATACTAACAGGCACTTCAGAACATGTTTTTGAGGGTTAGCGGCTTAATCTTCTAAGAATCCATGGGGACCGGGATATGTTTTTTTTTTTGCAGAGAACATTATTTTACTAAAATGCGCTATTTGCAACAATTTAACATTTAAATGTAATTTATTTGGAGTCTTTATCTTAAAGCCTTTTAAGACAACAGGTGTTATAATAGACTTATCAGCCAAGTCATTATGACCACCTGATGTGTTTCCCTTCTGTGCAAATCTGATATGCAAACACATGGCACTCTGTGTATCATTCCATCAGTTTTCTATTCAACTTCGCAGATAGACGGAGAACATATGAATGAAACAATGGGGGCCAGGAACACCTAAACACTTCCCTCAATCAAAGCTAGGGTTAGAACTGAACTGAACTGCACTAAACAAAGGCGTCAGGACTGACCACAAGACAAACACTAAACCAGATCTAACACAGACCCATATTAGACAATTGGTGAATATTAATCTATGTCATTATAATATTATCACTTTTTGATGTGATGGCCTTTTTTAAACCCACTTTTTCCACAAAACTCTTCTTGTTTGACCTGCTACAAACTGTTTACTCACCAAAACAGCAGTAAACATGCTTGACACAAACGCATGATCATTGGCAACTTATGCAGTGCTTCAAAGGCGAGATAAAACTCTATTCCCCATTAAAAAGTCAGAAGTTGACCCACTTAACCTCTTTACAAAAAGAGGGCCAACCGCCCTAATATTCATACTGCATACATTAGCATATTTGCCCCGGTTCATCTTTAAACCCCTCTCCAACTTCCCCCTTGCCTCTTATCTCATAAAGCAACTGAATAGACAGTCTTCGGCCCTTTGAGGATCATTTCTGGAGCAAAGGCGGAATAACAAACAGATTATTCATCAATATTGGAGAAAAACAAGTGTCTATATATTGTGCTTTCTTAGGTATTTCCAAGACAAGGCCAGCTCACAGCCAGGGGACACTTTCCATCTGTGGTCATCTATAATTTATCATCTCATACTATTCTTCCTCACGGCCAAACTGAGACTGCTGCATTGTTCTCCGTGAGAGCAAACTTCTCCCTGATGATGCCGGCCTCAAAAATAGATAGAAACGGATATGGGGTCGCAGCATTACAGCTTTGAAATGATCCTGCAGAGCGGAGGTGGTAATAGCCACAGGTAACGCTTTGTTATTTAAAGCACATGCGACACAAATGTACACGCTGGGAGGACAATATTATGTTTTTCTTGTATGTATTTCATAGGTAATAAGATATTAGTAATAGGGACAGATGAGACCAACTTGCATTGACAGAGAAATTACGGTTTATCAAGTTATTATAGTGAAAATCAGCTCATGTCTGATTTACGTCTTCTTTTATTTTCATTTAGTTTTTTTTAATCATCTATTTGCAATTTATTCTCCAAAGTTGGGAGGTTGGGCTGTCTTTGTACAAAGCTTGTGTACATATAGTAATTAGACGGACCAAGCTAGGGATGCACCGATCCGATACTGGTATCAAATATCAGAGGCGATACTGAAATATCTGATACTGAACAGTTACCAATTTTGGCTCTCACCGCCTTAAAGCAGTACTCATGCCCCTAGAGGCCATAAGCGCCACTGCAGGTGTTGCAGCATGTTGTGTTTTTTTTCTCATTAATTGTCCATGAGAGTAAATACTACGCTGACAGAAAAGACAAAGGAAGAGAGGGATGTTGCACAGCCAATTACACAATGGAGATTAAAAAAATTCGCTCAAATTTGGCTGTAAATACTGTTTAAGTGGGGCTAGCCCACAGTTAGCTTTGCCCGTTAGCCTGTTAGCTTCTTCATCATGATTCTATTAGTGTGTATAGGTGGCTCCGACCCATAGGCAGCAAAGTTTCAATTGTGGTTTTCTGGCGGAGACACAGGGGGAGATGAAAGACCCCCCAATCATCCCATTAACACTTGTATTACCCCCACAGGGACAATGAAAAAGATTTATTAAGGTAAAAAAGTTACTTAGTTCTTCTTTATAAACACAACTCTCACCGAATAAACCTCAGTGAAGTATTTATATGTATTTTGAAGGGCAAAACCTGATCGCTGCACAATATGCCGCAGCTAGCATGCTAATGCTAACAGCAACTAGTCAAGCCTGGGACAGAAATGGTGGATCACCTAAAGTAGTCAAATAAATAACTGCTGGAGCGCCAAGTGTTTGTTGTTGGTTATTAGTTCATGAAATGCTGTTAAAAAACAGCTGATCAGATAAGTTGTAATGATCAGATCACTTTATGTGAGTTGCTTATATTAATGTAAAATAGCCTGTCCCAAGGATAGTGTCGAAAAGTCCAGTGATCCTTGTAAAATGTTTTTCCATTAGTTTATTAATAGATTTCACTTTTTCACACAGAGAAGGCAACTTTTAAGAAAGTCTATTGGTATCGGTAAATATCGGCAGATACTCAAACCCCCAGTATCGGTATCAGAAGCAAAAAAGCTGTTTTAGCAATATATTTTAATACGAGGAGGAAATGGGGAGTGCTTTAACTATAGTCTAATTCTCGACAAAGCTTTTAAATCTTTTACATTATTTACATGCTAAACAAAATGCAAAGTTGTATTTCTTGTGAATGCAATTAATATTTAAATACTGCCTTCCAGTAAATAGAGTCCTGCTTTGAGGTGGTGCCAACTGAACTTCTGAAATCAAGTAAAAGCAATGCCGCTGTCTTTATGTTTGCATTGGAGACGGCGGATCAATAACTCATCACTCAGTCTTTGTTTGTGACGGTCATCTGCACACGGGGCATTTATAAAGAGACGGGCTGCTCTATTGAGTGCTGAGCGGGCATGAGCGAACGGGACAGATGTGGACATTATAGCTCCCCAAGGATCCTTCAAAATCACTTCTCTGAGTCACACTGCTGTCACTGAGCCAGGCAGGCTCCAAAGACTGAAGGTAAAGTCATCCAGGCAGAGATAGTGTGCTCTCAATAGACAAATATCCATGTATTATGGGGAAAACAGATCAATAATGTGAAGGATATTAATACAGTGTTGATCTGCAGTGGAAAGAAAACAGTACAATGTTGCTCAGATCCAAACACATGCTCACAATAAAGCAGACATTTCAATTCGCTCGAGGAATGGATTGAGTCATTTCCTCGTCAAAAGCCACGGGCCAAACCTCTCCAAATAAAACAGACTTCTACAAATACTAGTGTTGTACAGAAGTGCTAAACAGGGATCTGAAGGATATGCCAACATTAGAGCTTAACCATATGTTCTTGGCCCTTGTTGGAGGATCTGACAATTATCTGAGAGAACTTAATAACAGGTGTAATAGAGGTTTCTGCCTCTCATAAACGCTAAAAGGCCACAGCACAAACTCATTCGTATCAGATTTGTGTCACTAAATATGTACAATAGGTTCCCCTCTGGGGCCAAGACACCACTGAAAAAGAGATTCTTAATCTCAGTGGGAGTTTCCTGGTTAAATAAAGGTCAAATAAATAACAATATGCACAGTTTCTAATGATAAATCAGTTGCAACACACGACAAAATTGCATTTTCGTGAGTTGACCTGTTCCTCCGGTTTGTCACACCAGTCCAAAACTTTCCAATTACTGCAGGTGTGAGATGTGCAGTGATATTTCTCCTAATCATCATCATCCAGGGGATGTGCGGATGCTGAGGGGCCGGGTTTGGCTCTATTGGCTCGTAGGTCATTGGTATTGTCTGCACAATGGACTAAAAGTAAAAGGCCATATCAATGTAAGCATCACCTTAGAAACAACAGTTCTCAATTCTGTTACCTCAACCAATCCTCAATGAAAACCTGTACAGACTAAGAAAAAGCCAAACATCCAAAGCAATGAATAAGTAATGAAACTATTAGACAAGACCAGCCTTCAGAGAAAGTCAACTGTCTGTTGTCCTACCTGTGTAGTCGTCATGGCACTCGCAGGTGAAGCCCCCCTCCCGGCTGCGGCACGCCCCGTGAGGTCCACAGGGTTTGGAGTAGCACAGGTCGATCTCTATCTCACAGTAGTCCCCAGTGAAGCCGGCGGGACAGCGGCAGCGCAGGCCGTTGATGGGGTGAATGGGCCTGAAGAGGATGGTGTCAGACGAAACGAAGGGGGCCAGGCTGTCGAACTTGAGCACCGACACGCACTTCATGTAGTTCTCACAGGGCTCGCGCAGGCAGATGTTGTCGTCAAACGGGAGCACTTCCTGAGAGGAGATCTGGGCCAAGAGACTGCGGTTCAGGTACAGCCTTTCGTGGAGCTCCTCGGATCCGAAGAACTCTGCTCCTCCAACTGTCAGCCCCCTGTCGCCCGGGTGCATCGTCCCGACCGAGCGCAGGGGCCCCTCCTCTGGGACAGGCACCGCCACAGACAGACTCACGTTGAGGATTCGAGCGCTGACGTCCGTGTCGTCCTGAATATTAAAGATGACCACGTCTTCGGGAGCCGCAGACAGGACACGGGCCACGCCATCCAAAAACTGAGCGAGCAGCAGGGACAGGAAGTGCTCCTGAGAGGTGTTGGCCAGTCGGAGGGTGATGGAGTTGGACAGCATTTCGTCTGTGATGATGGTGACCTGGAGCAGGCACTGGGCGGACACCGAATGGACCCCATCTGAAGGACAGGGAAATGGTTGTAAGGATTTAAAAGGTCAATTGTTACTTCTGTTTATGAGGGGAGAAAATTAGACGAGAAACAAACAAAATAAGTCCAATAAGAATAAGAATAACGGTTAAAATAATGAGCTGTCTTAGAGCGGATTAAACTTAAACATAACTAAAGATTGAATTTACTTTTGACAAAACCCCTTCACACTGTGTATGTAAACAGACAGACATGGCGAACAGTCCCCCCCATAGCAGTGTTGTCTGTCGAGTACAATATATAATAAAGGACTGAAAGGCATGACACCCTACACAGTGCAGAGATGACACTTTGATGGACACTAATTTCTGGCTCATTGGAGTGTCACAATCACGAGCCAGTTCAGAACTCAGACTTTTGCCAAGAACAAGTGTATGCTTCTCTCTGTTCGCTCCAAGTTTAAAATCCTCAATTTCACGCCTTTATTCAAACGCGCTCTCATTCTCTTCTTTGTCCGGAAGAAGAAACGCTGCTTCATTATACATGCCATCTTTAAAGCCGGGGGTCTCGTTCAACAACAACACATTCCTGCGCTCAGCAAATCTCTGCCCTTTTATCTGCAGCTCAAACCGGATCCTGTCCATGTTTCTGGTTTTAGATGTTTCATTATTTGGAGATGAATGTGAACACAAGACGACGCCCGCACAAAACACTGTAGGTACCACCCAGATACTGCAGTCGGCTCCCACTGTCGGCTAATGGAAGCGGAGAACACCTCTGTAGATTTAAGTGTTTTCATAATTATCAAAAGATACAGCATCAGAAAGTCACATTTCACTATCCAAAATAATCTCTGAGATTGTTGTGAAAATGGCAAGAGTTCAACTGCAAAAAGCAACTGAAAATTCTATGGCGGTAACTATAGTAACTGGTGAACTGCAGATTTTTTGCCTTGGTTTTTTTGGCTAATATCTCAGTCATTACAGGGAGAACCCCAAACAAACTAATGTCTAATTATTTCCTCATAAAGGCTTCCAAAACATGAGCGTGATGTGTTTTTTTTAAATCTTTATTTGAATTGGGACAGTGCACCTTAATCAACATGTGTTGTTTCAACGTGTAAATGTGCCGAAGTTAGCCATATAGGCTTAATGTTGGTCAGTAGAAAGGACTTTCTGCCATAAAGATAATGTGGCAGGTTTGTGAATCCAATCACTATCAAATGCTGATGAAGAAAAACATTTGACAATTATCTTTTTTGCAGATTTGTTACAAAAACTGTATTTCTCCCATTGACTTGCACTGGCACATCCACCTGACATTAAGACATCATCACATTCTGAAACATGAACGCCACTTATTAAGTTCATTCAATCAACTGATGAAAAAGACAATAGTGTTTTGGACATTCCTTCATGTGACCTGTAGGACACATGATAAAACTGTTGACTTAAGTAGAGATGCACCGAGCCGATATTGGTATCGGCTACAAATATTCGATACTGAACCCGATACCAGTTTTTAAGGCTCTCACCACCTTAAAACACAACTTTCACCTCAGTGAACCTCAGTGCTGTACCTCATTTTGAAGGGCAGAACCTGAAGAATTCAATTGCAAATGTATTTTTGATCGCTACACAAAATGCCGCAGCTAGCAACAGCATGCTAAAGCTAGTGGGAGCATGCTTATGCTAACAGCAACTAATCAAGCCTGGGACAGAAATGATGATTGGATCACCTAAACAAAATAAAATCAGCCACTTCTGGAGCGGCCAAGTGTTTGTTTATTAGTTTATGAAATGCTGTTAAAGAAGAGCCGATCAGATAACTTGTAAGCTCATTATATTAATGTAAAATGGTCTGTCCCAAGGATAGTGTCGAAAAGTCCAGTGATCCTTGTAAAATGTTTTTCCATTAGTTTATTAATAGATATAAGTGACAGGATAAGATAAAACTTTATTTATCTCAAACTTAAGAATAGAGGACCATTCACTTTTTCACTCAGACAAAGCAACTTTAAAGAAAATCTATTGGCATCGGTCAATATCAGATATTGGCAGATACTCACACCCCCAGTATTGGTATCGGTGTTGGAAGCAAAAAAGCTGGATCGGTGCATCTCTTCTAAACAGTTACAATTATTCGCAATATAGAAAAATCCAATAGTAACGTTTGAGCCAGTATTGTTCATTCATTAACACTGCAAAAGCACTTCCCACTGTTACAACAGTGTAGATTTACTAAGCCCCACTTTCCAAATCTTCACAGTCACTTGGTTAAAGTATCCTTCACTCGAGGTCACGGCTTGTTCGCTCACTAATCTCACCTCTGGACTACAGCAGGTTTCCTCTCCACTACCGCGAAAATAAAGTGCCCTCTATCAAATCAAAAGTGTCAAGAAAACAGGCCTGGCCCTCTCCCTCCTCACACCTCAATGGGACGCTTTGTTTGGGCAGCCTGGACGTCGGCCAGAGGGAACGCAACCTATGAGCCCAACTCTCACTAACAAACAGCACTGCCCTAAAGTTACCAGATCCCTGTTTTGGCAGCGAGAGGCTTTGAACTGTGTGTGCCAGAGCAGAGGAGTGGGGCGCGGGAGTGGGAGGAGGAGGAAGAGGGACAGAGAAGCATGTTGGACACGGCTTTAGTCCTGCTGCCTTCACTCAAGAGCTCCCTGCGCTGTGATGATAGCAGCTGACCCCAGTGGAGAAACTAAAGGACACAGAGAGGGCGCCTTAAGAACACCAGCATGGACTGGTCAACACTAAATCTATAAAGGCAAGAAATATACAGATTAGGGCTTCTGATTTAACCACAATTGAAAGAGTCGGAAGTAACGAATCAAGCACTGAAACGGAGCAGGCAGATTTTGTATGTGTGTGTCAATCTTTATGCAAAAACCTCTTAGTCACAAGAACCCAGCCTTCTGTGCAATGACAGTAGCATACAAACGCAGACCAACTACAGGAGAGAGAGAGTCAGTGATCCTTTAATTTGCACTGAGCTGCAAACCCCCAGACACCTGTGCACACAACACGGAGCAGATGTAACAGAGTGCAGAGGACAAGTTACAACTGTGTTACTGTCAACTAAATCATGTGGTGGCTCTGTGGTTGGCTTTACTTTGTGTGAATATTGACTCAGTGGGGCTGGCCACAGACACAAATCATTGCTTCTCTCTCAACAGTATAAAACATGATGTGGTTTGTACACACCGGGCTTCCTTCCTGGACTTAAAGAATCTGGATATCACCGCTCCGTATAGCTTTCTAGTCAACAACGATTTAGCCAGTCAATAATGTAATGCAAACTTCTGCAAGTGCCAACAACCTTAAAGACATTTTCTTTAAGGTTGTTGGCCCTTCAGCTTTATTGGACAGGACAGTGCAGGGAGAGACATTCAGCAAATGGACTCACACCCATAATTGCTGAGGCCAGAACAGTTCTGTGAACATACTAAGCACC
Source organism: Gobius niger (assembly GCF_951799975.1). Taxonomy (NCBI): domain Eukaryota; kingdom Metazoa; phylum Chordata; class Actinopteri; order Gobiiformes; family Gobiidae; genus Gobius; species Gobius niger. Next base: position 21,556,468 of record NC_136871.1, read on the forward strand.
AAACAGGTGACATCACACATAACTTAGATAATTTAAGTCGAGACACTGCAGGTGAATAGGGAAAAAATGTATATTTACAGATATCAATTTGAAACTGTTGCTGTCGATCACTGGCATAAATGTAAGAAAAAAATACATTGCAAGTTTTCTGTCATTTTATCTTTTCATATAAGAACAAGGTGTTTTATGCCAAAAAATGCCCCAAAATTTCCCATCTTTTCGGCGACAAAATCTGAATAATGGATAGAGCTACATTCAAATGCATGGTTTCATTTTATTGATGAATGAGTTACCAATACTTTTTCACAGGGGATTTTGGATTTCTTGTTTAGTTTTAAAATAAGTAAAAAAATAATTTTCGACTTATTTTTTGACATTCAAAACTCAATAAATGGGGCTTAGGGATTAAATAATAAAAAATCCCTCTGAAAAAATCTTCCAAATATTTTTCAGTCCAAGGCTGGAAAATGTGAAGTCTTTAGGTCCGACTGACGTGGACATAGTGTCGCCACAATGACAGAAAAATGTGTTTTGAGAAAAAGGCCCTTGAAATTGCATTCTCCCATATAAGTCTATGGGGGAACATTGAATCAGCGCAATATTTAAACATGTTATTGTGAAGATTAGGCATATTTTCGGTTTCCGGGTGAAAGCTTATATGTTCAGAGACCAATTTGGCCCAAAACCTGAAAACTGAAAAAATTGAGTTTTGCCTGTAGTGTCTCCTCTTAAGAAATGCATCGTCATTGATGGATATTTTTCACTGTTGCCCGACAGTAACAGTCACCATTTTTAGCCCTAGTCGTCTTTGCTGACAATATTTCCTTGTACCTACTATGACGATCATCACAATTGCGGGGGAGGCACCCATTAGATTAGCAAGTCCAGAAATGTGGTCTTTTGTGGCATATTTGTGTTAGGCTAGACTCTGAAATCCAATTTAACCAACAGTTGCCTGTTTTTTTCTTGTGGGAGAATCACTTCCTCTGGCTCTATTCAGCTGATATAATACATGATACTCTCGCTGCCACAACAGTAGCCCTCAGTGCACGGAGGCTCTTAAAGGTTAGGCCGCGTAGAAGGGCAGACATCGCCTTAATTATGTCCTCTGCCAATTCTACATTCTTGGATGGGAGCGTTGGCCGCGCTCCAGACAGAGACGCAGCGCTGGGAAACTGAGCGCGAGGAGAATCCAGACTCAAAGGGACCAGACCATCCTTTTAAAGAGGTCATTCTCCACGGACTGATACTGCCCAGGGGGACACAGGACGTTTCCAAGGCCAAAAACAGAGAGGGCGAAGAGGGATCGCTCGTTACAAGACTATAGAGCCAGATTTAGAGTAGGACACTGATTCTAATACAAACTCTGCTCTGGGCTTCAGTGAGCCAGGAAAACTCCCAGTCAGTGTTGCTGCGTGTGCAGTAAAAAAACAGAAATCAACAAATACTTATTACAATAAAATAAAAACACAACTAGGTCAAGCATAATAGAAATTGAAATTGAAGCTAAATATTTTTAAAAGCCCTTCTAGGGACGGACATTGCAAATTAGCCTTGGCTATAAATGTTGTAGTGTGGCACATGTTCATTGTTCACACATGTCCCTATCAAATAAATGAATAAATAAATAAATAAAATGTGCTGCTTTATAACACCACTGCACTGACACTTTGGAGGATACTGATTTATACTCCAAAGCAGTATAAGCTTTGACATGTGTTGACTATTACAGCAATGATTGTTTGTCTACAGTGAAATGACACCAGGAAGAAAAGGAAGTGCTGTGTTGTGAGGTCCCGCCAGGCCTCTGTACATCACTGTGAGTGTTTGTGTACCAAGGGCTGAGCAAAAAGGTGTGGGTGAACATATACCAGGGCAAGTATTTATAACCTCAACATACAAACACTTAGCTGTAGCAGTAGTAGCCAGTGAGCAGTCGGTCAAAGCTTCTTCAAAAGATGTTCTTGTAAAAGGTTGAAAACTTGCTCTGTGCACCTTTAAAAGCAACTCGGGCAATAAAACGCTGAGAACAGGGAAGCAAGACTCTTAACATTTGAATGAAAATTGCAATGGCTGCACAGTAGCGAAAGATTTTGCCCTATGTCCTAATTCATGAAACCTGCAAACCCCACAAATGTTCTGAAATGCATGTGATTCTCGCAGTTCATTCTTCAGTCGTCTCTCAAACGGTAATCCTCCTGAATGTTTTTAAAAGCTGGGGATTTTAATTACGAATTCAATTTTAAATCATTCAACAAGTCATTTGCGATTGCGGGAAGCATGGATACAGTGTACTGGAATAAATTACTAATAATGGTTAGTTTAAACCATCATCTAAAGCACATGAACAAAGAGCTTTCAGAGCAGAGTCTTAACCATTTCAACAGTTTCACTTCTTCCGTCGACTTGATAATAACGGAGGGCGAAGAAGACAAAGGCAGAGAAAACTAATCGGTGGGACTCGCCTAATTAGCCACAAAGATGCTGTCAAAGCTCACGGCTAAATCCCAGAAAATGTCAACAAAGTCAGTGTGGACAAAGATCAGAGGACAGAGGGCCAAGTGACTGTGGACAGAGACATCACAGCTCCACGGTGACCGCCCCTCTCCCTCTGAGCCGCCGAGCAGGGAGGAGGCAATTATCTCGGTAAGTATGAGGATGTGTAATCACCGAGTGGCAGACCGTGATATAGATGGCCAGTAGAAATGAGATATTACGATGGCATCAATGCTACAGTATAACAAAGTAATGAATGAGCTGCAAAGCTTTAATCAATCAAATAAGAATCTGAACGCTTTCACTGGCTAGTTTACAAAGCCTGTCGTTGCCAAAACAGTGGTTCGTAAGGCCTCAACTATTGTTAGCAAGATACAGCAGAACAAAACGTGCTTTTTATTAGTTTTCCCACATTCCATACAAACTCCCAAAAACACACATTCACAAAGACAATCCACCACACCAGAGACTTAAAAGACTAAAAACAAAAAGCATGAATAATAATTTGTCTGAATGGTAGGTCCACCTCCTGATGAGCGGGTCAAATACTACCCCAATGAAAACCGCTCTGAGAGACTGCGGGAGAGCTGGAGACATCAGTGCTCCTCTAAACCTATCATTCATCACGGCGACACTGGAAAGCTGATAAATAATTGCACTCAAAACCCCTTCCTCCAGCCGCCATTCATCACATGTCTAATGGTGAAGACTTAAAGAGCCACGTAGGGACACTACGGCGTTAATGCAGCGGTCTCTGTCAAGACAATCGGCCCCCAGAGGCGGCTGTGGTTTTCGGAGGAGAACAGTGTCAGGTTCAGGGGAAACCTCCGAGTGAAGAGGTAATGAGGTGGAGCAGACACTGTCTTTGAGCTGAAGTGGCAGCGGCTACAGTGAGCAGCACATACTATATATCAAAGACTGTGACGCCAGGGATTCACTGCTGAGATCCATGAAAGAGCATCATAAATTTAAAATCTCTTCAGGGAGAAGTGTGTGGATCTGCCTTTTACTATTTAAAAGACGAGCCACTTTGTAAACATTTGAGTTATTCACAAGTGCCGTCTAATGAGTCCAATGTCATTACAGAATTGTATATTTTAGGCATTTACTCTAAGTATGTCAATATGTCAAAATTCAATTGCATTATCAATGTATCAGTGCAGGGCTTCCGTAAATACAGTAGTGCTCTGTAGAGGTGGGCTGTTCCAAAGGGTAGAAACAAGCACCTCTAAACACAATGGAGCAAAATAAAGCCAGGGTATGCAGGCTGTGGTTAGTGCTCATGCTTCACAGCTAGAAGGTCCCGGGTTCGATTCCCACCTATCTGTGTGGAGTCTGGCAAGGTGTTTCTGACCATCAGCCCTGGCTCCACATCTGGAGATGAAACCTTAACTTACAATTACCTTTAACTGCGTTGATTATAAAGTGAAATACTGTCTATGCTCTGCTTGTTTCAGAGGGACCTGTTTGGCCCTGGTCCTATATCACCAGGTCGAAATGCACAAACACAAGGGTAGATGTACACTGTTACAGGAGGTGATAGTGGTATTTGTCAAAAAATAGAGACCTCAATTTTAGGTGTAGATGACGTGTGAGGGTTAGGGGCAAGGGGAAGCTGCATGTCTTGTCTTCTATAAAGGCAATTTTCCTGACAGGTACAAGCTAACACAACAGGCTGCAGTGTGAAGGTCACAGAGACATGAGACATTGACACAGAGCTGTGACCTGATGGGAGTCCCCCAAGGGCCGCCACTGGACCCCCTTCATTTAATTAAACCAGAGACTCGCCCTTGGACCGCCCTGTAATCATGCACAATGATCACTCTGCCTTAACGGCCACTGCTCAGAGTAGCTGGTTCATTACATTTGCTCCGGACCCGTCAAATTTAGCCGTCTCCTTGACATTTTTATGGTAGGTCCATGGCTAAAGCTCACACATGCCGGAAGCCGTCAGCAAACAGCCACAGGCGAAGTGTAAATCAGCACTGACCCGGAGTCTTGTGCTGCACAAGACAACTGTGAGGTGCTCGTGTCTGAATGGTGTGAATTTTGATATGCATAGTATACCCCCAAGAGTCTTTAATCATACTCCAAATATTAATACATCTGACAACTTTCTAAATAATCTGATAAAATCTGATTTTTTGTTGTTGTCTTCCAAACAAAGCATCAAACTTTTCACCACAAAACTGTCATTTGAGACTAATATTGAAATACTAATAACAAAATACATGTAGGGCCGAATTCTACTCATGTTTTATTGATGTTTGGTCAAGAAGATAAAAATTATAAAAATGCACAACATTTCACGCAGAATGATTTGTTTTGGGAGGTTAAAAAAAGTAGAGCAACGGTGGCTCAGATGGTAGAGCGGGTCCTCCTATAACTGAGAGATTGACGGTTTGAATTCCAGACTGTCGCTGTGTCCTTGGGCAAGACACTTCACCCACCTTGCCTGTGTATAAATGTAGTGAGTGAATGATGAATGAGTGGCTGGTGGTGGTCGGAGATTGGCAGCCTCGCTTCCATCATTGCACAAACAATAATAGCTTAGTAACACTGCATGGCGTTAATGAATAATGCCCAGCGCTTTGAGAAACATGTCAACACAAGCTAGTTAAGTGCAATACAAGTGTAAGACATTATGATTAAAACTTCTTATTTAGGGCCGACCGTAAAATAGGTGAACAAGACCAAGGCTCCCAAACTGCTTATAGGGGCTGGGGGGAATCAACATTCAGTTTTAATCAAGCAGGAGACTGTGTTTCATAGTTTAATTAAGAAAAAAATCAAGTATCAACAAATATTTCAAATAAAGCTAATGATTTTGGGCCCCCCCTGTTGCACCTCCACTTTAGCCCCCTATGGATCCTGCCCCTCATGTTTAAAACCCCTACCTCATTATGTTAAACCTATTGATGCCTATAAACAATGAATCATTTACATCAACAGTGACGAGAGCTATGATGGCTCGAGACACACTGCATGTAAATTGACTCTGCCTTTGCCCTGATGTGCCTACAACAAAATGATCACCTGCCTTTATAGATGGTGGAACTAAGAAAAACCTTTGCATACAGAAAATAAGGCTTTCCATTCAGAAGCTGTCATGTAACTGTATGTTAAGTATAGGTTGGCTGACAAAATGCTTTTTCCCTCCGTTGCATGAGACTCGTTGTGATTCATGAGAGGTCCACGTGGACATGCAGAGACGCTGAGACCGCAGCAGCTCGACAGGCCTAATCCTCACCTCCGTGCCGGTCGGCCAGCCTCGCTTCATTACCCAGGGAAGAGGGAGAGGAGGGGGACACTGGACCAACACTAATAAGGGCTAAAGAGAGGAGCAGCTTTTCTGTGATGTTTCAGCTGTGTGCAACTTATTAGATCAGGCTTATCGGATGTCTCGATCACTGAAATGTGGCCCGGTGTCCGCTCGGTGTAAATTTGATTTGGGGGTTGGAATCTGGAGCGATCAAACAGGGGGGTGGGTCTTTAGGAGGGAGCTTAAGTGAAGGTGAAACACTTGACGGCTTCAATAGGGAACTCCAGTGGCCTCTAATTAAGCAGCCTCTGTCGCGCTACAACATTCACTCTATAAAGCATTGACTGGGTTTTTAAAAGTCGTTTGTGAAGCATACAGTAAGTAATCAAAAGTTAAATTAATAAGAGCTGAAAAATGTAAGCTGAACAAAATCCACGTTTTTTTTTAAATACTTTGTTACTATGGAACTTGTTGGAGCTGGCACAGACAATCTTGTTATAGGCATGAAAACCTATACAAAAAGTGTGTAAGTGAAAATGAAACTTGAGGTTGGAATGCAGAACAATCCAAAAGAAAGAAAAGGACTTTAAAGGAGGCACCTTAAATAAAAGCTGAACCACTTGACTATGGCTTCAATGGAGAGGAATGACTGGACGGGGGGGGGGGGTGGAGGAGGTTATCCGCATTGCAAAGCAAGTCCCAGGTTTTTCATCCCATTTACTTCTTTACAGCCAGCGGTCCTAAACGCGAGTCCTAACCCCCACTGTCCCCTCTTCCTGACCCCCTATCAGACAACAGCTCCACAGCCCCCACCTCGCTCCCCCTTCTACACACGCCTAACGTCCTGCCCGGGCCACTGTGGAACACCTACTACCAATACAAATCAGCCTCTCAGCAGGTTAACCGCGTGGCTTCTTCTTTTTTTTTTTTTCTTTAAATGCTGCCTGACCTGCTGCCTGATCTAATAGGTACTCATTGCACTCATTTGAAAGCTAAGACCTACAAAACTCACCTAAACAAATCTTTTTTCTCGCATTTTTTCCGTGTTGTCGTCACTTTTTTGAGTTTTTGTTTAATTGCTTTTTTTGTTGTGTTTTTGTCACACATTTTTGTCACTTTTCTGTTCCTCTTTTGAAGCTTTTTTGCTGCATTATCAACACTTTCTGTGGCTCTTGTGTGGGGTTTTTTGTTGCATTTTCTGTTACTTTTCTGTTATTCTATTGCGGCCTTTTTGTTGCGTTTTCGTCACACATTTTTGTCACTTTTCATTGATTTCTTTAACACGTATTTGTCATTTTCATCCTTGTTTTCGTCTCATCTTTGTCGCTGTTTTGACGCTTTTTTTTCAAGAAGCTTTTAGATTTGGGTAAAGCCAAAGTAGAGAAAATGTGCTCGGTTCAGGTGGGGTTTAAGAGGTTAACTTGGTAATTTCTGTATTATAAGAGAGTATTGTTTAAGACCCATAAGTGAAGGTAAACGCAGTCATTTTACTATAGAAGCTAAAATGCGGTTCTGCAATTAATCAACTTTCGATTGACTTCGAGGTCAATTTTTGGCTTGGGCTTTTTATTCCAAACAATGTGGAAGCAACACCTCACTGTTCGGAAAAGAGCTCTGACAATGGAGATATAAATATAAACTTTTTTGTGTTAAATGGCACTGAAGCAGAAAGTGTTTGAGTTTAAGGGGAGACACTACAGGCAAAACTCAATTTTTTCAGTTTTCAGGTTTTGGGCCAAATTGGTCTCTGAACATACAAGCTTTCACCCAGAAACAGAAAATGTACCTAATCTTCACAATAACATGTTTAAATATTGCGCTGATTCAATGTTCCCCCATAGACTTATATGGGACAATGCGATTTCAAGGGCCTTTTTCTCAAAACACATTTTTCTGTCATTGTGGCGACACTATGTCCAAGGCACATTTTCCAGCCTTGGACTGAACAATATTTGGAAGATTTTTTCAGAGGGATGTTTTATTATCTAATCCCTAAGCCCCATTTATTGAGTTTTGAATGTCAAAACATGAGGCGAAAATTACATTTTTACACATTTTTCCACTAAAAAACAGCTTATTTTCAAACTAAACAAGAAATCCAAAATCCCCTCTGAAAACGTCTTGGTAACTCATTCATTAATAAAATGAAACCATAAATTTAAATGTAGCTCTATCCAGTATTCAGATTTCTTCTCCGAAAAGATGGGAAATTTGGGGCATTTTTAGGCACAAAACACCATGTTCTTATATGAAAAGATAAAATGACCGATGACAAATGCAGTGTCTCGCCTTTATATGTTCACTAGTGACACACGATAACAACAATTTGACCCTACAACCTGCGTGTATCTGTTTTTAATACATTTTCAAACAAACATAGCGAATTATAAAGCATTATAGCAGACAGTCCATATCAGCCCATTTACAGACTCACTGTAAACAATTTGGAAACTGTACAACTCTCTATGTTAAAACAAGTATCTTGTGGTACTTGCAAATCTGGACTGAGTTCAACCTCCTACGCAGCAGACTTACTGTTATCTCTGTGTGAGCAACAGGAACCGCACAAGAGCAATGGCACATCATTATCGCTCGGAGGCCAATTGTGCGAACTCCTTTGTTTTAGAGACTGATTAAACATTCATTCATCCCTGACCTGTTTTTAAGAGCTTCCCCCCAAAACTAATTTCTTATTCAATGGCCAAAACAACACAAACAACAACAAGATATGTTTCACCAATATGAGAAGGTGCTTATGTGTCTCAATGTCAAACCAAGGATTTTTAGGCAATTGAGATAGAGCAGACAGAAAATCCCGTTATATGAGCTCCCAGGAAAGCTGACTATTGGGGAAAAAAAAAAGCCCATCTATATATATTTGTGGAGTTGACCCTGTGCGGGCAAATCTCTCTTGACAATTACATGTCCCAAAAAAAAAAAAAAACAGCCGCAGCAGAAGAAGAAGCGCAGGGCACACCGCGGATTCTTGTCCTATCGAGCCGCAGAAAGGATGTGAACTGGTTAAAAATGTGCATTTGCATATCAAAAGAAGGAAAGTGCTGTAATAGGACATCGGCATGCAAAGAGACGTGACCAAACATGAGCTGCCTATTCACATGCGGCACTGGCCTGACTTGATACACGCAGGACAATGGGAATCCCACCACAAAAAGCACAATGAGACGAGGTCAAACGCTAAAGATTCATTATTTTCTACAATTACTGTTAACAAAGTGCGTGATGGCAATTATCTGTGTAGTCAAAATATGGCAAACACGACCGGCAGCAAGCAGAATAAAAGTTCAAAATGACAAGGTAAAAAAAAATGTAAATGGGATCAAGGGGCTAAGCGTGGGCTGAACAAAAACTGACCTTACTGGGGTCTTAAATTGAGACTGTTGTCGTAGAAACAGTGTGTGAGGATTGTTAAATGGTCAAATGTTCTGAAATTCGTAATGACAGTGAAAATGTGTTTGCATTCATACAGACGGCATCTCTGGAAGGCCCATATATGGTCATGTTTGAAAACAGTTAAGGGGGAAAAACAATTTGGATAAATTTTTTTCTCTAATTATTCAAAAACTACTTTAATAAATTCTGAACTCTGAATATAGTTTCTACTAAACAAAGATGCAAAGACCTGGGGAGGAGCAAAGTGGTTCAACAGCCCATAAATACATAAATAACTAATGCTAACAACTTCTTCTTTATGTGTGATAAATAAGTTCATATTCCACCAGAAAACGGCTACAAAGAGTGAAAAATTGTGTTTCCCAAAAGATTCTATTTCCCCCCTCTGCAAAGCCACGCCCCCTTCTATGACACGATGCCGTCTGTATCCATCCATGAGTAGGTAGAACCCGAATAACTAGGACTAAACTTGAAATGGATGATGAATTAGTATTAGGGAACTGGATCTCAAAGTTCTGCCCCGAAGCTACTCCGTCCTGACCTGACCAAACTCCAGGGCTTTCTCTGCCCTCACAGTAAAAGGGAGTAAATCAAGGGCATATCTCAACTAAATCATGGGGACCGTTGATACAAAGTTTTAAATATTATCAATTTACTGCCATTCAAAAGTGACAAGCAAAGCAGCCTTACATCCGCTGCAATTGTTCTGAAAAAGACTGATATTCTGTAACCCTCAGCTCCTTCTGTCAGCGTCACTCAACACCAGACATCAATAAAAATAGCAAGAACTCCCTTCACAGGTTGGATCGTGCCCTCTCTGTCTGTGTACAGTATGAAGTTGATGATTCAGGCTCAAAACCAGGTCAGTCAGTGTAAAATCTTTGGACAAAACAAGTGCAAAGTAGAGGAAATGTTAACGGAGTGTTAGATAATACTGGGGGGACGGGGGTGTCAATGTTTTCTATGGGATTTGAGCCAAGTCACTGTCAAGAACAGGATAAAAACATGTCAAAAATTCGGCAAAAGATAATAAGCACAATGGGATTTTATATCATGAACCATTGCATAAACCTAGTGCATGGATAAATAGCATGAAAGGTTCAGGTTAAGGAGTGCTTTATTTGCTGGGGCAGTGGGCGGCCGCAGTGCAAACAGATATTAAGCAATGGATGCTTCATCTGTGAGGCTGTAGGATAAACCTATTGTGCATGTTTGAGATTGATATCTTAAGAGGTTTTCTTATTGTAGTCACCATTGTTCATAAAAACTATAATCCTGGTTTATTTATGCAGAAAGTGCAAGTCCTAAAAGGTCTTGAGAACCAACAAGGTCTTAAAAACAGTGGCTATGGGACAACAAGTGTCCTACAAAGCGGGACGACGGAGCCCCCTCCTATTGTCTGTTGAGAAATTGGGGACAATGTGGGACAAGACTTGGACGTACACAAGCCCAGAGAGGTCTCACCCCGCCAGGCCTAATCCCAAATATAATTTCCTAGCTCTCCGATGAGGTCATCCCGCACCACTCTACACCCCTGTCGCACTGAGGAGCCTCTGAAAGCCGCCAGCAGCAGGAGACCGGACACCTTTTGAGCGCGTCTCCATCTCAAATCCCCGAGCTTTAACACAACACTATCGCATTGCCTTGCACTTTCGAATGTGGGTGTATTTATAAAACAAAGGAAGAGTGCCGAAGGCTGGAGACACGCAAGAGTAAACCTTGTTTCAAACGTCGGGCTCAGGTGTGGGCTAGACGTGGCCCTGCACAATAAGATACAAGTTAACAGTGATAACAGAGCGAATGACGGGACTTGAACTCAAAAGTTAAGGCACAGCTAGGTCTAAATCTAACCCAAAAAAAAAAAAAAAGAGGTTATGATGAGGTTCGATTAAATGACTAGCATTAGTCAAGTGGTCAAACGTTTGTAGACATTAGGTAACTAGAGCTGCAAGATCTTACCTACTGTATGTCCTCAAAGCAAACAACGGAATATTATCTCCATGGGGTCTTATAAAGTATAAAACCTGCCAACCTTTTAGTTTGAACTTCTAAAGTCGTCTTCTAAATGTATTTGATTCATGTTTTAGTTCAGGTCTCAATCATTTCTGACTTCTCCAAAGTCTTAATGCTCCTGGACATGTTTTAAAAGTATATAGCCTGACGTTATCGCAATACAAAGTCTGCCGCATCACACAGATTGAGACGCAGCTTTGGGCCAGGTCACGGGGCTGCATGACGCAAAGTGCCCCCAGCGCAAACATGTAGCAAAGGGACAGTTTCTCTTCCAAACTTCATGTGTCCGACCTCCCCCCCTCCCACCGCCCCGCTCCCGCCGCCCCATCCACAAAAGGGACCTTACCCCGTTGTCCCCACCCACCAGGAATTTCTCAGGCATTGCTGGCTTCTCCATGACAACTGGGCGCCTAACAAAGCATTTCTCTTAAGCATTCTTCCTTTTCACAGGGGGAGGGAGAGAGAGTTGGTCGAGGGAGGGAGTGGAGGGGGGGGCTAAGTGTGGTGGAGGGGGGGGGGGGTTCGAAATGATGGGGAGGTTGCAGAGGTTACAGCCATGGAACAAGGGAGATAGGAGGGAAAATGGGCAGCGGTGACAGCGGAGAGAAAAGAAGAGAGAAGAGAAACAGTATCAAGGTTGAAGGTGACATTAAAAACGCGGTGACGGACATTCCTGCCAAGCGGGGCGGGCGTTGTGCAGGGGAAGCAAAGGGGTAATGAAAGAAGCGCACAACAAGCTCCTCCGACTTTGAAACAAGAAATTCATCAAGCATAAAACAACAACACAGAGGGAAGAGAAGAAGAAAAAAAGTGTCAGAGGGAAAAAACGAACACGCTCCAGTGAGATAATTACATTGCAAAAAAAAAAGTGAGCAATCAGACGACTACAGCTGTTGCGTGGATGCACAAACGCAGCCGGGGAGAAATGCGATGGGAAGAATTACATAAAAATCAGCTTTGAAACCCTGAGAAAGAGTTTTATTAGGCTGTTAATTGAGTTATGCAAACTGTAAAAGTCTATGTACAATGTGCGATGGGGCTGAGGGACCGATCCACATTCAATGGAGGATGCAGTTGCTTAGTTGGCTGGCCGGGGGTGCAAAGGGGTCAGGGAGGAGGCATCCAAAAAGGCGGCTCAAGACCTTTGTGACTGACAAGAGTAAAAGTGCATCTGATTTCATTGTGACTCCCTTGCTTTCCATGCATTTTGTAACATTAAGAAAAGGCCCGATCTGGCAACGAGGAAGGGCATGAAGCTACAATCACAGACAATTGATATATACTTTTTTATTACAAGTGGCTCAATCACCGTGACCCATGACCTTCCCCTCAACTTTCATTTCCGTCTCCTCTGCCGTCTCCCGGTGTATTTGCTTTGCCGTGGAGGAGAGGGCAAACTAATCTTACCTCGGTGCATCGCGGGCCACTTCAAAAAGCTCTCAGAAGGGCGTTTTGCGCTGACTGAAAACATACGCTTGTCCGCCGAACGCGACTGCGCATCTCCGCCGGCCTGCAGTGCGATGTGATCGGAATCTAACTGCCGTCATTACTCGCACGCGCTTTTTTTTTTCATCTCTGCCTCTGACATTTTTTTTTTTTTTTTTAAATAAGCATTGAACAAGAGACAAGATAGGGCTGTGGTTTGGCTGTGATTTTTTCCACTCTCTGATCTCACCTGGGGATGTTGTTTGCATTTTAAAACAGACCGAAAAAGGCAAGCGCAAATATGGAACGTAGATAAGACTATCCACTCCATCTTCTGACATTAAAACAAAAAAAACCTGGACATTTGAAAGAGAAGCCAACGTTTTCTCATCTAGGGAGCCTCCTCATGGCTGGGTTTAGTCACAGTCATGTCCATCGATATAGCTGTAGAAGAAACATTTACCGTTTTAGACTTTCTACTGTCCCCATACGTTGATCTATCCTTAAATGCCAGCATGTCACTCACCTCCAGATCTCGAGCTAGTTTCATTATGACCTAACAGGTGAATTACCCTATTGTGCATGTTTTGGTTGATGGAGGAAGCCCATCTAGACAGGGGGAGAACTTGCAAATGCTGAAAGGGCCACAACAGGAATCTATCAGCTCCACAGAAATAAATAAAATACCCTAAAAAAATGTAAAAACAGCAGCAGATTTGTGTCTTTGCAATTAACTCAACACTTACATTTTTGTGTAAAGTTTTTTATTAGCTAAATATTACACAGTTCTATATGATAGAATTGGCTCACTGTCGACAAAAGCACTCATGCAACACTGACTGCTGTGTGAAGCAGGTAAAACTATGGTGGATAATGATGGATTAGCCATAGTTCCTATATGAAACCTGCTGCAGCTTAGCGATGAAAGGCACGGAGAGAGAAGAATCTCTGCCCTTATATGCAAACACCTATTAATGCAGGCTCACGCTTGTCTGAGAACAGTAGATCGGCTCAGCGTATGTCAACACTGGCCTGACAGATCCCAGATACACGGAAGCAGCTAATCTAATCCTGCAGCCGCCAGCCACCGCTCACTCCACACACGTCTATTTATGAGAATCTGAGACACTGTAGCACAGTAATTATGATCTCTCTTCCACTATGTAGCTTTATTTTACTCACTGTGCCAATGTTGGTCCATGGCCTCCAATGTTACACCATCCTCATCGAGATATTTGATAAGGTACTGAAATTTTCATTTGGAGGAAATGCAAAAGGACTCAATCTCAATTCTCCTCATGAGCAACACATTTACATAAGACAAAAACCAGAACAAAAACATTTGCTTTATGTTCTGTTTTTTGTCTTATGTAAACGTAAATAGTAAATTGAAATAAATAACAAAAACATTTGTTTTATGTTCTGGGAAAAAGTCCCCCCTTAACATTGCAATATTAGATGTTGCAATGTCGCCCAGCTCTAACTCACGGCATCAATGATAAATCCAACAGCCCCCCATCCCTTTACCCAACATAGTTAGATACGATCAGTAATTTATGCCTGTACACGCAAAAGATGGCATATAATATCACACTAGAGCTATGCCGTCTACATATTTCGGTATGAAACTAATGCAGGGCTGATTACCAAGGAGCTCTCTGTCCGCTGCTGTGGTATTCGCTGTGATTGTCTATAATTATGTTCAAGCAAACATGCTTGGCTTACTGACTAGTCGCTCTGCAGAAACTGGATGACAAACGATGGAATCAGAGGAGATCTGTAAAACTTTAGCACTTCTCCAACAATGACATCATACACCACTCCCATCACAGGACTGATCTTGTCAGTTCTCGTCAAGGTCAAATATAAAAGGTCTTTATAGCTTCTTATAGTATGAAGCGTAAAGAGCAATTAAATTGAAGAAGTTAATGTTAGAAATGCTGGTTCGGGATTTCATAGTCCTATTTTATATGTATTATAGTACCTTAACGTAACATGGACAATGACTGTTTAATATGCAAATATTTACCATGGACCTACACACTACACGCAAAGGGTCTGAATATATGTTATTGTTTGCCATAAAATAAATGACTCATCACACAAAATGCGCTCCGTTATGTGGCCCCACTGATCCTGGGGCAACTTATCCGGTTAAAACTTTTAATACAAATTGAGTAAATAAGTAATACCAATTTGAATTGACTGACTGAACCCTAACAGGTAATCAACATGTATTCAATAGTGGAGTAAGCTGCATAGAAGCAAAGGTTTTCAAAGTTGTCACCTGGACTGGGTGGCTTTGGGGAGGAAAACACTTGGAGCCAGATCAAAGTGTGGGCACTGGCCAGTGCTAAGTCTCATTTCACTCAATGCACAGGGGGGAACGCTCAGAAACGCTCTTAATCACAGTCAGGCAGTATACAATAGCGCTCGTCAAAAATGCTCCATATAAGGGGCCTCTTAAACTGCAGCATAAAAACCAAGATAATGGGGTAGACTTGGGAGGTCCCCAGAGGTAGGAGCCTTTGGAAATTGGGGTCAGCAGCATCTAAAGAAGTCCAATGCCCTTCTCTTTAACTCCAATATACTCCTCTGTATAATTGTATCATGAAATTTCTTACACAGTTGAGGACTGGCTGCTCTGGTGGGGGAGAAGAATCATTTAAGTGTCTTTTTTGCAAAAATACAGTTTATTTTTATTTTTATTTTTACACCATTCTTTTTTTTCATTTACCAACTTAACTCAAGGGTAAATGTGCTCATCAATGGCCTCACTAAGACCTTTGTCAGGACTCGTGACTTTCTGTTGTTGCTTTTATTGATACAGAGGAAATACTGTGGAAAGACCCGCATCGTGGTGTGTGTATTCAGGTGTATTCAGGTGGCCTGTTTGTGATCGCTTTGTTTACGTTTTACTCCAAAAACGCCTCCTGATTTCATCTGGATGTTAAAGTTATACTGTTATATTAGGACAATTGTTGGGAAGGGTACAAACATATGTCGTGGAGCCGTGTTAAACCTGCTGCTTCCATCACTGTGCACGAGCCGGATGCGTATTAAGACAGCCTGTCCGAAAAAATTAATGAAAGGCTTGAGCTGCCTTCATACACCGAGCTTAGTTGTATTTGTAGATCAAAGTTGAAGTGTCTTTTTTGCTTTCCATCTGCTGCCTGGCTTCTTAAACTTGCTATACACCATGGGCATGCTCGCTCTAAGATTGGAATTTTAGAAGGGCTGATCTAAGTCTTTATAAAGAATCAAATAATACGATATGGAGAGAGAACGGAAGAGACGGACATAGTGCTGTTGCTGCATGTGGAACCACTCTTTCCCGTCTCTCTGCTTCCTCTCTTTATACCATGATTTGGGGAGAGGATGGGGGGGTCAGAGACAATCTAAGCAACTTCCTGGGACCTGAATATTTTATAGTATTGAGCAACAGTGATGAAATGCGAGAAAAAAATGTAGTAAATGTAGATAATGGCGTTTGCAGATTGCAAAAGGTAAATAATAAGGTCATCACATGGTTTGGCATCTAATTTCACATCACTGTAACCTTTTGCGGAAATGTGGTCAGATTACTTGGACTGAGGAGTAAAATAATGTAATTCTACAGTACTTTATAAGTGTGGTCTTTAACTCTGACCCTCCCCCACTCCTTCTCCTCCAACCTTCCTCCATCAGAAGGGCTGCTGACACAGACCCCAGCAGGTGCGGGACGCGTGGGGAGACTCGGACTCTAATTGGTCTACAGAGGGTCCCCAGCTGTTGTCTCCAGCTCTGTCCGTCCCGGGATGAGCTCTGCCCTAATCGACTGCTCACCATTGTTCTTCTCCAAGGCTAAACCGCGACTCAATCGACCATAAGGACTGCCCACGCCAGCCTAACAGGAGCAGCTTTTCGACGTCAGCAAACAGCCATGCACTCGAAACTGTCAGTCATCTCTGCCATGTAATTTAGGCAAATCAATGTAAGGTTTCTGCAATAGCCACTACTCATTTCCTAGCCTTTGTGCTCCTTCTGACCTTGATTTCTGATTAAGATTCCCAATCCCCACTGCTTTTCTGTCTGAGGTGGAGCCAAGGTCAAAGACAGAGCCAGAAATGCAGCAGATCACAGAGCATAAAAAAAGCTCCAACTGAGAGTGACATATGCGCTCAGCAATTCAAGTTCAGTCACATTTTAAAAGTAATAAAACTGTAATTTGTGCCGGCATGCCTAATTAAAAGGTGCTGGGGAATTACAAGGGGGCAACTTAAGACTTGCAGTGGGCTGGGAAAGACAGAAGAGAATGTAAAGTGCTGCATCAAATGTGTTGCGCTCATAACAATGACGTTGTTCAAACACGTTAAATAGCAGCGATTCTTCTTCTACTTTACACAGCAGCACTGTCACAAAACGTATGTGGTGTTCATTCTTCATGCTACATGCTACTGTAGGCTCAGATGCTCTGGGGCGACTGATGGAAGCATGGCTGCGGATCTGTTCAGCCCACTCGCTCAGTCACACACCACATTCATACCCAAACAAGATTAGTTAACCTCTCAACCCTCGCCTTAACCAAGTGCATTTTCTCCAGTACGGCATTACCCAAATCCATAAGGTCACAGCCTATAGGCCAGTATAACACCTCATTTGAAAGGTAGGACCTACAAAACTGATCTCGAAGGATCTTTTTCCTTGCATTGTTGCCGTGTTGTTTTCATCACTTTTTTGGTCACTTTTCTGTTGCTCTTTTGTGTTTTTTTGTGTGCCATTTTTTTATGCTTTTTGTCACTTTTTCATCCTTGTTTTTTTCAAGAAGCTTTTAAGATTTGGTTAAAGTCGAACTGGAGAAAATGTGGGTTAAGAGTTTAAGAGTCTTGTCCAAGGGCACAACAACAGTAGGCATACTTTGCTGCAAATGCTTGGGGAAAAACAAATATTATAGCATTGTGATTTGCCCAGGAGCATTAACAACCGAGAGAATCGCACATCATGTATTCAGAAGAGTAAAGACATAATAAGTAAGACATAGTGAGACCACACGAAGGCAGGATATTTTGCATTGACTAAGTAACTGCAGTTTATTTGCTCATTGCAGCTAATAAAATTGAGATCCAAATCTGATTGGAGCCATTGCTAAAACAATACAAAATGCTTTACTATTATGATCCATAAATCACGCTAAGCAGTGGCACCCGGACCACAGCTTGTGACCCTGTGCCCGTTCTCAGTTTAGCCCCAGCACCCTCATCAGCAGCCGCTACATTACAAGCTTTCGTTCAGATTACCCAACAACCAGCCGACAAGACCCTGCGACAATGCCGACTCATTTGTGACTGTAAAAACAAGCTGTAATTGAATTAGGCCCTTCATTGTGTACGGCACCGGCGGGGGGAGCGGGGCGACGGCCGGGATCTGCCTGCTCACTGGAGTGTGTGAAGGAAACAGAACACAAGACATCCCAAGACAAGGAGAACCCTTATTTCAATCTCCACAATAGACAGGGCGAAATCAGACTTGTCCAATTCACTTCATTAATTAGGGGACTGACAACATTACAGACCGACAGTGCTGAACAAATTACCTTTTGGATTACCCAGACAGACACCATCATGAATAACTAATAGGCAGACATCATTTTCAGACGCTAAACATGTTGGAGATATAACTGCTCAATTATCCAAGGCAGCCATGTGGAAGGGTAATGGAAAGCAATAGATATGGAAGTAACACAGGAGGAGTGTCATCGATTTGATCTCCACGACTCTGGAGAAATGCAATTTGTGACGTATTTTTTCAAGTCAAGATGTGGAACCTTTTACAATAAGTGCACCTACAGCGCTGACATAGTGAGAGGAGACTGGAATATGAAAGGCTAGACTAGTACACGAATCAGATGCATTTCAGAACATGTTAATAAAGGACTAAGAGAAGCAGGCTGTGAACATAATATTATACACTGATTTATCACTGAAAGAATGTCAATTGGAATAATTCTTGCAGTGCCCTATTATTATCCCATTAGTCAGTGCACAGTAATAAGCAATGTAACGATAGACTCACCAGACACAGAGATCCCCATCGAAGCCTCCAGGGGCCTGTTGTTGTCCAGGGCTTGGCTCAGCTGGATCTCGCCTGTCGTGTGGTTCAGCAGCACTAAATTCAACTCATTTCCAGTGTCAAACTTGTACAGGAGCTGGTCAGAGACATCCGGGTCGTGAGCGGGAATGCGGCCAATCACACCTGTGGGAAAGCTGCTTGACTTCTCAGTGACGTAGTTGTTAAAGATGATTTGGAAGTTTTTCAGGACAGGGATGTTGTCGTTTTTGTCCACAAGTCTGACGTGGACAGTGGCGCGGCTGACCAGAGGGGCAGAGGTGGCTTGGACTACGATGATGTACTCATTTCGAGCCTCATAATCCAGGTCTATCAGTGCAGTCAGTTCACCAGAAAAAATGTCCAGCTGAAAAACCTCAGGGATGTTTCCCTCCACAATTTGATACATGATCTGTGCGTTGCTCCCCTCATCTGGATCAGTGGCAGACACGTGTGCCACTACTACACCTATTGGGCTGTTCTCCTCCACAAAGATGTCAAATTCGTCCTTCTCAAACACTGGTGGATTGTCGTTCACATCTAAGATTGTCACATGGATGTTTATGGGTGTTTTTAATGCAGGATGCCCTTTATCCACAGCAAAAGCCTGCAGGCTATAAACAGGGACATTTTCTCTGTCCAGTCTGCGCAGAGTGCGGACAATACCTGAAGTGGATTCAATGATAAAGTCACCGTCACCATCATCCCCTCCCTGAAAAGTGTAAAAGACTCGTCCATTGAGGCCCGAGTCTCGATCAGTGGCTGACACCTGGACTACACTTGTATACAGAGGCACATCTTCCATCACGGAGCCCACATAGTGGTCTCTGAGGAAACGAGGGGAGTTATCATTGACATCATTGACCAGGATCTCCAGATATGTGGTGTCAGACTTCTGTGGGATGCCATTGTCTCGGGCAGTGATGGCCAGTGTGTAAGAAACCTGGTCTTCATAGTCGAGCTCCATCTGAGTGGTGACAGCACCTGTGTCCTGGTCAATATCAAACTGTGGAATGCTGTCGTCCATGAAGTAAGTGATACGTGCGTTTTCCCCTGTGTCGTCGTCGGTGGCACTGATCACCACCACAGTCGTGGCCACGGGCCGGTCCTCGTTGATGTTGACAGTGTAGTGTGAGCTCTGAAACACTGGTCTGTGGGTGTTGGCGTCTGTGACGTTCACAAACACTTTGGCTGTGTCAAAACGTGTCCCGTCACTGGCAGTGACAGTGAGCATGTACTGCCGCTCCAGTTTGTAATCTAAAGGTAGGGCCAGAGTGATCAGCCCTCCCCCGCTCTGACTGGTGATAGAGAACCTGTTGCGGGTGTTTCCGCTGGATATCTGATACGTCACTACACTATTGATGTCCTGGTCCACAGCTGACACTGTCACTACACTGGTCCCCACGGCCGCGTCCTCGTTCAGCCGCATGTAATAGGCCTTCTGAGTGAACTCAGGGTTGTTGTCATTGACGTCCAGGATAGTCATGCTGATGCTGGCGGAGGAGGACATGACAGGGTATCCATGGTCCCGGGCCTCCACTCCAAAGTTATAAAAGTCCACACTCTCTCTGTCCAGTTCGGCTGCCACCACGATCCAACCGGTGCTGTTGTTGATGCTGAATGGGAAATTTGGCGTGGTTTCAGTCAGAAGGTACTCCAGCCTGGAGTTGTCCCCGGAGTCAGCGTCTACAGCCTGGATGTGGATAATGGAGTATCCCAGAGGCACATTCTCCAGAACAGTGGCCTGGAAGGGAGTACTGACAAAAATGGGGGCATTATCATTGACATCTAGCACTTGCACAGTCACCAGCCCACTGATATTTGACAGTGGCGGGCGGCCTCCGTCTTGAGCCCTGATTCTCAGTGTGTATTCCTTGTTCATCTCATAGTCCAGGTGACTGACCAGGTCCATCTTGCCGGTCTGAGCATCAATGTAGAACTGGCCTCTGGTGTTGCCGCTCATGATGCTGAAGTGCACCATGGCGTTGCTGCCTCGGTCCTCGTCGGTAGCGGTGACCTGAAGGATTTCAGTGTTGGGACTCATGTCCTCAGGCACCTGCACCACGTAGCGCTTCTCACTGAACTGAGGGGCGTTGTCATTATCGTCCTCCACCACAATATGCACTGTGGCTGTGGCACTGCGTGGGCCGGGGTCACGACCCTGGTCATTGGCCACTACTACGAGCAAATATGAGTCCAACTCCTCTCTGTCCACTAGGCCTTTGGTGCGGATCACTCCTGACCGGGAGTCAATCTCAAACACATCATTGGTGCCATTACTGTTAATAATGTTATAAAGGATGTTGCCGTTTACCGGGGCATCACCATCCGTAGCTCTTACAGTTAAAACTTCATATCCTATCTCTAGATTCTCCCTAATGCTCTCTTTGTAATCCTGCTGCTCAAACACTGGGTCATGATCATTGGTGTCACTGACAGTGATGGTTAAAGTGGCCATAGCAGTGCGGCGCGGTGTGCCGTTGTCCACTGCGGTCACACGAAACACATGAGTGTCTTTTGTTTCTCTGTCCAACACGTTCACCGTGGACACAGAACCAGAGGCCTGGTCCACAGCAAACAGGTTATTGGAACGACTATCAAACAGAGCCTCTATAAAATACTCCAGGCGCCCAGCCTCCCCCTCATCCACATCCACTGCTTTCAAAACCACCACAGGAGTCCTGGCCGGCTTGTTCTCGGACACAGACACTTGGTACATTGGGGGCTGGAACTGGGGGCTGCTGTTGATGCTTCTCCGCCTCCTCCCTGTGCGGCTTACTATCCCTGAATCGGACCGTGCGGCCCTCTCTAACAGCCTGGACAGATGGGCCTGTTTGAAGGGGCCTTGCCCCACGCGCCAGTGGATGGACAGGGGACTAACTTTCAAATCCTTCTCATTATTGTCACAGAGCAGATCCAGTTCAAAGAGAGAGTCTTGGAGCCAGCACAGAGTCTCAGACACAAACAGGTTTCCCTCAGACAAATAAAAGTCCCTGCTGTTGGTCACTCTGCATCTGTGGAGGGGTCCCGGCACAAGACTCCCCACGGAGAACAGCGCAGAGTTCGCTTGGTGGCACTCGGTGTGATGTTGGCTATGCCCTGTGAACAAGCTGAGCACCTCCATGTCCCACTGAGGTTTAGTGCGTTTGTTTGAACAGTTCCTACCGTGGATGTGCACATCCCACTGACTGGTCACCAGGTGCCTGAAGCCGGAGCTGGGGTGCGCACAGTCCGCTACAGTGTACAGCGTAAACGGGTTGGAGCGCAGCCACGCGCACTTTACAAAGTCTGAAATAAACACGGTGCCATGTGATGAGTCCGTGTCCAGAAAGCGCGTGGTAAATGTGGGAGCGAGCACCTGATCCAGAGTGCACCTCGCGTCCAGCGCCACACTGGCCACCACTGTCCTTGGCCCCGCATCCTCGCTGAGGTGAACGATAAAACAGCGAACCGCTGGAAGAACTTTACAGTAAAGAAAAAACAACAACAAATCCCATTTAACGAAGTGCATCTCGCTCCGCACTTGAGTCACTTTGTAAAGCTCTCTCGGGGATCCTACAGGTTAAACTTTCCGCCAGTAAGTTTCCTTTTGTTGTTGAGTATCCATGCTTTGGCACGGACGCACTGATCTCCGCTGTTCAGGACGTGCCTCTATGACGAACCTTCAGCGATCACCTCACACACTTCCACTGAACACAGCTATAGCAGAGAGACCTCCTGTCCGTGCGCTCAACTCCGCTGAATGACAAAAAATGGCTCCCACTCGCGCTGCCCCCAAGCCTCGCGGCGCCTCATTAGCATAAACCTGTGAGAAGCGCAGAAGGTACAGGCCGAGGGGAGGATGGAGGAGGGAAAACAACTCTGTCAGGGGTCCGGCCGCTGTCAGAGCGCGTCTGAGGAGGAGATAAATGCAAACTTCCTGGCAGTTTCATTTATTATCAGCTCACAAAGGCGGAATAGATCCGCTCATTCATTAAACATTCACTGTTTTAGACTTATTATTTCATTATGAGCCATGGGAAATGACCATCTTCTCTCCCTCACCAGCACATTAATCAAAAAGAAAAATATGTTTGAATGAGCACAAAGGCTCAGTCAGTAAAGTGAAAAAGGAAATGGCACGAGACCTCTAAGAAGCAAAAGCCAAAAACGCAGGAAAAAGAAAAAGAAAAAAAAGGTCAATTTGTCGAGGTCCTTCTTTCAACAAATGTTAATTTTGTCGCAAATCAGAGGATTATACAATAAGAACGGCTCAAATATTCCTTTGACAATCCCTGCACTGGATATTAAAGGCATTATTGGTTGCTGCGCTACTGCCCCCCTGTGGCCAAACTGCCACAATACACCTGACAGCCAACATGTGTTTCAGACATTAGTGCATCAGCTGACACTCCAAACGCCTATAGTCTAAAAATCAGATGCAATTTTTCGATTTTGTATTGTAAAATTATTCGTTTTGTTATTTGGGTTGTTCTCATATTCACAATCTAACGAAAAAACAAAGAACTCTACACCACATCTGGCAGTTGAAGTGGTCAAATGGTTAAAATGAATCTCAACATTATGTACTGTGTTGAAAAGTTATACATTAAAGGAATAGTTCACCGTTTTTCAGTACTTAGATAAGCTCTCACCTGATCTTAGACGAGCTGGTGCGTACCTGTCTGAGACCAAAGATGTTGTTAGCATTTGGCCTCTCCCAATGTACTCCTCTGGCTCCAATCGGGGGTGAAGTTGGAAGCTACCACGCTCTTCCACTTGCACATACAAAGACCAGACAGGTACGTATGAACTCGTCTAAGCTCAGGTAAGAACATATCACAGTATGGAACAACGGTGAACGACTTCTCTAACAGCTCATTTGTTTTGAGACTTGGGACAGTCTTGCAAGTCCTGTATCCAGGGGCGGACTGGGACTGAAAAAGGGCCCTGGACTCCGACCAGCCTGGCCCAAATTAGCGTCAACGTGACACTTCTTGACCGAAGAGCAACAGTGTAGTGCCTGATTTGAAAGCCAAGACCTACAAAAATGATTGAAACTTTTTGTCACGTCGCTGCATTTTTGTCACATTTTTTTTCCACATTTTTGTCATGCTTTTTGTTGCTTTTTCATAACTTTTTTAGTGTGTTTTCGTCAAATGTTTTGTCACTTTTTGTGTTTTTTTTTTCTGTATTTGTTGTGTATTCGTCACTGTGTTTTTGTTTTGTTATTATGGCTATTTTGTTGTTTTTTCATTGCTTTTCTTCATTGCTTTGTTGTTTTTTCGTCTCTTTTTTGTCATGTTTTTATTGTTTTTTCATTCATCATTTGACATGTTTTTTTCACTTTTTTTTGTTCTTTTGTTGCTTTGTAGTTGTATTTTCGTCACATTTTTGTTGTGTTTTTGTGGATTTTTTGTTGGTTTTTCATAGCTTTTTATCGTTGCTTTTTTGTCACGTTTTTGTTTCCGTTTTCATCCTACTTTGATGCTTTTCTTTTAAGCTTTTAGATTTAGGTAAAGCTTGGTTAAGGAGAAAATTGAGAGGCCAGACCGGCCCTAGAGCCAGTGGCCCCTCTGTGCTCTTCCAGAATGGACATATGGCCAGTCCGCCCCTGCCTGTATCCAATTATCTAAAGCTAAATTCAGTCTCGAACAAGTCACAGATGTGAGTCCAATAACCTCACATCTACTAAGTGTGAAATAGCTTTAAATATAATAGACGGCTCCGCCAAAGAAATGAGTTTTGTAATTGATAACAGCATAAACGTTCACATTCAAGAAGGTCAGCTGCATAATAGAAGCGCATAATACTCAAATACAGATCCGTAGAGAAGCTTTTTACGGTTTTTATTGTTGCTGGAGGCTCTAATACAATATCAATCATAAGCTTTACAAAATAAAAACGAACAAAAAAACAAAAATTCAACAAAAGATTCCCCTCGGTAATGGAAACATAAGCTTCCACTGAGACATAAAGACAAACATTGACCCCCAATAAAGACCTAGGTGACGAGAGAAGAGCATAATGAGTCGATCTGAGAGGAGTGAAGAGACTGGTTTTATTATACAGTGTGGGAAGACAGTACAACAGCTGAGCCCATTTGAAATTAGCTGACAAGGCAGGCGTAGGCTAACATGACTACAGGGTTATAATTTCTGCACCGTTTTCCACATGAAAGAAAGATACACTGACAATTAGTTATTATACAAATATATTAGAAGGGGCTATAGGCAAAAAACGGTGCAAGAAATAGTTTGTATGTTATGTGACAAAAACTCATCCGCTGCCAACAGAGCAGTTTTTGTCCAAATCCTCCGTGAGGGATTATACTTTCAGAGGCCCACACACTGCAAGTACATCATGAACCGTTGTAATACTATCTCTATGCTCAGAGTAAAGAGGGGAGAGACAAGACCGGTGAGTGAGTGAGTGAGTGAATGGCTTCATGGCAACAAGTTTTAAAAGAAAACCCAAAACAAAAAACAAATAAAAAGCTAAGCGTTTTCTCCTTTTTTCTCCCACAAATAAATGAAGAGTGCAGCACTGAGTCGGACACGGAGGGAGATGACGAACAGAAATATTGGCTGTACGAGAGGAACAGACAGAACAGAACAGAGGGGTTTCTACGGCTGCTGCCTTTGCCTGAGTGCCTCCATCAGGTCGTTCCTCAGAGACGCCTGCATTGGCTTGTCGGCCAGAGGTTGCACGCTCCTGTGAGACAGGGAGAGAGAGAAGGGTGAGAGGGGGCAGCAGGTTATAGAGCTATAAAAAGGTTTACACAATCTCATCTGAAAGAACGTGTGCACATTATATGTTAGAAAATACCAGAGTAGTCGTAAAGTGCAAGGTGCACACAAGAATAAAGTTGGACAATTGCATCAAGAAAATCGTGTCATGCATCAATCATGTGCATCAAGATATTACAGTAAGGCGCTGAAACATGCGATATACTTTAACTGCTGATTAGTGACAATAGGTTTGGCGACAGAACTTTATTCTAACAAAAATAGAATAGAATCTTATAGTTTTGACAAAGTACAAAGCCTGTAATGTAGCTGTACTGTTGCAAACTACTAGAAGACAAACAGTCACCATTTCAAAATGACAATTGGTTTAAAGAACTACAAATAAGTTAATTCTTAAGTGTTTGATATTTAGCCCATGCAAGTTCAAATTCTCACACACTTCTGAAGTCCTCAAATGCCAATTTTCAAATGGCCAAACAAGACATACTCTGAGTAGCACAGGTTAGATTTTTCACTCTTCATCACCAGCTGTACCTCTGAACCTAGTCAATGAAGATCTGACGCTGAGTGAGGACCTGGGACAGCTCCTTCTGGAGCTGCCTGTACTTTTGGTTATCGGGCAAAGACTCAATAGATCTGAAGAGGCAGATATGAGGATCAGAGGAAAGAAATGAGGGGGACAAAGAAAATATGCAGTAGAATGAAAGGCTCATGTGATGGGAAATAAGGTCATAGGATAAAAATTTGGATAAAAAGAAGGAAGAGGCTGCAGTGAACTGGCCCAGTCACGGTACTGCTGAAAAATCTAAAAACAATCAAAATCTTTCAAAAGCATAGACTGTACCTTAGGCCATTGACGATGTCTTTGGTCTTCCCAAAGTAGATTTCATTCAGTGTTGAGCGGATTTTGTTCTCCATGTCCTGAAACCAAAACCAGAGTGTTGAATCACGAGTGAGTATGAAGTGAACAATCCGTTCTTTGACGATACTGACTTCAACAAGGCGGCCAATGTTTGCGATGTGAGGCGAGGACTCTCCAACTGTTTCGTCTTTTTCCATCTGTAATTAAAAAACAACATTTAAAAAGACAATCACAAGACTTAACGTAGTGAAGCTGAGCAAAACAACATCGAACCTGTCGTGTGAGGCTGCCACCCAGATTCATGGTACCAGAGGTGGCCTTGGTTGTCTGAAGCCAGAGCATGACGGTGGAGGTGAGTTTGTAATGAGCTGTACGACCGCTAGACTTCTCCTGAGAGACAAAGATGGAGACAAGGGAAAAAAATGAAACGCTCCGAAAGTATGTTCCAAGAAAATGAATTTTAATTGACTAAGGCATAAAAAAGGTATCACGGTATGCAGCTGATACCTAATAAAACAGGTGATACCTATTTTATTAGTTTAATTTTTAAGATTAGGCGACCACATAGTAAAGTAGCAGTAATTAATCAATACTTGCTGAACTTGATGTATGATAGAAACACAACAAAAACAGATTTCCATAAGCATTTGCCGCATTCCCACCTGCACCTCCACCACATGGATGGAGTCCCAGCACCCTTTGATCTTTTTGGATCCGTCTCCAGCCTTTTTGATGAGGATAACGCCAGCAAAACCATGATCCAAATCCCAGAGGTACACAGAGGACACGCCACCCTCAAAGTATCTGCAATAAAACAAATAATTATCTGTTCAGCTCGCCACACCGGGAATTGGTAAAGGCCGGACTCCGAAAGACTCACAGGTCTCTGTACTGGTCGAAGGCATTGTTGGCCTCGACCTCCAGCTTTCTCAGACGAGCGGACGGCATCGCACCATCCTCAATAGGAGGCTCGTATTTATTACTCCACGGGGATCTATAACAAAACAGATAAGATAGTGTTTGATATTTACATATATTTGCCCCTTAAAGCTTTAATTCATTGTATACAGGATAACTCTGGTTACCATGACTGTGCATTTCCCCGTCTATTTTGCCCCCCCTGAGTGTTTCTTGAGAGCTGATGTAACAACGAATTTCTCCATTTGTGAGATCAATATCTTATATCTAATTTTCAAAAAGGCCAATAGCAGAGACCTTGTTTAAAAATGTTCTTGTGTTTGTAGTACGTATCCACGAAGTCAGAGGGGGCAGTGCAAGTAATTGTATTTTAATTAGGGCTGCATATTATATCGCAAAAGAAACACCGTATCGCGATATTACATGAAGCAATATCGTTATCGCAATAAGCCACAATATCTCACAACATCTTTTAAGTCTTTTTCCAAATGAGATCGACTCATAAATGTGTGGACGTTTGGCTTTAGTTCAACATTTCCTAATTTAGCTACATTTTAGTCTTGTTTTGACACGATTTGCTGAAAAACTAGTTACTTACAATTGGTGTTTAATTTGAATGGGACAAATTGTGTTGAAATGGTTTAGTGAAATACCGCAATAATATCGTTATCGCGATACTGCACAGCCGTATCACAAGTTACTTCAATATCGTTCTCCCTTAAAGGAATCCGAAATCCGCGCAGTAATCTTCACTTTACTGTGCGGATGCCAAATTACTCCTGGTATTATTACGCCTCACAATATAGTTCCCCCTTTTATCCGCTTAGAAAATCCACATTGTTTAATTTTGTGTAATTATACTTTGTAGTGTAACACTTCACGTAACCATATTTAAATAGGGAAAACGTGGAAGAGCTTGGTAGTTTCTATCTTGACCTGTTTTGGAGCTATAGAGGAGAGAGGGAGAGGCTAAATGCTAACGCCGCCTGCGCTGTGTTTACGTGACTGAGGGCACGTGTGAAGATCAGACAGGTCCTAAAGAACTCGTCAAAGCTAAGGTAAGAACATATCTCAGTATGTAAAAACGGTGGCCTATTCCTTTAAAGAGACTATACAGAGTTTAAAAATGTTAAAATGATATACTTTCCTCCCCCTACATGTTCCAGCCTGCTAATGTGTAGAATGAGCCCAGATCTATTCACCACAACTGCCTCTAAAATCCTGCACTGTCACTCAAAAAGTTGTTACTTCGGGTCCACGAGCTTAATATAGAAGCTGTAGTTACGCGTGTGACCAGAGGTGGCAGTAGTGAGCATAAAATGACCAAGTTGCTAAATTTAATCATAGATTTTCACATCCCAAGAATTACAAAAATAATAAATTGAGAATAAAAAACTCTTCACAGCTAGTGATCCAGAAAACTCTCTGCAGTCACTGATCCTTTTGCTCCGTCTCTTCGCTTGTGCTTGTTTATCTTATCTGTGTCTGCTTTGCCCGACACCTGGCTGTTTCATGTTACTTCTCAAACACGCAGTAGCGCAACGAGAGGGGTGTGAAAAAGCCTCCCTGCTTCCATTCGGGCAGAATGAAAAATAGATCCATCAATGCAGGTCAGAAATGCGCTGAATTACTCGTTTATTTTCATCAGAGGAAGGTTAAATTGTAGTTGTAATTCTCTACCTGTAAGAGTCACCATCTCGATTGTAGTCACAAAGAAGGTAGTCTTTTCCCACGTGTTTATCTCTGGCGATCTTCAGGGGCTGGTCGACGGAGGAGAGCAGGTCTTCACACAGGTCGGGCACCTTTAACAAAACAACAAGTTAGATTTCCTTCTTGCATGTTTGCACTTCTCATAAAGATAAGAAAAACCGGTTTTGTTACACACAGGAAAAAGGAAGGAAAAACTGTATTACTGAGGGAATGTAACAGGGCTGCATTAAGTGACTCTGAGGCACAGCGGCCATAAGAGGTAGAAAAAAGGCACGAGCATAAAAATGAATTGTAAAACGTACCTACTAATAAATAAATCAATACTCAGAATCAAATTGATGTCTCCAAGTGTCGAAAGAAGATAGTGTGACAGAAGAAACTTGCTGTTTGGAGATGTCTCGTGTTACATCTTCCAGTCTAGTTCTCACATACACATACATACATTTTCTGGCAAAAATCTTCATTTCAGACACGACACGATGATCAAAAGACACAAATAACACAGTCACACTACAAAGGCACTTCCTCCAGTTCAGAGAGCACAGAGCTGTACCTGACACACCTCTCTTTCTTATTAAAATGATAAGAAGTTCATTTTGTGAGGCCATAAGTCTCATCATCTACTGAGGCCGTGGATAGATGGAGGAGTGGACCAGAGGGTCGGCGGTTCAAATCCCGCAACTGCACAATGTCGTCGTATCCTTGGGCAAGACACTTCACCCTCCCTGCCTCGTGTGGCGAACACTGGTGTATGAATGAGGGTGTGAATGGGTGAGTGGTTCCTTTGCCCTAACGTAGGTAGAAAAGTGCCACATAAATGCAACTATTGACCACAAATGATTCTGCACAAACAGTAAACTGGCAATTTTCCAGCGACAGACCTTCAATATCATTATTATATTAGGCTCCCTGCAGCTGTTTGACCTGGATAATAACCAGTGTAAAACAAAGTCAGTAAATTACATGAAGGGCAAACTCAGTGGGAAACGGGGAAGGCAAAAAGAAAGTGATGTGGATGAGTTTGTCAGGAGAGTTTCTAATAAAAAACCCTCAGTGTTAAAATGTGGAAGTAACTGACAGATGTGATAATGTCCACTAATAAATGAACAGAAAACATGAGTCAGCCCCAGGACAGAGGAAGTTGAACAGGTCGGGGTCTTGGTGAATGTGGAATAATGCTGCTTTGTTCACAACAATGACTACGCACAGGTCTGGAATGTTTATCGTATTTTCTTTTTGAGGTCGTAATTATGTTTGACAGATGTTTTTCCTCAAAGGAACATTTGCACCAACTCTAACCACAAGCTTGAGTGGCATTTGCAGCAGTCCCAAGCCCAGAGAGATACAAATCCATATCCAACGTTACTTTGTGAATCAGATTGTTCATTGCAGGGATCTCTGATGGAAATCAAACACATACAAAAAACTTAATATAGTTTTTGTAGGCTCTCAGTCACCCAGGAAAAGTCCAGTTAGTCGAGATTTTCATATATCAACAAAGACGTCCAGTTGAAACTGTCGCCTGATTGTTACTGCACACATTTATAACGGGACAGTGATGTGTGAAGCCCTGTGGTGCTGACGAGACTAAGTGAAGCTGTCAAGATGTAGCTAACAGTTTGCTAAATGTCTCTCCCTGCTCTTGCTTCTCTTAACAGCTTGTGCCGTCCTGTCTAGTAGAGTCTGAGAAAAAAATAATTCACATTTTTCCCCCCAAACTCACCAGGTCAATGAGGTCACTGAGGTTCTTCTCGATCTGCTGAGGCGGCAGGCGCCTCATCAGGTCCAGGGCACAGTCAAGCTGTGATTCAGTCTGAAACACAACAACATAAACACAATGATCAACCATTACTCAAACAGTCAGACAATATATGAACATTATGTGCAGTGATTTAACCAGACATCAAAAGAAAGCGCTAAGCTGGGCCTCTGACTTCCAGCTTTGTCCACTCAATGCAGTTCATTTAAACACAGCACATAGGAGTCATGTGAGCACTTTGCTTAGGAGAAAGGCAAAGAAAATGAATTCACGATTCACATAACCATGTTTATTTGAAAAGCGACAGAACATAAAGCATTGCTACAATAATTAACGGCATGTTCATAGGCTGTTAACAGCTACTTCACAGGCCTGGTCCCTGAGACATATAAAAGACACTTAAACAAACCAAGAAAAGTACAGAGAACTCAGATTGTTTTGCCAGAATTTATTTTCAAGCTGTTTGAGAAAGTTTCTACGTAAACCAACCTCACTTAAGTCATGCATGTATAATGTATTCTCTGAGCGGAGAGACCGAAAATCAAGGACTGTAAATATTAGTGTTCCCTCGGGGCGGCTCTTCCTAACTATGCATTGAACTGCAGGACATCAGTGAGGCGCTGCGGAGCCAGACCAGTCTCAACACGAAATCTTAGGAAAATGCAGAGGAATAGGGTTCCAATAATGGAGTTTGTTACTGGGTCTAGAAAAACAGCACTTCTGCACATAAATCCCACTGTCTTGTGTTATTAAATATTATGCTTTTTCAAATAGATCAATAATGCTGAGTTTTAGTTACATAAGCAGTGTTGAAATGTGCAGAAACACTATTAAAGCAAATACATAGTCACTCATGACCAAGTTAGGAATCACATATATAGGTATGATTTTGGGAACTATCAAAAAGAACAACCTAAGGGAGAAGACGTAACCCTCAAAATCAGACGTTTCTTGGCCACATCTCTGGGTTTTCTGTTTTGTTAAAACATTTTTTGGCTGCCTGGAGGACATCTTGAACAGCTGATGTATCAATGTGCTACGCCAAACACCTGACAGGATTTAGTGGTGCTCCTGTCTCCATGTAAACACCGCCTTGGACGAACAAGTCCCGGGGTCAGCGGAGACCAGCGATGGATGAGGTGCGGATGAGGAGACTGGGCGACTGTGGACACAGACCAGCTGCTCCACCAAAGGCAAATGGGAAATGCTTCAGTAGTTTATAAACAGTGAGACAAGATGTCTTCATTGTACAGGAAGTCTCCTCGAGGAGCCCAGCCAATATAGTGTATTATAAATGTTCAGTGTCACACACAACCAATAAAATGAACATAGGCGGAACTCTAGGTTAGAAAAATAACTTCCTTACACCCCAACAGTTCGCATAAGAAACACCAGGAATGACAGCTCGACGTGCACAGGAATGGGAGCAAGCAGGCGGTCTTTATTTAGATCTGGCACCCGAGGCTGAGCTATTTTAGCTCCTGGGTCCGTGAAGATGCAGCGGGACCATAAATGAGTGTGTGCGCGTTATATAAGAACTCTTCTCCAATGCGCTCCTCAAACTTGTGTCAAATTCAAACATCCTGTGCTAACTTTGTGCCGAAAGAGTAACTAGCTCGCTAACTGCTACCGATCGGCTAACTAGCTTTGAGAAACAAGAAGCTTCAACCACAAAGCGCATTTGCACGACTGCAGGTTACACATCCTATGCACCGAGCGCGTGGGGAATACTTCAGGGTAATTTCACATACTTGGGTGCCCTGCTGCAGACTTTTCGACATCTCGGGTTACCACTCTGCTGCCTAGCCTAATTTAGCACTTAGCCTTGATAGCATTAGCCAACAGCCCCACCAAACCTGACCAGTCTCTGTCGGCTGCGGCCCTTACCATGTCTGCGGCGGACTGAGGCTGTCTCTGCGGTCAGGGAAGCACAAATTCACCGATGACAGTAATCCCACACTCTACTGTGACTGCACGGGGTTACTCCGTTTTGGGTTGTTTTTTGGTTGCCCTGCGTGGATGTTTTATTCGCCTCTCCCTCACTGAGCCCAGCCCTGACAGCGGAATCCACTTCCTCAACCAGGCTACAGGAAGCAGGCTGTAGACGCAAAACAGAACAGGTGCCCCGCCCAGATCTGCACCCCTGACAAATCTGTGACTGCGGGGCGACTGTTGTAAAAATAAAAAAAAACACGCAAGAAACAGGCTCAGACTATTTTGACGTTTGTAAAGCCTAAATTAATGCAAGCTTTCCTGGAAATAAATGAGATTTGTTTTGTATAGTCAAACCAAAAGTGCGGGAGTGATATGAAATTACGCTCAACGACGCCCCCTACAGTCACATAAATCAGTCGGTCGCAGTTTTAGACGTAACGCGGGGTTACATTTCCGGGTCAGACTGCGCTTTCTCTGCAGTAGCCAATCGCGACGAGGCAAGGAATGCATTGCCAAGTATGGAAAGGGGGGAGTGGTGCTGGAAGTGAGAGACAGGACAAACTTCACCGCAGTTCTTCAGAAAGATGCTGAGATTCGTTTGTGTCATGGCCTGTCACCTTGTATATATTTCTATGGCTGTCACTGACTCCAAATTTCACTCGTAACTCATAATAACGCAGCACGTACATTTACAATTGCAGTTTTTTTTATTTATTATTATTTTATTGCACACTGAACCCATTAACTGAGAATGGCATGAATCCAAACAATTTTTCTATCTTCTTTTTTTCTGTTCTTTCTTTTACAGATTAAATACTCTCCATCACTATCTAAATTGCACGGTGTCTACATTTAAAAATCAAAATTAGCACTGCCATTGTCAATTATATATCTATCTGTATTAAGAAATATGCAATAATCATGAATCTATTATGGCAATAATGCGATTAAACAAAAAACAAAACAAACAAACTGAATCAAATGACGAGATTTCCGAAATGTGTCGCGATACTTCCGTGAAACATGGCAGAGCAGTACGGTAGAAAGTGGGATCGCTGCTTGGCGGACACCGGTGTTAAAACAGGTTTTGTTTCCTAAGATTATTTTTAAAACAAGTCACATCTTATTCATTAACCATCGTGCGTAGCACTGTTGTGTGAGTAAGTCTCAAGCGAGGCCTGAAGCTTGAGTTGTCGGTGCTGAACCACTGTGTGCTTCTGAACTGAGGTCAACAGTGCACGCTTTCCATTGTAAACAACAAATGACCTCCTGTAGGCTAGCAGGCTTTTGGTTTATGTGGGCGATGACCGTGACGGAAGCAAGCAGTATCAAAAAGTATTATTATTATTAATTTCAAATTCTAATAATCATCTATAGCTCCAAAAGCAGGTTATTGTATTTATATTGCTGTACGTCACATTTATTCAAGTGACATACGCCCATGTGAGGGTGACTGCGCTTCAGTGCTAACTACCTGCCTCATGGGCCTCACCTTTTGAGACAAACTCTGATGCACTGAGTATTATGATCACTCACAACTTTATGCTTGTCAGTTTTTCCTCTTAGTTCGAGCAGATCATCTGTTCAATTCAATTTGTTCGTTCACAACAAGAGTCACCTATTCACTTTATCTTCACTGCTGCAGGTCTTCTGAGGTTCTACAAACACTACAGTTACACCAATGTCTTCTAGGCTTTTTGTGGCTGATTCTGACATAGCCAGGCCAACAATAGTATAGCCATCATATAATGCCCTGACAAAGACACTGAACAGACATTTGTAAGAATAAAACACATAATTAAAGACAAACAGACTGTTAATTGTAGTTCTGAAGTCATTTTGAATTACATAATCACTTCTGCTGGTGGGACTGAGGCTTGTTGAGCTGAGCTTGCCCTAAGCACAAATTGTGGTTTAGGTGTGGAAAATTAATTTGCTTCAGTAAATAATCCTGGCCCAAGATTCAAGAGTGTGGTGGATGGAGGAGATTGAACTGTAAGAGGACTTTGTTGTACTTTCACCCTGATAGCGAGGATATTTTGAAATCCTCTATAGCTTTGTTGGACTTTTGTAATACCTGTAATGTAGAACAGTCGGCACGTTCTGGTCCAGAGAAATTGGTCATGCTGCATAGCTTTCTGAATCCAATTAAGAGTTGGAGGGGCCCAAACGGCTGTGTTTGTGTGTGTGTTTTGGTGAGCGGGCCAGTATGCCATTGGGTGTGGTGTGGCCTGCAGCGAGGTGAAGTTCCAGCGCATAAACAACACATTCCTTCTCAAGATCCCACTCTGGACCGAGGGCTTCTGACAGACCGACCCGAACCAGGGCAGCTACCACCCCTGACGAGCACCTAGTGACCTCAAAATCTGGCACTGTCACGGGGGCCTTGTCCTACACCTTATATATGACATGTTTTGAAAAGACTACAACTGTTTTCACAATGATCTGTAGCTGTCCTGTTTAAAGACATGTCTCTCTCATTCACAGTGATTGGCCTCGGTGTAGGATTCATGTTCTCTGTCCTCTTCTTCAAGCGTAAGTTCTCCATAGTACCATTTATATACACACACATAAAAGGGAAGGAGTGTGAATACTTTACAGATGCACTGTGGCTTACCGCCGTGTGTGGAGTAAATGAAGAACTGTGTGAAGCACATTGGGGGACTCGTGTCATGTGAAAAGCGCTATACAAATCAGCTCTCATTCCATATCCTGCTGGCATCACTCAATCATGACAGTCAGTTCGACTTGTGTACACAAAGAATACAAAAATAAAGAGAAAAGAACAACAATTTCAAACACAGCAGAACATTGGCAGTGCATCCGAGAAGAGTCTGACACGGGCTATTTCTAAACTCCAAGCTCAAGGCTGAAGAAATGTTCTCAAATGAAGCCAACTTAAATTACTTATGGAAACAAGACGCTACTTGGTTTAATGGTAACACGGATGCATGAAACGTCAAAAAGTAAACAGACTGGCATGGCTATACTATACATCAGTGATCCGATCATTGACTCATTAGTGAAAAGACTCTTCTAATGCACTTTAATACAGATGGACTCTGCACACAAGTACATTTCAAAGGGTAACAACAGACGCCATGGAAGTTTGGATGACTTTGATCAAATGTTGTGCCTCTCCTATCAGAAATGAAAACTAGGGCCCGACCGATATGGATTTTTGGGTCCATAAATTTAAGTGATTTAATTTGATGTATTTTTTTTTATCTCTCATATATTATAGTTAAACCTATAGTTAAACATTTATTATTATAGTAAGGTTTCAATCATAGAATAATAATAATAAAGGTCGGCTGATGTGGGTTTTCCTAAGGCTGATGACGATTTTTTGAGGGATTATGATTGGCCGATGCCGACGTGCACCGCTGATATTTTTGGGCAATATTTTTTCAAATGTCTGGTCTGTAATCCTCTGAAGCTTCTAAACGTGTCAGTGTTGAACTGTGACACCAGGGGGCACTGTATAGTCATGCTTAGTAGGTACTTCAGCTGGAGCTTGTTTGAAATACAAAAATCAGTAGATTCCAAAACAAAAAAACAGTAATTCTCCATCTATTATGGTCCTGACAGTATATGCAAAAGTCAACAACATAAACTACTACTACCTGAGGCCTAGGGAGTTGTATCAGCCATATATTGGTCGGGCCCAAATGAAAACTAATATTCTAGTTTAGTTATCAGACTTCTGTCATCTTAAACTTCATTATGGATCATCACAGAAACAACACATTTTCCTGGGGTATTTATAACAAAAACAATATAAAAGTGAAGTAACAAGTAGCAAAATAAGACCATTTAAGAGCTATTAGTCCCATTATTATTATTACACAGTTTGCCTCAGACTGCAGAACTTTATATCCTGGTCACTTCAGTTCACACTCGAGGGCAGCAGAAATAATAGTCTGGCTCTGTCCCCCTGCAGGACGGACATGGCCCACTGCGCTGGGTTCAGGAATGGGGCTTGGCATGGGATACGCCAACTGCCAGCGTGACTTCAGGTCCCTCCACTTGATTCATGGCGCTGCGGTTAAGGTGAGCCTGCAGTGAAACGTGTGTTGTTAGAGGAGGGTTATTCAGTAACTCATGATGTTTATTTTATGTGCTCCTTTTTAGGACCAGTAAATCACCACTTCCAGTCTTGTTGTGTCATTTTTACGCTCGCCATAACCTTAAATGTCCATGTAGTGCCAGAATTTGGACATTGTAAATATATTTAATAAACCAAAACGGAGAGTGCTTTTTTTTCTCTCTCTCTTCTTTGCGTGTGCTTATTTGAGAAGAAAGAACGTGGCTTTGGGAAGTGGGAGGTAATTTGCAGTGTTAATGAGCTCAGAGAACCAAACTCCTGCTGTTTTAGAACGAGGGCCAGGTTTAGCATCTGCAGCCCTGTTATAAAGTGGGTGGATGAAAATGTTGAAGCGGAGATGGAACGAATAAAGTTGAGTCAGAGGAACAAGAGGTTAACGTTATTTACAAAAAGCGACGCTGCTTTTATGTCCTCGCTCTTATTTGAGGCAGCCTTTTGTTGTTGCACTTGTAAACACGCCGTAACAGGAGGCAGTGCCAGGACCTGGGGACATGTTTGAGTGAGGACAGCCTGTTTCGGTTTGAAGTCGCAAAGTGAAAGTCATCGCCTGTCGTTGCATCACACTCCACTTTCATCTCAAGAATTGGATTTTCTACATCCTCTTGTTGCTTTATTTATACTCGCATGTCGTTTGAAGTGAGCGGTCAATGTTAAAAGAGAAAACACGACAAGATGTCTTTGAGCAAACCCTGCGAAGATCTTGTAATACTTCACTTCTAACTAGGAAGTCCCATTTTTTTTTTTTCAACAACTGCTATTTTAATGTCAGTACACCACAATACTAGTGCTGCTTAATGCAATAATTCCCCTTCCCGTGTTCATGTGTGGATTTGAAATAGCAGTGTCCGTGTCAAAGCATAAGTGAGAAGAAGTCAAAATCATACAGTGCATATGCTTAGGACGTATACTAGGGCTGGGACGATACACTTTTGTCACGATCTGATACGATACAATAGTAATTATGACATGTATTGAAGTGTTCAAATTGAAAAGTGCATTTACACAAAATATAACGAAGTGCTGTGTAACTGTTACTGCAAAACACAAGTATTTAAAGTATTGCAATGCCTAGTTTTGCAGCAAAAAGTATTATGATCCGATATTTTCTCCAAGCCCTAATGTATATTGTGCATTATTTGTCAGTTTTAAGCCTGTAAATAATGAATGAATGCAGCTCTAGGGCCTCGCGAGCAGGGGAAGACTTGGTCGGCGCTGTTGCATTTGCTGGTGTGTATGTGGCGCTCATGTTGAGCCGGGGCGTATCAGACAGACTGGCTCGGGCCTCTGTGTTCATTGGCTGAGTGTCTACAGGTCTGTTAAGGGAGTGATTGATCGTGAACAGTGCGTGAATAAAGTGTGTTCTGGAGGAGAGGAGAGGGATTGTTTGTGTGAGCGCGTATCCAGCCCCCTGGTGAAACAGAATCCGAGGAATGCAGAAGGATACCATTTCTGGACTGGAGCTTGGTCTTATTACTAACAGGTGAGTCCTCCTGCACTTTGCACGTCTCAACATTACACACACCGCTCGCTCATATTTTCCTTCCCGTCAGTTTTCTCAGCAATGTAAGCACATACATTCCTGCAAACAATACAATCAAACCTTTACCTTGAGTCTCAGGGCCCGGCCCATTCGTCACTGTAGCGCATCAAAGTGCCGACTGAGCCTGTCAGGAAATTAATCCGCGTCTCTCGTCCCTGTCCATTAAAATATTTGTTTGTAAGTGAAGTGTGAAACAGATGGGGGCACTTTTGGACACGGGCCAGTTTGAACACCTGTGAACAAGAGAGGTCTGACGCTGCCAAGGTAGAACGCGGCCCGCCAATGCCCCATAGGCTACACCTGCCTAAGCCTGTCTGAGGACGACTTCATAATGAGTCATAATCACCGGGCTAATAGTGCTGCAGTCAAATTAAAAGAGAATCAAATAAAACCAGACCTGGTGAGCGCTGCTCAGGGCATGTGCAAGTACTGCTCTGTGCAAAAGGTACTGCGTCAAAGACATAATTTAAAAAATATCCTCTCATTTTGTTATTATACATCTGCTCTATAGCTGTACAGTTTAGTGCAATCAAATAAAAATGTAATGCAATTAAGTAATGAGTTAAATGCAATTAAGTCCTCATCTGTTAATGTTCTTGGAAAAGCAGGGTTTTGAAACAAATCAGAAATCACAAATAACTTCTCTAAAACCAGATAATCTTTTCGTGTAGTTATAATCTGCATCATAATGTGCAATAATGTTCATGCAACACTGACAAAGTGATGCTTTGGGGTTATACTTCAACCTTTAGTCTGGCTTAGTTTGATTAGAATTGGCAAAAAGAGCAAAGCAACTTTCCCACAGAGAAAATGGCAATAATAATAATGGGTTCATATATTAAAAAACAAAACAAGAACAAGTCTGGTGTTATTTCACATGTGTAAAGTTAAAAATGCTCAAAATATTCCCAGATGTTGTGCAAAATTGCCTTTCACGCACCCGACGCGTCCTGTTCTATGTTCGCGTTTGTCCTGCAGAAGTGCGCTTCAGTGGTTCCCCTCCAGCTGCTGCCTGCGCCTCCCTCTCTCTGAAGCCTTTTTAACTTTAGTCCAACACCGACGCAGCAGGAGTCCGGTCCGAGAGCTGCGGCTGCGCCTAGCCCCAACTGCACGAGAGCTTTTACAACAAAAGACAACAGCTTGGAAAGTGTTTTTGGTGGACTTACATGGGAATTTAACGCTGAAGAGAGAGAGGGAGAGAGTGGGGGGAAAGAGGAGAAAGGGGAGGGACGGACGGTGCGAGTTGATGCACTGTGACTGTGGAGCGCGCGCATATAGTTTGGTGTCCTCT
Source organism: Gobius niger (assembly GCF_951799975.1). Taxonomy (NCBI): domain Eukaryota; kingdom Metazoa; phylum Chordata; class Actinopteri; order Gobiiformes; family Gobiidae; genus Gobius; species Gobius niger. The sequence continues at coordinate 21,596,010 of NC_136871.1, forward strand.
CATCCTTCCGGACGCACGGGACGGATCGGTTCTTCTCGCCTCTGGATGATGTAACTATGACACACCGGAATTGGGCCTGTGGTAAAACGTCTACAAGTTTTTATTTAATTACAAGCAAGCGGAAATAGAAGAAGGGCACTCGTCCAGGTTTCGCTCAGCGGGACATTACGCAGTAACTCGACTGGCCGTGTCCCTGTGAGCGGAGGTAAGTGTCCCAACAAGGACCGCTTCGTTACGCATTTTGACATTGGCCTGTACTAGTACTTTAGCAATAGTTCTGAGGCTGGGCTAATGCAGCTGCGATTCATCAAAGTTGGTAATGAAGTTTTTATTGGCGCAAAAATACTTTGCTCTGTGAGGAAGCTGGCACTCGCTGAGCTTTTGAAATGTTTGCTTGATTTAAAAGTCAAGAATCCCTGTTGTGTTCTAAACAAAACATCTTTATTAAGAAAAGAATGTCAAACTGCAGCTCTGAGGCCCCCAGACCACAGTTTGGGAATGGCTTTTCAAGTTGGGTACAGCCTATAATATCCAGTAGTTTAAAGGAGAAAACAATTTTATCTGAACCATTTTGAGAAATCTGCTTTAATTGGGTGAAGGGTAAGTAATTCTAAGCTCAGTGTGGATAATCATGCTTGTTGTAGGGCCTTAACATTCCCTGTAAATCAAAATTGTTTGACCACATTATTTGCATTAACTGCACACATCAATAAAACAAGCTAGTTCCAAATGAGTTGCATTTGCCTTCACTGTGGAGAATTTGTATCAGTATGTTTTATTCATCACAAATAACACTGTGCTCCTGGACATTTGTGAGTGTGTTAAAAAGCGATGTGGGTGAGCTCTGCCATTTTTATAAGCAGCAAGAGAAAACTCTTTTGTAGGCTGTAAATGACGTGACTGCTCAAGGTATTTTTAAAGATTATAAAAGGGTTTTAGGTGGTACATGGTGCCATATGTTTGTGTCGGTCAGATGGGCCTTTGAGGAGGATGTCAGTGTCAATATACTGAATTGTAAAATAATATTCATATATGTTTTATTGCCATTGTCCCTGTTTACAAACTCGAAATGTTCTTTGGTGGAATGGCACAAAATGTAACACAATTTATATGCATCAATGAATGAATGAAGTAACAAATTGACTCAATCATATGTAAACTCATTGAACACTTGATGAAAGACACATAAATGTTTTATTTTTCTTAGAGTAGACTTATATTTATGTTACAATGTTGAAGTCTGACATTGAAAAAGTTCCAATATTTATTTTCATAATTATTCTAAAAAAAAACAATTCATATATAACGGCCGTGCTTGTACTTTTCCTTCACCACATCTAACCTTTTAAAGAACATTCAATAACAGTACGATTGAGAGCAGTGGTAATGGATCTGCCACAATGAAACATTTATTTTCACTATTTCACTATTTCAATGTGCTATTGTAGGGTTATCAGACTTTTTACCATTTCAATAGAACAATATGATTTTAGTATCACTCTGCTTATTACTAAAGCTTGTCTCCCGCATGACAGTTTGTGTATAATTTGGGATTAATCCGCCCTGTCTGAACCGCCCCCCTTGAGTGTGACTGACGTTGCTCTTGCACGGTCGTAGGTGCAGTCATGTGGCAGAGCGTTCAGATTTGCGGTGCACTGTTTGCCCTGCTTGCTCCGTCCTGCGCCGCGCCGCCCCCTGCACACATCAACCGTCTGGCCCTGTTCCCCGACAAGAGCGCCTGGTGCGAGGCCAAGGACATCACACAGATCGTGGGGCACACAGGCTGCCAGCCGCGCTCCATCCAAAACAGGTCAGCCTCAATGCCCCCTCTGTCTCGGTCTGACAATGTGCGAGGTACATGGAGATTGTTGTTCCACGTCAGGGGTGTCCAAACTTGTTTTCATCCAGTGCCACATGGAAAAAAAATATCTGAACTGTGAATTGTTTTCTACAATCACTCGAGGAAAAAGGTCTGTTAAAATCTGTGAAATTGGTGTCTGTTTTATCGTTTAAAACATGCCCCACGCACAATATGGGCCAAATCAAAAGGAAACATGTCAAGAGGTTTGGCTGACATGCATTTAGAGGGCTGAGTTTGGTTCTATGTAGAGGGCTCTGCAGTGAGACAAATTTGTAGGCTGGAACATCTCATAGTTTGCGTTCAGTTTGGTAAACCAGTACTTCCCAATCTGGGGTCCGAGCCCCCTCAGGAGGGCACAAGCACTAATCTGGGTGTCCCAAAAATTTAAATAAAACACGACCTTAATCATAAACAGCATAGATTTGTAAATTGATGTTCAATATATTATTAATTTGTTTTTTACAGTGGAAAGCGCTGTGGTAAATAAATGAACCACTTATCCTGTTCACACACATAATCATACAGTGTTCTCAGACGCTGGAGAGAAGGTGTGTGGGAGACAATAATAGCACACAGGGGTAGGAGTAGCGATTGAACCGGATACCTTTGTGTTGGTGGATGAACTCGAACGTTTTAACATTTATGTAATCAGTCATTAATTTAAAAACGGGTTAATCTTTTACGAAAATAGTAGAAAACGAATGTCTACCCATTTCATGATTTTCAAGCGCTTCTGTCCACATTTTCGAGTGAATTTTTGTAACCTCATATTTTCCCTTACAGCTTGTACTTATTCCAGCTATAAAATTAAATCAAGTGTTTCCCTGCGTGGACACAAGGAACTAATCGTATCTCTTTTTCTTTCTCTCTCTCTCTCTCTCTCTCTTTGCAGAGCGTGCCTGGGCCAGTGCTTTAGCTACAGCGTCCCCAACACGTTCCCACAGTCCACAGAGTCCCTGGTCCACTGTGATTCCTGCATGCCCGCCCAGACGCAGTGGGAAGTGGTGAGAGAGACGGTCTGCACGACACCGAAAACCCACTTGTTAACCTCGCACTAAAACCACAACATGTTTGACAGATGTTGAGCATGCACCGAGCGCTGGCAAATTGAGTTATAACGTACAGAGAACAGATCCGTGCGTCTGAAAGTTCAGCGAGGATTGAGCTTAGAAGGAATCCAGTCGATAACAAAGGCTTCATGGTGAGGAGAATGTAGTCTGGAGCGGTGCCAAGTCGGACCACAGGTGGAGTTACCTCATGTTTCACTCCAGATTGAAGTGCCTCTTTTTTCTGTAGTGCTTTAACTTAGAAAAGACCCCCTTTTTTTTGCTGCTGCAGCTGACCCGGATTGGGCATAGGTATTGCAGGGAATTTACTGAGCTGTGGAAGGATGTCTGTGCCAACAGCATTACGCACCATCAAACACACAATCATTTATTTTTAAACAAGTACCCGGGAGGTGTGTCCAGACTTTCTTGTGTTGAGGAAATGGGGTGGCCCAATGCGGTGAACCAGGCAATTTGAATAGAGAATTGAACACTTAACATTGTGGGGTAACCACTGTTAACTCCGTGTCTGCGTGTTTCCTCTGGGTCTGGGTGCTCCGGTTTCCCGTACCACTAAAACATGGAATAGATTCTGACATTTCAAAAAGAGAAACAAACATATAGATTAAAGCATTTTGGTGAACCTGTATGTAAGTGATTGATCTTGGGGTGGGATGTGCTGCCCCTGGCCACCCCATAGACACGGCCCTGCCACCTGGGGCCTAAAGGGTACAAAGATAATACAGTGGCCTTGTCTGTTTCATAGTTTCAATAATTGCTTTGCATCTCTGTCAGTTCATTTTGTTTCACTTTCTGCAAAACAGGCCGAGATTGTTTTTGTCTGTGGTGTAATTGCTATTGGAAGAGTTCAAGTAAATTCCGCCAGAAACCTCTCAAAGCCAGAACTTCTTGAAAGACGATATGGCTCCATGCTGGTTTGGCTTTAGAGGCAGGTTTAATAAAGTTGCTGAGCTATCATTTTCGCTGGATGATGCCAAGAGAAAAGGAGTGTTGCAATACGTTTGTGAAGCAGTTGGGGTTTATTCTTTCCATGGATATTTGTGCATGTTATTTGTGTGAAATATTAGAGTCACTATAGCTTTTACTTTTGGTTTAGAAGTTACTGTTCTTGGTGCTGTCTGAGCGCTACCACTTATTTTACTTAAAGTGCATATGACACATTAGACACACATTTTGCTATAGTTAACACTATAATATTTAAGAGTTTCTTTAGTTTGGCCACTTTTGTGATGTTTATAGTTTCACTTCCTTATTGGACGGCGACAGGAAGTGACATAGAACAAGGTAAACAATTTTAAACTGTTGCCGTGCCGACTATGTTAAATGAATTGAGTCAAACTGCTGTGGAATGTTACCCCCTCGATGTCACTTCCTGTCAGTGGCTTAAGAATTCAAATAAAATGAACTTTTCTGCCCAACATTTCTTCATTAAAATTGCTGCTTCACTTAAAAAAAAATGATAATAATGCAGCTGATGAACTTGCTACTGATGTTGTCCTTCTAAATAAGTCATATCTTCAAAAGCATTAAAACCTGTCTTATGCATTTTAACAAAACTAAAGCTATTGGATTTCCAACAAAAGGAAATGATCATTTCAGCAAAAATTGATTGATCGAAAAAATGATTAAAAAAACAACAAAAATATGACAAAAATGTGGCGACGTGACGAAAGGTTTCCATCACTTTTGTAAGTCTCAATTGAGGCGTTACATTGTTGCTCTCCGGTCAAGAAGCTTTTAGATTTGGGTAAAGCCCAGTATTAAAAAAACATGAATCTAAAAGGAATTCCGTGGAGTATGGTGTACCACAAGGTTCAATTTTGGGACCATTATTATTTATTATTTCTATTAATGATTTTGCTTCTGTTTCTACGACCACCTTTCCAGTTCTTTTTGCTGATGATACCAATTAAAAAAATAATAATAAAAAGCCGAACTGAGGAAAATGCAATGGTTAATGTTAAGGCGGGTGGTAAGAGGTTAAAATATGTATTTGTGGAAGTGTCACAATTACGCTAATTTGGGCCCAGCTGGTCAGAGTCCAGGGCTGTTTTTCAGTCCCAGTCCGCCCCGTTCACAACTGACTCAGATCTTTAACACGAATGGTTCATATGGATCTCATCTGGGAAATCCTTTTATTTCTTTTCTTTTTTTTGGTGCAGTTTTACAGAAATGGAGCTCAACAAACATTAGAAGACACATTATGGCAGAGCAGCCGACACAAGTGATAGTAAATGGGAGTGTTTTATGTACAATGAATAACAAAAACTAATAAAAGATAAACTGATAACGAGGTTATTGCACGTGGTTTTGGAGAGAAGTGAACTGAGGGTGTGCATGTAGCATGTAGAGGTAGGATATACCAGAGCACCTGGAGCAAACGTATACAGATGAAGGGAGAACGCGCCAACCACACACAGAAAGGCACCGACATGAAATACAACCTGGGAAGACGATTCTAATCAAAATGTATTTGTCAGGCTAGCTTAACATAAAATGAGACCGTAAACAAATCCCCGAAATGTGGCTCCCGAGCATAAATCCTGTCACTATCTTTGGGCCATATCTCAAAATGTATTGAATGAATTTAACCTCTTCACTCCCCCCTGAACCGAGCACATTTTCTCCAGTTTAGCTTTACCTAAATCTAAAAGCTTAAAATAAAAGCATCAAAACCAAAAAAACAAAACTGACACAAAAAAGGGCCAGAAAAGCAACAAAAGTGCGGCAAAAACGAAAAAAGAAAGAAAGAAAAAGCAATGAAAAAGTAACAACAACCAATAAAAACATGACAAAAAGAGACAAAATTGCACAAAAAACGTGGCGACAATGTGACAATAAAGTTATGATCACTTTTGTAGGTCTTTGCTTTCAAATGAGGCGTCACACTGTTGCTCTCCAGCCAAGAAGCTCTTAGATTTGGGTAAAGTCGAACTGGAAAAAATGCGCCTCGTTAGGGTGGGGAGTGAGAGGTTAAACACTACACCAAAGTCAATCATCTTCCCATTGATAGAAACTTAAATTGTCCTTTTATTGACTGCCCATACCTGTGTATCCTCAGGTGACGCTGGACTGCCCTGACAATGAAGACGCCCCGCGCGTGGATAAGCTGGTGGAGAGAATCTTCCACTGCAGCTGCCAGTCCTGCAGTAAGGAGGTCGGCCAGGATGGGACGCTGTTACAGCTCTATTCGCCGGACAACGGCCTGGACTCTCCGTCTTTGCCTGACTCTCTCATAGGGCTGCACTCGCACGCGCTCCCTGACGCAGACGCTCACTCACAGCACGTGCAAATACAGACAGAGCACCATACGCTGCCACACACTTCTGATGGAGGATAGGGTTTCATTCACTACATTTTTACCACTTTTCTCACTTCACCATTGATCAAGCTGTACTGTAGACACCTTCTCAAAACAACTTGACACTCCTACTTCAAAGCACTCAGCCGCATTCAAGCTCCCACCGCTACGCACTATATTTAAAGTGAAGCTGTACAAACCACTGATCATTGTATGCGTTTGCTTATTCCTGCATCAAGACACGACTATAAGCTGTAGTCTCATTCATTTGCTTATGAAATAAATTCTATTTGTGTTTGACCTCTAGTGCAGTGCTCTTTATTACATATAGGTCGACTTAATCCTCGCTGTAGGGCAGTTTGTCCTTGGGAAGTGACCCATACCTAATGCTGCAGGATGGGGCTAAATTGCCCGGAGCATTGAGCGACCACAGTGCAGCGCCTGGGGACCTTTCTCCAGGTCTAGAGCCCAGATCTGGATCAGTATCGAAGCTGGAGGATTTTACTACATGTGTATCTTTAAGTCTTAAGCACCAAAGAGCAGCTGAGGGAAATCGTTTGAGACACAGAAAGAACATGAAAATTTGATGTAGAAAAACAGCTTGAGGTCCTGGATTTATCCAAGGTCAAGGTTCCGATAATATGATAACTGTGTTGGCCAAAAACACAAGATTGAAGACGGCTTATTTAATGCTAATTAGCTAATTAGTTTTTGTTTTGTTTTGTTTTAAAGCACAGTTTGTACCACATAGGCCTAAATGTGTTTTGTGTTTGGAGCAACTGGGATGACGCTCTTGAACACACTACAGGAGTTACCGTCCCCATAAAAAACGGAATCAAACAACATGCACCAGGGGCGGACTGGCCATATGTCCGTTCTGGAAGAGCACAGAAGGGCCACTGGCTCTAGGGCCACCAGTCCCGCCTCAACCGAGCTTTACCCAAATCTAAAAGCTAAAAGAAAAGCATCAAAATAGCGAGAAAAAGGGGATGAAAAGTCAACAAAAACATGAGAAAAACACAACAAAAAAATGATGGAAAAAATAGCTCAAAAAACAACAAAAATATGACAAAAATGTGGCGACGTCACTTTTGTAGGTCTTAGCTTTCAAACGAGGCGTTACATTGTTGATCTCCAGTCGAGAAGCTTTTAGATTTGGGTAAAGCCCAGTATAAAAAAACATGAATCTGAAAGGAATTCCGTGGAGTATGGTGTACCACAAGGCTTAATTTTGGGCCCATTATTATTTATTATTTATATTAATGATTTTGCTTCTGTTTCTACGACCACCTTTCCCATTCTTTTTGCTGATGATACCGATCAACAAAATAATAATAAAAAGCCGAACTGGGGAAAATGCACTCGTTAATGTTAAGGTTAAAATGCCCCTGATCAGAAAGCTTGGTGTATTTCTTGGTCATTTCCATAGCAATGTGCAGAAAGGCATTTTAGATGAATCCACAGGGACTTTCTGTCGGAGCAGGCTCTGATAAGACACTCTGCCCCAATGGGAAGACGCGGATTGTCCGGTCCGCTGCGGAGGCTAATATTGATATTCAGCTTTAAAGAACAGTCTAGTCAATATTATTGACCAGTGACAGTCGCTGGTGTGTGGCGGAAACCAGCTGCTGGGTGAGAAATCCCCCCTCTCCGCTCACCACTAGATGTCGCAAATGCTCAAAGTTGATTCCACTCCAGACCCGTAACCACAATTCGTAATCAACGCCTACAAGCGGCTTTCTTTCCCACTATCTCCCTGTCTTCAGGCAATATCCTCCGTCCAACCCCCGCCCCTATCTGCGCCCATCTTCTCCTCTTATTCTGTAATTAAATCCCAGCAGTCGAAAGGTTGAGTGGCTGTCCCTACTCCCCAACAAATCGATCACTCCTCCTTATCTCGCCGGCGCACAGCTGTTCTAGTAAGTCCGCGCTGCGCACCGACAGGAAAAAAACAAACTAAACGACTTTCAAACACTTTTTATTTTTCCACACAAACTTTCTTGCTGAGACCCGGGGCGCACCTTCGTTTTAAGTCATGGCTCGTGATATATCATCTACCCTCGACTTTTGCGGGGCAGTATTAATGTGGTTAGAATTCTGACCATGTGGCTGGGCTAGTCTATTTCTGATAAAGTCGTCGTTGTGTTCCGGCCACACTCGTGTTCCCGGGTGCGCGCAGAGGTCTCGTGCGCGGTCGAGAGGGGAGTGTACGCTGCGCGCTCTCGGAGACGCACAGTGGCTCCTCGCATCAGCACCAGTGGAGCAGCGCGGGGTCCCGCACACGGATGCTGCCGTCTCTGCAGCGGTTTGGAGAATAATTTGATTCGCTTCAACTTTTTATTTAGTCTGAATCTGTTTGCAGCTTAAAGGACCTTTAACCCGGGACGAGCAGCTTATAAGGTATGGTCAAATCATATTAATCGTCAGTTTTATTCACATGAGGACGCTTTGTTTTCCTGGATGTTTATTGTTTAAAATGTAAGTTTAATGCACGCACAAACAGCTGTATCTGGTGCAGGTGTTCCTCAAGGTGAAATCATTCCTAATCCATGCGCAAAATGAAAACTGGCACACAGTCCTCCAGGCTACAGTGACAAAGCCTTAATCGATGAGATCAATCGTGTTGTGATGGACAGACTTTTAATGCATGTAGCGCGAAGACACGCTATGGTAAATGGTCTCAACTTATATAGCGCTTTTCCACCTACATTAGGCACTCAAAGCGCTTTACAGCAAGGATCCACTCACCCATTCATACTCTCATTCACACACCAACGTACGCAGACACTGGGGGCGATGTGGGTAAAATGCCTTGCCCAAGGACACAACGACAGTGTGCACTTTTAGGAGGTGGGATTCAAACCCCCGACTTTCCGATCATGAGACGACCCGCTCTACCATCTGCGCCACTGTCGCCACTGTCGCTATAGCCCCCTCATTACCATGACATAATGACTTAGTGTCTGCTTGCTTCATGCTCCTTTCTAACGAGCGTGCAATGTAAACAATCAAACCGGAGTTAATTTCAGCGGAACATCTGCATCAACTGCGCTCTGAGCTCAGGCGAGATGAAGCAAAGTGTAATGAAGATGTGTAAGGGAGGGAACATGTGAGAATGACTTGTAGCCTTCAAGTAAATGTAACACAGGTGAAGGATGTAGTGTTATAAAAGGTCAAATGGAAACTTCCACACATCTGTGCAATAAGTGGTTGGGGTTTAATATGCTGCAGTTGCATCTTCAGAGACTTTGTAGTCTTCAGCTCAAACGTAACAATCCAAGACGTTTTTATTATTTGGGATCCAATATAACTCAGGTGCTGTAATAAAGGCTGCATTCACTTGTCGCTTGTCTCTCAGGATGTGTGGCGTGGATGTGGACCTGGACGATGGCTCTGGGGAGGAGGAGAAGGAGGAGGAGGAGGAGATCTGGATCGGGGAGGGGGTGAAGATGCTGCCCCCGCCCGTGGCCCACAGCGAGGGGAGCGTGTGGGGCAGCCGCAGAGGCAGATGCGGGTGTCTGGCCTGGGGAGTCCTACTGGTGGTGTTTAACCTGTGCATTGTGGTGGTGTGTGCCCTGCTCCTGGCTCTGGTGTTTGCAGTGGTGCTCGTGCCCGCCATGCTGCTGCTGTACGCCGGGTTCCTCTGCCATTCAAGAGTGAGTAGGATGTCTGTTTGTTTGTTTGTTTGTTTGTTTGTTTGTCGTAAAGTCTATAAATGACCCGACCTTTTGTGCTTGATAAGGTCCAACCTGCCCAACCCACAACCCACATATTCAAAATCATTTTACCATCTCCTGTGTGAATTTAACACCAGACCTGTAGGATGTGATGTGCTTGTACAAGGACTGTCATGGGACTTTTTCATGGTGGGAAAAGTACACAGTAAATTGCACTTTTGTTCAATCGTCCAGTATAAGGACTTGAAAGACTCAAACCAGTGGAGCCCGTTGAGTCTGAATGGGGGGAAAAAATGAACTGCGGGTTTGTTCATGCTGGTTACCTTTAAAATCCACTTGGAGTAACTGCCTCTGATATTTTCCTTCTCGAACTTCCAGAAAATCCAGAGAAAATGTCTGAAATCTGAACGAGCCTAAACTGAAGTAACAAGTCCTCACCAGTGAGTCAGTATTGACTATGCTCAAACATTAACATTTGAGAGAATTATTTTAAAACAATAATACAATTTCATAAGGTTGTTTACAAGTTCACAATGTATCATCCTCCTTCATGGATTTCATAAAAAACAAAATGTTCCGAACGGATTATGATAAAATACAAATTCTTAAAAACACAATGAGAGTACCCAGTGTCTTGTATTTGTAGAGTTTTTCAATCTTATCTCCCTCACATATATTGTTCCTGTTCCTGTTGTGGGAGTTCAGGCATGAATACTCGTGCCTTTTGCAAAAAAAAAAAAATGCCTGCATTATCTCTCATTGGGGAGCAACAGGGAGCAAGTCTTTGTGAGGAAAAAGGCAATTACAGCTTTCAATAAAAATCTACATACCCATAATGCGTATGCCAATAACAGTTTCTTAAGATTATTTCACAATGGCAGAGTTTATTATATCAACATTTTTCCTATAAGGCAAGTGTTGAGTATCTGGTAGAGCTGTCATAGAGTTCATAATGCAGCCTTTTCACTGAGGGGAATAAACATATACAATTCAATCCCAAATAACTGGAACGTTACATTTTATTTGTGTTGTACTTTACACAGGAAGACGCCTCAAAGTGCTACAGGTGCACGGGTAAAAACACTAAACATATAAACGGTGAAAAAACAGCAAGAAACATAAAATCATCAAAAAAATGCAACACAGAATTAGTGCATATTTGCTAATTGATTTCAATTTCATTTTAAACATACAAGGGGTCATTTATCAAGACAGGTGCTGAATACCAAGTGTGACATATGACTGTTTTGGGGGCATTTTTCACCTAATTTACAATTTGAGCTGGCCAGCATTACAGCAGGTCTATTAGGGCCCCAAATGATATGTAAATGAGAGAATTCTGCGTGTTGAACAAAAATAATGTCATTTTGCTGTTTAAAAACACACTTGGCTATATTAGTTTGTCTTTGATAATGGTTTTACTGAAACACAGCCCCAGGTCTGAGCTGATGTGATGGCAGTAATGTATTTTCGAGCTCTCTATGCTGTTCTTTGAAGGTGCTGAGCCCCTGATGTCTATAATCCTCTGCCTGAAGCTTGTCCATTTAAACCCAGTATTGACGCCACACTCCCTTATTGATTTACCAGAACCTTTCGTTTTGTCATTCCATCTGAAATGTGTAACTCCACAAGCACAGATGATCCTCACTGGAAACACTGTGCATTTGATTCATTTTGATCCTTACATGCAGAGGGAGGGTGCAGAGGCGAGACCAGAGCAAATGCCAGGATGAACAAACCATTACAGATAATGGTGCCAGAAAAAAATGTGGTGACAGGATGAGGACAGTGACAGAATGAAAATGCTACCGGGAGGAAATGACTCTCTGATTGGAACCACCACCTGCTGTGCACGGGCTCACACACAACACAAAGGAGAAACAGTATGACATTTACAATGTGTGGCTCTGCGCTCAAGGGATTATTCGACGCCTAATGCTGTTGTTGAAGTATGTTTGTAAGACGTTTAGCATCAATGCTTTTTATAAACTGGGGAATAAACGACGTCAGGCCCATTGGCCAAACACGTCCCCTCAGCGGCAGCTTGGAAAGTCTGGCCCCCACAGAAATATGACTGCACGCAAAAGGATGAACTGAATCCCCCATTACGCTCCCTATACGCTGATAATGCGCTGCACGTCGGGCACCAGGTCTCAAGGGCCACCATGTCAAGGGAAGGGAGTTTTACTTTACTTTGTGCTTGTGCTTGACACTGCAGGTGAATATGAGGGGAAAATGTGTGAGATCAAGATCAAACCTTTGCTATCAGCGATCAAATTTAAATAATGGACAGAGGCAGGTTTAAATATGATTTTATTTTGTTGGTATATTTTTGTCAAGCACACGTTTCTGTGGATCCGTGCACAATCAGTAATATGAAACTACTCACTAATCCGTCTCTGAAGTGCTGTTGCTGTGCAGGAAATGAATACTTTGATACTAATATGAGAAAGCATCCTTTCTGGTCTAATATTTGTTTGTATTATTTATATTTGAAAAGCAAAGGGAGGAGAGGAGAAGTTAGGGGGGCTGATGGGAGTCCAGTTGTTGGAGCTTCAGTTTTTGTTGTCCTCTCGCTGTTGGGCGGTGGATCCACTGCAGATAGGGTTAAAGGCTGCAATAATATTAAATAAAATACGGGAGGAGAAGTTAGGCGTTAGAGTCTGATCTGTCAAAAGTACAGTTTATTAATGAACTGCTAAGCTCCTCCCAGAAGATAGTGAAAGACTGAGAAGAGCGGAGGGAGCTGCGCAGGAGGACGAGGAAGGAGGAGGTGGAGCTGACCAGTGCAGGACACCATGCTCTGAAACCCTGGAGACGCTGCACCGTGGATCAGAGGAGACTGAAGGCAGCTAGGTTTCCTCCAAAAACATGCTGGTCAGGTTGACCCACAGTGGTGCCGCGGCTCAGTGGCAGCGGCTCAGGACTAACACCTGAACACTATTTCGTTGTGTGGTTGGATAAATAAAGTACTTACTTACTTGAATATAAACAAATATATAAACTATTTACCTTTTCAATGGGTAAATTTACCGGATCATTTGCAGAAAAAATGTACAAGGTCTTGGTGACCTATATACATAACATATATAAAAAAATCTGCTTAGTGCAGGAAAATGTCTTGCAGCGGCCCTGTCACTTCTTATCAATGTGCAACACTTGCATCTGTACAAAGCAATGTTTATGCCATTCAGGGAGACTCAGCCAACCAACTGTGGAAAATGTTTTTCCACCACCAAGCAACTAGCCTATAGCACACGGCCACATATTTATAAACACGTGGCTCTGGGTGTCAGATGGACATATCTCTGGAGTGGGTTTGAGTGTTGTATTTGTGTCAAAGGTATTGTTTGCACATTTGCAGTTGGAACATATTGTTGTGTACTTGAGCAGCTGTGACACTGCTAATCTACAGCCGATGTTTTCCTCCCTCTGTCTTTTCTCACCTTGTCTCCTTCTCACTCACTGTCTCACTTGAGTGACAGCTCCGCGGGCAAACCACAGCCGCTTCCTTTCAGATGTGTGAAAGGAACCAGGAGAAAACATTTTTCACTTCAATACACACCAATCCCACTTGTACAGCTTCTATCTGCAAACATCAGAGGTTCAAAGTGACTTCTGTATGGTTTCTGAAACCTAAATGGTTAGATATAGGTGCTGAAGCTACAATCTTTGAGCTACATTGCAGGCATCATGCCATCATATGTTTTGTATGTTATTGGACTCTCCTTTAAAGATGTTTTGGGCCTGCATGCTTTATGGTAAAGGACAGTATAGTGTGAAAAGGGGCGAAGAGCGACAGAGAACCCTGTAAACTGGGAGAAGCTATTGAGTTGATTCATGTGCTACAGCTTTATTAAGTACTACGATATATACATGTGTTTCCAACCCTAGAGCTTCACACGGGTTCCTCAGTTACTACAATTTATGAAAGGATTGCTTTAGTGCATTCTATATTCAATATTGTGATAATATATTTGTACAAAGGCAGTAAAGTACTTTAATTTCTCTTAAAAAAAACGGCACGCTATTTTTTCAGGTTGGAGAGCGCTGTTGAGGTCGCTGATGAGTCCAGTTGTATAAAAAGGCTGGCAAAGCACTTCTCTCAGTCATTTTCATTTTAGTATACTAACCAGTGTTGGGCAAGTTACTTTAAAACTGTATTATATTCTGTATTAGTAATTACAGCTATAAAAAAGTTATATGTTTCTATTACACATTACTGTTTCAAAAATGTAGCTGAGTTGCACTACGTTGAGTTACTTTCGAGTTACTTTTGGCAAAATATAAACTGAAAATACTAATAATGCCACCGAGTAAAACAGCAGTCAAAGATTTCCTTCTCTTTCCCCCATTCTTTCTGTTTTGTTTTGACAACGTTAGCTTCACACAACTGCACATCTTATACGTCAGTGTCTATTATTTGGGGGGAAGTTTGGCTTTTTTCTTGTTCATACATTTAAATGCACTTGTAACTTGAGTTATGCTGGTATTTTGTATAAGTAATATATTTTTCCCCCCAACATTGCTACTAACTGAAGTACTGCTTTTGAGCCTATTCATACTGAACATTTTCTTCCCCAACATAACCTTTAAGTGCATTTTGAAAAGTCCCGTGTCCTTGTTGCTTGGTCCTTGTAGGTCCTTGACGCTCGTGCCTCCATCTGCCAGTACCTGGACGACAACAGCTGCTCCGCTCTCATCATCCTAGGCTTCGTAATGATGTCTCCGCTCGTCGTTGTCGCAGCCGCAGTCTTCTGTGGCCTCCTCCGACGGTTCCGCCTCCTGCTCTGCATCCAGCCCCTCTCCAGAGCCTGGTACAGAGGCCGGCTGTTGGACTGGGCCACCAGTGTCCACGCCTGGGTGTGACTGACAGACCACCACAAACCCAAGACAATACCAGACACTTGGGGAGGTTAGTTCCAGTGGGACATAGTGTACAGTTGGGCTGCACAAGCTGACAGGGATTATGATTCCAAGTGTTATTTCTTCAAATCAATGTATGAATATACAGTACACATTGTAAACACATACATGGGCATTAGTAATATTTGAAAAAAAAAGACTGAAATATTAACAGCGTGTGCCATACTTAATAAGACCCTTTGAAGCGCACACTATATTACCTGAATAATTGCAGCTACATTTTTTTAAATACATCCTTTCAAATTGCAATTCAGTTCTGGTCATGCAGCCCTAGTGTACAGTAGATGATAAAGCACCGACATTTTATGCTGGTTGAACTTGTTCTTATGAAAGTTGAGATCTTTGCCGTGAGCTATTACTTGTAATTTGATATGGTATTAGCTAGATAAATGTAGCCTCTTGTATTTTGACTATTGAGTATATCTTGCACTGTATATTTGTGATAAAAAAATACTAGTAAAAATTACAAGCTATTCATGTCAACTGCGGTGAAAAATAACACTGTCTCCAGTATTTTCAATGCACAATGTTTGCAAACTTGCCAAGAAAGGATGCTGAAACAGCCTACGTAGAGTTAATAAAGTGCATCTTAAACAGATAAGTCTATGGCCTAATGTCACAACACAGTCCATGGGATTTTAAAAGGACATTTCCTGGCAGTGCAAGTGAAGTGTCTTGCATTTGAAAATGTGCCATATTAACGAAAAAGATAAATAAAATGCAGAGATACCAAACGTTGTTATTTTTGCCCTTGGTTTTCAAATGGAAGCATTTCGAAATACTGTTCAACAATAAAAAGCACATGTAAAGAAATGAATACTTGTGATGTATTTTATTAATTGGGTGAAATGTTACGCAGTGTGGGTTTAAAACATCTCACAAGTCCATTATTGTGTTGATAAGAGGATTATTATAATGTAATTTAGTTTACAACAGTGCCTCTTTAAAGGCAATGTTAAGATGCTAGTGATAAGTATAATTATCAGCGGTATTTGTTTTGCAGATACACAATATGAACAGGATGATAAAAGTGGAATATTGTGCGTAAACTGGATTGGACTGCCTGCATTTTCATGAGATTTTATGTTCTAGCATCACATTATCCCCAGAAAGTCTGAGAAATGGTCTTGCTGTTAACTTCAGCGGAAGATTGGATTACAACACGACCATTAACTTGAGGCATAATTTCTCAATCCAGTTATGCCTCTCGTGAAGATTATTGTATAGTTTAGTCAGAGGAAAAGTGAAAATGGTGGTGATTAGGAATGCTGTTGTTATAGAGAATTGTTATACTGTATACACTCTGAAGACACTAACTTACTTATATATATACTGTATATATGGGATGGGTTAAATGCAGAGGACAAATTTCCCAACGGGGACAATAAAGTAAACAAACAAACAAACAAACAAACAAACAGACAAACAAACGAACATATATAAAAAAGATTCTTCCAAATTCTCTCTACATTGTTAAATACAAGGGTGTCATGGTTCAATGTATAACTGCTGCACCGGGGCACCCCTCTCCAGATCTGGACAGGTCATACTCTCCGCCTATGGCTCCTGAATCTAAAGACTTTGAGATTCAGTGTGGTTGTGGCAAAGAGGGCATATAAGCAACAACAGGACATTGAACAGAAGTGACAACAAGTGTTAACTAGACACTTGGGTGAGAGATTTTCCAAAACAGCAGCAGTTTTGGTGTGTGTACCCCGGTGGAAACAAACAAAAATGAAGGGACACATGCATGCATAATAGTTGGCAGCACATGCACGACTATAAGCCTTAATGCTGTAATATAAATTGAGCAATATCATGTTGGAACCATTCTCCTGACCTTAAACCAAACAATGGAGATCAGGAACAGCAGGAGATCTTGAAAACCAGTCCAGTGGAGCAGAAATCAGCCCCCTTTGTGCCGTGAAGGTCATCACTGCATTTACTTGAAGTGACTATCCCCAGAAATCTAAGCGTCTATTCTGTGATATGCAACGCTGAATAATCATGTGGAGTTACTTAGAGGAAATTGTCTTCTAAAAGCAGGGCACTCAATAACAGGCACAGTTGTGATGTGGCTGACAGCTCGAATGTATTCAACGGGCATTGAAAGACAAATGATTGCTATATGGCACTAGATTTAAATCACAGGAGCATTAATGCCATTTAAAACCATTATAATGTCCTCCTTCAAGACATTAAATTTATCCAGACAGGGGAATTTGCATAAAGCAAATGGTAGTGAGGAAGCATCCACTTAACTGAACTGCTGAATTTTATTTGTTTATTTATTTTTGTGGCTTATTTGTGTGCTGCTTTGAATGCAGAACAAACAATGTCATTTACTGAAGGTCAAATATGTGCATTTGTTTTCAACTGAAAATACACTATACATATTACAGACGTGTTATTCTATAAGTCAACTAAACATTAAATATTTACACTGGAGGTACACACAGTATCAAGGAGGAAACATTACACACTTCAATGTTTTATAACAGTACTGCGTTTTTATAGCACTCGGAAGCTGTTTCTCCAGTAATGACCACCCAGAGAGCAGTATTCTCAAATCCACATCCTCAAAGGCCTTTTATATTACAGTGGGAACCAGATGTTTACTAACACTATAAAAAGACACATGTATTTTTTCTCAATGTCTGACATGAAACCAGAATTAACTTTTACTTTTTTAGGTCAATTAGAATTTTAAAAATATTTGCTAAATTCCAGAAGAATGAGAGATAGAATTTTCTACACGGTTTTATATTACATTTTACAAAGCCAAAAGTGGCGGCCATCTTGTTTCTTCAACTAATGAAACTCACATATTTTGTTGATTTTCAAACCTGTAAGGCTGAAATTTCCTGAGAGTTGATAGTATCACATCAAACCACACACACACACATTTTATGTGACAACAGTACATGATGAAAATGAGCCATTTTGGTCAACATTCACCCCATAAATTTCCTGTAATCTATTAATGCATTAACCGATGCAGATTAAATGTTGCATACTGCATGAGGTTGATATAGTCTATATACAGTGCAAATTATTTCAGCAAATCTGGCATAATTATGAAGATACAACAATTGAACTGAGTATCAGCCAGTTCAGTTATGGCAGCCATCTTGTTTCCACTAATGTGTTTATTTTTAAATCTATAAATCTAAGATTTCCTGTGAAGTGAGATAATGTCAAACTACATATACAGTGCAAATTTCATGAAAGAATCTTTAATATTGCAGATATTTCATTTTATCTGACAGACAGTGCATGACTTAAGGTGCAACTTTTTGATAAACAATCTCTTCTTATTTCTTTAATAAAAAACAAACAAAGGCAATACGCAATTGGCATATTCATGAAATATGTTTCAAACATCTCATATTAACAAAAAAACAAGGTTGCCAACCCCTAACATTCCGGAACCACAAAAGTGTTAACGGAGCCCTTTTTCAGATTTTTTTTACTAGACTTAACTGTGATTATCAACCGAATACTTTCACTTGTAAGAAGCTATAGGAGCCTGCAAAGTTCAAGCGCATTTTGGCTCAAGAATAGACTTAAATACAGTCATCCAGACCGGGAGATTGGCAGTGAAAAAAAGGAGGCCAATTGTTATGAAAAAGACTTGCATTTTCTGTCCTCACTTATGCTTCTAAGGAGCACAGTGTATAATGGCACAGCAGCATACTGTATGTACAGACTACTGTTGGCCACTTCATGAAGACACCATGCCAACAGTGCAGCATTGTGTTTGCCCTCACCAATTAACAACTCACAACATTAAGTGAATGTATATCCATAGTGGTAGAAATTCAAGTTTTTCTTTTTCCCCAGACAGTGACTACTGTAAAGAGTGTCTCAGCATCAAGGCTCATGGTAAAACTGCACTAATCATGGTGTCACTAACCTATGGTTTGGACTTCAGTATTAGCACAGAACTGTTTCGTCTGGAACTATTAGTCATGATTTTTATGTGATCTAGTTTATCTTACTTCTCATAAAATACTGAGGACATCCATAATCTTTGCTTTTTACTTGAGGTCATCATGTGGATTTGGCTATAGTGTACTTACTAATTGTATTTTTTGTTTTACTTCTGTGAAAACTTTGAGACCAATTTAGCATCCGGGCCGAAGGTAAGCTGCACTTATCATTACATTCAGACAAACTGGCCTTAAAGGGACTATACGGAGTTTAAAAATATTGAAACTAAGTATTTTCTTCCCCCTAAATGTTCCAGCTCTGTCCTAATGTGTAGAATGAGCTCAGACCTAATGTCTCTCTAAAAGCACCTAAAAAACTACATTTGTTATCAAGAAGACATAATGAATGTAATAAAAGAAAAATTAGCTCAGACCTGCTCCCCACAACTGCCTCTAAAACCCTGCACTGTCACTCAAAAAGGTGTTAGTTTGGATCCGAAGTGCCCAGTGCTGTCATCCACGGGCTTAATATGGCACCTGCAGTTAAGACCTGAGGTGGCAGTAGTGAGTAAATGACCAGCTTGTATCTAGTCCCTTTAAATTGGATGTGGAATAACATGTGTGAATGGCTTTGTGTGTGTCCAGTGTCAGACTGAAGACTGCAGCTGTGGAAGGATCTGCTGAGACTGAAGCTGAACACACTGAGGTGAGACAGAGTCAGAGCTGAGATGTTTGAAGAGTGAGCTTTGACGGTGATTTACAAAGATCCCCATCCTCCTTCTGTGTCTGCAGAACCTGCTGCATCTACAGAGTCTATGTGGAACCTTCTGAGACTCTTCAGCTCCTCGGCTTCATCAGCTCAGTACAGACTAATCCACATGTTTGGACGGATGTAAACTATAAAGAAAAATAGATGGTCTATCATTAATTGCGCCAAAAAATATTTTTACACTGTTCAATGTTAAATAAATTGACTTCATAACTATGCTTTGTTAAGCTTTTTTTTTACAACATTTGTCTTTTATCAGTTCAGCGAGATTACTTTTTCCCACGCCAATAAAAATATGATAAAATGTAAATGTTTGGATATTAGTTAAAGGATCTGTATCATGCTATTTTAGCCATTCCAAAGTAAAGTATAGGCATTTATATGATACATTATACCTCTACCACTATGGAGCACTCATTTTTGTGATAAATATAAGGGTTTTCTGGAGGTGTTTTTCAAACCTGGAAGACACAACGCTTCGATTCAGTAAACTCTGCCCCCTCTCTCTCGCTAATCTGCCCATGCAACATTAGCAGTAAAAGAAATATAACAATCACAGCAATAAGTGAAGTTGCTTCACAATGCAGTTATAAGGAGTTGACATCTGCAACACAGCTTTAACACAAACGCTAACGCACCACCACTCTCCTAATCTTCTATGTAAACTTCTGAGTAAAAAAGTCACAAAAGAAATTGTCTAAAAAAAAAATAGAAATATTAGTTTTTAAATTCTAATTGACCTAAAAAAAAAAGTACAAATTAATTCTCATTTCATGTCAGACACTGAGGAAAAAATACACGGTCTGTCGCTCTAAATGCTCTGATATAACGTATATTATCTGCACCACACACGTCCTTCTGAAGCTTTTATTACTGTACTGAAAGTGCCTCAAGCTACAGACTAGGGCACAAGATCCCATTGACGATCCCATTAAAGGCTCTCTCTGTGTCCCTGTGATACCACACACAAGGATTTTATTTATGAATTTTAATGCTGTGAGTGATAATTATAAAGTAACAGCAAAAGTAAGGTTATTGTAAATGTACTTTAATATACACTTTATAAGACTCCGGATCATAATTAGCTTGGCCACCCACATTCAAAGTACTGCATCATGGCACCCATAGTATGTAATACTATAATCATACAGTACACAGAAGTTTTACAGATTCAAGTATTTATAATAAGCTTGACTATCAAAACCTCAACTCTTATCAATTCATGCAACATAAATCGTCCCCAAGCCACCATTAATGAATAATTATGAATAATTATCAATTATCAATAATAATCAGTAATCAATAATTGCATAAAAGGGTAAAAGGTCTCCATTTCTATAGTTCTTAATGTGTGAATAGCGCGTAATATAGGATTGTATAATATTGTATGGCCCACAATATGCAATGATCTGTTATTCAAAAATGAAGATGCCCCACTGAGACATCTGTTACTGTCTGTGGGAACATATCCGTAAATCAAACATTATCAGTGGGAAAACTATGAATACAAATGGGAAAAGCCTTTGCACGTCCCACAGCACCCTTCATTTTCAATGAATGTTTAAACAGAAGCTAAGCTGGCAAAATGGGAAAAATCTGTAACAGCCTCATACGTTATCTGTACAAGAATGTGACTGTGGAAAAGGCACAAGCTGATGGGGGACTTCTCTGATTAAACAAAGAATAAATTAAGAAATAAATTAGTGTCTGCAAATAAACCCAGATTAAACAGAGACTTTATTCAGTTTTGATAAACCATATAAACAGATAAAAATGATCAGTAGATAACACATAACTCAGTGCTTAATTTGATCCCCCGTTTGGGGAAGCGCATTCCCCCAATTTACAGTTTTTCAGGGTAAAGGATCCAGGAAATATTTAGGAGGATCCGGTAAAAAATGTGCTACTTCTAAGGTGGGACTACTGAGATCCATAGGGAGGACACAATAAAGAGCACATCAACAAACATATAGCACAGCCTATGGTCCAGCGGATGTGGCTGCCACGTTCTGGCCTCAGCGTTGTGGGTTCGGGTTTGCTGAATGTCTGAACTATAGGCTAAACTGTAAAAACAATAAACAAAACAAAAATACATAATTACAAGGACATGGCTAGAATGTAATGTAACTTATTTCTTGGAGGCTAAAGCCCACAGCTTCAATCCTATTTTGAGTCATGCACACATCAAATCTGTTGGCTTATTCTTCACTCTAATCAGTTAATTCTTTCAGTTGTTATTTTAGTTTAGTTTTATTTCAGTCAGTCAGTATCTTCACACAGACATGATTAACTAAAGCATGAAAAACAATGACTGAATGAATGACTGAAAAGGGTTTTGGCTGAAGTGAAACACTTCCCTAAAGCCAAACCCTATTACAGCTTAATTGCAACTTAAAGCATACAGCGGTTTTACCATCTGCAAGATGAGGACAAAATTATTATTTTTTGTATCAATTGGTTACATAGTTAATTCACACAAGTCACACATCAATACATTTGGCTTGAATCTGTGAATTATATTGAAAAGACAAAATATAGTGTACACAGGAGAGTTTATATGTGATTTAGGGCTAGTACTGTGTTTAATTGTAACTGCTAATTACATCAGATTTGAATTTTTTTTTAAGGATGTTGAGTTTTTTAAGGTGTCCTTAGACTATTCCATACATTTACTCCTCCGATTTAGTACGTAGCACTCCATCCAGTGATGAAGTACAGATATAGGAGCTAATCTGAAAGTATACTTCCACATGCACCTGTAGTTGTAGCAAAGAAGTATTTATCAACTTTCTTTTAGTAAGACAGAAGGTTTAGTTTACCTGCTTGTTTGGATCACTTCCTGTGATCTTCCTCAGAAACGTCACCTGGTGGTCACCTGCTTCTGAGCAAGATCACAGGAAGTGATCGAAATAAGCAGGTAAACTAAACCTTCTGTCTTACTAAAAGAACAAAACTCTAATAGGCTTAAGAAGACAGTATGAACCTTTTACAAAGATTATAGAAAACTATTGAATATGTTAAGTGTGTGATTCCTATGAAGAATTGCGTAGTATCAAACAGATGAGATCGATTGAACTATCAATCAAACAGAAGAGACTGGATGTGGTGCAGATGTTTTCGGCTTGTTTCTGAACAGATCATTACATCATTTATTTGATCCCCCGTGTGGGGAACGCATTCCCCATTTTTCAGTTTTTCAGGGTAAAGGATCCGGGAAATATTTTTGGAGGATCCGGCAAAGATTTGATATAATGAGAGTGTTTAATGAGAGTGTTCAGGTGTTCCTCAAATCCAACGCATCAATCTAGATATGTTCCTCATAAGAAATTACACACTGGTTCATAGCAAAGCAAAACGTTATGATATGATATGATATGTTTGAACAAAATACTTTTACTCCAGGTTAAAATGTAGAAGAGTAGAAAGTACAGATGCCTCTACAATGTAGCAACTTATTCATTCTTTATTTCCCACTGCCACCTCCATCCACTACATACAAACTCACTGACCTTGAAGGAGGTGTCTGTCCTTGGTTCCGCCCACTCCATCTGCCCAGTGTGTCTGCTTGTGTGTCGGCCTACATGGAGCTTACAATGTTTAATAAAGGGTTGTAAAAATGACAAGCGTCCAGAACAAACATTTGCTGTTGGCAGTATGGTACCTAAGGCAACATGTAAACAAACCTAGATTTCAATTTTTTCTATGCACACAATGATGTAGCCGAAGAGAAAGTGATAATTACAAGAAAGTCAGTAAGTGGGCTTCGATGTGTGGGGGACCTTTTAATTGGAGTAACAACCCTTTTGTCATAGGGTTCATCAATAAGTACTCAGCCAATTAGCCACGGCGCAAAGTGGAGTTATGGAAATGCTCCAGAGGCCTAGAAGAGGAGACGTAGGAGGTGGTGACAAGATCTGTTGACCCGACCACTCACAGAGGAGATTATACATTATATTGAACCATGATAAGCTCACCTATAGTAAAACACGATGGGTTTACAGATTGTTAGAATGAATTTCATTTATTCTCATTTTGTGTGTTGTGGGCTGAGTGGGGATTTCACTCTGTTAAGAGGCCCTTTAATCATTTAAATATCCTTCTTTGGCTCACAATTTTGCTCTTTTAGCTCTCCTTCACTGCCTTCCACACCTGACAGTGCACATGACTGCCTCCCAGCTGTTAACAGTGCCAGCCGTGTGGATAAGCCATTTATAGTTTCTAATCAGGGCCAATCATGTTCTGAGTCTCCCTTTGTTCACTCAATCAGATGCAATCACCGTTGGAGGATGCTAATATAATGTCTTTTGTGCATAAGGGCAACAACTTTTTCATAATAACAGTTTGTGTGTACCTGGGGTTTCAGTGGGATAATTAAATGGGGTCATAAAGCAGGCACTAAAACGTTATTTCTGTGGGGTTTTTTTCCTCGTTGCTCCGGGCCGCTCTTTTGTCTATTTCCGAAAGCTCCTCTTTGTGAAAATGAAAAAGCCGATGAGTCATTTACATCCGAATCCATTTTGTGCTGCTGCCCTCGTCACTCTCTCACACTTTACAGCTGTCGAAATAACAGCTCCCTCCCAAAACACAGCGATAATATTCACCCAACACACAGTGCACCACAGGCCCCACTCAGTGACCTGCAGATTGCCAGGATTGGTGTTGATTTTGTTGTCGTGAATTCATGTTTATTTGTGGGAAAGCAAACATTCGATTTGACTTGGTATTGACCACTGACTGTTGGACCGAAAATGTCCAGAGGTGGTCAGTAACTAAGTACATTTACTCAAGTACTGTACTCAAAGGTGCACTATTCATGCAAAAGAAAAGTTGATGTTTTATATATTAATAATATTTAGTGACCCAGTAGATGCTTGGGTGGTTAACACAGCGCCTTTACTTCTCTCCTGATGGACTAGGACACTTCAGGATCAATTAAGTTTTAGGTTTTCACTGCTGATTGAACCGTATCCATGTGTAATGGAGCGACTGGGTTGCTACTTCCTTCCGCCACATGGGGTGCTAGATCCCATACTATAAAACCCCCCTGTCTTTCTTTGTTCGCCCTCTGACCCTTGCATTTCCTGGCTCCATTTTGTTGGGAGTGGTGCTCTGTGGGAGCAGGTAAAGAAACTAAAATTTCTGTTAAAGCTCAATTACTTGTTTTAGTCGTTACCCAGCATTTCTTTGTTAGTACCGCTTTCACTATGGATTGGAGGGAACGCGTCATGGCGCATGCTACTGTGACAGTGACTGTAAATTGGGTGTGTCAAGTCCCGATGGTCCAGTGCTGGAATAGCATGGTATCCCTTCTACGGATCTTGGAGTGGTATGTGTCTCAAATTGTAATGTACTGGGTTTAACATGGTATATAGGTTTTAATTGAAGCCTTCATTTGTAGGTAGTCCTCCTGCCTGAGCCCACTACCAGCACAGATGCCACCACTGCCTTTTGTCCTACCGGGTGCAACATGTCAGTTCAGTGAAATTGGACTTGTATATGTAGAGCGTCAAATGGGTCAAAAATGAACAAAGGAACTCTTATGTTGGCCGGTGGCGTATTGTTGGTAATTTGTTGTCCTGAACTGTTGTAACATTTTAAAAACAACAACCAAAACAAACAACTTGTAGTAAATAAATTAATGTTTAATATTTTTTGGAACCTGTTGTCTTTTCTCAGTGCCTTATCTGTGTGTCCTTATGGAGAAATGTACAACTTTTGGGCATTTCTATTGATTAAAAAGCTAATGGTATAGCTCGACCATACTACATATGGTTGCGTATGCATTCCATTACGAAAACCTCACAGAAATCCTAAAAAACCCTGATAACATTGATCCTGAAGCATCATAGGAGCCACCGGTGTGGAAAGTAAAGGCGCTAAGCTAACCACCCCCACAGCCACGGGGTCAGTGAAAGGTCAAATATGCAAATATGAACTTTTTTTTTTTTTTACGTAAGTTGCATAGAGCACCTTAAAGAACAACTAACCCCAAAATCAACTTTTTTTTCTAGCTAAGTTGTATAAATGGGTATCTTATAGTGTTGTCTACATGTATCTGTCACTATTTTAACAATTTAGTGCATATTTGTTGAAATCCTGTCTTTGTGTCCAAAACCGTCTGTGTGGCGCCATCTGCACCTTATCGAGTGCATTACATGCTTTACTGTTGGTTTCCTTCGTGATTAGCTCTGAGCGGGGCGCTTACGTCAGCAGGAGGGCGCCGACGTCAGCGGCCTCTCTTCTGTGGAGTATAAAAGCAGCCCACTCCGCACACGCCCCCGTAGCGAGTTGGAGTTTGGAATAGCGAGTGTCTTTATATCGATTTTCAGGTTTGCGATTTATTAGCGTAGCTTTTAGTTAGATTTATTACATAGCTTTTAGTTAGATTTATTAGCATAGCTTTTAGTTAGATTTATTAGTTTGTCGTAGTTTAGATAGTTATTAGATTTAGTTGTAGTTTAGTCTTAGTGAGAGATTAGTAGCATTTAGCATAAGAATTAGCTAGGTTAGCTGTATTTAGTGTTCTGTATTGTGTAATATTAGGTGTAGTGTTGTAGTCTTGTTTGTTAGGATGGGGAGAAAGTGTAGTGTTGTAGGTTGTCATAGTTCTGTAGGTTTACATTACTTTCCTCAGGACTTAGAAATTAGGCGCCAGTGGCTGCGCGCAATTGGCCTGGGGGAAAACTGCGAACTCCCGCCTCGTGCTGGAGTTTGCAACCAACATTTTGCTTGCGATTCCTTCGCCAACTCCTTGGAGTTTGAGCTGGGCTACAGTAAGGTTCTTCGTTTGAAGAATGAGGCAGTCCCCACCCTTGCTCTTCCACGACTGAGCCCACCGACACTGCTGCCCCGCCAGCAGGACGATTTCAGGCGCCAATCTGAGGTGAGTGAGAATAACAACAACCTAAAACTGCTACTAATGTCATGTAAGTAGAATTTCGATAGTGCACGTTGAAATAGATTGTAGTAGTGTCTCAAACAATGCGGGATCTGGCGTGTAAATAAACTATGCACTGGGTGAGGCTTGTGGCTGCGTGTGCTCCAAGCGGTGCGCCCCGCACTCGTTCACTTGACTTGGGCAGAGGAACAGCAGTCTGCATCCATCAGCTGTCTGGCAACTCTCTAACCCCGCTCAAACAGAGAGCTATGAACCGCATGAGACGGTGAGCTGACAGTTACACCGCTGTATATTATGACATGTGAACTTTTATAGCCTTTTGTAGCTAGCGGGAGTGGCTAATGCATCAGTCTGCACAACAAAGTTACGCTGAGACCGCGCGTAATTGTGCTTGAGACTGAGCACCAAACTAGTCTACATTTTCGCGATGACAGTAGCTTTCATATTTGACAACAGCTGCGCAAAACGTGAGTGCATCTACAAGCTAACCTATAAAGCTAACGGATAGCTATCATCTAATGTGTGGCTAAACTGACCGGGCAGGTGCCCGTGGCTCCGCGCGCGCTCGTGTGATATGTGATCGTGGTCAGTGAGGGGCGAGAGGGCTGACCACTCCAGGTGGACCGTATGGTTATTGGGTGCTCTGGTGCTGGGATCCATATGTTGGCTTACGTTCACTAATCTGCATTAGACAACAATTAAATGCACTAAGGAAATGTAACACATTACCCTTCTTCTGTAGTGTACATTTTAAAAATAATATGTATTTTTACGTTTTCAGCCAGTGACCAGAGAATTTGGCTGCCAGACTGATCCAGTCATTGTAAGGCATGCAAGTGTCCAGGCCAATGTGAAGCCGAGCAGGCGAAGCAAAGGTGATATCTCTTTTTATTGTTTATACAGTCATTTTATTTCTAAAAACACTCTGTTTTGTGTAAATGATAATTACGGCCATTTTTAACATGTTTGTTTATTTTGTTTGTGTTTTGTACAGCTACTCAAGCCCGGACCGCTTACACAAGCGTCGGTTGTGGTACTGAGGACCTGATGGAAATCCCTCTTCCTGACAGTCCCAGAGCAGCCTCTACACCTTTAAAAAGGAGAAGGTGTGAGGTGTCAGCGTCTGACCCCAGCTTCCACATCGATGACAGTGCCAGCACTGTGAACTGTTCAAGGTACAAAGGAAATCTAGCTTTTTAATAGAAAAAATATATACAGCTTCCTGTTTTTTTGAGGGATGAAATATCCTTTATTTTATATAGCATTCCCACTGAAGTCCCTCCACACAAGGACAAAAAATATATTGTTCACGAGGACCAACTGCTGGAGCTGTTCAGGCGCTGTCCTGTCTGCACTGGTCGCTGTGCTGTGGACACCATCACAGTCGGCACACTGCTTCGGGTCAGTCAACAGTGTCCTCGCTGTGAGTTCTCCAGTCAGTGGTCCAGTCAGCCCATGGTGAACAACATCCCAGCTGGAAACCTACAGCTCTGTGCTGCTGTGCTGTTCACCGGCTCATCGTTTAGTCAGATTTCAAAGGTACAGCACAAATTATTTTGTTTGGATTTTGTTTCCATCTATTATCAGTTGATAACCTATTTTTTCATTTAGTAAATATGTATTTTAAACTCTAGGAATTGGGAAAAAAATTGATGAGCTCGCAAAGAGAAAGAGCACCCAGGACGCTGGCCAGTGGAGAAAAAGCGTGGTAAATCACCTCTATTGGGCAGCTTCGACTTCCACCTCGGGACAGGAGGCTGTCGCTAAGTGGACGTCTGTGGCCAACCACATGCAGAATGTGCACACGCACGACAATGCCCTGTTCCCTCGGTGCCTACACGGGCCTCTGGTTGGGGAAGGGTCAAGAGTGTGGCTCAAACCAAGTAAGTTTTGCATTTGTTATCAGTAATACTGGCCCTCTACTCATTGTATTTTATGTACATTTCAAAAATGTAAGGTTGGCATTGTCATTCGAAACAAAAATTGCTTTACAATTATGTCATGGTAATTTACTCTGTAGGCACAGCAGCATGTGAGAGGCTCAGTGACATTGTGTTGGCTCCACGCTTTGTGAAGGATGTGGAGAAAATCAGCCCGGTGTACCACACGTCAACCCTTGAGGCCTTCCACAGCCTGATAATTAGGTTCTCCCCCAAAAGTGCAGGCTTCTCCTTCAGAGGAATGTTAGCAAGGTAATACATACATACATTTAAAAAAAAAAAAATGTTGTGTGAATCTGTACCTAAAAATGTTGTAGGTTGCAAATTGCTGCCCTGCACTACAATGAAAATGCTACAAGGTCACATGCTACAACACTTGAAGGTGTACTGCGGTATGCGATAGTGTACCCAAAGTACAAACGTGGCGACTACACCGTGCGAGCCTTGAAGACCAGAGCTACCTCAGGTATGTCACATTAAAAACAACACAACCAATGCTTTTACAAAGACAAATGTTTTGTGCTTTGTTTACAGTCTATATTGACCAACTAATGGCCCTGCTGTTTGAAAGTGTGGTTGAGGATCCTCTCCCATACCAGGAGCACACAGACAAAGTACCTGTGCCTGAACCACTCTGTGCCCAGTATGAGAGGCCAGACAAGCAGGAGGCTGTGAGCAGGCACAGGTCCAGATTTTTCAAGAGGACATAAGGTGAGCATGTTAAGTTTTGGCTTGATAATTTTGTGTGGCAAATATATTACGTAGATTACATAGCTAGTTTATAATGCTAGACTATAGTGCTAGTTTAGCAAATGTAGAATAAGTAAGGATTAAACAACAAGAAGCTGTGTATTACACAGGTTTACTGCACAACGCAGAGTCAGTTTTTTCAGATGATTTATCTAAAGCGACTTCCACAACAATAGTAGCTTAATTTTTAATCATTACTGTGGAAATTGCTGCAGTGGAGTGATATAGAAGATGATTTTCAGACGAACTGTGCGATTACAGGGAAATAATGCACCAGTTACCATTAGAATTCTCAGATGATTATGGATTGACTGTGGAATATGCATTATTATATTTTCAGACTGGCCTGGCAGTATGGAACAAAATCTTTTCAGAATGCAGACTGTGTTGCCTGAGAGCAGTGGCTAACCATGAACCAAAGTCCAGTGGATGAAAAAAGCCCGTGTATGAGTGGTTTTCTGGATTTTCCAGCTTGAGGTGTGTGCAAGACAGGACTGGCCACTCATTTGAACTGTCATAAGTACCTGTAGGTGAGCACATCACAATATTGCTCAACTCGCATTAAAATTCTAACAAATGTAGCATAGGAGTATTGTATTTTACACCAGTAAGTGGGAGAATCGTTTTTAGTGTTGACCAATAAATGCATTTGTTGACACCTATCATTTTGTTTATATTACTATTTCCCCAAGTGGTTTATATTTCTTCTCATTGAAAACAGTTTTTTGCCTTATTGAGGACTATATTTTACATGTAAATTAGAATGATGCTAACACATCTTGCACGCAAAAATGTATGCTGAGTTGTAACAGACTTTTCTTGTCCATGCAGAGTCAGAGGTGGAGAAAGAGGTGGAGAAAATGCATGCAAACCATTCTTCATGTCCACTGTATGTATCGGATCACACGGTGATGCATTTGATCAGTATATTGATGACAGACTTCCCTTTTAAAGTAATTCATGTCTTTGTGTGTTTTTTAATTTTTTTTATAGCATTTCAATTCACATTTTCAGACGACCTCTCTATCGGGCAAAGAAAGAATGTTTCTGGAAATGGAGGCACATTGGACAAGGACAGTCGCCAACCACATATAGAACGATGGGAGTAAACATGGCAATATGAAGAATTCTATAAGCTGACATGCCACTGGACAACATAGTAGATGAAATCAATGTTCCATGCAAGATTTAATTGTAGACACTGATCAGCAATCCAAGAACAAAATGAAGCCTTTAGCTGTTTCTGTCAGATATTTCACAGGATGGTTTGGTGAGGTAGAACCAGCACCACTTTGTCTCTAGAAGCTGAAAACTTAATGGTGCATGTGTAATTATTTTAGTTGGTATTGCTGGGTTGCAGGTTCTAAAATGTGATGTCACACTCCCCAGTGGGGAGGCAGGAGCCAGTTTTTCATATTAACTGCATTACACTTTCACAAGTTGCAGCCAAAAAAATAAATGTATGAATTACAAAAATGATCACTAATTTCAGTCACTGGGTCCATTATCTTTCTTATACAAGACCAAACATTTCCTCAAAAATGAAATAATTGTACCTCTATATAACATTATAGGCCTTTAGAACACTAACCTGCAACCCAACAACTGTATAGCCATAAGAAGTCAACTTTGTCTCCCGTGCATTGAGAAGACCTGCATGTATGCATGCAGCATACTGTACATGAGCTACTGCTACTTGGTTAATTTAAGCCATCCTGTAGCTCAACTGTGGATGCAAGAATTCAGCTTTACTGCTATGTTTTTAATGCCTTTTCCCCTCAAAACTGTAATTATATCAATCTAAAAGGCGTATCAAAGTTTGATGGATGATCGAGCCACATTTAAAAATTCAGTTCAGTGTGTTCTAGTTCTGATTCCATAAATTAAGTATTAAACAGTCAAGTTCGATATTGTATGGCAAGTATTAATTTAAATTGTATTTGTTCAATTTGTTTATTGCACACATCTAGGTAGACTAAGTGAATAGAGTACCACATGCAGCTTGATCCTCAAATGAAATATAAACTGTCATTATTGATTGATTGATATTGTCGTAAGATTAACAAAAGAAAAATTGCATTGGGTAATTGCAATGTTGTAAAAGCCAGGAAGTACAAAATTAAGTAAGAAAACTTACCAAAAAAATAAGATCTATCATTTTCACTATTTCAACTAAATAAGCATACGTGTAAAGACTTTATTATAGCCTTTACTCATCATTTAGTGGTAGTTCAGTGCGTGTGTTACATTGGTTAAACCTGTAATTCACTAAATGTAGTAATAGAAATGACTTTGTGGACCCAAGAGCCTAATGTTACAGACCCTTAGTTAAGCCTTTAGATAAACATGGATGATTTATCTGCTTTATCTTCAATGACCAACCGAAAACTATTTCTAGGACAGTGTTCTTGCACAATATTTTTTTTTTTATGTGACATGTTTTGTGCACTTTGCTGTGAGAGAAATAAAATAAAGCTTTGTAATACATATAATCAAGTCTCTATACCTCACACATTCTCTGCTTGGGACACTGAGATACATCTGCAATGTTTATGTAGACCACAGTGAAAAGTCTACATCTAAAATAGATCGGTAGATTCTGAAAGTAGCCAGGACAGTTACGTTTGGTCCCTTAGCTGCGATGCTAACATCGATCTTGCTCAATGCTAAGCCGTTAGCTTTGTAAATGACAGCGGAATCACTAATAAAATAACCCCGCGCCTCAGAGCAGTCTCGGGTACAAGGCCGCTGTCTGCCACGATGCCTGTCCTGTGTAAAGAGAGCTGTAGAGCTGTCTCACCATGTTGCTAAATAAGTTAGCTCGCTGTGCTCGAACTTTGTTTACGAGGAGCGTTGCGAGTGCATCGTTAGTCAAATGACTCAGGCCTGTCAATCAGACCCCGAAACCCCTCCCACCCCTCACCCCTCCCGCGTGCCCCTTAGTCCTCCAGGCAACGCCCCTTTTCTGTTGAGATTTTCAAATCTGACACTCTCAGACTGAGCCTCTGGAAGGGGGGGTTAGATACCCTTTAAGTAAAGTTTTGAGGATCTGTGCTTTACTTGAAGTATTTTTGTAGAATTTTTTTAATTTTACTCTATTTGAATGTGAAGTGGAGCAGACATAATTTACTTCAATGTCTCTGACTCACGACAAGGAAGAATTTGGTGCATTTGGCAACACCGTTATGTTTTTTAAAGGTGTAAAGTTATTTACACAGTACTTATTCATACTTCCTACTTCGAATACTCAAGTATTTTCCACTTCAGCCTAACTTAAGTATAATTTGCCTGAGCTTTACTTGTATTGGAGTAATATTTGACCAGTAGTATCTTTACTTAAGTAACTAAATCGAGTACTTTGATCACCACTGGACAGGACTGGCAAACAGTGTATGGGGGCTCAAGTGAAACATTCTTGGCCCCAGGAGATCTGTTGATGGCCTAGTACCTATCGTCACAGTATTAGTCTTTATTCATGTTTGTTTGGTTTGTTTGTTTACATTATTGTCCCCGTAGGGAAATTTGTCCTCTGCATTTAACCCATCCTTCGATGCCGCTGGGGCAACCCGTAAGGAGCAGTGGTCGACTGCAGTGCCGCGCCCGGGGACCCATCTCCATGATGTGGAGCCAGACTGATGGTCAGAATCACCTGGCTGGAGGATTCACCTATTGCACATGTTTTTAGTGGTAGGGGAAACCGGAGTACCCGGAGGAAACCTACGCAGACACGGGGAGAACATGCAAACTCCACACAGAAAGGTCCCGTCCTGGTGGGAATCGAACCAGGGATCTTCTAGCTGTGAAGTGGAGGCGCTAACCGCTGCGCTACTGTGCCTTCATAGTATTTTATGTTCAAATCCTCCTACAAAAACAAGCATTTTCAAGCATTCACCTACATTTAAAATCAGTTTTTGTACTGTAAGATCAACCTGCCCAGGGACTTCAGGTGTAAATGAGCATTTCTGCTATAATCTGGTACAATGCATCTTTCCTTTTGGTCAATGTTAATTGTGCACTGTCCCCGTCTAAATAAAAACCATACAATAATGATATAGCACACCTCTTTTTAAATGTTCTCCAAGTACCCCATGCTAAGGCAGTCCTGTTCAAGTGAAGCATTATTGTTTATGATGATGTATAATGATTGCACATATGTGGCAGAAAACCTCGTCATAGAACAATGATCTGACAGCTGCATGAATGTGCAGGTTAAGAGATGCATCAATCCAGCTTCATCAGTACCAATTTCCATATTGCAGTCTTGAGCAGGGATGTCCAAACTATGGCCCAGGGACCAAATGCAGCCCGCAGAACAATTTCTATCGGCCCTAAGGACTACAGCTGTAGGGTTTCAAAATTAGACCATCGTGTTGTATTGGGGCTGTCAGCAGAGGCAACCACAATAAAACTCAGATGGATGAACTCCCAGGTGCATGAATTTTAATGATTGAGTAACTCATAAAACAAAATCAAATTGGATTTCCCGATGACGAGCCAAAACAAGTGAGCATCAGTCAGTTCATCTCTTCATGAAAGTTTAGGCACCTCTGGTTTTAAGTATTTGTCGAGACCATCAGTGCAGAGACATAAAACAACTGCATCAAAATGGGTGCATCACATGAACTAAAAAGCTGTCAAAAGCCATGCCTTTCAATTGAATATGAATATTTATAAATACATATAAAGACAGTCTGGAATTGTAATAGGACACAGTTTCCAAATCAAGACTCGAGGCGGGGCTAACGATCGCAGCTTGAACGAGAGAGAACCAATCAAACATAAAGCAACCTACGCTTATGTTTAAAAGATTGTTTGTAGCCCACAAACAACCATGGTGTGCAGTCGAGTAAATGTTCTGGAGCTGCTTCTCAGAGCAGCTTCTTGCTGTGGCTTTAAGGACAAGTCCAGCTAATTTAAAACAGAAGAAAGGGCACTGGTAAAAGATCGCTGTGTCGCGGCCGCCATCTCCACTGTTTTGGCTACAGGAGGAGCACTGGTGTTGTGTTTTATAGGAAATCCTGGCGCAGAAGATGACAATTCCCGCCTCCCGTGCTATGATTGGCTGTCACATTGGCTGAGGAGAAGTTGCAGAGTTATGCAGTAGTTGCAAGGTCATTGTAATTTATTGAAACAGTTGCACAACAGTTGCAGGATTCTTAAAGGGGCTGATTTGATGAAAGTTTGCTATATGCCCTGTTTGTGAAACGTGCTCCTTGTATTTTTAACTGACCTGTTCCCGAGGAGCAGCAATACAAAAAGGAAATACGAGGTTTATTACGACGACCACCCATGATGCTCTCTCTTTCACCAGGAGGTAAACGCACCAGTGGCACTTACACACGTAAGTACGGCCTTTGCTTTTCTTTGGCTTTTTTAGCGTAACAAATGCAGCCGCTCATATCAGCTGCTTGTATGCGTGTGCAATCGTGCCACAGGGTTTGGATGGATATGAAAGTGTGAGAGCGCCCTTAAAAGAGACTGAGCGAAGAAAGTGCAGCAAGCACTCGTTAAAGTGAGTGCTTCTTAGTAGTCGACTCCGCCGACCCACTTGTTTCCCTACGCGACGCCCTCAGGCGACCGGCGAAAGCAAAGGTGCAAAGTTGTAAATGCGCAAGATCGAAAAGTTGCTTTGACCAAGAAAGCCCGTTGCACCAGGCAAAAGATCTGGCCCAAAAAGTGATATTTAGCCACATTATCTGAAATGCAAACAATGGCTTGATTTCATATTTAACCATATAATGCCATCATTTGTGTTATAAGCTTTCAACAGTGTAGTATCTCAATCCATTTTATATATAGAACTATTTTCCTTTGTCTGTGATAGCCTTGATTTCTTGCTTTGAACTTACCTGCCTCATCACCCTTTCTCTTCTTTTACTCTAATCTCCCAACACAATAGTCCCGCTCCATGTCTCATTAACCCCCCCACAGAGATGATGGGGTGCTGCCGTGTTCCCATCACACATTAACCCCCCTGGCTTTACGGTCGTTACATCTTTTCACTTTATGGCTTAATACTTCAACCTTTTACAAAACACTGCTGCTTTGTCGCGACCTCTCCATTTTGAGAACATTAAAATCCATTTAGGTTATTATATTCTTGTCTAAGTGCAGATCTGTGGATGCCTCCTGTGGCTCTGGACGAAAAGCGGCTGTACTTTTTTATCAACGATGGTACTTATATGATTTCATCCCACAGCACATTCAGGCTGTAGCATGTACATCACAGGGGGTAAATGACTTTTGGGACAAGTCTATTTTACAGTTTCACAACATAACAATGTCACAGGAAGCAGGTAAGGTTAACAGTAGCAGCAGACCGGGGGTAGATATGTGCATCATCAAGTACTTTAGAAACAGCAGTGTTAGTGATGTTTGTAGGGCTTTATACACGAGCAATCTCAATGTCATTACGTCTATGGCAATTTAATGTTTTTAATAAATGATAATAAAAAGGGCATTGCTTCCCTTGCGCTGTAACAGATTGATAATTTTATAAAACAGCATTAGAGGCCTTGATGCATCAGCTGTTGCCTATAATTCACCAAAACATCCGGTGAAAATTGCGGAAGTGAACAACAACAGCGGTCGCTCGTAAAGCAAGATAGAAATGTAAACAGGTGAGCCATCTGCCATACCAGGTCTGGTCACGCCTGGGTAAGGAGCGGACATAAACCGCATTCCAAATGATTATGCAAATTGTATTTCAGTGTCAAAAAAACAAAACAGCAGACCAACATTTTCAAGCAATATGGGAAAGAAAAAGGATCTCTCTGCTGATGAAAAGCGTAAAATATTTGAATGTAATTGTCTAGGTATGAAAACCTTTTATATACTTTATGATTAGATTAAGTGTAATCATCGTACCGTTAAGAGATTTGTGGCTGATTCAGAGCACACTCAGGTTTGAGCAGATAAAGGCACAATATGGACGGTTTCTGACAGACAAACACATCATATTAAGAGAACAGATGCTACAAAGCAGCATACAGGTATTTGAAGCTGCTGATGCCTCTGGAGTCCCCCAAACATCAAGGTGTAGGACCCTCCAGAGGCTGCAGTTGTGCATAAACCTTCTATCCGGCCTCCCCTAAACTGTTAATTGAAGCTCATGAACAGAAACTGCTGCAGTGGCTCAGAAATACATGAAGACTCATTTTCAAACAGTCTTGTTCACTGATGAGGCCGTGTAACCCTGGATGGTCAGATGGATGGAGTAGTATGATTGGTGAATGGCCACCATGTCCCAAAAGGCTGTGACATCAGTAAGGAGGGGGTGGAGTCATGTTTTGGGCCAGAATCATGGGGAGAGAGCTGGTCGGCCCCTTTAGGATCCTTGAAGGAGTTTCTGACTGACCACTTTCTTCTATGGTACAAAAAGTGTACCACTGTGCTTTCCCTAACAAAATCCTCTTCATGCATGACAACGCACCATGTCATACTGTAAAGAATACCTCTGCATCACAGGCTGCTATGGGCATAAAAGGAGAGCAACTCATGATGTGGACCCCCTCCTCCCCTGACCTCAACCCTATTGAGAACCTTTGGAACCCCAAGCAAAACATCTATGAGGGTGGGAGGCAGTTCACATCAAAAAAGTAGCCCTGGGAGGCTATTTTGACATCCGGCAAAGAAATCCAAGCAGAAACTCTCCAAAAACTCACAAGTTTAATGGATTTAAGAATTTTGAAGCTGCTATCACACAAGGGCTCCTATGTTAAAATATAACTTGACCAGTTAAGATGTTTTTGATTGAAATAGCTTTTGATTTCAGTAAATATGACCTCCTAATGCTGCAAATTACAAAAAGTACCATTTTCAATTTAATACAAGCTTTATAGCGTATCGAAACGATGAGTTGCATAATAATTTAGAACAGCAGATTTTGAGTTTTTTTACTATATTTATTTTTGCAAAAAAATACTGTTATCACTCGGAGGTTTTTTCAACCACATTCAAATGTTCAACAACAACTGTTAAAGAAGTCCAAAGCCGTGAATGAAACCTGACTGAAAAGATGAATTACAGCAGATTTACCAGCAGATATTATCATCATGAAAATCTGTATTTCGTATTCATCAAAGTCTCAATAAAATAATTAGGCGATCAGGTAATATTGACCTGGCTCCACATGGGTCCCCTGGTGCCGCATTGTGGATGCCCACTGCTCCGAACGGGTTACCCCATGGGGAGCAAAGGATAAAATGATAAGGACAAATTTCCCTACAGGGAAATTAAACACCTTAACCATAACCAACTTAACCTTGAAGCTTGCACTGACATAACGTGTTCATTGTTGAATGATATTTCCTCAGTGAAGTAAGAGCTGGTGAGTGGGTAAAGGGAAGGTGTCTCACATAAATGAACTACTGCATATTTGATTGAATTTCTAATTTCAGAGAACATTTCCCTCCAGGTTTGCTAATGCGACATCACACGAAATGTGAACAATAAAATCCTTCCTGCTTTTTTAATAACTAAGCTCTTATCTGCAGCCTATTGTGTGTTCCATAAATGATTATCATCTTACAACAAAACAATTCTTTAAAAAAAGTAATGATGTATAAACGTGGCTACGGCGCCTGTTACCTGAAGTGACCACCTTCTGCTTCACTTGACCGCTGCATCTTTATAAAGCAGCAGTTTTAAACTCTTTATCAATAGTTGTCACTGCCATCTAAGAGAGATTTGAGTCTCCTGCAGCTAAAGCCCGCTCTAACACTGGCCACTGACTGAGCCTCTTTTTCCTCGGTTTTAGGAAAGTCCCTGGATCTTATCTCGAGCCCCCACCTGCCTCAGAATCTCCGACCATCCATCACAGCAGCAGCAGAGACACCTGCTTCACATCTGAATACTAAAAGCTTAGCATCTAACCAGATACAGAAGCCATTTGAGGAAAGTGCACAATTAAAACAGTTTATTATTGCACAATTAAAACCGATTACACACGCACGCACACGCACGCACACACACACACACACACACGCACACACACGCACGCACGCACACACACACACACACACACATGCACGCACACACGCGCACACGTGCACACGCGCACACGTGCACACGCGCACACGCGCACACACACTTTGGCATGAGTTTTCCGAGGAACCTATAATCCTTCATCACAGATCAGTCATGTTGTCTACAGTGCCTCATTCTTCAAAGCCATGACAATTTGCTTTTAAACCGTTTCCTATTGACTTATCTGACATTTGCTCCATAAAAGAGGAACTGGCCACACACCAGGTAATGGATTGACACTCGCTCTGTGTCAGATCCCCTTGAACTACTTTTGAAGATGCTCTGACCCCTGTGCTGCCAGCCACCATGTGTGAAGAGTCAAATAAACTCTGTGGCGTTCACTTCACTTGGCATTGGACATAATTGCATTGGTTGTGTTTATAGCTGTCTAGAAGTCAAGAAAAGAAAATCCATGTGTTGTTTCCCTTACTTCTTTGTTTAATTTGTTGTGGATTAGGTCAACCTTATCTTAAAGGGATATTTCAGGATTTTCGACATGGGGCCTCATTTCCTAGTTCTCCAGAGTGTTGCTGATTTCTGGAGATATATTTTTTAATTCATGCAGCCCTTATAATTGAAGAGTTTTGTGGCGCTAGGCTAGCGCATGTCTATGGTATCAGCTAGCCTGCATTAAAAACAGTCTGACCCGCTCCACAGTGCACCTGAGGCAAATCACTTAAAACACCAGACTACCCATATAAATGTTTGTGTCGATAGAATGATTTTTTAAATATAACTGAATATAACTTGTATCACATGAATGATCGCATTTGAGGGACTATTTTCTAGCAGATCACTCCGCCGCTGCGTAGCTTATACAACCACGAAGCTGATGCTGCTCAAATATATCTTTTAAATGCAAAATGGTTATAATTTTTCTATCAACACAGACATTTATATCAGTCTGTTGTTATAAGTGATTTGCCTCAGGTGCTCTGTGCTTGGGTCAGACTGTTATTAATGCAGGCTACTAGTTACCTTAGACATGTGCTAGCCTAGCACTAGCCTAGCACCACCAAACTCTTTATGTCCTTATGTCAAAAATCCTGAAATATCCATTTAAAGTATATTGAGTTTTTCCACCTGATAACAATTGAGCCTTGGTGAATGAATATTTAGTTTACTTTTGTTCAAATTATGTGTGGCCTTGCTGCAGGAGAAGGTGAGGTGGTAAATCTCAAGTTTTAATGCCACCAACGACTGTCTTTTGTCTTGACTTTGATTCCTTGGTTTATTTTGCATCTCCCATTTCCACCCACTGAATGTTTTATGTCTTGCTGTCACAGACAATCTACATTTTCAGCATCAGGCATTTAAAGTGGATATATTTAGACTAAGCAATGACTGGCAGCGCTGCAGTCTGAAGAAAGAAAGCTATTAAAGCAGTACTAAGTAACTCACGCCCCTAGAGGCCATAAGCACTACTGCAGGTGTCGTAGCATGTTGCGTTTTTTTACTCATTAATTGTCCGTGAGAGTAAATACTACGCTGACAGAAAAGACAAAGAGAGAGAGAGGGATGTTGTACATCCAATTACACGATGGAGATATTTTTTTCCACTCAAACTTGGCTTTAAATACTGTTTAAGTGGAGCTAGCCCGCAGTTAGCTTTGCCCGTTAGCCTGTTAGCTTTTTTTTCGTGATTCTATTAGTGTGTATTGGGGCCTTGTTGTGGTTGTGGTTTTCTGGCCAGAGACACCAGGGGGAGATGAAAGACCCCCCAATCATCTCATCAACACTTGTATTACCCCCAGAGGGACTAATTAAGGTAAACAAGTTACTTAGTACTAGTAGTAAAGTAGTAGTATTGTGTTTATAATTATAAATATAAAAGTGTAGATGAATTTTGTAAAAATGCTTAAAAACTCATCCTTGAGAAAAACTGGGGAGTTGAAAGCGCTCTATAGTGCTTCAATGTTTATGGGGCCGGGTCAGAGTGTCAAGCTGATTTGTGCAGGTTTTACGATTGAATACAGCGGCAGAAAAGACAGAGAGATTTTCAACCCAGCATCGTCATCAACTCTGTCCTCCTGTGTCACACGTCCACAGTGAGGCACCGCTCTGTCTGCAGTAATGAGTGTCTGTGGGAATGGTGTCCATAAAGCAGCCTCTTCATCACCACTGTGTCTGTCCCTCCTCGCACATTTGGAGCAGATTCAGCCGCTCACTTTGCCCAGTGGCTCAGTGCGCAGAGAGAGGAAACATGAACTCTCAGCACACAAAGACGCTCTTGGGGACAGATTTTTTTGCATTTTGCTGCAGGACACTTAGCGATACAACAATTTCCTTATCAAAATTCTGAAATGATGCACAAACATGTGAACACGGGCTCCATTGATTCACAGTGTTCCTGTGTCTGTTGCTACCTCTGTAGGACACGAAGCCAAGACAAACAAGTCAATGCTTTCATCGAAGTAACCATTTTTTAAAAGCAACAGAGCATAAAATAACAACAAAGAGAATAAAATTAAAACAATTGTGAAGTCAGAGTTTTTAAGGCAACGTAAATGTCGCATTAGTAATTGTTTCAATTAAAGTACAATAAAGGCAGGTAGATGCTGAGAGTAGCAGAGCCTGCAGAAAGTAATGAATAATTTAAACAGTATACAGAAAAAGTAACATTTGCTGGTTATACAGTATATGGCCTGTTTTGGAGCCTGGTGTATGATTGAGAGTGTGAATGGGTGAGTGGTTCCTTGATGGGAAAAGGCTCGGAGAGTGACTAACATAGGTAGAAAAGTATACAATTTACCTCTTAACAGTGAGAAATGAAATGAGTGTTTTCTGGATAAATAATTTGTGTTGTAAACAGAGGTATCTTGAGTCCACCCCTCTATTCTTACCTGAGATCTCCCCCCTCAGACAGAACCAGGACGTGCTCAGGTGGAGCGGTGCTGACATGAGACCCCCGGGATCCCAAGAGAGTGCTGAGGATGGAGAAATAATCTGTAATATCAACATGAAAAGAACTGTAGCCCCACTAGCCACTAGTCCCATCCCACATTGGTGCACAGCATTACCCAGGCCTAGATTCAAACCAGAGAGACCAATTTAAGATCAGCTTCCAACAGTACTGTAAAGCAGGGGTCCCCGACTGGCGGACCTGGGTCCACATCCGGACCTCCAGAGGCTTTGATCCAGACCCCAAAGCCTTTTCATCCTAGTATCTAAGGCGGAATTAACAATTATCTAAACAATTGTAAAAACAATTGTAATAACATTTAAAGGGAGTTTAAAAATGTTAAAATTATGTATTTTCCTCCCCCTGCATGTTCCAGCAATGTCCTAAGCAGGTGTAGAATGAGCTCAGACCTGTTCACCACAACTACCTCTAAAATTCTGCACTGTCACTCAAAAAGTTGTTACTTTGGGTCTGAATTGCCGTCATGCACGAGCTCAAATAGTGCAACCGAAAATGGAGAGAGAGAGCCACACACGTTTTTTGGCTCAAAAGTGAGATTTGATCTAATTTGCACTAAAATGTCAAAACATTGCCCAGGACATGTAGAGAACACTGTAGGAAACATATTTATACAGTTTATAAGCTAAAAAAAAGTTGATTTGGTGCTTAGTTGTCCTTTAATATAGAAGGTGTGTGCGTGTGACCTGAGGTGGCAGTAGTGAGTATAACATGGCCAACTTGTATCTAGCCCCTTTAAATAAGATAAAATGTAATGACAAAATTATTGATTCATTAATCAGTTCTGTGTAATTAGACAACCTTTCAAGAGCAATGATACGTCCAGACCCTGGACATATATATAGAAAGTCATGAAAGCAAAGTTTGCGGTCCTTGAGCTGATTTAGCTCGGGACCCCGGTATAAAGGGTGCAGAATACAATGAATGTAGTCTATAAAGTTTAATAGACATTGCAAAAGTTATAAAAATACATTTCACATTATCTTGTAACAACCCGTCAACCCACAAATGAGCAGAGGCAATAAAGGCTAATGGGCATCAGGGTGGATTAATGCAGTATTTCCACAAAGCAAACTTCAACTCTACAGTTTAGAACGCAGTACGAGGCTTCAATCAGATATACTTTACTCTGCACAATTCCATTGCACATAGCACGCAGGCTGTACTCAGTTACAGTTAAACTGAACTTAGAGTAGTTATATCATTCAGTACTTTTTACTTATGCTTGAGAAATATTATAAAATATCTTTACTCTTACGTGAGTAAATCAAATAATTACACATGCCACTATGTTGACACAAAATATATGTAGTTTGCGTTTCGTGACAGATTTTATTCAGAAATACAGATATTTAATATTTCTTTATGGTATTTTCTTTGGAAATCTTGGGATTTTAACATTATTACAAGTTGTTATTCTCATCATTTACGTCACCACTGAAACATATCAAACAAATTAAATAAGGCCTATAAGTGAGCTCAACCAATCAAAAGTGTCATTTTTATTCTAGTATCACCGACACTTTTTCACTTAAGTCATTATTAAGTGTCATTATTAAGTGTCTGCCCTGGTAATTGGTTGTTTCCACTTTTATTCAAATGTTCATGTCAAAAATGAAAAATGTTTAATAGCTTGAACATTTCTGTGAATCCACTTTGTCCCGATGAAGTAAGTCCAATAATGAGTCACATTACAAGCCCTTTATTTCTAATTTTATGACCCCACAGTGTGAATGTCGGGCTATTTCCCATTTTAATGCTTCTGCTTTGATATAAAAAGAAGTGTCTATAAGAGAGACAGTGTGGCTTTGATATTCCTGCATAAAAAGGCTCCACAAATGCTCTACAGCTCTGGTCCACATAAACTACGCAGATGAAAGCAAAGTGGCACAGACAGCTGAATGCCATAAAAATCACCACGGCTTCTATTGAATATAAGTCGTTTCTGTGTCTGGGGTCGTGTCTGACATTTCATTTCAGTAAGGGACACACCGCAGCTATGGCACAACATTAAATGAAGAGTGAGCTGCATGTAAATGAGTTGGCACCGACAACTGCAGTCCAATGCTGACATTACATCAAAACAACGGGCCATTTTCAAAGCAGGAGATGAACATAATTATAGGAAAATATGGGGCTCACTCTCGATAGCATGAACAATAGTTAGACTTGGTTTGAGATAGTAGTTCTCAGTTGTTAATGAAATGTGAAATATAGTATGATACAATATGGAGCTTGTAAGTGTTTAAAAAAAACTGCTAAAATTTAAACTATGAGGCTCACGTGGATTTACAGATTAGTCGGGTCAAAGGCGATGACTTGTTCTGTTGCCTTGAGATCATTATTCAACATTTCAA
Organism: Gobius niger; assembly: GCF_951799975.1. Lineage (NCBI taxonomy): Eukaryota > Metazoa > Chordata > Actinopteri > Gobiiformes > Gobiidae > Gobius > Gobius niger. Next base: position 21,639,435 of record NC_136871.1, read on the forward strand.
CACATGATCAATATTATTACAATAGTGGTAAGCACATGCATTTATGCGAGCGCAGCGCTGACAACAGTATCGACTGTGCTCGTGATTTAAAGGCTGCATCATGGTTATTCTGCGCTCCGGGACGGAAATCGATAGTATGCAGGACGAGCAGCAGAGAGCCTTAGGACGAGCGTTTGGTCTGAGCAAATGTCAGTCTGCCCTGATTTACGTTGCACAGGCGGCCGGAGGGGCCCATGGTCCTCACCCTGAGCATGAGAAAATGATGGGTTTATTATTTATTAAAGGCCTTCACACAAAAAAAAACAGACATATTGATGGGTAAGACTGCGCTGCGAAATAGGCAGCACACCAGCATTTCAATCAGGTTGTGGGTTCAATAGGTTGGATTTGCAGGACATCTTTGCATTCTAAAGAGTCTATGGGTTTCGATCACAGGACTTTTCATTATTCAAACTATATATAATTGAAAAATTTAAATGGCCCCTTAGCGTACGTCTTTGTGAAAACCATAAAAGCTTAAATCATATTTTTAAGCCATAATGTTTGTTCAATCATTGTGGACTTAATAGGGTTTTCTTACTTGGGTTGACGCTGACCACACATAATCTTGTCTTCTTCTTGTAATACTGTGAGTTCTGCCCTGCCTCTTTCCTCAATTCAAAACATCTTTATAGATGCTGAACTTAAAATGCCCCTTGTGACTAAATGTACATTATTTTTGCCATGGTGCAGTGTGGGTCATTTTGCTGCTTTTACATCAGACAGAGCACTGACCTCGGCCCCTCCTCCATTTATCCAGATACAGCGCTTTACCTGCAGCGCATTTATTTCAACTATGAAACAAAACAAAACTAAAAACTGTGGTGAAAAAAGGCCATCACCAGAAGATGGCTCAAGCCAGGAAAACCAACAAACGAGGATTGGATCAACATTATTCACGACATCTACATCATGGAAAAAATTTAATCTCAGTTGAAACTGCAAATGGACTCATTTTACAGGATTTGGTCAAAATGGACAGAATACGTCAAGCCGATAAGATCTGATTTCATGTAAAGTTGAAATATAAATACTGCTGATTGCTATTGTTGACAATGCTATGTAAACCAAAAGGGTACCCCACCTCTCTGTTGTTCATCTGTGCGAGTTCCATATGTAAAAATGGAAGAGCAAAATCACATTACTACTTTTTTTTTTGAAAGAAAATATGTAAAATTGTATTATTTGTCTCTTCAATAAAAAATAAATGTGAAAAACTAAAAACTGTGGTGAAATTAGATTTTTGCAAACTAATCCCTCTCTCTTGTTTGCTATTTACATAATCATTAATATGTACAAAAAAATAAATGTAGTGGTTATGCAAGGCATTGTCACCATCTTCAGCCTCCAACATCTGAGACATCTCCAACCAGCAGCTCCCAATAGATTTACACAAGCTCCTCCAAAGCTTTCTCCATCTTCATCAGCTTGATTAGTCAAATTTGACGACCGCCTTGGGAAGAGATCGATAACAGCAGGAAAATCAATGAGCAAACTGTAGCAGCAGCCTTTAACAGTGTGAGACTGTTAGTCGCATCATGACACATACAACAGATGACCTGTCATCCGAACATGGAGGCCATCCATCGTGTTCTGCTCAGGGTGATCTATGTTTTAGTCCTGTAGCGAGTGCAGCTATTATGGCATGTGTAAGGATTTACCTTCGAAAGCAACGACTCTAAGTGTTTATCGCCTACTCTGTCAGTGTCTGTCCTGTGGTTCTCGCTCAATAAGCTTGGGTGGTGTGGTTATGTAGAATGCTATTGTGCCCAAATTGTGTGGTCATTTGGAGCAGTGGTTAGCGCTCTCACCTCACAGCAAAAAGGTCCCGGTTTTGAAAACCTCAGTGGAACTTCCCTGGTTTATGAGCTACAGTGTGAGACAATAACTCCACCATAGTTCATTAGCAGCTCAGGACTAACTAACACCTGAACACAATTTCACAATGTCCAATGACAAATAAAGCACTTACTTCCTTACTTTGAGCAGAAAGAAAAGGTGTTGAACTTTAAGTCACATTTTGTTTCATGTAGTCAGTGAAATAAGTAATACTAATTATTACTAATGCATAGTAATAATGCACTAGTAATTGGCAGTATTAACCCCAAAACAGCCCAAAATATCTGCAAAATTATCACTGCCAATTCTTAGCAGTTTTGTATGTATTTTTTGGCGTCATTGGGCAGGACATAGAGCTGAGACTTGAACCCTCAACGCCGAGGACCGAACACTGTTGTCTCAGATGTGCAGCAGCCCTAAGCACCAGACCATCGGCTGCACTCAATGCTTGGAATTTTTTGCTTCCCTCTCCCTCAATAATAATCTCGTTAATGTTGTGTGAATGTAACCTTCAAATAAACCCTAAAATCAACTTTTTGGAGCTTTTAACCATGTTGTTATGCTATTTCCTTATCACAAACACCCCCAGAGTGGTTTTGGCTTCATTCAGTTCTCAGCAATCCTCCTGAATCCTGCTCTGTGAGCAGCTGCTCTGCCCTCTCCAGGTAAACGACTGACCTGCTCCGTTGTGTCGTCAGGGAGGAACAGAAGTGCTCGACATCTGTAATGTAATGCCTTACGGCCTGATTTTAATTTGTGAAACAGCTTTTTCATTATTTCTGTCGTAAGAGAGAACTTTGTGTGGAGTTTGCATGTTCTCCCTGTGTCTGCGTAGGTTTCCTCCGGGTTCTCCAGTTTCCCCTACTACTAAAAACATGTACAATAGGCCAGGGTGAATGACAGTGTGTGTATGAGGGATGACGGATGGAAATTAGCCCAAGGCTACAATCCGGTGTGCCCTGTTTACATGCATTAGACCCATGTATGTTCATTAACATGCACTGTCATGACCAAATAAGCCAATAAATAAATAAATAAAGGAGCTCTTTCTAATCTACTCTGGACACGCCTGTTCTTTTTTCTTACCTAACAATAATGATACGGAGAAAAGTGCATTTGGCTGCGAGAGGTACAGGACTTTTATTCAACCTTCCTAAAGAAGAGGCCACTCGGCAGAAGTTGGAATTTCTCTCCAGGACTTTCACCAAAATAGTGTTTGTCTTTGACTGTCACTGATGGATGTTTGGTGAACCTTGGCCAGAATCAAAGTGGATTAACTTTTATAACCAACGCGAGTCCCATAATGTAAACACCCGATGGACCAGAGCAGTGAGTCAATCCAAACGCGGGTTAGCTTGTGTGTTAGCTATCTATGAAGCTGTGTTGCAGATGTCAACTCCTTATAACTGCATTGTGAAGTAACTTCCCTTTTCGCCGTGGTATTTATATTTCTACTACTGCTAAAGTTGTATCAGTGGAGAGACAGGGGAAAGTGAGCTGAATCCAAGCGTTTTGTCTTCCAGGTTGGAAAAATACCTCCAGAAAATACTTTAAAATGAGTGCTCCATAGTGGTAGAGGTACAATATATCATATAAATGCCTATACTTTACTTTGGAATGGCTAAAATAGCATGATACAGATCCTTTAATATGTGAGCGTTTGGTTGTTTTTTCACATTGACACTGGCAAATCCCTGCTCTCTTATCTCTCAAAGTCGCACCATGTTTTTGCAGGTGATCACAGGTCGCTTTGATAAAACAATTATAAAGAGCGTGCTAGACAAATTACAGCCATCAAACCTGAATAGCTGTACCAAAAAGAATCTCAAGATGCTTCTAAAACGATTCTCGTGGAAACACATAAACTGTTTGTCAAGAGATTACAAAAGCACTCTTTAATTTCAAAGCGCACTCAAGCAGAAAAAAACAAAGACGCAATATTAGACCTTCTGCATGGAAAATCCCCATGTGCAAGAGGCTCAGAAGCAAACACAGACGATATGTGGCGAGCATGATGTCCACATGTGTCTAAACGGGAATAAAACAGGTAGCTTTTTTGCATTAACCCTACACTACACTGAGACACAAATGATTGTACAAGGGGTTATTTTGAACAGTGGGTCTAACTATTATAAGTGGATTACAGGATGTAGGGGAGACTGGGGTTTTTAACCGTCAAACACAACAAAATCGACGGTGACAATGTGCCCCATGTGCGGGGCAAGTTGTCACAATGTTTGGGGTTGGTTGTCTAAAACATCCAAACATGCGGCCACTGTAAAAGCTTAATAAAATAAAGTGATCAGAAAGACATATTATACATAAAAGACAAAAATGTCCACCATGATATACCCCATGTGACAAATTACCCCTCAGTTTCTGTGACAAATAACCCTGAGTGTCCACTGTACCAACACTGTAAGCTAGCTAACAAACGGCTTTAGCATGTTAGCTTCAAAATGGCTCAAATCGAAGCTAGCGTTATAGGGCTGTGCAATTAATCGAAATTCGATTACGATTTCGATTACAACAGTAAACGATTACAAAATTAGCATAATCGCAAAAAATCTATTTTTCTTTTTCTTTTTTTTCCTTATTTTTTTTTTGTTCAAAATGCTTTTTTTTTTTTTTTTTTTACAATTTTTTTTTTTTTTTGCAAAGCACACTTGCGTTATTTCAGGCCGCTGGGATTATTTTCCCTTCGCTTTTCACGTGCCGTGGCTCATGCTTTTGTCTGACATAAAAACAAACAGCGCTGTGTGATGATGGCCGCACTGCTTGGTTTACTTGTGCAGGTGTGAGGACTGGCCAGCAGGGGGCAGGTGTGTAATCAAGGCATACTTGAAATCATTTGTACTTTTATGTCTGTCCAGAAAACATAAAGTGTAGTGTAGTGTTTTGATTAATAAATAAATAGAATAAAGATAGACTTTTTTTTTAAGGCAACAAATAATCGTTTGAATAATCGTGATTTCAATTATGACAAAAATAATCGTGATTATTATTTTTTCAATAATCGAGCAGCCCTAGCTAGCGTCTCTGTTTTTCAGATCAGTGTCTTTTGTTTAAGGCACTAACTAAAGGAAAGCTCTCATTACAGAAACAATGAGAGCTTGACCTCGGCCAAATAGGCCAAATAGTTTGACCTAGGCTAAACTATACCCGGGTTTAATCTGGGTGGGGATTCATTTGGCCTGTTGCACCCCGGTCTCCCCTGCTCCACAGAAGCACAAGGACATGCTGAATCTGTACATGACCAGGCCTTCTCTTTTATCTATTATTTTGTCATGACAGCCTCTAACAACTGCCACCAACTCACCAACTGAGCGCTCAATTTGAAAGTAAAAAAAGAAATCCTTGCATCTGCTCATTAACTGCCTTATGTGGTCAGGGGCGACTATATCAAAGAGGTGCTGTGTTGTGAGCCAACATAGCTAATTTGTGTCTCCGTGGAAGAACTGAAGCGAAGAACTGAGAGCACATTAATCTGGAGTTAATCAGCAGGACTCCTCAGAACAGCACAGAGCGGTTTGAATAAAATGGATTCTTAATGGCACATCTTCCGTCGACATGCGGCACGTGCCTTCTGCAATGACAGAACATTAATCAAGTCGTGTCTCTGGGCTGTGATGTAGCGCGTGTGCGAGGAGAACTGCTGCTTTCTTATTAACCCCCGAACTCTAATGCCAGGGGTGGGAAGAATACGTCTTTTAGATGCACCAGTTGTATCTTTGAGAAGGTTTTGAAGTGTTTCGCAAAAGCAGAATCCACACTTTTTATTTCATATAACCGCAACAGCAGCCAGTGAAGCAAACATTTCAGACACAGAAAAGGATAAGAGTGCTTCAGAGGGTCCTTTTGTATTAGGCTGAGCAAACAGGTGCTCTTCGAGGATAGCTTATCTACTACAAACATTTCAAACATTTATGTTCAATATATTTAAAGTTGAAATTTCAATTATATTCATTACTATGGATTTGACCAATTTAAAGGTGAATCTTTTGATGCGAAAGCCTTTTGACCTTGTAGTGACCCAGCGCTGTTTGAGTGGTCAGTGTGTCGCTCCAGGATCAATTGATTTTCTGGTGAGAGGGTCCGTCAGCAGTAAAAAGCCAGTCGCTAGATCGCTGCAAGGTCAAACACGCACCAGTTTAGTATGAAAGGTCATGCTGTCATATTCACATGTTAAATGCACCCACAACTTAAACCACTTTATTTGCCAAACAATTGTTGTCCCTGCCTCAAGTCCTTGAACGCCCTGCCATTACATACATTTTAAACCAATAATTGTGAACCACTCGCGTCCTGTTAATGATGACAGTTTGTTTTTCACTATCATTGCTGTGGAAATCTTGTCAACACGGCAAACTAACTACAATCAATATTATTTTACAACTAATTGAAGACTAATGTGTCACCAATTTTTAAGTTGCTGGAATGACAGGACACAGCTGAATTAAACTGTATTTTTTGATGACAGCAAATCATTTGCTATTTACAAATCTGATCTGTGAATGAAATGTTTCTTCTCAGACTTGATGGATTGTTGCGTATGTAAGTCTGTTGTGAACTGTGTCTCCATTTTAGGCCTCAGTGAAATGCCACTTGGAAATGTCAGCTGTAAAGATGGGACATTTTGGACTTGGAAAAGAGCAGACGGACGATCTGAACAGGAAGGAAATGGATTGTGAAAATTGCAGTGTTTTGTTGCATGAAATTACATCTTCACACAATTAAACAGGAATTCTCATCCTTTAGTTTCTTTTGAGGATTATTTCACCAGGACAGTCCCACTGATAGTTTCACTGAGATTAAAGCTGCAGAGAAAATGTTTTAGGAGAAAGCTACATGGATACAGAGAGAACATGCTGGTGGAGCCCCAATAATGCACTTTTTGTAATAATAAGTATGAATTAATAAACTGTGTGCACAGCTATTCTACACATTTACGATCCTCCCATATGTGTAATCGAATCTTGCAGACTAAGAAAGAATAAACGTGTCTTCTTCACTTTCCAATAAAGGAGGTTGTTTAAAGCCTTGACTTGATCTCATTAATTCTCGACATGGATGCCTGCCCAATAACCCTCGTCTGTGTCGTCAGGAGCCACGTTGTGAAACAGAACGACTGACGGCCCCTCGGACAGGTAATTTAAACGTCCCATCTGTCTCTGTGTTCATTTGGCATTGACATTGCTTCACCACCAATCACATAATGCCTGTTCTTGGCAGCTGCATCGGTTTACAGTAGGCCCATGATTCATGTCTCTCATTGAGCCTAAAAAGACAGATACCCTATATGGTACCAGATTATATGGTTTTCACAGGTAATTCTGGCTCAAGGAGATGGTTCCATACTAGAGTGAATCCATGTGGTCATCAGTTTTGATTATGTAGCTATTTTTTACAAACAAACTGCCAAGCCAAATGTATGCCAGGATACATCAGTGTAAAACTGCATTAAAAAAAGGAAAGAAAAGGATGTATCTCTTTTTATACATAAGATCTGTTGGAACTATAGGGTTAAATTAGCTTGATTTGTGTTTTCATAGATTGAACATAAAAAGCGAGCGCTAACAGGTTGTGTTCACATTTAAGTATGTGATGATGTCATAATGTCAGGCGGAGGGCAGGTGCCAATACAGTTTCTGTTCAAATCTCCAAAACGAAAATTGTCAAATGTTTTTCCTCATTAGTGTTAGAGAAATTAGCAATGGTGTTTGAGAGGGTAGATGAAAAATAGGCGTCAGTCTGGATGTCTTAAACAGGAGAAGTTTATTTACCATCGGTGCGGGACCCGGAGACATGAACTCCAGACATTGCGCTAGTCCTACCATTAAGTCTGTCCATGCACCCAGCATGATAAATAGCGATTTAATGTTATCCTCTAACAATTAGTATTTGATAGTGATTGGATTCACAAACCTGCCACATTATTTTTATTGCTGAAAGTATTTTGTACTAGACAACATCACGCTCATGTTTTTGAATATTGTCTCCACTTTTGGACGCTTTTATGAGGAAAAGACGATGATTCTCCCAGTAATGACTGACATATTAACCAAAGACTAAGACAGAAAACCTGCAGTCGTCAGTTACCATAGTTACCGCCATAGAACTTTCAGTTGCTCCACGTTAATTATAAAATCTTCATGATGTTGTGACGTCACATGAACACAACCTATTGAGGTCAATCCAACTCTGTCCATTAAAGTGATTAATGTTTAAAAAGAAGATGTGTTTCCAATTGAAAGACTAGTTTATTAAAAGTTTTGCCATAGGTCCTTGCCCTAGTTGGAACCATTCAGTTCAGATTTGATCATAATCATGTACTGTCTCAATGCATGCATTTAGGTCAATTTCAGAATTATTGTGCAGGGACTGAATGTCAGGCTGTGTTGTCAGTTGGGCTTCATAATGCCTGTAATTCCTCTGATTAACTTGACTTCAGGGCGCATCCCTTTCAGTCCTATATAGTGGCTGGGAATGATGGTAGACACTGCAATATCTGACAAAAAGCAAATGAAGCTGTGGGACTTATTGGTCTTTACAAGGTGGAGCTCATTCCTCAGTAGACTTCAGCATCCAGTGCAATTGTCAAACAAAAGCAGGAGCAGTGAGATGTGACATGTGCTTCACAGTTCACAGTACACCGCCTGGGACATATCTCTGAGCTTGACGTGTTGGTGAGTATGAGAATAAAGTGAATGAAATGTGCCGACTTACATAGGCTATATACATGCACAAACAAACAGGAGATTAGTCCACAATGCACAGTTTCTTCAATTAAGATCAGAAATTTGTGCACTTTCTTAAAAGGATAATGGCGGATGTAAACAATCAAATGTCCCCCCCCCTTTAAAGTGATGTAAGTTTAAATGTTTTACAAATTTTATAGATTGTGCATAATTGACCGCCTGGGTTTGAAATTTGAATTAAAATAAATAATGTTAAAATAACAAGACTTTTTCTAAAGTCCCTGCCTTTGCTGATTTTAGCAACTGATGAGAATCCCCGGGATACCACTTTGACCAATGAGACAAGCTTTTCCTGTGAGCTGGCCTGTCAGGCCCAATCAGGAGGGAGGGGGAGGAGCTTGATCGTTTACTTTTGAAAATTGTGTTCCTGCTCCCCTCATTTTGCAAATTAGGAGAGGAATTGCTTACTTTTGAAATTTCACTCTATCGCTCCTCACTTTGCAAACTTAGAGACTATCACTTTAACAGATAAAACGAGTCAAGAAAAACTGATTTGCTTTGATCATGCAATACAAGCTGGGCATCCTGTATTCTTGTAGCACAGCTAAAATGGTGTTATTATGGTTTAGACAACTGAAGTAGCCAATATTAATGTCTAATTGACACAAAAACATAGACCTTTATGTTTTACATGTCGGCTGTAAGTATCAGTTATTGTAAGGGTTTACAGGCTGATAATGTTATGAGCTCCAGTATAAAGGCTGTGTTCATGAAGCCTATACCATATCATTTCCTTTGCTGTTTCCTCCTCTAATCTAAAGACTGCATGGCCTGGCATCCCTGTGTGGAAATCCCAGCACATTCCTACCTGTTGCCTTTGAGTGCTGTGGTCGGAGGAGCGATGGAGCATCCGGGCGAGAATGAAGATGAAAGTCAGCGAAGTGTGTTTAAAAAAAAAGCAGCTTTAACCTGCCTTGGCCGTGAGGAAGAGCCGGGAGTTTCCACTTTCTACAGATTTCAGCAGCAGCGATGGAAGCAGGCCACACACGCCAGAACCGGAGATTATTAGAATAAATAATATATCGGCTACTACAATAAAAATAGTTTCTGTTTTCTGTCATTTAAACCATGAAGTGTCTTCCTCTCTGCGGCTGGATCCTTTGGACAACTTTTTTGGAATCCACAGCGACAGGTAGGGGCACAAGTTAGGCTAAAGTTCTGACGATAGAAGAGGGCTGTCTAATGGTTCCTGATTTGTTGTATACGTTTCTGTCGCAATTTGAGGAATTCATAGTCTAATCCAATTCAACTTTATTTACAGAGCACCAGTGTTAATTTTGACAACATATTTTAATTTAGTTTTAGTCTTAGTCTTTTGACGAAAATGTAATTCGATTTTAGTCTAGTTTTAGTCCAAAAAATCTTCAATTTTAGTCTAGTTTTAGTCGACTAAAATTGCAAGTAAATTTAGTCGACTAAATTTAAGACAAATTTAGTCGACTTTGCATTGATAATATTCATTAGAATCATATTTAATCGTGTTTCTCTGCTTCATGGAGCTGCTCCTCATGGACAAAGCTCCGAGCTGATCCTTTGGCAGAGAATTCACATGATCTGAGGATCTTTCAGACGGACAATAGAAGTTTGGATGATTTTAGTCTCTCCCTTTCATTTTTATTTAGTCTTATTTTAGTCGAGTAAAATATCTGGACATTTTAGTCATAGTTTTAGTCTCATGTAAAACTTTTAACTTAGTTTTAGTCCAATTTTAGTCGTCAAAAATATCACTTTGACTAAAATTAAGACTAAATATTTTAGTCGACGAAATTAACACTGCAGAGCACTTTAAAAAAAAAACAATATCGACCAAAGTGCTGAACACAACAGTAAAAATTACATTATTAGACAAATGAACTGTAAAAAACACGAAAACATTCAAAAGTCAAACTTCTCAGGCTGTGTTAACAAAGGTGCGCTTTAAGGGAGGATTTAAAAAGAACAAGTGACTCTATCTATCTTACAGTGTTTTTCTTTGTTTTGTACTATCACATATTCAAGCCCTTTTCAATACAATAGGCCAACTGACTAACTTACACACACTCGTGGTTAATCTCTAACCAAACACATCTACTCCAGTTCAGCTTTACCCAAATCCATCAAATGTAATGCCTCATTTGAAAGACCTATACAGAACTCATCTAAACGGATCATTTTCCTTGTGTTGTTGCTTTTAGATATGGGTAAAAGCCAAGCTGGAGAAAATGTGCTCGGTTCAGGTGTGGGTTAAGGGGTTAAATCTATTCGTGCCTATACCACAAGCATGACTGTATGTGTGAAACTCAGTGGCAAAATTAACTTACGAGTATATTATTTGTTAGTGTTAAATATAATACCCCCTTTTGGCTTTCACTAAAAGGCTGGCCGCAGAACAACTATTTCCACACAAACTTGGCCCAGCTGTGAAAGTACGCAGCTACTCCTCACCATTGTACTGAGTAAATTGCTCTGCTCTTTTCCTCCGCAGGGATCCTTCGCCTCCTTATCAGTGGCTGCAGTTGGCCACCACTAATTAGAAGTAAATATTATGACTCAATTAACCAACTCCAATAATAGCACCGGGGAATGTATGGTGCGTGGCTTTAGTTTTTCTGTGCTTCAAGCTTCTGGGTATAGGATACAACAAGAACAAAGGCCTTCAGGTCATCTCAGTCCTGAAACATGCAACTGTTCGTCTTTTTGATGTTGGCAGCACATTGGGTGAACTTCAGAGGCTCTATTACCATATTTGCCTTCATCTGTGTTGAGCTGCAGCCTGGCATATGGCCCTGGAACAGTTTGAAACCTATTACATGACAGATGACAAGCTCACATCTTTCCAGCTCCTGTGAAATCCATGTGTTCTTCATGAAATGCGAAGAAGGAATGATAGCTCCATCAACAAGGCTTATCTTCTCCAAACTTCAGATTATTTTTCTTTGCCGTCTCTGCCAAGGATGCTAGGGTTTGCCACACTTTGTTAGTATGCTGCTTTCTGTGTTATCATACAAGGGGGTTGTTTAAAGGCAGAAATTGTGCATTTTTGGTGTGTTAGACAGAACATAAACTCATTGCTTCCATGGGTTGATATGTAGCACCATGCCGAGGTACTTCTGTCTTTGTTTGTGTCTAAATCTTCCACAGTACATGCAAGGCTATAAATATAATGTAATGTGAGGGTCGGCACGTATTGGCAATTAGGGATGACATTCAGTCAAGTGAAAGAATTAATGCATTGAAAATTCTTCAGGTGAATGAGAAATACCCTTTTTCTATGTCCAAAACCTCGACTTAGAAAACCACAGCAAGCATTTTTTTCAACCATTTGCCACAGTAAACCCTAAAATGTTCTCCGTACGACCTTAAGTATCTTCATAACTTCAGCACTGGAGGAGTCATTGATGGTTGCCTATTATTCATTCTCTTTATTCGATACAAAGCCCCCAGATACTCAACCTTGACGTTAATTAAATAGGATTCGTAAAGGTGTGAAAGAAGGAGTCTTTTTTTTTTAATAAGCTCATTTGTGATATTATGCAACGGCAGCCAGGTCATCCATCACTGCCAAAGGTCTTTGGGATGAGCTCAAGAATATGAGTCTCTCTATATTATTAATATTCATATTAAACCATAATTAAGCTTCTATCTTTTGGTGGACTGATCATCTGTAATGCTGTATGGCAGTGATACACTGTGTATTACCCCATGTCCTAGTATGGCTTTAGATCTAACAACGCCTGTGGTTTAGACCAAACTCATCTGATCAGTACCGATAGATTGACTTATAGTTGATAATGTCCTCCACAAAAAGTAAAAAGAATGTATATAATTTTTGTTTTTCAGGGCTGAACTGCAGTGAGGGAGACCTTCTCATCCTGCTGGACTCTTCTGGGAGTGTCTCAAACCTCGAGTTCCAGCGCATGGTCCGATTCACCTCTGCCCTGCTCCAGGCCTTCGCTCTGGGACCAGGTCATGTGCGGGTGGGGCTGCTGCAGGTGGGCACTCAGCCCATCCTCGAGTTCGACCTGGACGTTCACACAGACCAGGAAAGCCTCCAAACATCTCTTGGCAATCTCAGGCAGCTGCAGGGAGACACCAACACGGAAGCCGCCCTTGGTGTAGCCCGCAGAGTCCTGGTCGATTCGGTGATGGATGTCCCAAAGGTGCTGCTGTGGCTCACGGATGGAGTGCAGCCTGGAGATGTGGAGGGTCCCATGGTAGCGCTGAAAGCGAGGGGGGTGTATGTTTTAGCTATTTTTTCGGTACATGGAAACTTCCAGGTATTACAGCGCATAGTATCGCCTCCAATCGAGTCCCACCTGTACTCAGTGGACATCTACAACATTGAGATAATCACAGAGGATCTGAGGGAGGCTTTAATCAGTATGTATCAGAACCTCGCTTTCAGGGTGTTCACTTTAATACATCCCTTCTTTTGTGTCTGTGTAAACTGTCAGTCATCCAAACAAACGTTTAGAACGTCCAGTGATCAGAAAGCTGAAAGGTCACACAGTCACTGCTGTTGTGGGTCTGAGTGCTGGTTCAGATTGTAGCAAAAGAGCAAAGATGGTTTGAAAGGGTCAAAACAGTCATTGTCTTTGATAGAAAGAGAACCTCTCTTAAAATTAATATATAAAATAATCATAATAGTGATTTAAATACAACCTGCCTTTATTTTCAACTTTATTCTCATATCCACAGTAACCAGCACTAGGCCAATGAGATTTCTGTCTTGTGGAATTGTGGAGTCCCATTTGTGTTCATTAACATGCCCGTTCCAAACCAAGTCTAATAATACAAAATAATGAAGGTGTTCCTCAAATGTGAGATACTCAACCAAGAGCCTTTGTTTTTTCACTGAGTTAAAGTCTCCCTCTAATTTCCTTTACAGAAATCTTCAGCGTGAAGCGGCTCCATTTGATTCACTTGACATCCCACAATGCTTTGCTGCAGTGGTGCCCGGTCCTCACAGCTGACAGTGGTTACTATGAGCTGTGGCTCTCTGGTCCTGGGGCGGGCTCTGAGAGCAGACGGTATCTTTCGGCAGAGTCCAGTTCAGTGGAGCTGAGCGGCCTGTACCCTGAGACCTCCTATACAGCCTTCCTCCAGCCGCAGTCCAAGGACGGGCTGTTTAACACACTGTCAGTGCACTTCACCACTACAGCTGGTGAGAAGATATAGCTTAAAACATCGCTGAACACAGCAGCTCGCACTTTTACTTTTTTATCACCTTTTCATAGAGCTTCTCTATGCTGCTGCTGCTTTACTGCTGTAAGGAGAGTATGTGTCATCCTGCACTGTATTGGACTGTTAAGGGATTATGTTAAACCACTTTTAATGTGGCCCCTTCATAAAAACAGGCCTGGATTTGTGTTTTGTTTTGAGTAATTACCGCATGCTTGGATAATTTTGCGTATTCACATCATCTACCACTCAAGAGCTCAGAACCCCTACCTGCTGATATCATGTCCACTAATAGCTAATAGTTCTGTTTGAAAGTTGAATGCTCTTACCTGTTCTCAGCTACGTTGAAGGCTAAGGGATTCAGTAGTATTTAGAAAATTCAATTTAGTTTAAATTGCTTTTCATATTCATTTGTAACAAGAGACTTATCATGACAGATATACGCTGTGGAAACATGAATCAATATCTCTGTGAATGCACAGTTTGTCACCATTACAAATCTCATGTTCTCTGTGTCATCACTTCCTTATTTCCTGCAGATGTTTTGAGTCCTGCGGTGGTCTACGTCTCAGACCGCAGTCCCCGGGAGGTGCAAGTCAGCTGGGGTCCCCTACAGCCATCACTCATCCAGGGATACACAGTGGAGTACGGGACGATCCCCCGTGGACAGGTCCACACCATGATGTTTGGAAACCATCAAAACAGTGCTGTTGTGAGGGGCCTGGAGCCTGAGACTGAGTACCTCATTACTGTGACCGCTCGCCATGGAAACGGAGAGGAGAGGGCCATGTCTGTGAGGGCGTGCACACAAGCAGGTACTGCTAGTGCTATGCAACTGTATTAGATAATAATAACATATTATCCTCTGCAAACAACAACTGTCTGTAGCTTCGATTGCTACAACTGACATGCATGTGATTCTTAAACCGTCATCTCTCTAAAATAACACTCTTGATTCTGAATGTTTCACCCAGCAGTATGTATCGTGATGGATGTGGTTCAGAGTTTTCTGTCCAAAAATAGCCAGGCCTGTACTGAAAGTGACATTGTATGGATGACTTCTATATCTGGACAGTGTGCTGGCCATAGGTACTCTATAACTGTGATTCGCCCTTCTTGTATCCCTCACAGAACCCAACCCGGCTCTCGTCGACCTGCAGCTGCATCCCACGGACCAAGAGGAGATTCAGGTGATGTGGAAGGCTCATGACGAGGGTGTGAGAGGGTACTGGCTCAGCTGGGACAGTCCACAATCCAAAAAACAGTTCCTGTTTGTGGCTCCCTCCGCTGACTCTGCCTTTATCCCTAACATCGCTCAAAGAGGTCGCGTCTGTGTGTCTCCTGTATATAGCTCGGGGCGAGGGGACGGCATATGCTGCACTGTGCGCTAAGAAAAACAAACACAACTTATTGTTTGGAGTTCAGTTTGACATTTTGGATAAAACATGAGGCAAATATTTCTCAACTGTTGCCATGGAGTCATACTGTACTTAAGGGCCATTGGTGAGCCCCAGTTTCATCCTTGGGAATTTGATCTCTCCCCCTTCTTATGTCACTACTGTTTTAGAGCATTATTATTATTTCTTTAACACGTACATTTGAAATACCGTTTAAAAATAAAAATAGCATTTAATACAGGGACTGTCCCACCAGCTAAGAAATTATTTTAAAACCATGTCATAGAAGAAAATATTATATGATTTATATCTTCCACTTGTTGCCCTTGAATCAGCTCAATTACACTCATTCATTTAAATTCACACAGAGTTCATCAAAGTTTCACAATTTCACATTTGCGATTTTTCTATAGAAAGTGGAGCAAACCTGCCTGTGGCTCTCCACACCGGATGCCTCCACTAGAAGCGCACTGTAGTATTGCACACATATTTTTTTTTCCCATGACAAGCGAACCTAAATAATACATGGCATGATTTCCACTGGGGAACAGTGTAAAGCAACAGACCAGGTACTCCCTCACGGTGTCCAGAGCGATGCATGCACATTACAGGAGATTGTTGCCCCTCCAGTAATTGAACAAATTAATAAGTGTTTTCTTGTCGATCAGCCTTGGGCATTAAGTTGTACTGTGCCTTAGGACTTAAATAGAGTAGAGGTAGAGGTAAACAGAGTCTGCTGCGTGTTTCCTATTTCTGTCCTATTATTAATGTTATATAGCCTACTGTCTCCTTTCTGCCGATTTTGCACTCATGTTGATCCTCTACATTTCACAATGTTACATCACCGTCTGCGTTTCTATTCACATCTGACGTGTGACATTGAATATTGAGCCATAGCCTTGTCATATACTGTACCTGCACTTGAACCAAACACAGTTCTGCTCAGTGTGGCCTCATGTAAGACCCTCCTCTGAATCAATGCTTCTGCGGTCCTTTAAAGCCATTAGGGCCCCATGATTTCTCATTTCTGATAAATACCTCCTCTCTGCGTTGTTTCTTGTATCCGGTCGGCTTCATATTGCTATAAGTGGTCTGGCTTCTCTAAGTGTTGCTTGTTTGGCGCTTCTGATGTAACAGCATAAAGCCACATACTGTTTCTGCAAAGGTCTGAGGGGTTGGATAAGTGGAGGCCTTTGTGGTATATACGCTATAAGTACAAATGATTAACTTGCAGTAGATTTATTGTCAAAAGCTATTCTGAATCTGTTGTGCTTCACTGTCTGCGTAGATGAACTCCCCTGTGTTTCAGCTTGAAATTCGCATCTATTTTTTTCTATATCATACAGTATGATGTGGTTCAGCTCCTATAGGTCCTCAAGGCTCCACTTTGTTTTGCTGTCAGTTGCGCCATCTAGTGATTAAAGTCTGAACTGCTGTCTTGAATTCACATGTTATTGGTTTGTCTGGTGATTGAAATGCTTATGAATCTGCATCGCCAAAACAATTGGAAAATTTCTTGTTGCCATTTCTGTTGAGTAAACCCACAGTCAGGGGCGGACCGGCCATATGTCCGTTCTGGAAGAGCACAGAAGGGCCACTGGCTCTAGGGCCACCAGTCCCGCCTCAACCGAGCTTTACCCAAATCTAAAAGCTAAAAAGAAAAGCATCAAAATAGTGAGAAAAAGGGGATGAAAAGTCAACAAAAACATGAGGAAAAACACGACAAAAAAATGATAGAAAAAATAGCTCAAAAAACAACAAAAATATGACAAAAATGTGGCGACGTGACGCAAAGTTTCCATCACTTTTGTAGGTCTTAGCTTTCAAATGAGGCGTTGCATTGTTGATCTCCAGTCGAGAAGCTTTTAGATTTGGGTAAAGCCCAGTATAAAAAAACGTAAATCTAAAAGGAATTCCGTGGAGTATGGTGTGCCACAAGGTTCAATTTTGGGACCAGTATTATTTATTATTTATATTAATGATTTTGCTTCTGTTTCTGCGACCACCTTTCCCGTTCTTTTTGCTGATGATGCCAGTCAAAAAAATAAAAATAAAAAGCCGAACTGGGGAAAATGCACTCGTTAATGTTAAGGTTAAAATATGTATTTGTGGAAGTGCACAATTACGCTAATTTGGGCCAGGCTGGTCAGAGTCCAGGGCTGTTTTTCAGTCCCAGTCCGCCCCTGGAGCAAACCCACAGTTATATCTTATGCTACAGGTAGCCTATGCAGCAAAAGAGTAAGTGTTGCAATTCAACCACTAGAATAATAATTAACACATTCAGTAGGCTATTTATTCATTATTATCGGGTCTATATACAAACTCTAACAGGTCACAAAAACACTTGACATGCCATAACACTGTACACTTTCAGCATTTAAATTAATTTGGAAAAAAAACTTAAAGGAAATATAAACATGTAGATGCATTGGTGTAATCTGAGCATGTTTTGAACAAACAAAGGCTTGAGTGACAACAGGATATCTCGTATCGAAGCACAAGTACGTACATGCACACAAGCCAAATGAGTAAGCCCCCCTTTCCCTTAGGATGACAGGGAACTAATGTACGGCAAAAAGGAGGCACAATTGTGGAAGCTGATTAATCTCTGGTGTTTTATTATCATGCTCTATGCTCCTTGGGGGACAGTAATGTGTGGGAGTAGCAGGAAATGTCTTTGAAAATTGTGCCATAAAGATCCCTTAACACATGACAAGTGCCTTCTTTGCTTTTGGACCAGGACAATAGACACTGTGGATGGAAAGCGTTGATGCAAGGGGGAACTCTACTCGCTCATTCTTTGATTTTCTTAATTCTTAAAAAAAGGTTTAAGTTTTCTATAGGAGCTATACCAGGAGAATTGAATGGGCTTTGCTTTTTATGACTGCCCTATGATTAAGAGCTATGGAAAGGATCTGCATTTGTTGTGTAGAGTTTAAACACTTGCTTCATAATGACATTTCAGAGGTTTTTTGTTAATCTTGTTTTCATTGTTGTACTTGTTTTTTCCTTCATACTTTTTCCAAAACTTTGGAATTTTTTAAATGTATCATTGTAGGAAGAACGATGATGAATTTTTACCAATAGAGAAACTGATATGACTTTCAATAGACTGCCACATGAAAGCATAGAAATTAAAAGGCGTCTGTGTCTATATATAGTTGTTGAGATATTTGCTGCAAAGATGCTTGAAATGGATAGCCACATGGGTGATGAAGAAAACCTCGATGAGCTGGTGGGGATGGGACTGCGTGTGTCTGTGTCTCCAGCACAGACCGCTTTCTACATCCTCCTGGTGATGATGGGCATTCTGGGAAATGGCACTGTGGTGGGAGTGATTGGTAAAAGTGTGATCATGGACCGAGGCGGAGGATGCAACTCGGACATCATCATTATCAACATGGCCCTGTCCAACCTGCTGGTGTCTGTGATGAGGAACACTCTGCTGATCATCTCTGATGTGGGGCTGGAGGTAAGTTTGACAATGGGAAAAAAGTAGATAGTTGTCTAGTCTACCACATATGGGGTAGCAACATACAGAGGAGTAGAGCCTCAGTGAAAACAACCTTAAGCCTAAAAACAAATGAGCAACAGGGGGTATACAGGCGAAACTCGGAAAATTAGAATTTCGTGAAAAAGTTCATTTATTTCAGTAATTGAACTTAAAATGTGAAGCTAATATATAATATAGACTCATGGCATGTTATGTCAAGCCATTGCTGTAATTTTCCTGATTTTGGCTTACAGCTTGTAAAAACCCAAATTCAAAATCTAAGAAGATTTTACTATTACATGGAATCAGTTAAAAATGATTTTAAACAGAGAAATGTCGGCCCTTTGAAAACTATAATCATGCATATGAACTTAGCACTTGGTTTGGGCGCTTTTTACTTGAATAACTATGAGGTTGCGTGGCATGGATGCTCTCAGTCTGTGAGGTGTTATGAAGACCAGGATGCTTCAACATGAGGAATATGACATTTGAAGCCCATGTTCAGGATCCGTCTGTGTGCAGCGGCTCTTGATGCACTGACTCCAGCCTCAGTCCTCTCCTTGTGAAGCTCCCCCACACTTTTGAATGGCCTTTTCCTCACAATCTTCTCCAGACTGCGCTCATCCCTGTGGCTTGTGCACCTTTCCACAATTTTCCCTTCCACCTAACCTGAAAAGGTGACACTTTGAGCCGACAATGTGGTCTCTTTTCACAATATTCTTTGAAGGTTTTAAATTTGGAGTTGTAGGACATAATCATCATGCAAAGTGAGATATATCAAGCCTTTATTTGTTATAATTTTGACAATTATGGCTCACAGCTTGTAAAATCCCCAAATAAAACATCTCCGAAAATTATAACAAACAAGGGCTTGATATACAATATATATATATATATATAATATGATATACACAAGAGTGTATATCATATTAGTTTCACATTTTAAGAAATAAATGAACTTTTTCCACTGTATTCTAATTTTCTAAGTTTCACCTGTATAACTTATATACAGTTTGTCATAAATATGCACCTCATGAAACTCCACAATTATCATAGGGGTTTGTAACTAGAGAATGAGTTGTGTAGGCTCTCAGGAGTTTCCCATCACAGAGAAGAGTTGTTTAAGTAGTCACCTGTACTGGTTATTTAAAGTACTGTACGTTTCACCTTTCACATGTTCAAATGTAATTGGCAGTCATGTATATTCAAAAAAAATACTAACACTAACAGAGGTATGTCAATTTAGACCAAACCCCAACCTAACCACACATAATACTGTGCCATCAGGGATAGAGGCCAGGGGTAGCACAGGGTCTCTTTTAATGATATAGAAAACAGTGTAATTGCAGAGGTTGTGTCTTCCATCCTCACAGCTGTACTCATCTAAAGAGTGGTGCCAGTTCCTGATGGGCGTTTGGGTGTGGCTGCGCTCAGTGAATGTGTGGTCCACTCTGTTCCTCAGCGCGTTTCACCTCCAGACTCTGAGGCGGGTCGCTCCTGCCATGGGGAACCTCAGTGGTTTACACAGTCCACCCAAAACTCTTCTCACCACCCTGGGCCTCATCTGGTTTCTAAACTACATCTACTGCATCCCCGCGCACATCTTCTCTACTAATGGAGACGTTAACAGCACAGAGGTGAGGTCAAACAAAAAAGAGGAAAGTCTGCTACCTAAAATTATAGAATGTTATTATTCATTCCAAGTTAGTTTACAGAACACCCAGGTTTATATAGAGGCTACATCATTGTGTATTAATGTCAATGAGTGGAATTTATGAATGTTCAAAACAGCTAAACTGAGTGGGAAGATTCTGCTCTGCTTTGAGTTTGATCTGGAACTGTTTACCACAGTTTCTGAAAGTTTAAGAAGAATTCTGACCATAAAATCCTGTTAAATAATAGTCTATTGGTAAAGATTCCACTCTGATTACCATTCACAATTAAAATGAAAGGGTTTGAAAGGCAAAGACAAACATACAGCTGTTCAGACCCTACAGTATAAACCATTATTGGGTTAAGATAAACTGGAATATAAATGACTCCCTTCCTGCCTCTCCTTCCTTGTTTCATTCAAGACGCTGATGTTGGTGAGCAGCACAACACGCCCCCTGCTGGGTTGTGTGTGGAACTTCCCCACCAGTTTTAGTGGCCTTGCGTATGCCACCACCTCCATGGTCATCCACGAGACGATTCCCATTATTCTAATGGCCCTCACCAACATGGCTTCCCTCTATACCCTGTACACCCACAGCAGGATGCGCAGCTCAGTGAAGGACGGCCCCAAGATTAAGAGGGTCCCAGCTGAGAGGAGGGCAGCAAAGGTAAGAGGAAAACTAACACAGGCTTTTGATATGGGAATTAAATAATATGTAAATCAGTAAAAAAAAAACTACCATTTAAAATCAACACTTTGCCTCGAATACAAATCAATTTACTGAAGTCTATTGAGCTGTACTTAACCCTTGGCTCTGGTGTGTGCCGCAGGTGATCCTGGCTCTCATCATGTTGTTTATTGCATCTTGGGGAACCAGCATCATATCAGTCAATTATTTCAACTACAATCGTGGCTCGTCATCTGACTTTCTTCTCGTCATTGCTCGATTTGCGAACATTATCTTCATTGCCTTATCACCGGCTGTTCTAGCTGTCGGCCACCGGAAACTGCGCTCATTCATCAAATCACTGCTCAGCCATTGACGAGTGGCATTCTGTTCCACTTATTATGGACAACAAATCATGAATTCTGCTCTTTATTTAAAAATGTGTTTAATAAAATGGGGTCAAAACACAAGTGTCAGTTAGATTTATTTACCATCCATCCATTTTCTCTTTTCTGCTTTACCCGGGGCCAGGTCGCAGGGGCAGCTGTCTGAGCGGAGAGCTGTTTTGGAGGGATCTAGAGGCGACACCAGGCCAGCTCAGAGGTGTGGACACCTCAGACTCCCCCCGACATGAAGGAGCACTGGCTCTTCTCTGAGCTCCTCCCAAATGACTGAACTCCTCTCTGTCTCTGAGGGTGCGCCCAGCCACCCTTCAAAGGAAACTCATTTAAACTGCTTTTATCTGCGATCTTGTCCTTTCGGTCATTACCCAAATCTCATGATCATAGGTGAGGGTAGGAATGTAGATGGACCGGTAAATCGAGAGATTTGCCTTCAGACTCAGCTCCCTCTTCACCACAACAGTCCAACACAGCGACCGCATCACTGCACTGATCCATCAGTCAATCTCACGCTCCATCCGTCCCTCTCTCGTGAACACACGAGAACTACAGCCTCGGATTTGGAGGTGATGATTTACATCACAGCCATTCCACACTCGGCTGCAAACGGTCCCAGCGCACATTGCAGTTTGGCTTCATCAAATCAAGACCTTGATTTGATGAAGCCAAACTGCAGATTTATTGACCATATTTTACTGAAACTTAAGTCTTAAATATTGGAAATGCCTTCATTCTTTGCCGGTCTGTCAAAATCATAACAAGGTAAAGCTCAGATTGTATTCATGTACAAGTGAAAACAAGAGTAGTCAGAAGGAACCAATGTTTTAACAAGTAATTTTATATATGATTTGCAAAATACTGATACTGAACCAATGCACTGTATTTAAGCATTTTGCAAACCCTTTAGTGTTTTAGTGTTTTTCTCTTTCACTTGTATGATGTGTCCTTCTTTTTGAACATCAGATACAGTTTGTTTATGCTGATCCTGTTTGCTTTTTGTTTCTTCCCAGCATTTCAACAGCTGCAATCTCTGCTGAATCATTCCCACAACTTTGCGTCTGAGTTTTCCATGCCCGAGGGCCACCACTAGAGGGCTGAACCCCACAAAAAGTGAGGCTGAGAAGTGTGCCACCGTGAGCAGTCCCTCGGCATGGTGTCCTCCATCATGGTTGAAGTAGGTCACCGCTGCGACCTGCAAAGCCCAGCACACAACGAACAAAGTAACCAGAGACATGATCACATGACCAGCTTTACGCTCACTGGCGGCATGTCCGTGCAGCTCTCCTTCCCCTGCCTTTCCTCCTGCTGTGACTGCCCTTATGTGTTTGGCCAGGGTGTGCAGGGTTGCCAGGTTGGTGCAAATCATCAAAATCAAGGGCAAGACTTCATTTAGGGCAAGTGAGGCAGAGGCAAAGGCTGACCCTTGTTCGTTTGTGGGGAACTCCCAGATGCAACCAAGAAGAGGCCTCGTGGTGCAGCTGATGACCATGAGCTCCACCGTGAAATTGCCATGAACGTGCGTGGTGTAAAACAGCGCCGGGAGAGAGAACGCAAGGTTGGCGCCCCAGACCACGACGAGGACTATCCAAACCCGTCGCCTCTCCTGCTTCTGGGCCAGGGGGCCAAACGCAACGTGGCGGCGTTTCAGAGTGGTGCAGTGGAAGATGCTGAGAGCCAAAGTCACCCAACATCCCACGGCTCTCCACCAAACCCACAGGAGCATGAAGACCCTGCACCACCCGGGGGACAGCGACACCTCCAGGCCGAGGTCGGACACAAAAATAGGCACGGTCCTGAATAGAGAGGTGAGCAGGTTGGCCACAGAGAGATGAACCAAAATCGTGTCAGAGGGCGGGAGTCGGTGGGTTGGACTTTTGGCGGCTGATTGCAGCACCTAGGAGAACACATAGATAAGTACACTTAGAGCAGTATTCACGGGCGAATAATCGCCTCAACTTGCTTAATTATCTACTGCGTTAATCTTATTTTGAAAAAGAATAAAGTATTTTCCAGATTGACATGGGGTGTCACTGACAAATACATCACCAACTTCTTTTGTCGTGTTTTAAAGGAGCCATTTTGGTTTATAGGTTATGTTAGCAATAATTTTTAAGTCTAACCAAAAATACAGTGCTGTTAACTGCATTTTTACACAACAATTGCTGTATTAATAAAGGTAATTAATGGTAAAAGGTAATCAAAGAAGTATCTCACCACCAAAATGACCATAATGTTTCCAATAATGCCAAAAAAGACTAAGAATCCGAAGAGAATTGCTTCAACAGTGAGGGCCTCTGACATGGCACCACTCTGGACATGGCCAAATTCACCCTACAACACTTTTACATGAACAACCAGTCTGACAATGGTTTAAGGCTGCTTCTCTGACAACGTATATATAGTCTCTTCATCCTTCCGTAAGTAATGAATTTAATCTATGAATCAAACACAGCGATTTTTTATTAATTCATGCCCAACAAAGCGTGCATTTTCCACTTGTTCTGTCAGCAGAACACACTTCTGCCGAGTCATGTTGTGGCAATGGACAGTGCTCACATCAAGCCTCCAACATTGGATGAATCTTATCCATTAGTATCAGTCTGGGGATGGGCCACTGATCTGCTGTGCTAATGTCCCGAGATTGCAGACAACACACATTTAGTAATACGTCCCATGTGGCCGGGACAGAGGAGCTGGGGACAGTCAGTTTCAGTGATCCAGCACTTTTGCTTCTTGTACTAATTGATTGGTGACTGAGATGGTTTTCTCTGGGGATTATGTTTATCCCAGAGATGTTGTCACTGCTAGAAATTCAAAATTAAACAAACTGTTCAATATATTTTTTGTAAAAGGCTATATTTGTCAAGAGCATCGGCCTACACATATAAAAGCATGATCATTTATCTTAGTGCAGGGGTGTCCAAAGTGCGGCCCGGGGGCCAAATGCGGCCCTCAGACCAATTTATGGTGGCCCTCGGGCTCTTGCTGTTTCGGTACACATCACCAGAGATGGACCTTTTTATCTGAAATTTAATAATTCTATACAATTCTAACCGAACAACTAACATTTTACTGTGAGACAGAGCTGGCATGGAGGTTTTACACTTAAATAGAGGTGTGGGGCACAATTTAAACCTCTGCTAGTGGAAGGTTTTGCGGCACTAACTACTGATCTACGGCCCTTCACCCCGTGTACGCTTCAATATGCGGCCCCCCATGAAAAAAGTTTGGACACCCCTGTCTTAATGAGTCAATAAAAGCAAAAATAAAACACAATTTAGGAGTGAGCCTAATGAATATGCAATCTCAAGCTTACAATATTTAGACTCTATGCATTATTATATTTAGTGTGTGGCGTGTGACCTTTTTACAAACTGTCAAAAAGCGAGGCCATGAAGATGAGCCATTAACTGTTGCGCACTGTCACGTCGTGGAGGCCCATTGTGCGTATTCTTAAAACACCGACACCGCTGATCTGATGGAGAACTGTTAACGGACGGACACCTCTTCAGGCTAATGCACTGTGTAGGAAGATGACTCAGTGCGAAGCGACTGCTGGAGGACTACAAATATTTAGCTAGTGCACGCACCCACGTACGCTCCCCGTCCAGGGCGCGCGCTCCTCCGCTTGCACTCTCGCAAAGCTGGCATCAAAGCGTTTACGTCAAGCCAGCCAGAAAAAAGAAAGGTACGACAACCGGGTCCCCCCTTCTTATCCCTTCATGAAAAGGTAAGAATGTGTCGTGAGTTCATCGAAAACCGAGTGACAGAAGGTGGATTTCTTTTCTTGCAAGGTCATTGTGATGAGATGCCCGCATTAAAATGTGCTCTCTGTCGCAGATGCATGCCCAGACCGCTGTCGTGAACGCTGAAGCCGCGCTGATCAAATGGCAAACCTCGGATTTCCTCGACCACATCTAAAACACTGTGTTTGAGATACAGTTGAAGATTAAAAGGTGAAATGACAAGGGAGCCAGCCCAGTCACTGCTCGCCTTGTGGGCATTGATTCTTCTCTGCAAATTACACCAGACACCAGCTTCTTCAACATCAGTATCATCACCGGTGAACAGAGAAACCCTGAGCATTAGTCAGCAGGCGGACAACAGAAGTGGCAGTCATGGTCACAGAAGAAAGCTATCAGCAAAGCAAAAGGGGCCTATGGACCAGGTGACTTTAAACATCAGCAGAGCCATGGCTGAGACACCCAGGAGGTCAAGCACTCAGAGCTGGAGATCAGAGGAAGGGGTCTCCACTCTGTGTGCCTATCGTCTGGTTGAGAGGGGCATTGGAGGACAGCTCTGCTTTCGACACACATTGCCTGAGTACAAGTGTCAGAAAGGACAATGCAGGACTGTGGTGTCTTTTGGGAATTTAGTGGCAAATATACTCATGAATGGCAGTGTACTGTTACAGTGGACAGAAGGGGAAGAGTCCACAGATAAAAGACTGGACAATATTACAAATGGCCAGAACATGAGCAATGATCCTGGGACAAATTTGACGACTTCTCCCACAGTTGTCAGTGAGCAGCACCAGAGGAGAGTGGGCTTTGAGCTAAGTTGTTGGTGGAATGGGAGCTACACACAGTTTGAATGCACAGGAGTGCAATTGGCCCGCAGCTGCAGAGACTACCTCCTGACCGAGCTACATGAAAACATCCCCTATCGCATCTGCCTGCTTACCCTGAGCAGATCCCCACACAGTCCACAGGAGCGTGACTGTGTGGAGTTCACCCTGCCTCCATCCGGGATGCAGGACATTGTAATAGCTATGACAACTGTCGGGGGAGCCATTTGTGTAATGCTGGTCATCATTTGCTTACTGGTTGCATATATAACAGAAAACATAATGAGCCCAGCCTCAGCACACACATATCCCTACCGCACTCACTCATGTCACTGACTCCTAAAGAGGATGACATGACAAAAAAAAAGAAATGATATCTTACAAGTCTGACCATCTTCATTTGTTTTATGCTTCTATACATGGTACCCATGTCAATGCCATCACCGTGTGAATTAACTAAAGCACAATAACGTGGCTTTTTTCTAACTAATTGCCTTGCTAACCTCTGCACTAAACCAAAAACATCCATCATGTTGTATAACAGTGGTTTCTGTTGTATTTATGTGGACAGGATTTCTGTAATTGTAAGTCCATCAGCGTTGTCGATGGCAGAGTTCTACAGCAATAGGAAATGGCTTAAATTTCTGTATTTTCTGCAGTGTTTTTGCTACTTGTTCAGTCCTGCTCATGCCCATGGCCAGTTTCACAAAGCTGTATAAACCTTTTAAAATTAATCACATAAGATTTAGAAAAAAGTGTAAGATGTGAACGTAAGCTCAAATTTCCATTCATTACAAAGTAAACTATTTTAACCCTCCTCAAACTGTTGGAGGCACAACATAAACAAGTAAAATGTACATTTGTGAAACTGGACTCAGGAAGCTGTTGTATGTAATACTCACACTATTTACTAACCATACCTATTAGTTGTTATGTCTGCTGAGTGCTGACGGTATTTGTACATCGAAGGGCATTACAACCAGCTCAGTGCAATCATCACTGTGCCATTGACAAAGCTGTTGAATGCTAATATTCAATAAACCTATATGAGCACTTTTCCAGTATTTTGGTGATTTTCCTTATTCTATAACTGACAATGTCTTAATGAACCATGATCTGTCCTTACGAGTGTAATAAATTCATACATTTATCTAGAATATGACGTCATGATTTCAGCTGGTGGGAAGCAACAGGGAATCTACCTTGGTTGAACTTTATATATTTGTTGGGTCCATAAATTTGCCTTGTTTGTCCTTTCAACAACTTTGTATTGACACTTTTACATGGAATGCACCTTCATGTGTGCAGATACATTTGGTGCCAGTATTAATAGTGGAAGTAGTAATGAGGATTACTTTTTTTTGACAAAATCTATCAAAGAATACGTGCCTGTTCTCTCATTCTATAAGGGCAATATTTTCATTGTAAACAGAACACATAACATTCCACAGTGAGTCGCAAAATCAAAGAATAGCACATTTTCCAACTCTGCAGTGCTACTCAAACCGATTTTGCCACTGGGTGCGGAATGTTTTACCACGTGCACGACACCAAAATGCTTTTATTACATGTACGGTTTAGGTGTTAGTGCAATCTAAGTCTATTTTAAACCCTTATAGACCTGGTTTCATTATGGTTTGATCTTGATCTAGGCCTGGTGGCACTTGGAGGGTCAAATGAGGTTGTACTTGGTGATGATGTGCAAACTATGGAGCTATTAAATATATATGTATCTTTATATTTCTTATATTTCTTCTTATATATATTTTTCCCATCCGTGTACGTCCTCCTCCACACATCTGTTGACGTTTCCAAGGAGCGTCTCTATTGGACTACATCGTTTTACGTGTAAACTCCGCCCGTGGTGACGTCAGCGCGTTATAAAGCCGAGCAGCGGCACACCGCCATTTTATTTCCCGTTTCTTAATAGACTCTTGTTCGCGTTGTTGTGAATTGTCCATTGTTTATTTGTTAAAAAATTGTTTCGGGGTTTATCAACACTTTTACTTACTGTCAGGAACCCAGATAGTTCATTTGCCGCTAATCATTTTGTTGTTTTCAGCCGAAGAGACGCGATGCCGAGCCACCCTCTTCGTGTTGCGGTTGTGTGCTCTAGCAACCAGAACCGCAGTATGGAGGCTCACAATATCCTCAGGTAAAGATGAAGAGAAGGTCGAAGACAGGAGAGACCCAACAGCCTTAAATGTGTGTTGGGAAGCTGATTCACTGCCCTGGGAGGTCCAACGTGTGGGCTGCCGGCTGCTGCCTGCCAGGCCTCTGCGCATTAAACAATGGCCACGTTTCGTTGAGTTACATAAAGGATGTGACAGTGTTTTAGACACATCTAGCCATTTAGGCTGGCCAGTGTCCACTTATTAGAGTTCAGACTTCACCTCTAAAATCGGTATTTTGGAGGTGTTAAAAGACTTCCCCGAGTTGTTGGTACATTTTTCTTCCTTATCAACAACGCCCCCTACAGACTCCCAACTGACAAGACAGCTGACTCCGCTCACCCCCCCTCTCTGTGTTACCAAAAGCACTGGACTCAGGGCGAGTTTCCAGTTTTACCAAAAGCTTTAAACATCCACATGAAAAAGAAAAAAAAAATCAATGCTACTAGGCAGGGAAAGTGAAAAACAAAAAACAACTCTACAATGCAAGACCTTTGGAACTTTGATCTGTGTTTAATGTTTTGATTTCTTCTTTGTCTTGACAGCAAACGTGGATTTGAAGTGCGTTCATTTGGGACGGGGTCACATGTGAAGTTACCTGGCCCTGCACCGGATAAGCCAAATGTGTACGACTTCAAAACTACATATGAACAGATGTACAACGACTTGGTCCGCAAGGATAAGGAATTGTATCCCTGTACTCGTCCATCGTTGTCGGCTTTAACACTTAACAGGAAATCTACTCAACTGTTCAACATGTGTAGTGCCTAAATCCAGTGTTGCATGTAATGAGACGTTGATAGCGTAGCGCTTATTAGAGATAATGTGGATTATGTTGATCTATTTATTGCAGGTAAGATATTTGAAGAACCTACAAGTTTGACCCCTCAGAGGAACTACTGCTCTTCTGTTCTTGTAACTGAAGATGATTGCAAGACTTTCTTACTGAGCCAAATCAAACATTGATTATAGCGGGTTATCGTTCAAATCGTTTGATAAAAGTCTTGAGATGAATTAACTTGAATCTGGTTCCTATTTGACGTTCCCAAGACTAGATGTTTTTTTTAAATTATTTCTTAAAACACTTTTTTTTTTTTTTTTTTTTACCTCTACCTAAAATATTGAATACAGAAGATAATTAGGCAAAATTGACTGATCCTTTCATAATTCTTATTTTCTCTAATGCGCATGCCCAACAATGGCTCCACCCACCCTTAGCCACTAGTGAAATGCAGCATCATAACTTTGCCACCAGATGGTGCAGTAAAGATCTAAAAACATTTATGTTGGATCGCAAATTGACCTCTAAAATGTGAAAATGAGATGAATTTATGCAAACAGACCTGTATAACTGACAAACAATAAGAAAGAAAGGAGGAAACGACCAAACGCGCGTTGGATGTGATCATTTCTGTCCCTTTTTGCTGCTTTCCTTGACCCTGTCGTTTCCAGATATACACAGAATGGCATTCTTCACATGTTAGACCGCAACAAACGCATCAAATCAAAGCCTGAGCGATTTCAAAATTGCAAGGATAAGTTTGACCTAATCGTCACGTGTGAGGAGAGAGTCTATGACCAAGTGCTAGAGGGTGAGGCGAATGCAAACGATATTTCTTAAAGAACTTACTGAAACATGCAAACGCTCACACTTTTTTTTTTTTGTTCTTTGTGTAGATTTTAATTCCAAAGAGGAAGAGACATCGCAGCCTGTGCATGTCATCAATGTGGATATTCAAGATAACCATGAAGAAGCCACATTGGGCGCCTTCCTCATCTGTGAACTGTGTCAATGTGTAAGTGCCAGCTTGGCCATTAATGTCTCAGTTTAGAACTCCATTTATCCAAACATGCTTGGACATGACTTTAGTTTTTATATATGAACTGATTCAAAAGTGATTTCTGTGTTTGTCTTGGCAGCTCCAGCATACAGACGATATGGAAAATGAGATTGATGAGCTCCTTCAGGACTTGGAAGAGAAGAGCAAAAGGACTTTTCTACACACTGTGTGTTTCTACTGAAACTTTAGAAAATGCAATAACCACAAGCCCCAATAACAAGCATTCAAACCAGAGTGTCCCGCCACTCATAGGTAACATCATATACACAGTGTGCCAGGCAATGCTTTGGGTCGAGAAAGCTGGGCCCAAAAAAAAATGGCTGCTGGAGGGAAATGAATCCCTCTGGGGAATGTTATTTGCCAGAGGAAAAGGAACTGCCTGTGCTCCGCCTTTATCATCTGTATCAAGGCCAGGGTCAGGTTCCTGTAGTCTTGTGTACTGTCCAATCACCTGACCATGCAAATCATTCAGCACAGGTGACTTTCAAATTCGTTTTTAGTTGTAGTTTTTTTTTTATGGTGTTTTAGATATATTTTCTCCTGCAAAGTTTATGTAATTATATTCCATGAACAAATGTTTTTTTTTTTTTCCTGGAGCATTCGGGATTAGGATCTATTTATTTTTAAGAGACGAGCAGATGTAACTGGATGAGCCTTCTGTGTGACTGAAGAAGAGAATTAAGTTTAATTTGTGTGGCCTAATAATGAGTAACCAAATGTTCAAAAACTCTCACATGTGTTTCTATTATGTGTAAATGCAGATTTAAGGTGCATTGGCTGTATTTCACGGCATCTTGGGTTTTGTTTTGTTTTCCATTTGTAAATTGAAGCAATGTATTATTTTGAAAACTAGCAGCGATGGAATCTGAGTGCCTGATTTTCTGTATGAATTTGATTCTATAAAATGCTTAAGAAAGAACATGTAAAGTTTGTCAGGCTTATTGAACATATATCTATAAAAATGTAGGTGCTGAATTGTATTGGTAATAGTATTGAAGTCAAAGTACATCTATAAACTGTCAGTACTTATTCAATTTAAGTACTGATATTTTTTAGTGTAAACAACACTACCATTTTGGACTATACTGTTGCTATACTAATAATGCATCAGTTCATTCATGCCATACTCGGTGGTGGTAAGCTGTTAGTGTAGTCACAGCTGCCCTGGGGTAGACTGACAAGTGAGGCTACTAGTCTGCGCCATCAGCCTCTCCACCACCAACCATTCACATACATCCAAGTACCGACCAGGCCCTTCCCTGCTTAGCTTCCAAAATCTGAAAGGATCAGGCATAGCAAAGATGACCATGACCATCTTGACACAAAAGATGCTATTCTTTCAGTGGGTAATCAAAGAATGAATGAGGATCAGGATCTAACCTATTATTTGGCTGCCTTTCGCCAACGTTGAGTCAAGCCGCGGTGAGAAACCCCGACTTCCAGTAAAGTTCTGTAGAGGTGAGCCAGGCACAGCAAAGACACTTAGGTTTATTTCAACAATATAAATATCTATAATACAATGATTTCATTAACAGTGAAATGCTACATGGGATTTGTAATAATAGGAAAAGCCTGTAGCTTTTTGGGGGAGGGGGGCTTATTGCAATGCCCAGAAAGGCAAGGCAAGTTTATTTGTAGAGCACAAGGCAAGAAAGGATGAATTATCAATATGAAAATATACTAAAAGCCATTGATCAAATAGGGTGATATGTGGGCTGTCCTTTCTGAATAATACATTTTGTTTATGTATTTTATTAATCGGAAGCATATAAACAACTGCATGGTTCAAAGAAATGCAAATGCCTGTGTGATGGCATCTTGTTTTGTTCTGTTTGTGTTTGATTGGGGTTAAGGAGTTACGTGATAACAGGGCTGTTTCTCGATGTTTTAGGGAAGATGCAACATTGGGGCTCTATTGATAAAAATGTGCAAATAAATACAAAATGTGGGACCTAACCTGGGAGAATGGGCTACATTTGCTTCAGTTTATCAATTAGAGTTGAAAATCCTTAACCACCTGAATGCACCTGAAGAAGTGTTGCAATAAATGTTTTGATTAGTATTTGTAAAATGGAGATTTTTTTTTGTAAGGAGAAAAAAAAACTCCAGCCACATTTACCGTTTACAAAAACAGCTCAATTTAATCCTTCAGCATACACAACATGGTACAATCACAATACATTTTAGGCAGGAATGCCTTCTGGCTTTCATGTAAAGAACACTTGGTTAGCTTTACAATTAATATACAGATGGCTAGAATACGAGCAACCGCTGTTGTTTACTTCCGCAATTTTCGCCAGATGTATTGGTGAATGGTAAGAAAACAATTGACACATCCAGGCCTTTAGTATTTTAAAACTACTGATCCGTTACAACTGAAAAGCAATGCATGTAAACATTGTTTTAGCCTATCATAAAACTATTATCACCATTTATTTACATACATTAATGTTGCCCAGCACAGCCCTGGATGTGGCGATATCGTGATTCCTCATATTGAAATGGAACTTTGCAGCTCTGTAAATCTGTCAGAGATGATCCAAAAACAGACTACTTAACAGTCTACTGCCCTAAACAGGAGTGCCGTCCTTTGGCGGTTTGGTAGCATCTTTCAGTTTACTCTGGTCTCCACTTTCAGTGGTAGGTTGTTCAAGAGGCTCTGCCTCTAGAGCGGTTTCAGCTTTTACTACATTTTCACTTTTGACTTGTCCATCTCCAATGGCACTGCTGTCCCCATTTGGAGGAGGTGGTGTGAGGTCCTCTGCTGCCTTAGGCGCGAGGTCCTCCGCTGTAGGAGGTGTGAGGTCCTCTGCTGCCTTTGGCGTGAGGTCTTCTGCTAAAGGAGCCGCGAGGTCCTCTGCTGCAGGAGGAGTGAGGTCCTCTGCTGCCTTTGGCGTGAGGTCTTCTGCTAAAGGAACCGTGAGGTCCTCTGCTGCAGGAGGCGTGAGGTCCTCTGCTGCAGGAGGCGTGAGGTCCTCTGCTGCAGGAGGAGTGAGGTCCTCTGCTGCAGGAGGAGTGAGGTCCTCTGCTGCTTTAGATGTGAGGTCCTCTGCTAAAGGAGCCGTGAGCTCCTCCGCTGCTTTAGGCGTGAGGTCCTCTGCTAAAGGAGCCACAAGGTCTTCTGCTGCTTTAGGCGTGAGGTCCTCTGCTGCTTTAGGTGTGAGGTCCTCTGCTAAAGGAGCCACAAGGTCTTCTGCTGCTTTAGGCGTGAGGTCCTCTGCTGCTTTAGGTGTGAGGTCCTCTGCTAAAGGAGCCACAAGGTCTTCTGCTGCTTTAGGCGTGAGGTCCTCTGCTAAAGGAGCCACAAGGTCTTCTGCTGCTTTAGGCGTGAGGTCCTCTGCTGCTTTAGGCGTGAGGTCCTCTGCTAAAGGAGCCGTGAGCTCCTCTGCTGCTTTAGGCGTGAGGTCCTCTGCTAAAGGAGCCGTGAGCTCCTCTGCTGCTTTAGGCGTGAGGTCCTCTGCTAAAGGAGCCGTGAGGTCCTCTGCTAAAGGAGCCACAAGGTCTTCTGCTGCTTTAGGCGGGAGGTCCTCTGCTGCTTTAGGCGTGAGCTCCTCTGCTGCTTTAGGCGTGAGGTCCTCTGCTGCAGGAGGGGTGAGGTCCTCTGCTAAAGGAGCCATGAGCTCCTCTGCTGCTTTAGGCGTGAGGTCCTCTGCTAAAGGAGCCGTGAGCTCCTCTGCTGCTTTAGGTGTGAGGTCCTCTGCTAAAGGAGCCGTGAGCTCCTCTGCTGCTTTAGGTGTGAGGTCCTCTGCTAAAGGAACCGTGAGCTCCTCTGCTGCTTTAGGCGTGAGCTCCTCCGCTGCAGGAGGAGGAGGTGGAGTTGTCGCGAGCTGGGTGAGGTCCTCTGCAGCAGGAAGAGCTGTGGCCATATTCAGGACTGGAGCGATCATGTCTTGAGCTTGAGGAGCTGTGTCAGTCGGTGGCAGAACAAAGCCCATCTTGCCCCCGCTCACGGATCCCTCAGGTTTTGGAGGAGTCAGGGTCTTCGCCTCCTCTTCAGCATAAAGCCAGTCCATCTTCTGACGGTGCTGTTTGACTGCATCATCAACCCGGGCATCAATCATTGCCTCTGTCAGGACACCATCTTCAGAGGAATAGGCTGCAGCCTGCAAAAATATACAATACCCAATTATTGCCCCATAATGCTGTCATGTACAATTCTAGCAACAATGTAGTACATTGTAATACAGTCTCGATCAAAGGTTTAAGACCAGCTGAAAAATGGCACACACAAAAATCACATTTTGTATGGTTGGATCAAGGTTCCAAGTAGATCTTGAAAAACAATAAATTATCTGAAATGGACTGTTTTGCAGCTGTTCAAAAGTTTAGGACCACATGCCTTTAAATGGCCAAATTTGTGCAAAACTGTGGATTCAGTGTCATTGTGTCATGTATTCACACTGTGATGACGTCCTGATGGCAAAAGCAACAAAACATTCTTCTAGCACCGCATCACTGCTGAGGTGGGACACAGCAGAACAGCCAATTCACTAGAACAGTTGTTTTTAATAAAATATTTATGCATATTGCAGTTCTACTTGGAACCAAGATCCAACCATGTAAAATATGATTTTTTATATTTACAATTTTTCAACTGGCTTTAAATTTTTGATCAGAACTGTAAAAAAAAAAATAGAATAAAATAAAAAAGATGTCACACCTGCCATGCCACTCCCAGCTTAGAGATCTCTCGTCCCGACATGCCTCCCGTCCGTGCAGCGATCTCAGAGCACTTTGTACCATAGTCAAAATGTGCAAGCTTCATTCTCCTATACAACAGGCATAACAAGTTAGTCTTTATGACCTCGCAACAATTATATTATACATTATATTACGCTTACTGTCTTCCCCCTGTTGCTGGTTCAAGCACATATTTATCAAAATACAGGCGCACCAGCCTATCCCTCTCATCAGCACCAGGAAGGGCAAAATTCACAATTTCATCTATTCTGTCATTTATGGCCCAGTCAAACTGCTCTGGTTGATTACTGGCCAGCACCAACATAAATCTTGAAGAAAAAAAGCAAGATGTAGCCAAATACTGTATTTAACATTAAATTCTATAAACAATAAAACAAATACTCACTTGTTGCTCTGTTCTCCAGTACGATATAAGAAAGCGTTCAGTGTTGCCCTTAGATCTTCACTAATCTTTTCCTACAGGTTAAAAAGGAGGACAATTTAAAAAATGATAGATGGAAAAAGGGTTTCTGTACAATAGAAGTTTTAGGGCTGTCTTACTGTGGATCGCTTACGAAGAAATGCATCTGCTTCATCAACAAAAAGCAGAAGTCTGAAAGAGAATTAACACATTTAAAAAAGGTGCACTTTCCATCCCAGTGGTTCCTATGACGCTTCAGGATCAATTTTTTTTCAGGTTTGGGAATTCTTGTAGGTTTTCAGAAAGGAACACCTATGCAACCATGGATCAGCAGTGAAAACCTAAAAAACAATTGATCCTAGAGCGTCCTACAGGCCATCAGGATGGTAAGTAAAGGCGCTATAAGAACCACATAAGCTGTTTAGAATCGGATTGAAAAGTAGAAGCCAAGAGGTGTTTCATTTAATAAAAATCCCAACATTTAACTCACCCACGGCGACTTGTGTTGGCCCAATCAAATACTTTGTGCATAGCAGTCACACCATCTCGACCCATGGGGGCAACATCACCACCGGTCATAATGGCATAGTCCATCCCAGAATGCATTGCAAGTTTCTACTCAGAGGAAAGGGCCTTTCAGTTCATCAAAAATGCTGCGGGTCCATGTTGGATGGATATGACATGTCGAGCTTTGAAAAAAAGGGTACCTTGGCAAAGAGAGTTTTGCCCGTTCCCGGGGGGCCGTACATCAAGATGTTTCTGTAGAGACCATGGTTCTGCCTTGTGTTTCTTGTAGCTATTGCAATGTCACGCACACGCTCTTCTAGAGAGGGCTAAATAATACCAAAAAAGTCATCATGCACTGTGTTTGCATATTATTTCAACACTTATTCATTGCCAGCACTTACACTAAGAACAACTCCCTCTAACGCATCCTGGGGTTTGCTTCTCAGCCGTTTGGTCGTCTGTAGTGTGAAACAAAAGGGACATAAATATGCATAAGACAAATTCAAGAAAATGCAGATTAGAGGGCTTGTTTTGTAATTTAACTACCTTCACAGGATGCTTAATTGCTTCAGCAACTGTAAAACGAGAGGTCTCTCGCACAAGAGATGGCTTCCCAAGCCTCGCTTCAATGTAACGCCCTGCTACTCCTGTTGCATTACGGGCTGTGTACACTCCCACTGCTAAAAGAGTGAGACCTGCTACCTGTAGGTCAAGACAAGAACAGGGAATATAACTAACTTGTATTTTGAGAACATTTTATCTGCAATGACATAATAACTCACCGAGGCTGTGACTTTGTCCCAGTCTGACACAAAAGCACGAAACCCTTCTCCAAACACAGCGCCAGCCGTTCTGAAGGAAATGCCAAACAGTGGTTATTCAAACACCCAAGTGCATTTCTAAATGGTAGAAACAGATCAAATCAAGGAATGTTTCTTACTTTATGGATTCAAGGACAGTCTGTCGGTGTTCAGCTGCTTTCAGTCGAATTTGTTCACGGATAATATCAGCATTCTCTCTTTCAACTCTCCCTCTTGCTTTTGCTTCTGCTTCTATTCGCAGAAGCTCATTTTTGTGTCTTAGCTCCATCTCATGTTCGATTGTTGCTACAAAAAAATGAAATCAAGATTCTGATTTTAATTTAAAAAGGTGCATTATGGAGCATTTTATTGCAGTTTTGACCTTTTAATCACCCAGCTGTATGAGTGGTTATCATGGCGTCTTTACAAAATGACGCTGCAGGATTAATTGTTTTTGGGGGTTTCTGGTAGGTTTTCATTGCTGATGGACCCATCTTTACTAACATCCAGAAAGCCTACTAGTAACCCTAAAAACAATTTGTCCTGAAGCGACGAGCGCCAGAGGCCACTGTGAAGGAAAGTAAAGAAGCCAAGCTATCCACCACTAAAAGGTCACATACATACTCGTATCAAGTTTTTGTTATCACATAAAAAGTTCCAAAAGCTGCACCTTTAATAAATCATGTATATTGTCATTTATGATTTACCTTTTCTCATGGCTTCTTGCTTGTGGACGGACTCTTCCTGTTTGCGGAGGTTCTCATCATTGAGAAGTTGCTGTTGATGAATAATACTGAGTTTAATGATCTTTAAGTCTACAAGACAAGAGTATTTGAAATGGGACCAACCTGTTGTCT
This sequence comes from Gobius niger, assembly GCF_951799975.1. Taxonomy (NCBI): domain Eukaryota; kingdom Metazoa; phylum Chordata; class Actinopteri; order Gobiiformes; family Gobiidae; genus Gobius; species Gobius niger. The sequence continues at coordinate 21,676,687 of NC_136871.1, forward strand.
GAGTTGCTCCTCATATCGTTGTCTGGCCAGTTTGTCCTGGTACTGAGCTCTCTGAAATACAATGCAAGTTGTTTTTATACAATTGCCCAACACAAGCACAAAAAGGCAGGGCTACTCTGTACTCACAGCTTGATGTTGTCTCGTTTCTTCACCTAGAGTTTTTCTTCTCTCTTCTCCCTGGAGCTTTATCTGGTCGCCTTTAAGCTGTTCGACTGCTGCTTCATACTCCTATTAATATCAAATAACAATAATGACCAAAAGATGGTAATAAATCATGTTATTGAACAGTGGGATTTGTTGTTTGATTTGCCACACCTTTATTTTAGTCTGATGCTCCATCTGTGTAGTCTGCTCCTGCATACGAGACAACTCCAGTGCTTCTTTGGCATGACCTGGTAAGAGCGATTTTATTGATCATTGTGAGAATAGATGTGTCAATCAGAAGTGTCAATTACCAACACATTTAGAACATTGTTCACCAGTCTGTCTTATGCCACAATCATTACTGATGCAAGTTTTCTGTAAAACACCGATTAGACCTCTGTTAAGTATTGTTGATCATTAATTGATAACTGATACTTTGGCATATATAAATATAGAGCCACTGATCTCGGTTTGCACCCTTTGCAACAAACCTGGCTATGACCTTTGAACTTAAATGAAGGTGAGTGGGTGAGTGAGTGCATGGCTGGCAGGAAAGTACACGATGTAACAATTGAGTTTCAGCTTTTATGCAAGTTGAAACGCCCCTCTTTTTGACCTTCTGACCATGCTGGACAATACTTTCATGTATGCTGCATATCATATGTGTGCGCATCACTTACGGGACTTGTCGAGATCCTTGGCTGCCTGAGCAGCTCGCTCCAGCCCGGTGGGATCGAAATTGCTCCATTTGTCCTTGGGTTTATCTCCCCCGCTCCCTGAACCCCCAGATTGAGGCGGCGGTGGAGGAGCAGGCACACCGGGGGGAGGCTCGGGCTGCCCCCTGTTCAGGCCGAACAGCCACGACATGTTAAGCGGAGGCGATAAAGCACAGTTTAGCCGGTACTGTGGGCCTGGACGAACTGTGGAGCAGCAGATGTCAGTGCACTTCCTCCACGCGTGGTCACGTCGCTGCTGTGTGCGCAGGTGCAGAGTGGCTGTGAAGGACAAAGACTCTGATTGGCTGGTGTTGAACACGTTGAGCTCTTATTGGCTGAAAGAGCAGCCGTCCCCCTCTTAGCTCCTCCCCTCAGTGTCCATTCATCAAATGAACCCAACTTACATCAGCTGCTACACGCCCACATAACCTTTACCAACATGTAAACCTCTACCAAGTGTACATACTGTAACTGTTCACTTTTTCAGTATGTGCTTGAAGCAAAAACTAATAAAAAAATATATGTCCAAGAATAATGTGTAAAATGCTGTGATGGAAACATTCCCATTGTGGACAAGTACATTAAACAAAGCTGGAAATATGTCTATGTAGCAGGAAATATATATGTATGACAAACGTCTTCCTTACACTTGAGTGTAAAAATAATTAAAGACATCTAGTCTGTTACTTGAGTAAATGATGACGAGCTGACCCACTGATCGGTCAATGTTAAATAGAAAAATACCTTAAAAGACACTTTTTTGCATATCAAAACGTTTATTAAATAAACAGTCAAAGGCAAAAGAAAAATACGCACGATGTAACAATACTCGATACAAGTTATGGCAAGTATTGGATTTTTTCTATATGAAGCACGGTAGTATATGCACAGCATGAGTGGGTCTGGTTGCCTGGCAGCAACGTTTTTCATATACAGCGTATGTATTGCTCTTGAAACAACAAAATGAGAGACAATCTTTAATTTCTATTGTAGTAAGACGACACGAGTCAAGACACCAGGAGGCTCTTTCCCGTCACCCAGCGCTGCTCGAAAGCCTTCCTGCTGTCGCGTTCGAGCCAGCTTTGCCAGAGAGAGGAACGAACGTGGTTCAGTGATGGCCAAATCACTGATGACGTGACGGTTGAGCTGGACACTGCTCTGTATGAACAAAACACAACAACATAAAACAAACACTTAAAGACACCTAAATCTTACAAAATACCATTGCAATTTTTACAAACCCTGATCAAGTTGTTCATAAGAGCAGGATACTTCATGCCATGCTCTCGTGAGGCGGCAGCTATCCGCGAAATCCACAGCTGTGAATTTGACACATTTTCAATTAATGGTAAAGAATACACTGAACAAAGTACATATGTATAATTTTCTTAGGCTTTTGTAAGGAGATGTAATAAAATGCGCAATAAAGGAGCAGAATAAAGGTACAGATACCAGATTTTGTTTACAGGAAGTCAATAACAAAATGAGTTTTTTAGGGGGAAGGTGCTCCTTGGTGTTTGGGGAACAAGACTCAAAAGAAAAACAAAAAACCAAGGCACTCCTCCAACGTCATCATTTTCTATTTACCTTTATTGTAATGGGCTAATACATTTTACAATCATTAAAACATATTGCTGGTTTCTTCCACGCGTGTTGGAGCCGATGCACGTGGAAGAAACCAGGAATATGTTTAAATGACAATGTATGTGTAGTTTTCACATTATATAAAGCTTTAAAACAACAAAAACATAAATACACAATAACAACATGATGTCATTTGTGTAACAATGAAATCATAAAGCCCAGACAAGACGTGCAATTACTGTATTGCCAAAAACAAATCTAAAACTCTGTGTAATTTGACACAGTTTCTCCAGTTATCACTTACTGTTACCAGAGGTGGAAAGTAAGAAGTAAAAAATTATTGGTACTTTTACTTTACTTCAGTAAATTTTATGATGAATACTTTTTACTTTTACGTCACTACATTTTAGAGCCTGTATCTGGACTTTCTACTCTGCTACATCTTTAAAATGTGTTAAAAGTAAAAGTATATTATTTTCAAAGAGACCTCTCTAAGATGAACGGGTTTAGTGTTTACTCCTTTAGACCTTGTTTAGATCTGATTTAGACCTAGTTTAGTCCGGGTTTAGACCTGGTTTAGTTCCTGTTTTATCAGACACCTGTACTTTTACTTAAGTGCATTTTTGGTCCTGTATCTGCACTTTTACTACCACCACTGACTGTTACACAAACATATGTCAGAAACGGCACTAGCTCAAATAATACAATACTTGACAGCCACAGTGTTTAGCTTAGACTACTTTATACAGCCCTGTCTTTTTGTTGTATGAGCATATCTCAAATCAGTCAGATTATTTCCCCAAACCTCATCAAAGCTTCTGGAAAAAAGAGGTCCAAACTAGGTGGGTTATAATAAACGCTTAGCTACATGGACATAACATAACATAATGCAATACTGCCATCTGGCGTTAGTCTGTTAACACAGCAGTGATAGCAAATATAACAAATTTGTGTGATCACATAAGTATCATCGACTTACCGTCCTCATATTTCGTTTCTTGAGTTTTCTGGCTTTGGTGGCGTAGAGAAAAGCCCTCCTGACCGCCCTCACAGCCAGAGAGTAGCAGCGGTTCTTTCTGCCTCTGAAATGCTGAAAGAAGAAAAACAGTGGGATGACATGAAATTCAGTAGATTATCAACACGTGACAAAAACAGGATCCAATCACAAAGGGATGCAACTACATGATGAAACCATAGACTGTAAGCGAATCTATTTAACGCCAGTGAAGTGATACTTAAGAAAAGATAATAAGAAAATAACCACATCCATGTCAGTTTTCTTACCCGAGCATGTTTCAGAACCTCCTGGACTTTCCAATATCTGTCAGGCCCACGGCTCCGTATCAAACATGACAAGGTTAGAAACACCATATTTGTCCTCTGCGAGATTTAATATGCTTGAAACTATTACAGATCTAAGCTACTTTTCCATTCGTGGTTGTTATATGTCTGTGCGCATGGCGACACAAGGGCAAAGGATTCGCTCGATTTCAACATGTCTGAAACAAAGCGTAGTCCCCGCACATCCGTTTTACGTTACGTTTTATCCACGCTTCTGTCACGTGATACATTTTGAACACATATAAGTGCTACGTCCACATTTGAGCCAAAAGACAAAGCTGCCGCACAAATAAAGCTTGTTATAAAGTTTTTGTTTTTTTTGTTTAAAGATGTCGGTGAGTAAAACGTGCGAACCCACAACACACGACGCGGTGCATGCTGGGAAACCGCTGGAGGTCAGAGCAGATCCAAAATGTCGGCCGCTGGTCTGTCGTCCTTGAGCCGCTGTGGGCTTGTGGCTTTCCGTTCCCATCCAGCACTTGTGGTATGTTTACAGTTACTTAGTAAAAGTGTATTTTTAGTGGACGTTGTGGATTTGATTTAGAAAAGTGGAGAAATGCCAAGTACGGGATGTGAAAGTAGCTACCTTTGAGTGCTATGCTATGCTAGCATACAAGCCTCTCCCCACTCGGTTATGTCATGTTTATGTCAGATAAACAACCGCTATATCACCTTGTTATCAAGCTTTTAGTGTTTGCTTTATTCATAGCATTCACCAATATCTATGTGTCTGTACCAATAATAAAAGTGACTTGAACATGATTATAAAATTAATCATATTCAGATTCAGTTAGTAGCATTGCAAACTAACAACACTAGTGTAGCTGTAACCAAATGTTTTGACTTGATATGAGGATATAAATTAACTATTAATGTCATAAAGAACCCATAGCAGAAGACCAATGGGGAAAGTACTGTATATTACAAGGCAATGATTATATTTAACTTCTTAACCGAGTCCATTTTCACCAGTTCAGCTTTACCCAAATCTAAAAGCTTCTCAGTTGGAGATCAACAGTGTAACGCCTCAATTGAAAGCTAAAACCTACAAAAGTGAACATAACTTTTGTTGTCACGATTTTGTTGTTTTTGTCTCTTTTTTGTCATATTCTTGTCGGTTTTTGTTGCTTTTTTGTAGCTTTTTCATTGCTTTTTTGTCGTGTTTTTGTCACTTTTATGTTGCATTTTTGTTGCTTTTACAGCATTTTTTGTCACATTTTTGTTGCGTTTTCATCTTGTTTTTGTCGCTCTTAGATTTGGGTAAAGCCAAATTCGAGTGAGCACGTTTCAGTGAAGAGGTTAATATATTCTCAGCTTAAATGTGTCCACTTTGTTGCTGTTGTTTTCAGGCTGTCAGGTGGGCACAGACAGCAGCTGCTCCTGCCACTCAGCCAAGAATAAAGAAGTTTCAGATTTACAGATGGGACCCAGACACTCCAGGAGACAAACCCCGAATGCAGACCTATGAGATTGACCTCAACACGTAAGCAATAGACTTTGATGTACTTGCACCAAGCTTGAAGCTTCCATTTGTGAGTGACTACAGGTTTTATTTCTAACGTTTTATGTTGTGCTTTATTAAGATGTGGCCCAATGGTTCTTGATGCCCTTATCAAAGTAAAGAATGAAATGGACTCCACTCTCACCTTCCGCCGCTCCTGCAGAGAAGGTCAGTATAATAAATACCATAGTGAATCATGCAGCATTAATTAAGTTCTGTCAATGTAAAGCTGAAACATTTATTAAACTCAGGTATTTGTGGATCGTGTGCAATGAACATCAATGGTGGAAACACACTTGCTTGTCTTAATAAAATTGATACCAATTTGAGTAAACCAACAAAGATTTATCCCCTGCCACACATGTATGTGGTGAAAGATCTTGTTCCTGTGAGTACCTTGAACATGCACAATCTCATCATTGTTTTATTTTTAGTGGATCTCTGAGACCTCTTTGTTGTTTTAGGATATGAGTAATTTCTATGCACAATATAAGTCCATTGAACCTTATTTAAAGAAGAAGGACGGGACTAAAGAGGGAAAAGATCAATACTTTCAATCTGTGGAAGATCGACAGAAGCTGGTACCATATGTTGTTCTCTTTTGTATTTTTTATGTATTTAATAAGACATCTTAAAGTTCTCATGTGTCTTGTAGGATGGTCTGTATGAGTGCATCTTGTGTGCCTGCTGCAGTACAAGTTGCCCCAGCTACTGGTGGAATGGTGACAAATACCTGGGACCTGCTGTGCTTATGCAGGTGAAGGGTGTTTTAATCACTTTAATATTCACTACACACTTTATGACTGGCACTAATGCACATATCCTGTTTTTAGGCATATCGTTGGATGATTGACTCACGAGATGAGTTTACAGAGGAGCGTCTGTCCAAGCTGCAGGATCCCTTCTCTCTCTACCGTTGTCACACTATTATGAACTGTACCAAGACCTGCCCCAAGGTACTGTTCATACTCATGAGACTGACTACGCTTTTATAGTTGTTGGAGGCTAGCTGCATTTTTAAAATCTGGCACCACCTGTTGATCATCTGATATCCTGGCATTGCTTTCCTATAAATACAAATGTGTATTTCTATGTGTAGTTTTTAGCTTCTCCACTCTAATTCTATATTACATTGTGTCCAGTAGATTTTATGCATTGAGGAATGATCAGCCTGTTGTTTATTTTTTTTCAGGGTTTGAATCCGGGAAAGGCAATTGCAGAGATCAAGAAGATGATGGCAACATACAAAGATAAGAAAACTGCTGCGGCCTGAAGAACTGATGCTTTCTGCCTTGTTTCCCTCCATAATGGAATTACATTTTGATTAAAATGCTTGTTGAGGTCCATGACGCCATTTTACAGCACACTCTGTAACAGTTGTCTGTGTGTCTGAGAGGATGTTGTTAAATATGCACATGTACAGGCTGAATGAGAGCGAGTGTCTGAGTCTTACACCATTTATGTTAATTTATCTTAAGCCATTGCTTTGTTTGACCTCTTGCTATAAAGCGCACAGGACGTTTCACAAGACGTAAACATTTTAACATGGTTTCTTCTTCCTTTGTTGCCAGAAGTCCCATAATTAAACATCTGCTCATTGTACCAACAACATGTTATTTTTTGATGAAAAAATAAATGTGTGAACTCAAGCTGAAAACTGGCTGTTGTTTTTTTTTTAATTCTTTTTATTCTGAAAATATTTAAACATTACACACAGACGGCACATTTCCCTTGTACAGTAAGGCAGGGATAGGCAATGTCCGGCCCGGGGGCCAAAACTGGCCTGCCAACATAGAACCTCTGGCCCAAGTGTATTTTGAGGAATATTATTACACAAATCTGAGATCAAATGCCTGTTAAAGTACTATAGAAACATGAAAAATACTTGCTTCAAAATGTCTTAAAACACCGATTTAGGCCATAAATGATGCACCACACTGGCATTTGTAGATAGTGATGCTTTTCTTCGGCATACGTTTGGAGGGCCCTTGGTGTTTTGACAATGAAGAAAATTGTCCCTCCACCAAACAAACTTGCCTACCCCTGCATTAAGGGATGACCCTATAGGGCAAACTTATGTTTACCCGGTTTGAGGTATTGGGCCAGTGTGCCCTCTTAACGTGCTTTCACCTGGGGTCAAGTCTAATCCACACAATAATGATTTTACATAGAAACTTGTAACTGCAGAGTCTGGTGTCTCAAAATGTTGTCATTTTCTTTTTCAGTGAAAACTACAAAAAAAGATCTGAAATCCCTTCTAAAAAATAACAAACCTCATATTGAAATCTGGCTCTTTCGATTCAGATTTCATTGCCAAAAATAGGCCTACTGATGTATAAATATATTTTGATAAGTTTTATGCATAAATTGCCTTTAATATGGGGTCCTTTCTTTGACCCAAATCCATCCTTGCCTCGTGGGGGGTCTCGGGGCCGGACGGGCGGAGCTAACCGATGTGGGCTGGCACAATGTGGCGCTGTGAGGTCCTGCTGCTGTAGTCAGTGAACGCGTGAGAGCACGGGGCAATCTGCATAGAAAATCTGAATTATCTTGGGTAAGTAGTTTTCATATGTAATTAACATCTCCAACGTGTCTAAGATGTTTTTCCTGAAAACGTTCTCTGGAAGTTATACTCGTTTTTTTGTTATTTTTTTCATTTATGAACAGAATTGGGCTTCATTTACATGACACTGTCAGGACAGAGGCAACTCATATAAAGCATTAAAGTTCTGTGCAAAAGCATGACGGGGTATTTGGGGTTAATTTGTTTGTTGGTTGGTGATATATGTTTTACTGGAGAGCAGAGGTAGGAGGGACTTCGCAGCACTGCAGTAATGGCACTACAATGAGGGGTGCGAGTGCCAAGAGGGAAAACTTTTTAAGGAAAAAAAGTTTCCTCGTCAAATTAGTGGGGGTCGTTGAGGACATATATTTTTACACAAAGTTGTGCTTGCCTTGTAGTTATAGACTTGTAAAATGATGACATCCCTTGTAGCTGTCCTTAAAAACTCCTGTAATGTCTCTGCATGTGTTTTTTGGGGAAGACGGGAGTCTGGAGACAGGGCTGAAGTAAAGGGGGGTGTAATGGGTCCCAGATGTTTGCTGTGAAGCCATATGTTTTCCAATGGCCATTGGGATTTATCGATTCAAAACTCCAAAATGTGCCCAGTGTGTTTAGTCTACAACACTGTGTCCAGATGCACAGGAAAGCACAAGGCAGGAACATGCAACGCAAAGAAACAGTGCCTGGGGTTCTCTGAGTGGAGGGTTTTCAAAATCTGGTATTGGTACCTCTGGTGGTACATTACATCACCAGTGAGTCTTTTGCAATACTTTCTAAAGCTTAGTCCTGATTTTGACCTGCTTTGCACTGACACTGGATTGAGCTATCGAGGTCAAAAATCAATGGGTTCGTAATAGTTAAGGATGCCAGTATTTGAGGGGATTCTATAACAAAATATTTCGATAAGCATAATCAAAAATCATTATTATATAGAGATATGACACATTGTTCTAAACATTATACCCCATCTAAGTAAATATTACCACCACCAGAGGAGGACCAGATCTGCAGGCTATTAACAAGATAAATACTAGGCTTAAACTCTCTAAACTACGTCTAAACCAGGTCTAAAATGTGACCAAACCATTGTTCTAAACAAGGACTAACTTGACATACAAACAATAGTCTGTGATCCACTTAAAGCATCCCCGTACCACCAGTCATACTGGTACCTTAGTTTGAGAAACACTGTTCGAGTCATTGTCATATCCTTCTGGTTTAGAGTAACAGCTGTGTTTTATGGTCTATAAGCGGGACAGAAAGGAAATTAGGGATGTAGAGACAGACAGAGAAAAAAACAGCAGCAAAAGTTGTGGGTGGGGAGAAAGGGGTCTTGCGTCCCTTTTCCAGGAATCCAGCCCGTCTTGAGTCTGTAGCATTTACCAAAAGGAAAAGTAGGAAACCAGAGATTGTTCTTCAAAGGCGACAGAAGTGCCACATTCTTCCTGTCACTGTTTGGGGCCATCTCAGTCGGAGAGAGAGAGAGAGGGGTGAAGGAGGGCATTTAGGGGGAGAAAGGTGGGGGTTGGACCAAATAGAAGAGCATACATTAACAATTATTACTGTTTTCTTCTAGTGCCAAAGTTAGTCTACCTCTGGGAGTGACCATGAGAGTCCTCTTGCTCATCACTCTGCCAGGTAACTATCATAGCGATTTTCTGTAGACTACACTTTTGGCTATCTTTGCAGTACTTTTGTCTACTTCATTTTATTAATTACATCCCCTCAAGGTTGCGACTAAATGCATGTAAAGATAGTCGATCGGAAGCATTTAGAGACAAGCTTGTGGATCAAATATTGGATAACAATATAGTCATCATGTGTTTTATTATTGCAGCTTACTTCTGTATTGTTTTGTATTTTAATTGCTTGTTTTTAGCACTGCACTTATGGAAAGCACTTTTGTTCAGCGGGTGCTATACAAGCATGCGCTTGTACTGCACTTACTGTGCAAATATGTAAAATAGGGTCACCTCTTTGACCATACCTCAATGAGGATATGCATCCTCAATGTTTCTAAAATACTAAGTAAATAATCTTTACACACCTTACCCTAGGGGTAAGTACTAGTATTTTAATACAGTGCATTAAGTTATATTTTCATGTGTCACAGTGCTGCTATTGGCCCAGGCTCAATACCAGGAACCATACCGTACGTATTTGGGTGAGTTGATTTGTCCAACATCAGTATTTTATGTTCTAGTGCCTGTTTCAGATTCTTTTAATTGTTTTCCCATGTGTCACCTCGCCCCAAGATACCCCCTCCTTTTACCTCCCGCCTGTAAATCGTACTATCTGTAAACATCTCGGATATGAAGTCACACTTGTGGGAGTTTTACGACGTTAATGTGGTTGAAAAGTCGGTCTTCTGCAGATGTTCTCATTTTGTCTTTCATGACTAGATCCAGACCCAGTTGACTATGGACCTGATTATTTTCCAGGTAAGAGTGGTGTTGTGGTGAAAATGTTTTTACAGTTTAGTCCAGTTTAAGATAATCTACACATAGTTTCCTTTACAAAATATCACACAAACTGTGTGTGTTTCAAACAGTATTTTTCATCTGGAAAATTTCCCCTTTCCACTTACTTACTGACTTACTTGCTTACTTACTTACTTATGAGCGTTCTTGTCTGCTGTTTTAGAGACTCCGGACTTGGACAGCTCAGACCCTATTCCAGGCACGTATCAACAGCAGGTCCGACTTAAGCCTGCCGTGGGTCCTCGGAAAACAGGTAACTTCTGCCTGCATCCCTGCTATGCATACATCTGTGCTACAGCTATTATCATGAGTAAATTTGTGCATTGTTGTTGATAGATTCAGGTTTGGAGACTGAGCCCACAGAGCCTGGACCTCTGGGTAAGAAATTGAAATGTTGGCCTGTATTAGGGCTCCAGACTGTCACCCATTTGGATGTTTTGGCCAGTATTTGGAGCTTTATCCCATGACACAGAGGCTAGCAAAGAACCTGCGTATGTGCTTCAACTAAATCTGTTGGCCATCTTGCAGGATATCATTATGTAACGGGCAATAACGTGACAAGATAAACTTTCCCAGCCGGACCCAGTCGGTGGTAATTTTATCAAAATAATTAAAAGCCCTCCCTGAAAATAGCAAGATTTCACGGTCATGAAACAAAGATCCCAGTGAAAATCAGCATATACAGTATACGGTATGCAAAATGTGTGCAGAAAGCAAAGAACTGATTTCCCAGTTAAAAATGATGTAAAAAAAAAAGAAAGTGCAGTGTATTTAACTTGATGCAGATTTGTATTGTCTTGTTTGTTTGCGCAGACTGCAGAGAGGAGCAGTACCCATGCACCAGACTCTACTCAGTCCATAAGCCCTGCAAACAGTGTCTGAACAGCCTGTGCTTCTACAGGTCCGTCTGATCTACAATCACTTTGAACAGGCAATTGCGCTGAAACTCTTTCATTATGTCTTCTACGGCAAACTAAAATAAACAGATGATGTGGCTCACTGCAAGAAAAAAAAGATGTGGTCCAAGTGCGAGAGAGTCTTGGCGTAAAGTCGCGAAGGCATTGATTGATTATTGAAAGTGTCAGTATAATGTGGATTCCTCTGCTTACAAAGAAAGATAGTATTGTATGACCTAATATAAATGTAACTGTGATTTGAGCTAAATCAGTCTTTAACAATCATCTGTTTCTGTTCAGTTTGCGACGGGTGTATGTCATCAACAAAGAGGTTTGCGTGCGGACCGTGTGTGCACATGAAGAACTGCTCAGAGGTAAGTTCAACTCAGTCCTTTTAAACAAAATTAGTTTGATTTGTTCCTGAACAAAAAGGCATGATTTTCCTTTTTAGGTTTTGAATAATCATTGCCGCTGTCCCTTAAACGTGATGTTTTTCTAACATCTTGAATGTTATTGGGGCTGCAAAACGTGCATTTATTGCCCCGTCATACACACGGAGGGTCCCAACCCACACTTTGTGAACCCCTGACCGAGAGCTTCATCTACTAGAAAATAATAATTATTAATGTGTTTTCAAACAAGTCCTTCAATACCTTGTTCTACCGCCACTCCTCCAGCATCAGTATTGCAGAGGTGTGGGTAAAGTTAAGGGGTCAATCTTTCCCAAGGCACTAAACTGTCTAGGGTCAGCTCTGGTTGACCATTTGAGCCAGATCTTGTGCACAAGGACAGCACAAGCTTCAAGTGCTATGGTTATCTTCCATGTGGCGCAGTTGTTGCACTATGTGCTTGTGCCACTTGCAACAGGGCGTCGCTTGTTCACCCCCCCCTGAAAGTGCGCTCCTACTAAGCGCAAAATGTTACGCTATAGTCTGTGTTTAGAAACACAACATTGAGCCCTTTATGTTTTGTTTACCCTTGTGTACAGCTGACCTGTGCCGTGACCAGTTTTCCCGTTGTGGCGTGGCGGCTCTGAGTGGTCAGTGTGGGTCGATAGGTGGCAGCTGTGGCAAGAGCTGTGGAGGCTGCTGAACTTCAGAGACACTACTCGCCCAAAAACTGCCGCTTTATGATCACTTTTACTCAATTTTTACTCCAGTATGCTGGGAATGTAATAATCACATCTCACGGTGCTGTATAATCATGGTATTACACTCTCAGTTTGAGGACATTTATTGCAGTATCGTCGATATCTTCTCAATATCATTTAATCTGTATCTCGGTGAGACTTTAGTGCAGTTATTGTCATTAGTGTTGGATACACTGAAACAGAGCAAAGGATCATGGTCTATGACGTCCCCTGTACTTTTACCATACAGCTAGAAAATGTAAAGCCAAAGAGCTCTCAATCTGACGCTATGTAGAACCTTTGATTCTGCCAATGTTGTTACATCCCTAGTGTGCACTTCATATAATTTGAGTGTTTTATGCTTTTATTGTTGTTTTTCTAAAGATCAAGCTTGTATTGAATTTATTAATCCTCTGACAATTATTGGTGCTACAAAACCATCACACTGTTGCTATGAAGAGATACTATACACTGCCCAGTCAGAAAGAAAAAAAAAAAGAATCTCCTGATTCCAGGATTGCTGCAGTTGGTCAGAGAATGAGGTCACCTGACGACCTGAACATCCTCAGGTTACTCCATCAGTAGAGTTTTTCTCCTTTGATGGCATGGGCATATTTCAAGATGCTAATGTTAGGATTCATTGGGCTCAAATTGTTCAAAGACTTATTTTTTGGTGAAAAATTAATGCAACACTGGACGTGATTAAAACTTGTGACATTACAGAAGTTTACTGAAACAACGCCACAGCGAATGTGTGCTGTAATCAAAGCTATAGGTGATCCAAGGAAATATTAAAGTACCAGTATGTGATCTTTTTTGGCCAGACAGTGTACATGCACAATAATACATATTCTGTTGGAATTATGTTTCACATTAACATGATGCTTTATTGTTTTTGTATTGAATATTATTACAATGATGGTAACTGTGCACTGACCACTATCCAGCCATCATTGGTCTTGGACAGATTATAAAATGTGTTAAGGAAACAGGTGGGGGTGACTCAGATTTTGACCCAGAGCCTCCTGCACTGGACTGAAGCAACGTGTCTGACAGTTCAAATGATAAAAGCATCCATCTTTGAAATGTCACCTCGGCCTCTGTACTACTGCTATGTAAAACAGTCACTATAAAGACTGGGAATAAAACACTTTGAAATAAAACCACTTTGTGTTAAGAGTGAATTATTATTTATTTTTATTAGATTTTTATATTAGTGCGATGAGGGCGGCACAGCGTTGCAGCGGTTAGTGCCTCACAGCAAGAAGGTACCGGGTTCGAGTCCCACCTGGACGGGCCCTTTCAGTGTGCCGTTTGCATGTTCTCCCCCATCTGTATAGGTGTCCTCCAAGTACTCTGGTTTCCCCTCCCATTAAATATATGTACAATAGGTTTCCCTCGGGGGCCTTGACTTCCCTGGAGATTCCTAGTCTCAGTGGGACTTTCCTGGTTAAAGGCAAATAAAGAAGACTTATCCAAAATTATTGTTTAAGGCATATAACATTGAAACCCTTAAAAAGCAGTGAGTGCTCACTTTTATCGGGCTACTTCAACAGTATGCCATCGCAACCCATCCCTGGATTTATTTTATTGTGTGTGTGTGAGTGAAGGGGTGAGGGCGCGTGTGTGTAGACGGTGGGGTAACAGTTCGTGAGTGTGTGTGTGTCACGATTGAGAGATCGGTATTAGGGGGGATGGCAGGGTGTGCACTGTGAGGAGAACACTGTGTGATTGAAACCAATGAATACCTCATCATTACATGTTTTAAAGAGTGAGCTTTCAGCATTTCAGGCATTCATTCACTACAGGCAACATGAAGTCAAATCAAAACATTACGGGCCAACCACATAACAAGCTATTGCTGCCAAGTTTGCCATTGGGACATGAAAGGCACAGGTTACAGAGCTCAAAATAGTTGTTTATTATGGCTTGCCTTGTGCACATATTACAATACTAATAACATTCTTTCTTATTGTAGTTAAGTTACATTGTAAGTAAAAATATAAGACTATTAAAAAGACAATACTAAAATACTGGTTAAGCACAATAATTAGATACAGTTTGTGCTTGATTCTCCTTCATTATAAAAACATGATTAATGCTTAAAGTTTACATAAATGTCAAGTAGCAACTAAACTGTATGGGTTTTGCCCCGTGCCTTGTCGAAAATTAGACAAAAAGGATCCCGCAAGGTTTTGGGTTTCCTCCACAATAAAACTTTGCAGTTTGGGGGAGAAAAGGCGGGATGAAATGCAGATGTCTTCCTGGAGTCAATCTGGCACTGGGACCACAGCTGCCTCACATCTCTGTTCAGTGTACAATCATGGGTAAACACACACAGTAGTTGAATACAGTACCGAAAAATAAGACTTCAATGAGTAGTTTTTGTGTCGGCAATAAAGGCCTGCAGAGGACATTTTCCCTGGATTTGGAGGTAAACGCTGGCGTGAATAAGGTTAAGCTGCCTGTTTCAAGAGGTGGACAGGAAGGAGGAGTGAAGGGAGGGATGACGTCGCTTCATCTCCTGCTGCAACTGCTCCTTCAGAGTGGACACCTGAGAGAAATGTTTACCAATGCAGTTCAATTCAGTCAGCTTAAATGTCAATTCTGCTACATGTAAAGCACACACAATAGTAGTAGACAATAGTAACACTATGTGGGGCAAATGCATGCACAGTACACAACAGGGGACTTTTACGACAAATTGTACTATGTTCAAATAATAATATAATAATAAGTTCTGCTATTGACTCTGTGCATAACAACACCGCCCAAGCAGTGACTTCCTGTATCGAACCAGCACCCAAAAAAAAGCAACATCTTATCTTATTCATTAGTTCAACTTTCTTTCTGCCTTACTCTTAACAGACAACACACTTCAAATGTGTGTATTTAATTATATTCTTGTAATGTTGCAAGTACCTGCTGATCTAATCAATGAGACGAGCTGTGTGCTTTTATTTTGGTGTTCTTTATTGAAACAGGAAATCACTTGGGCGGCGTTATGATTTGAAGTTATGCACGAAGTCAATTCCCTAGACCACCACCCCACACACAATAAAACTATCTTTATCTTCCTCTTTCCTCTGGGTGGTTCGTTTTCTCGTCTAAAATAAGATCCCCGGGCCACTGGAATCTCAGTGGCACTGATTAAATGAAGGACAAATAAATAAATTGTACCTGCTCCTCCAGCCCCTTGACTCGATGACGGTGTGCTCTCTCTCTCGTTCCCAGGCTGCGTTCCACATCCCTCAGACTGACCTTTAACCTCTCGGCCTCGCGCTGTGCCTCGTCCCGCTGCCGGCTCAAGCTCTCACACAGGCCGTGAGACTGCTCCATTTCAGTCACTTGGGTCTGGTCATCGTAAGATACACAAAGCGCGATAAAAAGGAAATAGGAAGCAGTCAGACAAAGGTATATGCAGTATATGAGAGTCAGTCATGGCTATTTATTAATGTTCTGAGCAGGTACAACAGCATTTTGCTTCATATATACAAATATGACATACAGTATGATTTGTGAAGGCTGCAGTGTTTTCTTCTACCTGGAAAATAAGAATCTGTTGCTGAGCTTCTTGAAGCTCCTGTTCCACTGTGTTCAAAGATCGGTCCAAGCGGCTTTTCTCTGCAGAGAGGCGCATGGTGCCTTCCTCAGACTTAAGCTTCTGGCGCTCAACCTAAAAATCAGATCAAGTCAAAGTGGACACAGACCTCAAACTGATTAACGTTTTCTTTGGACAGAAGTTAATTGTTTTACCTTGTCTAGTGTGTTCCTCAGTGCGTTTTTGTCTTTCTCCAGCCTCACAGCTTGTCTCTCTGCATCTTTCCTTTCAGTTTCCAACATGGCTACTGCCCGCTGCAGGCAGTGCAGACGCTCCTCCACCGCAGAGCGCTCGGTCTGAGCTGACTCGAGACTGTGCTGGGCCTTGGACAGGCTGATCGAGCGCTGCCGCACGGTCTGAGGAAAATAATCTGTGAGTTAACTTTCCCTTGTCGGTAGTTCTTCAAAAAAAAAAAATCTAACTCATATTTTGAACAATACAACAATAAAAACAAAAGAATACTGTTACTTCATATGTAACTGTATTACAGTATTACTGTATTACACTTAAAATACAGTTATATAACAACAACAACATAAATAATATTATTATTGTTACTGTGTTGGTGGTGGTGATGATGGTGAAATGTCTAGCAAATATTGTTAATACTTTCTATCATTATATTTTGAAATAATAATAATAATAAGAAGAAGAAGAAGAAGAAGAATGCCTGTCACCTGTTGCAGGTTGTTTAGCTCGGTTTCTAGTTCCTCTCGTTTGACCTCACTGTGTTGCAGTTCACTTTGGAGGTTTTGGACTTGTTCAGTCAGAGTGGCCACATTTCTCCTGCTTTCAGATAATGATGCTCTGGATTCATCCAGTCGCTCCTAATAAAACAAACGCACTCAGTTCCTTCAGCCTCTTCAGTCCCCACTGGGCTCATTCTCTCACCTGGAATTGTTGTTTCTCGAGCTCTGATGACGTCAGTACCTTCTGCAGTGTGGACAGGCGGCTCTGGGAACTGCTCTGAGCCGCTGTGGCTTCACTGACACTCTGGTTCAGAGACGCAACTCTCTCCTTCAGCATAGACTCACTTTCCTGCGCTCTGAGCAGAGACTGACTCAGTCTTTCCACCTCACTCTGCAGCTGAGATACTCGCGCTTCACCTTCAGCAACCTGTCATTCAACAAAAACAAAATAACATAATGTCAATCCACGTTTAAACAACTCAACATTGCCATGTTTTCAGCATTAATACTGCACCTGTTTAATGAGAGAGTCGTGTCTGTCTTTGGCTGTGTGGCTCTCGGCCTCTCTGTCACCTGCACTCAGCCTCAGCCGCTGCAGCTCTCCCTCCAGACTGCGCCTCCCCAGTTCCACTCGAGTGGCTCGCGCCTCCGCCACCTCTAGCGCCTCCCGGAGGCGCCTCCTCTCCCCCTCCAAACGCATATCTGTGGCACGCTGCTTGTTCAGCTGGTCCTACAATATACAGGAACAGTAATAGTGTTGGTAATAGTGGCTGGCCTGGTTTGGCCCTAGGATCCCCCAGAACAGCTGGAGCAAGTGTGCGTGGATACGGAGGTCTGTGCATCTCTGATCTAGATAAAGTGGAAGAAAATGGATGGATGGAGCGATCATGCTCAAGATTGGGGCCCTTTAGGCATAAACAAACTATGTTAAGAAACAACAAGAGTGGACTATACTGTACAGCTACAGGAGGCTCCATATACACAAATCATAATATGATAAACTGATGACCCTCAGGAATCCTTAATCTTTACTGTCCGATGAGAAAAAGTGGATTCATATAAAACTCATTGTTCTAAAACAACCGTGTGGAGATATGATTAGAAGCAGCACACTGGCTGCAGCCTGTGACATATGTTGTTGACTTTTTCCAGGACATTGGCTTCAGAACTGCGCTCCACTGCTGAGTGGACCATATGGCTGCGTCATGTCAGTGGTCTCTGTTGTTGTACCTGAATTTGTTTTCTGTCATTCTCAGAAGCCTGCAGCGCTCGCTCTATATCCTTCAGTTTGTCTGAAAGGACACGTCTCTCTCGCTCTGCTCTCCGTGTCGCCTCCTCCTGCTGTTGCAGCTTCATCTGAGAGGAGCTCAGCCGCTCCTCAGCCGCACGCTTCACTAATGTCCGACACACAACACTGTTAGAAAGTGCATATTTAAATATAACTATTAAGACCAATGTCTGACCTTCCTGGATTTCCTGTAAACTGCTCTGTATCTGAGAGAGACGGCTCTGAGAGGAGTCTCTCTGGGCTCTCAGTTCTCCCAGTTCACGTTGTAGGCCACTCATCTGGGATCGAACATCATCCTGAGAGAAGTGTACACATAATAACATAAACATAAAATTGGAATTGCTGTTTTTTTCTGACATGGACTCACTCTCTCTCTCTGAGCCTCTCGTAGCTCCTGCAGAAAGTCTCTGAGTCCAGTCCTGACCGTATCTGAGTCTAGATCTGAAACAGATAGGGGCGTGTCTGCTCTCTCTGGAGACACTGCACTGGAGCCTAACGTATTGTCAGGAGTACTTGTGCGTATCTCTGTCAAATTCAAACACATTGTAATTGAGCACGATTTCAAATGTTTGGGTCTGGATTTGATCCAAAAAAATATCTCTACCTTTGGGTGGAGAGAGGGAGGAGCGCAGCGGAGAGATGCTTTGGTGTCGGGACATAGACACAGGTGAGGTGGGGCTTCCTCCGGGACTTCTTCCTCTGCCCTTAGCCCCAATGCCCAGGGTCCGTGTGAGAGTGGACTGGAGGCTGCTCAGTCTGAAGTCCAGCTCCTTCCTACAGATTTCAGAGCGGGAAAGCTCGGCCTCTGTGGCGGCAAGTCTGCCCTGTGTTTCACTTAGCTGCAGACTGGACTCTGCAGCAGCATCCTGGGCCGCTTGAGCACGGAGGGCCAGGTTTTTGGCTTCATCTTGGAGCTTCTTCTCACAGCCATGTGCCTCCTGCAACTGTGCAGTGAGCTCTCTCTCACAACCGCGCCAGCCCGACTCAGACTCCAACAGACGCTTCTGAGTCACAGACAGCTGCAGGACAAGGACATTATAACACTGTGCACCTGGGATGAGGCAATGTTTCTTTGACACACACCTCTTTTTTCACAAAATCTCTAGTCGTCTCAGCTTCTGATAACCTCTGTTTAAAGGTGAACACCTCTCTGCTCTTTTCCTCCGCTCTCTGCTCCTCCAGTGAGAGGCGAGTCTGCAGCTCAGCCACGTCTCTGCCCTTCTGCTCCTTCTCTGCTTCCAAAACCTTCAACTAAACCAAAAAAGAAGCGTGAAAATCTAAGTACTTTTCAATAACACACAAAGGTAGCTGCCCTTCTCACCTGTCGGCGCAGCTCCTGGAGTTCTCGCCGAGCCTCCAGCCTGGACCGCTCCACATCCCGGAGACAGCTGCGCAGCTCAGTCACCTCTGTCTGCGCAGACGTCAGGTTCTGCTCCAAGACCACGCGCCGCTGCTCCTTCTCCTCACACTGACGCCTCAAGCTACCACACACAAATCACATTTTACTTTGTCATTTCTACTCTTCTTTACAAGCATCCCCATAATTCGCTTCATAATTCTCAGTTAAAACTGTTCTGACTTAACCACACAATACAAGGTGGGCATGGTGGGTTCTTACCCAAGGAAGACACAACAGTATAATGCATCTGAACTTTCCACCACTGAGCTCGAGTCTTTACTGACTTGCCCGCTCCGAACAACCACAACCCCAGTTCTGCCCAACCAGCCATCAACCAGATTCCTATTATTTGTTATACTAAATCTACTATCTGGGTCCGCCAAGCTTAGGTCGTAACATAATAAAGCATTGTTGGCATTTACCTGATCCTGTCTGTCTCTGCGCTCCTCAGGGTCTCTCGGAGGAGAGTATTTGATTGGCTGAGAGTGTCCCGCTCTTTGGTGACATCACTGAGACCGCGCCGTTGCTCCGTGGCCTCTCTCTTGAAATTATTGGCCGAGTCCTGGCTTTGGTTCAAACGTCGCTCTGTTTCCAGTAAATTATGTCTGAGCTGGTCCCTGGTCTCCTCACTGGCAGAGAGAGAGGCTCTGCACTGCTCCAACTAAAGGGGAACATGGAAAGAGACATTACAACTTTAGTCTAGATGACCACAGCAATGCAACCCTAAAAACTGTATAACATCACATAACATCCTGACTGGAGAGAGGAATTACTCCTCACAAAGATACAACAAACAAAAACATTTTTGATTGATGGCCTAATTGTCCTGAGTTGGTGGGTATCAACACCCATGTGGTCTCTAGGATGCTCCAGGATTAATTGTTTGGAAGGTTTTCACTGCTGAGCCAGTGCTGATCACTCAAACAGCCGCTGGGCCACTACAAGGTCAAATACGCACAAGTTGCATAAAGCACTTTTAACACTGAGTATATGACAAAAAAATTGAGGATGGCTTTGAAACCTTTTCTACCGATATAACATTGTACTATGTGAATATAAACTTCTGCTTATACCTCTCTTAAAGTCAGCTCAGCCCGTGACTGGAAATCAGCACGCATTTGACGAAGTCCGCTGAGCTCTCGTTCATGAGCAGAGGCTGAATCGTTGAACTGAGACCGGAGCTCCTGCAGTTCAGAGTTCAGAGCACCAACTCGGATCTGTGGGAACGTTCGTTTGGTTTATTCTTCAATACGATTAAGTAGAAAAAGAGAGTTTCTGGATATCTCGTTCTCTTTTTTTACCTGCTCCTGTTCTTTGCACAGGGACAGTTCTCTGGTCATTCTTTCCGCCTCCAGCAATGCAGCGGACAGCTCTGTCTCAAGACCCGACAGTTTCTCACACAGAGCTGCTTTCTCTGCCTCCTTCAGTGAGAGAGCCTATCGCAGTACAAAAGAGTGGCCACAAAACATTTTGTGACAACTCAGAGATACAGGGTAACTTACATTTATGTATTAATTATAGTAACAAGGTTTTCTGTTATTATCTTCTCTCCACTCTGACTTTGTCTGACCTGTTGCTTGTCGGTCTCAGCCTGCAGCAGACACTGGTCCCTGTGGTGCTGGAGGCTCCTCAGTTCCTCCTGTAGCTCCTCTCTTTGACGCTGAGCTTTGAGCAGCTGCTCCTCTGTGTCCTGCCTCGTTTTCCTCATTGTCGCCTCATGCTCTGCCAGCAAGTTGTGACGTAATGATTCCTGTGCATGATAATAAAAGAGAGTTAGAGGAGTCTAAACGGGCAACACATGACATCCAAACAAGAATCACAAACAAGGATAAACACACAACTAAAAGTAGGAGTTGAAGTTACAATCTGTAGACATGGGCCATGGGAATGTTTTTCTTTGTTGTACTTAAAACCAACTTCAGTATAAAGAGGATCAGAAATGCTCTAGCGTGCTGAACCAAGAGTAAACACTGTCGCCACCTTTTCTGAGATGAGCCTCTCCACCTCCTCCTGGTGTTCAGAGATGGTTTTGCGGAGCACTGTTTGGGCCTGGTCCTGGGTACTGTTCAAAGCCTGAGTCACGGTCTGTTTCTCTCTTTCTAGTCGAGCCGCAGCGTTCTCCCATTCAGAGCGAGTGTGTCTCAGTTCAGCTGCAAAAAGACAAACAAAACCGAGACTATTGAGCTAGCTTAGGCCACAGTGCTGCTCTACGTTAACCTCTTACCCTCCGCCTTTAACCGAGCTTTACCCAAATCTAAAAGCTTAAAAGAAAAGCATCAAAACAGCCATGAAAATGAGGATGAAAACGGAACAAATATGTGCAAGGAAAGCAACAAAGGAGCGACGAAAAAGTGACGAAAAAGTGACAACAAAGCAATGACAAAAGCTACAAAAAATGACACAAAAAGTGACCAAAAAAAAAAGTGACGTAAAAGCAACAAGAAACAACCAAAAATTAAAAAAAAAGGTAAAGCCAAACTGGCGAAAATGCACTCAGTTAGGGCGGGGGGTACGAGCTTCCATTATAAATAGATGTTAAAAGTCCTTGTATTTAGTTGAACATTAGAGTAAATGTGATGTAGATAAGATGTATTTTTTATGTTGTTTTCAGATACGATGTAGTTCTGTTTAAAAATCAGCTGATACATTGTCACTGATGCAATGCAATAGGTGTTTGTGCTTAGTAAGCTGTATGTAAATGTATGTCTGTGGTAAAAAACAGAACTAACAATGCATATATAATCGTAACTATAACAATAAGCAAAGAAATGGGAACAAATACATATCTGAAGTTCACAAACAGAATATGAACACAACAACATGCTGGAAGATTATGAAAAGTGACACATACACATTGAAGATGGGAGGTACAGTAGCACACGTCGAAAACTATACAGTAGAATTGCACAGTCTGACAGTGCTAGCTCCTTCCTGTACTATACTACTACTTCATAAAACATGTACTGGAAATAGAGGTTGAGCTGAAGTATAGCGTGTCCTATTCTCACACTTTGTTCTGTCACTCACCCGCTAATGTCTCGGATCGCACTCTGAGGGTTTGGTTGTCAGTCTCCAGTTGTTTATTGAGAGACTCAATCTGGACGAGCTGCTGCTGGGCCTCAAAAAGACCGGTTTCCAAAGCCTCCCTCTCACCCCTAGGCCCACACAGAACCAGGTTACACAAGGTTGCACACAACAATAGCAAAACTACTTTTATTCTATTGTTGTTTAACTGACTGACAAAATTTGACTCACCTAAATGCCATCAGCTCCTCAGACAGTAGTGAGTTTTCCCTTTCGGACGCTGCCAGTTGCACCACCAGAGCCGCCTTGTCTCGGGCCAGTTCGGCACGCCCTCGTCCCACCTCCTCTAGGGCCAACTCGTTCCTCTGCCCCTCTCCTTTGCTCAAACTCAACTCTGAACTGAGCCCGGTGACCTCACCACAGAGCTGCCAACACACACAGACAGGTTTATAGACTGTGGTTCAGCAAGGACATTTAACTCTGCTACATTTCTGACCTGTGTGACTCTCTCCTGCAGCTTTAGCCGGTCTGCTCTCAGAGTCAGTAGTTCAGCCTCCATCCCGCCGCGGCTCAGCTCAGTGTCGTGAAGAGACTGCTGCAGCGTCATTCTCACAGAGTCCAGCTCCAGACGGACCTGCTCCGACCGCACAAGCTCATCTCTGATCGTCAGCTTCTCCTGCTCTGCCTCACGTTTCTGAGAGTGGAGCAGGGCCTTTTCCTCCTCAAGCTACATGATTAAGACAGGATCAAGTTTTTTTTTAACAAAAGGCTAAAAGAACATATTATGAAAAAGTGTTTGATTGGACTTGGCATATGAGAAGCATTTATGTATTGCCTGGAGGATGTAGGCGTTCAGGTCGACTTTGTCCTGGGTTAATCCCTCATTCAAGTTCCCCATTTTGGCCAAAGAGTCTCTGAGTGCTGCATCTTCAGACTGGAGTTTGCTGAGCAACAGGGAAAGCTCTGCATTACGACTCTCCGCCTAAAACAAGACGTACAAAAAGCCTCACCAAAATGCAGCAAAGAGAGAAAAAGAATGAAATTGAGTGACAAAAAAAAAGATTCTTTACTTGAGAAAGCGCCTTTGACAGTTGCTCCTTTTCTCGCTCCAGCAGCTGCCGCTCAACCTCCGCCTGCTGGTGGGTCTCCTTGACTGCAGACAGCTCTCCTCTCTGGGCAGAGGCACGAGTCTCACTCTGCTCCCACTGTTTCTGTCTGAGTGGAATGCAAAGACAGTTCATATTTAAAAAGTATCTCTGCTACTCAATACAATATCACTATAACTAAATGACGGCTCTATTTCTCCTTTCAACCATGTTTGATAAAATACTAACAAGTGCAGTCCAATTCAATATTACAAATGATATTGAGTTGAAATCTTAATTGCAACTTACGACGTGTCTAACTCTAAATGATGCTCCACTCACGCTGATTCCTTCATTCAGTTACTTTACTTAGCCTTACATGCGCTGTGTCTCTGCCCGGGCTCGATCTCGCTCCATGGCAATGCTCTCCCTCTCCTCTTTTTCTACGTCTCGCTCCCGCTGTAGCGTTGCCACAGCCAACTGCAGTTTTTCACTGTCCATCAGCAGCAGCTGGCCACTACTCTGGGCGGCCTGTAGAGACTTCTCCAAAGCCAACTTTTCACTACAAAAGACACAGATACAGTTACACTCAGGTTTTAATATAAAATCTGCACTATGTTCATTAAACAAGTGTTATCATGAGCAGCATTAGGTGGATACATTTTGTGACTTTAAAGATAAATGTGAAACTGATACAACTAGCGCTAGTTAAGTAAAGATACAAAACCAGGACCTGTCTTGGACTAAACCAGGTCTTACTCAGGACCTCATTTAGTCCCTAGCATTTCAGGGACTAAATGAGGTCTAAACAGGACTAAATTTTTGAAAGACTTAACCTCGAGTCCTGCATTTACTAAATATTTGTTTTCCTAACATTTTCATATATTACCTCATTCCAATAGCAACACATGTTTTATGCAGCTTTGATCACCCCTCGTTTCAGTGCAATACCTGGCCAGAATGTCTCTCTCCAGCTTGAACCTCTCCTTCTCCCTCTGCACAGCCTCCTTCTCTTTCTGAGCAGTGTCCCGTTCCCTCTGCAGCCCCTGGTTTTTCAGCTCCACATCTTTTTTAGCCAAATCCAACTCTGAGAGCTGCTTTCGGAGCAGCTGGACCAAAGACTGGGCCGACTGAAGGCGCCCGCGGACATCCTTCAAAACAGAATAAGTCATGAGCAGAAGTTAGAAGAGTAGCTGAAGTTTTTACTCAAGTAAGAGTAACTTCTCTTATAATTATCATACTCAAGAAGAAGTAAAAGGTAGAGAGTGAGAGTAAAAAAGTACCTGGGGAAAATGCTACTTGAGGAACCTTTTGAGCGTAAAAGTTTGAAATAATAAAGTACATGAAACAACATTTTTGTGTCAACATGAAGCTTTTGCCACTCAATGATTTACTCACTGTGGAAAAAGTAACTTTTTTTTGTTTTTGATCAAGTAAGAGTACAGATACTTCATTATAATATTACTCAAGAAGAAGTAAAAAGGATCATAGGCTAAAACTACTCCAAAAAGCGCTTCAATTGTAAATGTTTGTGCTGCCCAGTTCTGATATTGGGCTATACAAAACAATTTGATTGATTGATTCAAAAAAATACATGTACTTGGGTAATGTAACTGAGTACTACTCGCCTCTGGTAATAAGTCAATCATAAGTGCACATACTGTATGTATCATCAATCATAGGACAATCGTTGTTACGATAAATAAGATATAAAAAAACACAAGATCAGATTATCAAATATTATATTATATCTTCTTCTTCTTCTATACACAAATATTAGCGTTGATTTTTTTTTCCTGTTTTCCTTAAGTACTTTGGAGACAAAAATAGTAATACATTTAGCTTAGAAATACCTACTCTATTACCAGTGTTGAGCAAGTTACCCTCAAAACTGTAATATATTCTGTATTAGTAGTTACAGCTATAAAAATGTAATATGTTGGTATTACATACATGTTTCAAAAATGTAGCTGAGTTACACTACTTTGAGTTACTTTTAGCAAAATATAAACCGAAAATAGAAATGTTTTGTTTTGACGTTAGTTACACACAACTGCAGATCTTATACACCAGTGTCCAGTATTTGGGGGGAGTTTGGCTTTTTTTCGTTCATGCATTTAAATGCACTTGTATCTCAAGTTACTTAAATTGTTATGACTAATATATTCTGGTATTTTGAGTAAGTAATATGTTGTATTCCTTAGCTACTGAAAAAAGTAATATATGTAACTCATTACTTTTGTATTGCATTATCCCCCGACACTGTCTATTACCTGTAGTTGTAGTTGTCTGTTGGTAATGGCAGAGCGCAGGGCACAGAGCACTCCTTCAGGAAGCAGGGTCCCACAGGAGAGACGGGACGGCGAGGACGACCTCCGAGAGGCAGAGGGTCTGTGGACTAGAGCCAGCAGAGGGGCACCTGGATCCTGGTCCGCTTCTGAGGAGGAGTCCCCGTCTGCCAGCACCACCTTGAGGACGTGAAGAATTATAGATAGTTTCTCATGATATGGATAGTTTATTTGTTGATAACACGACAACATTCGATTGTGGTTTGTGAGTAAATGTTCACCTGAGCGATGTCTCTCAGCGCGTCAACCAGTATCTCCATGCGTGTCCGAAGTGTTTGCAGCTCTGTCTCATCTGAACCACTCTGCTCCTGTGGGGCAAAGTAACACATGATCACGCAACAATGGTCTTTCAAATGTGGATTGTAATTAATTCAAGTTTAATGTTACCTCAAGTTTCCTCGCAAGCCCTGCATTTTCTCGTTCCTTTTCCTCCATTTGGCTCCGGAGCCTCTCTCCCTCGCGGACAGATTCAGACAATCTATATACAAACAAATATATATACCTTTTTTATTTAAAGCTAGGAGGCATCAGCTTATAAATCCTGAATGTTCCTAAAAAAACAACAACACTGATTACTTAAAGGGACACTTCGTAAGATTTTGGACTATACTGTTGCCATCAACACAAAACATGCTCCCAATGAGGAGCTCGACTCAGAAAATGCCATTACTGCAGTGGGTAATCAAAGAATGGATTTGGATGAGAAACCAGTCTGTTTAAATCTCAAATACTGCTGACTTTAGTCGACACACGAGCTGGAGACGTACATTTATGAGGTGTTTTTATTACGAGGAAAACATCTGTCATCAAATTAATGCTTATGGTTCAATTTGACTTATTGGGTGAAATTCTACACGGTGTGGCTTTAAAGGTGCACTATGTAACTTTTTAGGTGAAAAAAAAAAGACTTGATAAATGCGTGTATTTGACCTTTTAGTGACTCGTGGCGTTATGGGTGCAGCATGGCAGCTTTGCTTTCCCTCAGAGTGGCCTTTATGACGCTCCAGAATCAATTGTGTTTCTGGTATGAAACCCTAAAAACAATTGATCCTGGAGCGTCATAGAGGCCACTGTGAGGGAAAGCAAAGCTGCCATGCTGCACCCATAACGCCACGAGTCACTAAAAGGTCAAATGCGCAAAAATATTAGGTTTTCTTTTCATCTAAAAAGTTGCATAGTCCATCTTTAAAAAACACTCAGAAAAGTACCTTGCTAGGTTTAAGATGATAATATAATGATTATAGGCATACCGGGCTAAGTGCAACTAGCCAGTTAATTAGCTTTGGAAAAATAAGACTCCACAGCATTTCTAAGCAATGAACCTTTTCTTTTCTCAGCAAAGAATCGACATCTTCAATTTGCAGATGATAATGTTCACAAACATGTTTCAAGACCGGCCTCGCTGACCTGACGTTGAGTTCGCTTCTTTCTGCATCCGTCCTTGTTTGCAGGTTCATTGTTTCTGTGACTCTCTCTCTGAGCTGCTGCTCCAGCTGAACCTTCAGTGCCCTCTCTCTCTCCAAAGCTAGAGCCGCCCCTCCCTCCCGACTGAGGAGGGATGCAGACAGACCAGCGCACGACAGCTGGGCCGCGTGGGACACATGAGACAGTTCGTTGCGCATGTCCGACAAGTCCCTGGGACAGAGAGATTAGGATGAAGAAACATATGTTGTAATAATTGACTGAAAACTGAGAGCAATCATTAATGGTGCAAGGATTGTAGAAGATGGATGAGCACATTTCATGGAACAAAAAACAAATCTGCAATTCACTAGGTTTGAAAAATGCAAAAAAGAAGAAAAAAGAAAACATATTTGGGCTGGACACTGGCATTGATTGAAAACAACAGTATGTATAATAAATTTTTGTAGTAGTAGCAGTAGTAGTAGTAGTAGTAGAAATTTATTGTCCCCGTGGAGACATTCATTTGCAGTGAGTGACCACAGAAGACGTTTCCAAACATTGACAAAATCATTACCTACATTCCTTAAAACCTTCTCTGACAGACCAGCTGTTTAATTGTAAAATGGCGTGTGGCACAAATGACTGCCTGGTCCTGTTTTTAGACAGGGCGCGGCACCTGTACCTTCGACCTGAGGGTAGCAGCTCAAACTCTCTAAACAGAGGATGTTCTGAGTCCGATAATATTATGTCTGCTTTATCTAGAGCTCGAGCAAAATAAATGTACTGCAGACCCTTCATAGGAACACCTAGGATTTTGCTTGCGACTGTACATATTTTCCTAAGGGGGTTCTTTTGTGCCTCAGTCATGCAGTGTTAATTTCGTCGACTGAAATATTTAGTCTTAATTTTAGTCAAAGTGATATTTTTGACGACTAAAATTGGACTAACACTAAATTAAAAGTTTCTCATGAGACTAAAACTATGACTAAAATGTCCAGATATTTTAGTCGACTAAAATAAGACTAAATGAAAATGAATGAAAGGGAGAGACTAAAATCATCCAAACGTCTATTGACCGTCTCAAAGAGCCTCATATCATGTAAATTCTCTGCCAAAGGATCAGCTCTGAGCTTTGTTCATGTGGAGCAGCTCCATGAAGCCGAGGAACAAGATTAAATATGATTATAATTAATATTATAAATGCAAAGTCGACTAAATTGGTCTTAAATTTTGACATGCAATTTTAGTCGACTAAAACTAGACTAAAATTGAAAAGTTTTTTTGGACTAAAATTAAATTACATTTTAGTCAAAAGACTAAGACTAAAACTAAAATAAAATATGTTGTCAAAATTAACACTGCAGTCATGGCCCTGTACCAACAGATGATAACCAATTGCAACAAAGCACTGTAAAACATTTTCAACATGGTTTTATCCACCTGAAAGGACACCAGGTGGAAAAAACCATGTTGAAAATGTTTTACAGTGCTTTGTTGCAATTGGTTATCATTCACCTCTAAGTAAAGGTCAGTGTTTGTAGTTCTAACCTCAATATTCTTGATGCAGCACAGTAAATGAGCAGAGGTACCGAGAAAAAAACGTTAAGACCAAAGCAATTAATGAGACCTTTCAGTGGAGCTCTTCATTTCACAGATGTGCCTCCTGAACCAGACGACCTGCCTCCACAACATGAGCAGCCGACTGTGCTCACCACTGAAGTAACTGTGAAAAGACTGATTAGAAAGAGAAATGATTAGAAAGACAATTATTAGGATGTCCCATTAATCTGATAAAAAAAAAAAGAAAACAGTCCCCACCTCCTCCTCTTTCCTCCAGTCGGACTCCCGTTGCTCCAGCTCCTCTCGGGCTCTGGTCCAGTCCGCGGTCAGTCGCCGGATGTCCTGGCTCAGCGCCTCATTCGCCAAACTCGCCTGCTCCAACTGCTCCCTCAGCATTGCGTTCACAGTGGACAGACTGCTACTCCTGATCGCACAAAGAACAGCGTATTGTTGAGCAAGTTACTTTGTTGTATGTTTGTATTACATATTACTGTTTCAAAAATGTAGCTGAGTCACACTACTTTGAGTTACTTTTGGCAAAATATAAACTGAAAATAGTAATAATGCCTTCATACATTTAACCTCTTAACCCCCACACGAACCGAGCACACTTTACCCAGTTGGTTTTACCCAAATCTCAAAGCTTCTTGAAGAAAAGCATCAAAATAGTGACAAAAATGAGGATGAAAAAACAAGAAAAAGTGACAAAACAAGTCAAAAAAAGCAACAATAACAGTGACAAAGAGTGACAAAACTCAACAAATAAAGCAACAAAAAAACTGACACAAGAGCGGCATAAAAAGAGTCAAACCACGTCAAAAACGGTTCACAAAACCGTGGCAACAACGCATCAAAAGAAGTTACAGTTTTCTTTCTAATGAGGCGTTACACTGTTGTTCTCCAGTCAAGAAACTTTACGATTTGGGTAAAGTCGAACTGGAGAAAATGCGCTCGGTTACGGCGGGGGGCAAAGTGGTTAAATGTATATGGTTTGAGAACAGGTTCACAAATTAGGATTTTTTTCTCAGTACAATGGTGCAACATAAAACATAACAGTCATAGGTTATAATCTTTAGTTACTGAAAAAACACCACCTTTGTTGTTCTTCTTCCAAACGAATTAAAGCTTCTTCCAAGTTGTTGTTTGAGTCATCTTGATGGTGGCCGTTTGAGTTTTCACTCTCACTCTGCAAAATAACGAAGAACCTTTGTCTATTGTGTGAAAAGAATCTGCAGCCTAATACAGTTGAAGGGCACTGAGATTTTTAATGGGAGGGAATATAGAGAGAATGACAAGAGAGGAGTCTTGAATATGAATGGATGCGTTTTGTTTTGGTGTGGAACCAACATAATGGCGTCACATTTACATTGATACTGACATTGTTTTTTCTTTACTACTTACGCTCGGTTTGCGCTTTTCAGAGTTCTTCTCCTGTAACATCTGCTCCAGGTCTCCACACCTCTTTTTGTACTGAAGCACCTTTAAACCCACAACAAGTGATGTATTGTTTTTTACATGTCAACGTATTATTTTAGACATTATTAGACAGAGATAATTGAAACCTTAGCCTGTAGTTTTTGCACCAGTTGCGCCTGCCTCTGCTGCCCCTCCTGGTAGGCGGTGAGTTTCCGTTTGTACGAAGCCTGCTCCTCATCCAGGCGTCGCCGCAGGTCCACATTCTGCTGGGCCAGACTCCGGGACTCTGAGCTCTGATCCCCGTCGCCAGAATCGAACCGCAACTCCTGCTCCAGCTGCGGGTTTGGAAAAGAGAGGCAAGAAATGATAGCAGACGTCAGTTTTAGGTTTACTGCACAGCGTGAGACCTCACTATTGTTCATTATTGTATCCAAAGAACATTTTATATGATGAGCTTTTTAGAGCTTGAGATTGGGATTCCAGGATTAGCTGTACATTCTTTTGTAATAATCATTTACTGAAGACCACCGTGTTTTATTCCAAACCTTAATGCACGGAACAAAAAAGTGACAAAAACGTGTCAACACAACAACAACAACAACAACAGCAGCTACAAAAAAAGCAACAAAAACATGACTCAACAAAAAAGCGACACCGCGGTAACACTGCGGTCTTCGCTTTCAAATGAGTCGAAAGGCCCATACAGACTGTGAACTCTCCAGTTGAGAAGCTTTTAGGTTTGGGTAAAGCTGAACATGGAGATAATGCTCTCGGTTAAGGCGAGGGTTAAGAGGTTCAGAACAAATACTGGAGTCAGGATTCGAATCAAGGCATTTGGACATTACAGTGTAAGATTTAGAAGTCATGGCCTGCATCGCTTTGGCATCAATCAGTTGTGTTGACAGCTTTTTTTAATATCTTTTTCCCTAATCTACACTGTAACTGTAATTTCTACAGACCTTGAAGAATGGAATTTCAGCGAATTTCATCCCAATCTAAAAAAGGGCAACTGTAACTGGACTTTATTGGAGAAGTCAAAATTATTGATGCAACTAATTCCGTATTCATCTAACTTGAAGGAGCATTTTTAACAAGGCTATCCCATCATTGTCCCCTGTGTGCACATCACCTCCCCCTAATCTTACTTTTATCTATGCAAGTCTAATGGTCCGACGCAAATTTCGAGGACTGTATCTCATCTATTTATTTTTTTTTTTTTCTTGTTGACATTTTGAACTTGGAAAACTGCTCATGGCTGAAAATGAATTTTAAGATCATTGTTTTCTCAATGGCAGGTTTCTTCCAGCAAGGCAAATGGCAGCTACAGGCCCACCCTCAGCCCCCCTCTGAAGCCCCTGTTTACAGTCACCCTAGGAGACAGAAGCTATGGCAACAGTCCACTTCTGTTTCATTCCACTTCATATTGCCGTGGAAACCAGTAAATC
Organism: Gobius niger; assembly: GCF_951799975.1. NCBI lineage: Eukaryota > Metazoa > Chordata > Actinopteri > Gobiiformes > Gobiidae > Gobius > Gobius niger. The sequence continues at coordinate 21,708,300 of NC_136871.1, forward strand.
CCAGACAAAGACTGAAGAAAGAAAACAGTCAATGGTAAAAGGCGACTGCGTGTCTTTAGCATTTTTACGAGAACTGCCTATACGTTTGATGATGCATTGAGGGGGGGGGGGGGGGGGGGGGGGGGGGGGAACAGTAAAAGAAAGATTAGTTTCAGTCGTAGTTTCTTGCCTCACCCTTTCACTTATTGCACCGTACTTTATGGCTACTTCGTCCCGGTCCGCTCTGCACTGGGCAAGTAGGTCCTCCAGACGAGACAGCTCTCCCTGAAGCACACGATTCTCCTCTTGCAGGGACATGACTGAAGACATGGCCCCTGGTGCTGGGATCAAATAAAAATGTCAGGACAGAAAGCACCGCCGTGGGGAACGTGTTCTGCTTCACGTTGTGGGAAATGGACTCACTGTTGTCGCTGAGGTTCTTGGTGACAATTTCTCGGACTTTAGCAGGAAGACATGTCGGAGGGGCGTCTGGAGAAGGGCCCCTTACCGTTAGCTTCTCCTCTGCCAAGACGCTCTCTTCCAGTTTCTAAACCACACAAAGCAGGGACAAATCTTATCATCGGGAGCATACGATACAGCTGTGATAAAAAAAGAGTTCACTCAGCATCATGTAAAAAAAAACAACAACAAAAAACATTTATAAAGACAAAAGACCAGGGACACTGACAATATCTCACTGGAGGCCACTAGTCAATGGCAATAGGATGTTGATTGGGTGACGTCCCACAAGAGCAGGTGCCACAGTGGTCACGAAAACGCAGCATAATGTAAACTAACACAGCACACAGAACACACACAGATCCCCAAGCTTGGATGTCCCACAAATCACGGCCCGGTCACGCTCACCTGAATGACTGACTCCAGTTTGTTGGAGTCACTGTCACAGTCTGGAGCAGTCGTGTTTTCCTCCGCGCTCATTGCAACGCCAGCAGACTGACAAATCCCCCAGAGAGTAGGATTAACTCCGAGTCAAACCAAGTGTTCAGAAGTTTGAAATCAGCGCTTTCTCTTTTATAGGGAATTGAGAGAAAAAAATTAAAGTTCCCATAGCCGTGGTTGCAAGCGGTGCGGGAGGGCGCAAAGTTAAAGGGGCGTGCGCGTGCCGATCGCCTCTTCGCTCCAAGAAAGGCGCAGATTGAGGACAGCAGCAGGATTAGCAGGTTTTAAGACGCGCAGCCCTCCTCCAACTCACTCACACTCTCGCTATCAGCGTGAGGAGGTGACACACACCAGTGCGCCTGAGGTACGGGGGGGAGCGAAAAGTGGCTACTACTATTTATTAACAAAAAGGCCCCGCCAATTATCACTGTGTAGAGTGAGGCGCAGGAGCATAGGCTACTGAAGGAACATTAATTAAGGATAATAGGCCGATGCAAAAAAAATAGTCTTATTCATTTGATTGAACCTATTTTATTAGGCCATCCACTTTGCCTATGAAATGTTTTGACTGATACTTTTCATGAATAAATATGGATTATGTTATCCTACCATGCAAACACTTATGTAGGCCTAGGCTACATAAATACTAGCTACATGGGTGGTGTGATGATGATGAATAACGGTAATACTAGCATGGTAATATTTAGGTACAGGAAATGAACAAAAAAAATTATACACTTGTTATAAAGTGTAGCATATTGTGAATGTTGACTTATTATGACAATATGTTACCAACTTCCAGGACTATAAGGACTATGCCATGTGTGCAATCACATTATTTTTTAAATATATGAATGGGGGGTGGGACTAAATAAGTTCGTCTTCTAGAATGTTTAATTAGCTATTTTATTTTATTGTCAATTATAGGGGCAAAGGAAGGAAAAAGATGAAATGGCAATATTTTGGACAGATTCAGTAGGCTGTACCTTCTCCCTATGTGTGCTTGTGCACTGTCTATGTTTCTATGGCTCGAAATAAAATCTTTGTAATCTTTGTTGTATGTGTGCTACTGCAATGTTTAACTGCCATAGTGACACAGTTACAGACAGTGGGTAATTGTAGACCCCAAATAACGCCCACCCATAGCGCCAAACCAGGCCGCTTTTAAAGTAGGCTAATGGCATTTGTGCCAATTCATACTTGTTGCGCCACAGAAAGAATAAATCACACACATGGATGGCATGGCTCCACTAAAGGGACAAAAGCAGCGCGCGTTTAACAAAACTAATCCAATCCCGTGTCCAACTTTTTAAAAACCGTTCACTGCGTCATCAGCGCGTCGAGGCGGCAGGAGGAGGAAGAGGATGGGGAAGAAGGAGTCCACACAAGCGTACGCTAGCCTAGCATCATTCACCACAGATATACAAAGTATAGGGCCTAAGGAGGTATTCTGAGGTCAAAAATCGACGTGATTGAACAGGCGTCTTGTATTACGGTCACAGTTTGCGGGGTCACAAGTACCGTGATTTACGCATACGCTGTAGTGTCCAATTATAGCAAACGCAGCGGGATTATAAACGTCCTCACCTTGAGTTATGAGCCTGAAGAACAACCGCAACACATCAATTCATCAGCCACGAGGGGCTTTTGGAGGCTGTGTGAAAACAAACCACGCTTTCCAGTTAGATATCCATCACCAGAGCCTCGGAGTAAGGACTAGTTCTCCAGAGTTTCCCCCATGCTTTTCCGGGGAGGGACTTTAGATTCAAACACAGAAGCTGTCTTCTGTTTACAGGAGGAGGATCATGTTGTGATGCACACTGCAGTCTGGAACAATAGTCTGATATGGGCCGTGAAAGTAGGACACTGACATTCCTACCACCACATTTACACATATTTTACAGTAAATTACAGCTTTTTACAGAAACTATATAACCTTTTGTTCCTTTACTTGCAGAACTTCGCTCAGTTTGACAATTGTGTATCATTGACAATGGATACAAAACAGAAGAAGAGATCTATTTATTCTTGTAAGAATACTATTAGATAAAGAAAGTCATCCCAGCTTTGAGAGCTGCATATCAAACTCTAAACCATTGGCAATTATGTACAGTCTGCACACACAAGGGCAATTGACAAAAACAGACAAGTTACAAGCTTCAATTCAAAACAATTTAATGAAATATATCGTTTATTTATTTACAAGAAAACGTAATGATTTTACAATTCCTCCTGAAAGGCACTTAATTGATTGTTCATAGTCAAAAGTAAAGAGTCAATTTGGTAAAAGCCACACATTTAAAAACAAAATTACTTTGACAAATTTGATGAATGAAGACAAACACAAATTCCTAAAAAATATTCTATAAAATATTATAATGAGAGTTTAGGTGTTTTGGAGTTCTGAGTTTTAGAAAACATTGTAAAATATTGTTAGTGCTAGACCCATAATACATTACACTGGGCAATCTTCTGACTTCCCAAAAATAGGAAAATGAGATGCCTTTTTTATGGTAACACTTTATTTGATACATTGTACCCAATAAGATTTAGTACAATGTCATCTGCTCTGTAACAAAGTGCATTAACTTGTACCCTCTGTACATACACAATGGACTAATGTGTATTTGTAGTTTAGAGGTACATAATGTAAGACCCTTATGGTTAGGATTAGAGTTAGGATCTTATGTCTTATTACATTATGTACCTCTAAACTACAAATACATATTATTCCATTGTGTATCTAACCCATGGGTACAAGTTATTACACGTTGTTACAGAGCTCATTACATTTGGAAGGTACAACGTATCAAGGGTAGTGTAAAATAAAGTGTTACCAAAAAAGAAATAAAACATTTATGACAAAGACATGTATTGAAAAACAACTGAATTTGAAAGTTTCTTTTAAATTAAACTAGAAAATGATTCCCTTCAAACATCAAACAAACATCACAAATGTGCAGGTCACAAGATGACAACCAAATGTAAATTTTTAGTATGGGTTATGTTAAAAAAAAAAAAAAAAAAAGTATATGTACAGTTTGTTCAGCAGTGTGTTGTGTGTAATTCGATACAAACGAGAGCAAGTCCAGTCTGCGTTCTTTTTCCTGCCCTGGGAATGTAAGGAGCCCGAGTGTGTGTGCATTTGTATTCAGCTAAACTGCACCCATCCGGATTTAACTTCTTTACTGGAGCTGCGGACGAGAAGGGATGAGAGTGACAATGGAGTGACCGAAATAAAAATAGATGCAATAAAGATGAGCAGACATGACGATGAAGCTTTACTGCCTTACTTGGAACTTGCTGATGCGAAATCTCCCCAAAGGTCTGAGCTGGCTGGAGGTGCGCTGGAGACAGGAGAACCGAACTCTAGAAGAGAAGCTGAAGAAAAGCAAAAAGTAATATCAATATAGGCAAGCAAATAAAGGAGTTACTATGGGATTTTAGAACTGTGCAGTAAAATGATGTTTAGATGTCAATGAGGGGACACTGAAGAAAAATTAATGGGAGCAGTCTGAGCCGTCACTGTGGCTCGTGAGGGAGACGCATCAGCCGCCACAGCCCAAATCTACCCACATTTGGCGAGTTAGCGGCTGCTAAGGTCAAGCCCTGGTTATATTAGTGGTATGATCTTAAAATCCTCACATACCCAGGCAATGCATTAGTCATAGTGCACAAAAAGTAATTCAAAGTTCTTTCCAGAAAGGTCTAAATACACTGTATATAGACATAATGCTGTGGATGGAACAATGGCTTGGTAACAACGGGCAGATTACCGGTGTTTGTCTGGACAAGTGGAGCCGTTTGCTGACCCACAGGGGGCGGGATGAGGCTTCCTCCAACTTTACCCCCGGGCGGAGGTGGTAATAGACCCCCAACCGCAGGGCGTGGTTTGCCTGCACCCGCATCTTTTTTCTTTATATTCTGTCAAATTTGGCACTTCAGTTAGATATAAATGACCAGTTATTATGCTCATCATTATTTCACTACTCAATACTCACCCCAATGCTGATTTTGATCGTCTGTCCTTCTTTAAAACTCAGATCCAGCTTTGGTGCGTTACTTTGGGTGGCCTCTAGCTTTGCAAGTTCACCTTCTTGTTTCACCCACCTTTAAACACAAGCAGAACACAAGCTTTGAAGTACAGCTGGAAATAGAGATGGACAAACTACAATGAATACATTTTTAGGGACCAATCTTTGCTTACCGTTATAAAACACTGTCTTGGTTGTGGTTTGTTCAGTCGCTTGAATAAAAATGCTTAATCATTCATTCATTCATTCGAACTTACTTAAAATGGTCTTGCAAGGCCACATTGAAGTCGAAGGAATCTCCTCGATCAGCGAAGCCCACTCCAATAAAGGCATGGCGTCCTGAAAAAATAAAACTGTAAGACCTGAACAAACCATGGATTCCATTTAGCATTGAAAGTTATTTCTCACCTTTGCCATCATCAATCTGGATCACAAAATATCTGCTCGAGTCTGTCACAGCTTCAATAGTAACTCCAGGATACTGTTCAACCGCTGCTTGTGCAAACAGTTCTCCTATTTGCCAAACACACAGCCCAGAGATCGTATAAACAAGATGTATAGGAATTATCAAATCATTACTTTAAGGCAAGAGAGATGTATCGAGCTCTTCTGGTCATACCTTGTAAAAACAGTGGGTATCATTTTCAAATGCTGATTGTTTTTACCTGTGTTTCTGTCCTCTAGTTTGATGAAAGCCAGTTTGCCTTTGGCTGTAATTTTCATCCTCCCACTCCACGCAGGTTCATCTAATTTCCAGTCCGCAGCCCTGGAGAAGCAGACATTACTCAAACCAAGCAGTGAGTGTGGTAATGAATCACCACCTTTCAAAAGGGAGAAGTGAAATTAGACAGCTCAGGCGAAGAAAAACAAAACAAAAAAAGGTCTGAAAGACAGACGCAATGAAGTGTACACTCAGGGTATTGAGTTGAAAGTGTGTTTATGTTCAGATAGTAACACCATTTTTGTCAAAACAACTCCTTTAAGTATGGGAACATCTGGCAGCTGGGCCCAGGCGCTTTCACCAGCCCCTCACTCACTTGGTCACATGATGCCCCAAAATCTAAATAAATAATTAAGTCACTCATTCAGCTCCCACGAGTAGAGTTTCGTCTGTAAATCGGCGTAAAAAGCAACCACATTTGACGGTAAAAAAGCTGAAAACAGTGACAGCACTCACTGAAACAGTAGCAGAGCAGTTGAAGAAGCTGACAAGTGAACAAATCGCAGACACACGTATGTTGTCGCGTTTTCCCCCCTTCATATTCTTACCGATATCCTCGGTTGGACGCCCTTGGAGGGATGCGATACACATGGACCTCGGGTTTGACACATAAAATAGACTCGTAACTATTGTCTTCTGCCATTTTCTGAAGTTTCACTAACTACAGACAACTTCCGACTTTCAATGGACACCTCGCCTGGAGCTGGTTGGTCCCACAGCGCCCCCGTCAGGTGAGGAAGCGCGTTACACAGGCTTATGGTGGATTACATTACACAAAACTGTACCGTGGTGTTTTACGCAACAACGCCACTCACGTCTTTTTTTTTGCAAATTTATTAAAGGGTAATTCTGTGTTCAAATAGGCCCACGACAGTTCACACTTATGGACTAAATCAAAGTTAATTCTCATGATTTAACTGGCATCAATTTTGAGATCTGCACAAAGAAAGTGATACAATTTTCATTTCTGAAAACACATGTAAGCTTCTATGACTTTTTGGACAACTATGTTCAACTTACACACATCAGTTGATCTGAAAATCTGAGCTTTAGACACTTAAGGCAATTGACTTCTGCTCAACTATTTCTTCTCCCTATTTGATTATGAACAGAGTTGTTTACAGAATCAAGATAATCTTTCAATAGATCATGCTCATGGACTTTCCTTGTTTGCCTTGCACTGATGCCTACAAAGGATAAAATGTTACAATACATATTGTGTTCAAAATTAACGTAAAATACAGGGGTTAGAATGAGTGTTCTTGTGTTGTTGTTTTTTACAATGTTGTCCTGAAGAAAACAGCTGAATAAGTAAAAAAATATTATTGCTTATGGAAGTCAGGACTAAGGAACATCCGGTTCTCCTGTCATCTTTGGCCAGTGCCAGCCATCTCGGCATCCATAGGAATTTCAACATCCTGGTTTGGGCCAACCCCAGTGTCTTTTTAAAAATGTATCTTTAAAACACTGTTCACCCTGTGTCTTAGTACTGTTCACAACCCTTTGGTGTTGTCACTTTGTGAACCGTAAACTGATACAGATCAGAACTCCTCTTGAAGAGCACTGTCCGCTTCGGCCATGGCCGCTTTGATGTGCAGGTTTCCAGAAATGGCACATCCACATCTGCCTTCAGAGGAGGAAGCATTATGCACTTTCTGATACAACCCTGGGCACCTCTTGGTTTACTGAATTAATCACAGTGTGAGGAGGTCACAGTGTGAGGACTCGGGGGGGTCTTAGCACTCGGCTGATCCATGATCCACCCACAGAGGACAGGGTCAGGAGCCAGTAAGAGGAGTGAACACAAATTTACACAAATAATTTGTGTCTGAGAAATTATTCAAACATTTTGCTGTGCCACAACTCTTTAACTGCCACCCTTTGAGAGCACACAGGGAACAGTCAGTTCCTTATGGAAAAAGCCCCTTATCTACAATGATGAAAGCCTGTTGTGCCATCTGGACCAGTGGGCTGCCGAATGATTTGATTGTTTGGTCGAACAGATTCGGATTGCTGTTGCACATTCAGACGAGCAGGCCTAAAAGGACAAAGATATATTAGAAAACATATACACTTAAATTGCTTTATGAATTGTACCTGTCTTGGCAGGAACTGTCTTGAGGTGTGTCATCTGACGAAGCACTGCCCAAAATCCTTCTTCGAGCTTCAGCATACTCTGCCTCACGCTGGGCTAAAGTCTTTGTCTGCTGGGGGCGTGCAGAGGATGCTGAGCTGTTGGTTGTGTCATTATTTGTAGGACGCTTTAAAATCCGAATTTGTGGTGGGGGTGCTGCAGGGAGAGAGTCATCTTGAATCACAATGGCTGTCCGTATTGGAGAACTTCTTGAGCTCAAATTAGCCTTCCTGCATGAGAGGGAAAAATGAGTTGGAAAAATGTCAGAGGAAAAAAAATGTGTGCCACATTTTTATGATTACAACTTAATTTCTTACTTTGCTTCTTCATTTATCTTCAGCTTTGCTTCAAGCCTTCTCTCTATTTCCTGTAAATAAAAGATGTACCAAGCATTACACTTAACATTTAAGACACAATTTCACACACAAAGCATAAGTCGGTAGAGTTAGCTTGTCAATATGTTGTGGGACAATTGCTATATATTGAGGCACTATAAGGCCTGAATATATTTCATGTTGAAACAATGTTAACAGCTTATCTTTAGCATCAAGAACAGACGAGCTGGTGTTTGTTTTGACTACTTAAACTAAACTCCCATTTGCAAACCACATCATAAAATAAGGCTAACTAAGGTAGATCTATCGGCTTTACCCCGCTGTCCGCCGCCTCTTCCCAGCTTTCGGCAACATCTTCATCGTCCATGTTTTACAGGTTTGCGAGCTGTTAGCCCCTTTAGCAGAACTGGCTAACAGATGTCTCTCACACTGGCGCTTTAATGGGTTACAGATAACGCTTGTCAGCAGTCATGTGGGTTGTGGGTGTTAAGAAATATGTAATAGATCATCGGATGCGCGCATTTCTCTAACTCCACTTGTCTGGTTGCTAGCCTGTGAGGTAAATCCTCGGTTGATGCTCCTCTGTTGAGCTCGGTCCTGTTTCCTGTATGTCTGACGTGGTCGCGCCCCCCTCTCGCGAGCGCTTCAGATGGAAAGGACTTCATTTCCCATCAAGCACCCGTAGCAAGGCCGCTGCTAGCCATTTTAGCGACCTAGACAGAACTGTTTGGTGGCGCATAGATACTTCAAGCACATTCCTCCCAAATCATTATGTCGTTTTTCTTTGAAAGTCAAACTCCCGTGGGTGCAGGCAGGGCTCCCATCTCTTGAGGGCCTGCACTATGGCCTGTACACCTCCAGGACCCGGAGGCGTGTAGGTCGGAGCACAGCTGACCCTTCTCACCCTGGACATGGACTATTCATCCCTCTCCCCTCAGGCAGGAGGCTACGGTCCATCTATACCCACACCTCCCGCCACAAGAACAGTTGTTTCCCCTTTGCCATCAAAAAAAGATCCAATAACTCTGTATCCAACTCATGGATGTAATAACACTGCACACGGCTCTATTGCACTATGTGGTATCTGCTGCTAACACTTATACACCTGGATCCATTCACGCTGTTGCTCTGTGTCAAATTTTGTTTTTTTTATATTTTATTTTTATATACCTTATGCATACCCTTACAGTTTTATATTTTATTATGTATATATATTAAAATATTTTGTATATTTTTCATGTTATATGTTTCATGTTGCACAGTTGATCCGAAGAAAGTTCCGATTGTGAACCTGTTTACTAACAATGGCAATAAAACCAATTCTGAATTCTATGCCTCATTGTGCCTACAGGTCCATTTGGACGCAGCACAGTAATGCAGTTCCAAAAGCAGGCACTGAAATCTATTTTTACTGAATACGTTGTGTATAATATCACAGGAGCAACCCTTTCACAGGCTTCACTTATGGTTCATATATTTGAATTTGAAACAAGGTTAAAAAAGATCTTTGTTCAATGGCATTTGACAATGTTTGAGTTTTAACCACCTTGTTGTTCTTGTGTATTATTGATAATATATATGCCAACAGTATATTGTGTCTTTTGTGTAATGCATTTTGGCCAAGCTGTAAAGTTTATGATCATTATTTGGAAGTGATTGGACAATGTTAATCTTAATTTTAGTGCTCAAAGTCCTTTAATCTGACCAAGCAGACTGTTTTTTACATTGTCAGTCACAAATTTTGGACACTTTTATGAGTCAGTAATTTGGCAGGTCAAGTGTGCTGAGAGAGAGGACGTTGAACTTTGTGACAGTTTTGTTTCATGTGGATAGGTCCAGCCTTACATACCGTAGATATTACTCATACAAACATTCGAAAATTCTGCATTTTGACGGTTACCGCAGTTACCACAATAGAATATTTAGCTGCACCAAATCAAGTTTAATTTTTGGACTGTTTAGAATGTTGTGATGACATGTGAACATCATTCTTCACTGTGCTCTAGACCAGTGGTTCCCAAAGGGGGGGTCGGGACAACTCGGGGGGTCACGAGGCCTTGGGTAGGGGTCCCCAGGTGAAACAAAAAAGAAAAATGCTACTGTTCTTAGTATATGTTTTAGTGTAAATCAGCCTATACTTAGTGAAATCATTCAATTATTACAAATAAAATGTTTAGATACATATTAACTTGATTATAAAATGTTTTTTTCTGGCCTAAAGTAGCGCAAGAGGCAATAACTTTATACAATGGGGGTCCCGAGTCGTTTAAGGGTCAATTTTGGGGTCCCAGCCATAAAAGTTTACCCCTTCTCTTGACAGCCTAGCTTTCACTATTACTTTATGCTTAATTCTGTCCACTGTTGTGCATTTAAAGAAAAATAATTCTAGCTATGTATATTTTTGTTTGTTTGTATATCACCTTTAAACTTGTCACTCTGTTGTGTAGTGGCCTGACTTGGTCCCACCCTGGCCCCGCGGTGGAGCTGGGGGTCGACTCGGTGGTGTTCGGCTGCGGAGGATCCTCACCAGGCGAAAGATGGCGACAGTCTGGAGGCTGCAGCAGAGCCTCTGGAGCTGATACCCGGACAGAAGAGGACTGAGTGAATACAACTTCTACACCTGAAACAAAGGTATTAGCTGACTCACAACAATGTCATGTTATTAATGGACGTGTCTTTACACAGATGTAGCTTTTGATCAGAGCAGCTAATCAACAGTTCCTTCTCAATGTTAGCACGTATCATCAGCTGTGGACAGTGCTACATGTCTTCTTTAGCTTTTTGGCTCAGATTTAGAAGGTGTAACATTTTAGATGGCAGTCTTTCTGTTATAATGCTAAACCAATGCATTTGCGTATATGATTCTTGGTTAATCGTTCTAAAGCAAATGTCAATTGCGCTTTATTGTGTTAGCGAAAGCAGCACTGATGCTAGCTAGCGTTAGCTCTAATGCTCGACAGACATTAGCGCTAGCCTGTCCTTTCTTTTTAAATCATTTCATGTTAAACAGTCCTGCGCTGATCTGTCTTCCAAAAGGCGTTTGCCAAAAGCGTCTTTATTTTTCGAAATAATTGGAAAATGATGCTGTTTGACTTGTAACACTGGCTGTTTGCTAATCGCTATTAGCATTGTATATTTGATTACATTGTGAGATTGGAATGCATCAATACGAGATGGGACCAGCTGCTTTGTCGGACACCACCCGTTTGTGCAATATGTTTCAGTAAGTGATGGGAAAGTAATTTAGATGAGGTGTTACGGTGCCACTGGTTTATTGTGGTAATACAGTATCTTGTTCATCATACAATTCCCTGTGCCTGTTACATTAACACCATTTAAAATAAAATAAAATAAAAACTGTATGTATGCCCTTTTGATGTAAAGGTAATGATTATAACAAAATAATGACATATTGTTTTGTAAAACATGATCTTGATGATATGTACTAACACCGATTGCCTATGTCTTTGCAGATAATGTCTCGTTCTCCTGACAGTGAGGATGGATGCTTTGTTGCCATGGATACAGAGGACAGTGGTACCGAGCCTGCTAGGATAACGGAGGAAGTCAATGAAAACACAGGGTCATACAGAAAGAAGGGGAACATGGACATTTTTGGCACTGGAGCTGGGAGGACAATGTTGGAGCTTCCAGAGGAAGTTTTGGAGTACATATTGTCTTTCTTATCACCCTACCAGGAGCAAAAGACTGCTGCGCTTGTGTGTAAGCAGTGGTATCGCCTCATTAAAGGTATGTTTCTAAAATAATTGGTTAAACCATTATTAGTAGATCTTTTTTTTTAATCAATAAATGAGCCTTCATTCACGATTTTTTTTCTTCTTCCACTTTAGGAGTAGCTTATCAGTGCTACCACGGTTTTCTGAGAGCTGTTCAGGAGGGAAATATCCAGTGGGAAAGTAGGACATACCCATATCCAGGAACTCCAATCACTCAACGCTTTTCGCACAGTAAGTATTTAACTTTTAATCTCTTTGGTCAATAAAGTTTTAAGAATTACTTTTATTTTTTTATCAAGTTTCTCATAAACAAAGTTAATTTAATCTGAGGAATAAGTAGAATGTATACAATTTTGAGAAATGTAATATCCCAGTTGGAAAATTAAATCTAGTGAAAGGTATATTGTTTTTTGTGCAGGTGCTTGCTATTACGACTCCAATCAGTCCATGTATGTGTTTGGGGGCTGCACTCAGAGTAGCTGCAACGCTGCCTTTAATGACCTATGGAGACTTGACCTTAACAGCAAAGAGTGGATCCGTCCCTTAGCGTCAGGTAGAAGTGTGTTGTAAAAGTTTACATTGGAATTCTTTATTACTGTATTACTAAATATGGATTTTGCAGGTTCATATCCTTCCCCTAAAGCTGGAGCCACTTTAGTAATGCACAAAGAGCTGTTGGTACTATTTGGTGGATGGACTCGGCCTAGTCCCTATCCACTGCATCAGCCTGAACGCTTTTTTGATGAAATCCACACATACTCACCTTCAAAAAACTGGTGAGAAGATTCATAGACGTATACCACAGGCATACATACTGATGCTATGGATGTTAATTAATTTGACTTGTATTAGGTGGAATTGTATAGTGACTACACATGGACCTCCACCTATGGCTGGCCACTCTTCATCTGTAATTGGAAACACTATGGTGGTTTTTGGAGGGTCACTTGGAGCTCGACAAATGTAAAGACTGCTCATGATTTTGTTTTGAAACTGTATTGACAGTTGGACATATCTTACTTAATGGTTTGGAATTGTTTTGTAGGAGTAATGAAGTTTGGGTTTTGGATCTCGAGCAATGGTCGTGGTCCAAACCTCTCATTTCGGGACCTTTGCCACACCCAAGAGGTGGCCAGTCTCAAGTAATTATCCACCTCATGTCATTTTAGAAACTTAATGTTATTAACAAGATGCTAATAGTTGTTGTTTGTTATAGATTGTGATAGATGATCAGACCTTGCTCATTTTGGGAGGTTGTGGTGGTCCAAATGCAGTAAGTGAAGTTTTACATACTTTGGCTATGTTTTTGTGACAGTCTTCCAAGTTATTATTTTTCTTTTTTCAGCTTCTCAAAGATGCCTGGCTCCTTCACATGGGCACACCACCATGGAGATGGCAACAGCTTCAGGTAGAAAATGAGGATCATGGTGCCCCTGAACTGTGGTGTCATCCAGCTTGTAAGGTAAGATTTTCTTTCTTTCTTTTTCGTTTATTTAATTGTATTTATTTATTTGAGCATACATTTTGCTCAAAAGGAGTAGGCTGTAGCAAGAAGCTTATGAGCGCTTACCACCAACTCAAAATGATAAAACATTTCATTTCACATAGTACAATCAATGTAAACAAAACAACAACAAGGAACAATGGCAAAAAAGATGAAGAACTTGTTTCCTTTCAGAACAGCTTATTGACGCAAACCAAACCCACAACCACTGTTTGAACTGTTCACATATTAACTCATGAAGCATTGCTGTTAGGTAGAAACACAATTGGTGTTGCAGTCTGAATGATCTTCCTCTTTCTCTACAGGTGGGCCAATGTGTGGTGGTTTTCTCACAAGCTCCATCGGGTCGTGCACCTCTCAGTCCAAGTCTAAACTCGCGACCATCCCCCATAAGTGCCACACCCGCTCCATTGGGTCCTGAACCCCCTTCGCTGCGTTCTCAATCGCCAGTTCGCAGCGGGGCTGCTGGGGTGGTCCTGGGAGCTTTGGAAGAGGCTCCATGTGTTAACGGTCGGTGGGGTACACTGCGGCCACGCCCCTCAGCCAGAGGAAGTGCCAAAGAAGGAAGTCCGTCTTCATCTCAACAGGCTTCTCCTTCACAAGCCCCAGATAGTCCTCCACTTCCCCCTCTGTTGAACGGCTCTTCCCCACCTCCTCGCAGCAGCCCGGCCCAGGCTGCATCTCCCCCCCTTCGCCTCCATACTCCTGCCTCTACAGACTATGGATGGGAGTCTCCTCCATCTGCCTCTCATCATTCAGAGCTTCCCACCACTAATGGTCTGCATACCCCTCCCTCAGGCTCCCCACGCACTCCGCCAGGGGCTGTATCCCCTGCTGCACTCCGACGTGGCCTAGAAGCGGTCAAAAACAAGTCATCTGTACCCTCTTCCTCCTCTGTGTCCCCTTCGTCCTCTCTTCAGAACCACGGAGCCTCTACTGGAGGCAGTGGAGGAGCAGGTCCCCCAGGAACTCCCCCGTCCTCTCATAGCCCTCCACAGGCAGCTGCTGCAGATGGACATGCTATTCCACCTATTGCACGACGGCTAGGGCACCACCCGCCTCAGAGCCTAAATGTAGGAAAGCCTCTTTATCAGTCACTTAACTGCAAGCCCATGCAGATGTATGTGTTGGATGTATCCAGGGCCAAGTCTGCTGGTGTGGTTTCCTGGAGAGTTTATGGAAACGGGACTCCCGCCGCTGTGACAGGACCTCCAGAGACCAGTTTGCACACTGTTGTACAGGGCAGAGGAGAGCTCATTATATTTGGAGGTCTAATGGACAAAAAGCAGAACGTGAAGTACTACCCTAAAACTAATGCCTTGTACTTTGTGCGTGCTAAAAGGTAATGCAGCAAGTAACAATTAGAAGACTGACACTACCACCTAGTGACTAAACAAGGGAACTGACACCTAAGGCCTTTTCGAGCATAAAGGATAAAGGAAAAGACTAGTGGATAATAACATTGCTGTTAGATGTATTATTGAATTCTCCATTATCCTAAAACCAACATCCAAAATAAAACTCTCCAGCTACACCTTGTTAAAACATGTTTGAATGAGCCCTGTGTATGGAACTTTAGATGTTACAGGGAATATTTGTGTTCCCAGCAATTATCCACCTGACTATAACATTGACTGTTTTCGCTGTACCCCTCATCTGGACGTTGAAAAACCTGGATGATGTTGGAAGAGAACTCCTTTGCTTTTTGTATCCTCTTTCGGCCTGCAAAGTTTACAAGTGTGAGTGCGAGTGAGCGTGCACGGACGGTGGTTATGTTGTTGACTAATGTGTGTTGGGGGCCATGAGTGGTGGCACTGTACTATATCAACATAGTTAAACAATAAAGGCCTCACATGTCTGCTCTAATTTAGTCCTCACATTATTTGGTTGGTATCTGGTTTAGATGTGGTTTCTAGCTTTGCTTTAAACATGACTTTTGTTGATTGTGGCACTCAGAATTAATTGTATGGAAACACAGTTACACATCAAAACATTTTCACCAGCTTATTGCATATTATGATAGTATAGCAGTTCATATCGCAAAATTAAAGCACGATAGACAAAGGTTTTTAACCGTTCAATCTGTTTTTAACCTGTGACAAATTGACATTCTGTTGTATGCAAGTTTGAAATAAACAAAGAATATACATCTATATTCAGGTTAATCATTTGTGAAAGATGCTTTCCCAAAACCTATCTATAATTTGGGACATTTTTGCCAAGCCTCCCTCCTCCTCTCTGACCAACAATAACCTTTTACCCAGAGAAATTCTATAGGAGCAGAGCAGGGGCAGCTAAGAAAGCAGCCATTTGATTCGCACAGAACCAGGCATATGTGAGGTGTCGGGCGGAACTGCGTTGGCATTGGCTCTGAGCTTGTCCAGGGGAGGAGACTTTGACAATGAATGTGCTGAAGACACATGTTTACAGTGATGTGAGAGAGGAAGAATGGATATGAACGGGATCTCAAAACGAAGTGAGTTCAAGTTCATGAACAACAGATCATTTTTATGATAAAGAAGCACATTACAGGAAAATGTGTGCATAACCTGTTTATAGCTAAAATCTGTTGACTAGACAAGTCTTGACTAGACTTGTATGTGACTTCGACATAGAGTGGGTTCAGGAAGTGTTCATATTAATAACCAGGTTGTTACTGTTGTGTAAGTTTAATACGGAAGTTGTTTATATTATGTTTTTATTCGTTAAAATAAAGCCTTTCTGTGTCATGGACAACAGACCTGCACGTGAATGTTCAAAACAGCAGAGCTCAGACTTCTGAGTTATTAGTTATTTTAACTTGTCTAATTTCTTCTTTTAATGTGTTATTGTAGTGTACACATTTTACACTTCTTGAATCCACTGCACGTTGGCTGATCTATAATATAGATCTAGTTCTCGCTTGACTTTAGCATGGGATAAACAGCAGCCTTTTTGACATGAAATGTTACACCCAGTCTCCACCCTTTAACTATCAATGATATGTGCTTTGTCTATTTAGCAAAACATGTGACTTGTTGTGATGGTTTGTTTTTATAGGTGTATAAGTCATGCACTGATGCCGTTTGTACCTGGACTTAGGAAAAAGAACGGCGCACGCCCAGATGCAAAATGGATTTTGTGCCTACTCCGCACTGTCCAAAGTTTGAAAGTCTGGAGATCAATTCTTAGTGAGGAATGACACAGTTTTCTCAAGACCCATCAAAAGACTCTCCCCCCAGGATGGTGTCTACTATCACTCCAGTGTCCCATGAGCAATCACTGCCCCCTCCAGTTGCTTGGCCTCCCTTGGACTTTGCCATGGGCGCACTGGCCTGTTGTGCTGCCTGTGTATTCACCAACCCCCTGGAGGTGGTCAAAACCCGACTGCAGCTTCAGGGAGAGCTCCGCTCCCGAGGGTCCTACCATAGACATTACCGCGGAGTGTTCCAGGCCCTGTGGATGGTGGGACGAACCGATGGGGTAAAGGGGCTCCAGAAGGGCCTGTCTGTGGGACTGATCTATCAAGGAGTGATGAACGGAGTGAGGTTAGGAACATACTCGTACTGTGAGGCTCTGGGCAGCACCTCTTTTCATGGAGGGAGTCTCCTGTCGGGAGCTCTGGCTGGGGCTCTGGGTGCCTTTATTGCTTCACCAGCATATTTGGTAAGTTCATGCTTGCCAGTCTTCTGATATTTTATAATAACTCCTGAACATAATATCTTGCCCTATTGTTTAACATAAAGAATAGAGCAAGCTCAATGCTTATTTCCATGCACCTCACTGAACATATCTGACTGTACATTGGCACACATTCCATTAGTTTGGAATATTGTACTTTGATCTTGACACTGTGGGAATTACTGAGCACAAACACAATGTAATTTAAGTACACAATGTCAACACTGTGTCAAATGTCAAAATCTATTTTTATCAAGGGGGCGTGAGAGCGAAAGATCAAGAGTTGGGTTTGTCAACAATTTGTCTCAAATCACTAATATTGTTATTTTCTCAAACGTTACTGTTTTTATGCATTATGTTAAAGGACGTTTAGCAGGACAGTGATTTCCTTCAAAGTATGACACTTTACTTTCACTTGCATGTAATTACATGTTTAACCAAAGCACTGTATATACCATGTCCCATTTCCCCCCCACGTGTCCATTACAGACATGTGTCGTTGTTATTGAATGTTGTTTATTGTAAAGGCTGGTTGTTTAATATTAGTCCATAATTCTGTACATATACATCTATGTATACATATCAAATGTATTGATGATATGCCCATATAATTTAAGCCTTTAATATTATCATGGACAAGTCTGGATTGTTTTTTTGATACAAATACAGATATTGAAACATTTTCTTTTGCTTTCATACAGGTGAAGACACATCTGCAGGCTCAGACTGTGCACGCCATAGCTGTGGGACACCAGCACAACCATTTAGTAAGAAATTATGATCCAAATTCACACTTCCAAAAAGATAATCACAGTGATGAAAACCACCACAGTGTCTGCATTGTTCTTGCTTCTTAGGGTGTGTCAGATGCTTTTGTCACTATTTACCGGAGAGATGGCCTGATTGGTTTATGGAGGGGTGTGAATGGGGCAGTGCCTCGTGTAATGGTAGGATCAGCTGCTCAACTCGCCACCTTCACCTCAGCCAAGGAATGGGTGTCACAGAGCCAGGTAGGAAACTATTCATGCACTTGAGCGTGTGTCATGGAACAAACTGTTAAGTATCAAGTTGATTTATGATGTACAAGCACTTAACTTACAAAAAATAGATTCAAAGTCAATACACAATAAACTTGTATGCCAGCAAATGATATGGACGTAAAGGGACATTTCTGCAGTAACAGTTAAAGGTTATCTCTGTAGGATGAGCTCTTAGTGGTTGAAAAATGTCACTACAACCTCGGTTGCCTTGAACTGCATCTGAGGACACAAGCACGTTTCACGAGTTTATGTGGACATGTCGTAGCTCATCTGAAAGTTGGTTCAGATGAGCAGTCATCTGATGCAGTCACTTTAAAGGCCTTACGCCCATGTTTTTGTTAACAAACAATAATACAGGGAGCATGTAAATTAGACCGGAGGTTACTTTTGAATAATTCTACTCAGGTAGAAGTAAAAAATAGGGACCCAAACCATTACTCAAGTAGGAGTAAAAAAAAGTAACTGGTTGAGTATAAAATTCATGTTTCAGTAGTGACATAATAATGTGGAAATTATAATATTATCAAATAAAATACAAAAAGCACATATAAAAAGAAATCATTACGAATAATTAAGTAACAAAACACAAAATGCATAATTTTTATGTGTCAAAATTAAGACTTGTCACTTAAAGATTTACTCACAGTGGCACGAGATACTTATACAGATATTTCATTTTAATATTACTCAAGTAGAAGTAAAAAGTACTGTATGTGTATTTGAATAAATGTAACTGAGTGAGTGCTACTTAATGATTCTATTATAATCTACAAAAGTGACGCTCAAACAGTTACTCAGTACTCACAGTACTCACAGTACTCACAGTACTCAAGTACGATTTTCTCCAGCCAGGTACATTTTTATTCTTACTTGAGTAAATATTGGGGCCACTACTTTTTAAACAATTCCAAAGCAACATTACTCTCTGGCTACTCTACTCACCTCTGGTTACCAAAAGCTTTAAAGCGTTATGAATGTTTTCTTCCTTTCTTACAGTTGTTTTGTTCAAACAAATTCCTGATCGTCCTGATAGCTGCTATGGTTAGTGGAGTCGCTGTGGCAATCTCCATGACTCCATTTGATGTCATCAGTACGAGACTCTACAATCAGCCCGTGGATGAATTACGAAGGGTAATAAAGCTTTGAATTTAAGTAAAAGACATTCAATTATGGGAAACATTTAGGCATCTCTATTACACACTAAATCATTGATAACTTGAAAAAAACAACAGAGCAGCTTGAGTCTTGCCTTCTATTTGTGATTTCTGATGTACCTGTATGCTCTTTCTATTGAGAAACACTTCACTTCCCATTGGGACTATATGTTTCTAGATTTTGCTCTAATTATCTGTTAGACAGTGAATTACATGAGTATTTCACTGTAAGTAACTAACATAGTGTGTAAAGTTGAATTAATTTGTGACTTGATTTGTCTTGTTTTTAAGCAGTTCTGTTTTCCAGGGTCGCCTGTACCACGGATTTTCAGACTGTTTGCTCAAAGTGTGTCAGACAGAGGGCGTCCTGGGGCTGTACAAAGGGATGGGGCCCGTGTTTCTGCGCTTGGCGCCACACACAGTACTCAGTATGGTGTTCTGGGACGTGATGAGACAACAGGTCCTGAAGAATCAACGTGGAGGAAGTTAAAGCCCAGTCTGCGCAAGCTGAGCCAAATGTTGGCATGTCACAATAGGTTCATGTGGAGTTATAAGATTCTAAAGGACCTATTCCTTTCAAAGTGAGGTGGCTGGCAGCTAAAAGGGACATGAATAAAAAAAAAAAAAGCAGATATATTAACCTGGCTGGCTAATCACTCTGTGCTTTCAGAGTGTACAGGATTTATATCTACAGGTGTGATAGTTGACAGTTTACGGGACTACAACCCATTTAAATAATTGATAATGGCAAACTACTAACTTAATATTTCATTGTATTTGATGCAAGCACTTCCCTAGAGACTTTTACATGATTTAATATGAAGGGTTTACGCCTCTGTGATGTATTTGTATGTATGCGAAAGTGCAACTAGTTATGTTCAGGGACACAGATTGTCTACATTTTAAAGTAGATATTCAAAGCTGCTGAAACACTGACTGCCTTATTCATGAACATCTGTCCTTGTTTGCTTTGCTAATACTTTAGCTACGGGAACAAAGACAATAATAATAAAGTTTTGATATGAAATGTGTTACTTGTATACGTATTATTGCAGTGCTCTCTAACAATGGTGATTAAATAGCAATACAGAAGAATATTTTCATTTCTTGTGGTCCATTTTTTTTTTAACTTTAAGATTGTTTTGAAGCATGATTTCATACATAAAACATGATTTAAATGATAATGTATCTTACAATAAATGTCACTGTGCTATTAGATTTTGTCACCACTAAATTCTCCGTCACTCAAGTTATAGAGTACTGTCAGTATGTCAAGAAGCTTAAAAACCGTCATCATCCACTGTTTTATTCAATCACATTACAAAGTTCTCTCTATGAGGTCAGTGGTAGCATTATTGATCGGTTATTGGGATGAGCATTTTTCAAACTGCTGTGATTGTATCTTGATTAGCCTGAAGTTAATCAGTTTTGAGTGTGTTGCAGTGGAGAACAGACACATGAATCTATGTTGACCTTTGGAGTTTGATCCTCTACAGGAGGGACACAGAGGCTACAGGATAACAAAGGTTGGGCTCAGTTATGTTTCGTATTCATTGATCGGTGAAGTTTTCAACCTGAAGTGGGAGTTAGTTAGCTGTTTTTGATTGTCCATCTTGTGAGGAATCATGTTTTTCCTTTTCACGTGGATATTTGGACCCATGCTAGAGTCAAAACCAGTCGACTGCTTATTACAAGGTATGTTTGTCTTGCATTTTCAACACGCTGTGGACATAATGGAGTGCTCAAAGGGAAAGAGAAAACTAAGTGTGCGTCATATTATGTGACACTTTGATGAAGCTGTATTCAAAATCCTATCACTTTTTTGTGCTTTAATTCAACACTTATTTCTGAGCATGCAAAATCACGCATTCTCTGCTGGCCCAAAGGGGGCACGAATTAAGGTTTGAGTAAAACTAAACACAACAGCTTTCAGGCATTGGTATGAGATGATTTGCCACGACTTGCATTTTGAACACTGTAACGATCCGAATGAATCTGTTGAAGATGTTTGGACATGACTCATAAAAGTACTCAAACCTGCATGACTGAAATGAAACACAAGGCCATGTCTGTTTTTCATTAGACGGTATTTTAAGGTGAAAATAATGGAACAATTAGCACGGTTGCAAACACCTGAAATCATTGTAACACCACATTGGTTGAAAGTGCTCAGAGGTCCTTGGTGTTTTTTTTAAGTTCAGTGAGGGGTCCCCTGGGTTATAGGAGGGTCAGGGTAAAGTTCGGGGTATCTATTATGCTGGTTTCCAACGAATTTGGCATCTAAGTCCTGTGGGTTGATTTAGGACCATTTTGATGTGCTGAATCCAAAAATCACATTGGTTTCGCTCAATCGACCGAATCTTTTAGCCAAAGGATATTATCTTTTTAATGTCTTCCATCCTGGTGCCTGTCTGTCCAAGATTAGGAGGAGATTAGGGTTTGGTTGCAACATCATTTGCAGTTGCGCATATATTTTGGTACAAAAAACCTGGCCTGATAAAGAAAAAAAAGATGCCATTTTCAGATTCTGCATTGCAATAATGTTCTGCATCAGTTCGATCTTGTGGACACCTCACAACAGTATTGTTTTGTAACCCAGTGTCATTGTGTGTGTTTGTAGGCTTTGTTGGAGCATGTGGAGTATCTGTACTATGCAGCTTAATAAGAGTCTATCACTTCAGGGAGATGTGTGGGTATGTCACAATCCTTTACAGAAATGATGAATAGCATAGTCATCGTAATTGTGAAATTGACTAACACCTTCATACATTTCCCACAGTGAGAATGACTCTGAAAGCCGTAATAAGTCGTCATCATTACTTGCCAGTGGTCTTGGAGGGCAGTGGAAATCGTCTCTTCAGTTCTGGGCTCTGGCTCTGCTCTTGGCTGTGGTCGGGTCCAGGGTTTCCTCTCTGATCCTGTTGGAGTTCATACTGAGAGCACTGACGGCTTGGGCCTCAACAGTAAGTATACGAGATACGATGAAAACAAACACAGTATAGTGGGTTGAGAGCATTCTACATTTTTAACTCTATTAGGAAACAGTCTAAAGACACTAAATCAGCTTATTTTCTATTGGTAAAACTCCTAAAATATATGATAACAATGAACAAAGGAATAATAATAAGGGTATGAAAACTTCCCAGACCCACTGCATATTGTCAGCCTTGACACTTTTGCAATTGCACTTACAGGAGTCTCATGATGCAAAGCTGGATCTGCTCTTGGTCCAGTGTCAGTTCTCCCTGGGTTGCGGTCTCACTTGCACTCTAGTCTACATCCACCAGGGGGCGCCACACAGCACCTTAGGCTTGGTTTTGGCAGCAGCTCTGAGTTGGGCATTGGCAAGCTACTGCCTCGGTTTGTGGAGACATGTGGCCAAGCTGTATCCTCTGCACAGCAAGGAGCGTTACTGTGGGAAGTGCATCACCCTCCAGACCTCAGGACACGGCATACTGGCCACACTCCAGAGAGTGGTCATCCTGGCCTTTGCTCTGGCTGCTGCGGTCTCCACTGCCACTGTGTTTGAAAACTTCCTGTCCCAGAAGGATGCCCTGAAGCTCTGGACTCCCCTCACACTCTGTTACACACTGCTGGTGGTCTATATTCAAGGTAAAATACGAGTTAGTAGTAAAGCAGCTGCTTGTACTGAGTTCTGTTTATACTGTTGTTGTGTCCTTGGGCAAGACACTTCACACACCTTGCCTAAGTTTGAGGTGGTGACTGACTGAGTGACTGGCAGTGGTCGGAAAGGCCGATGACGAGATTGGAAGCCAAATTGCCAATCAACCATCGGGTTTATCTAGGCCTGTCACGATAACAAATATGAAGTTCGATATATTGAAGCAGGAAAGTATCGAGATAAACAATGTTATTGACTCTAATGATACTCAATACTGTCAACTCTCAGGCATAAAAATGACAGTAAACCTTTGCTCTAAAAGTGCATCATAATATCCTAAAATACCACACAAGCTGCAGTAAACATGAAATATAATGTAACTCAATTTGCTTCAGTGAAAAATCTTTTACAAAGACAGAATGGGGGGAAATGCTAATAAATGTACAAACGATAAAGATTGAGCCCAAAACTGTATCGTTTATCAGCTTTTATTGAACGATAAGTCGATATAGTAATTATCGCGACAGCCTGGGTATATCGTGAAACACAATGCAAGTGTAAGTCATCGTGATGGAAAAGTTGAAGTGCCAGAGCAGAAGGTTCATTTTAGGAGCGACGAGGACACTCTTGGGTGCTGTTGATGGTGCAACTACCCTCTACGCAGGGGCGGATCTAGAGGGGTGGCAGCTGCTACCCCAAGTAAAGGTCTTGCCACCCCAGCTGCCACCCCGGGGCTCACTCTCAGTTAGTATTTTTTTTGACCGGACAAAGAATTATAACAATTTCATAGCTAAATAAGGAGCCAGGTGCAGCTCCTGTGGCTCCCGAGTTGATGATTTTCTGTTTGTTTGTTTGTTATTATTATTAGTTGTTGTTTTTTTTACAAAAGTTAAAGCCTGCATCTAAACAGAAAAATTGCCTTATGATCAAGCAAAACTTGCGTACCCCCGATATAAACATTCGACATTACCACCCCAGAAATGATCCCTGACACTGCTTGCCACCCCATGATATTGTTTCTAGATCCGCCCCTGCCTCTACACACAAAAATAACAACGCTCCTTTTTAATGTTTCTGATACAATTGAAGAGAAGATGCAGCAAAGATTGTGCATATGACAGGTTTTAAAGCTTTTGAAAACATGACCTATTTAGATGAATAGCATCTGTCGGTAAATAATAATATTTTTTCTTTTAGTGAAGCAACAATTCAATGAGGAAATGTTGGGCAGAAAAGATATCTTTATTTGAATTTTTCAGCTGCTGACAGGAAGTGACCATAGAAATATAGAGGAAGGTAACATTCCATAGCAGTTTGACTCATGTCCCATTGACTTAACATGGTCGGCACGGCAACAGTTTAAAATTGTTTAACTTCTTGTATCTAAAACTATAAACATCACAGAAATGGCCAAACTAAAGAAAGCTGGGTACAATCTTTAGCAAAATTTTAAATATAATCGTATTAACTATGTTATTGCAAAAATTGTGTCTAATGTGTCATATACACTTTAACAGTCAACAAATTTACAGCAGGCATTCGATTGTTGTGTTGATATTGTATGTTTTTCTTTGCAGATGGACAGAATCAGCAAACCGCAACTGAGGCCCTGATCCATTCTGTCGTGGTGCGGCTCGGAGCCCTCTTCGTCCTGATGTTAACTGTAGGAGACTGGACAGATGTTCTCCATGTCCTCATCGCATTTTTGGGGGAAGCAGTTTGTTTACTCCCCTCTCAAGACATACTCGAGGTCGTGCAAACGGTATGTGGCGACAATTTGATTTACAATTTCATCCAAAGCTACAAAAATCAAAAAATAAAGCATAACGATGAGTTTTTGTTGTTTAAGACGCAAGAAGAAACCAGCTATCTAATGTCCAAATATGGCAACAGCTCCAAATCTAATCCCACGAGGAAATTCAAAATCTCAACAAGTGACAGACAATTTTCAACATCGACCTCTTCAAGAAGACAGGATTTTGATACATGAACTTCATTGACAGATACACTATATTATCTATGATTGTGTGGACATGTAAAGGGCAGATGTGACATTTCTAAAATATGGCTACTTTGTGCAGAGTACACCGTGATCATTGGTTACAGGGTTTACACATGAAACACATTCACCTTGCGTGTCATTTTATCTGTAATGAAGTGTTTTAAAATGAGAGTGCATTAACTTAACAATAAATATGTAACTTATTCATTTCTTTCTATTTCGCGTTTTGGGATGTGTCATGAAGATTATTATTTCATGCACTTTAAATTATAATGAAAAAGGATTTAGTAACAAAAATAGTGTAATGTTGTGGACTGTTTCATGTATCTGGATGAGCCACTGTAAACCATTGAGTTACTTACAGTTTCCTAGATAACTCAAAATGATGGGAAAGTCTTTAATGCATGAAACATAGCGCTCATTAGGTACACCAGCATATTAGCAATAAAAGTGGGTAACCCCAAAATTTGGACCAATGAGGTTGAAACCCCTACTCAGCTCTGATGTGAACATTTTCTGGGGGACTTTCTTCCTGCGACTTGGCCTGGATTTCCTCTCCCCAAGTCCATTTCCTTTCCAGCTGCCGATGTGAAACTCCCATCATGTGGCTCTATCCGATGTGCTGTAGTCTGTCCTGTGGAAAGTGATCAGATGAAGGAGGGGGAGCGGCATGCGGGGGAACTGAGTGAAGTTCAGAGAGTTTTATGAGGTTTCTGGGTGCTTAGGGGGCGGGGCGAGGGGGGTCGGAGGATTGTGTCATCACGAAGCATGCTCCCTCCTGCAGCCATGACATCACTGCAGCATTCCTTTGCACAGAACTGGAACAACACCGGCCCCCATCAGTCTCCTCTTAACCCTTTCTCCCACAATCAGGACTTTTGCACTTTCGTACCCGCACATACTTTACAATGCCTGTAAAAACCCAGCCATTAAAGCTTCAGGCCTTACAAGGTTTGACTCCATTATGCAACCTCAATATTTGCTGATCGGCAGGACTGATATCGCTCCCCCTTGTACAAAAAACTATGCAGCTTTTTCATAGCGCTCAGCAGCCATCACTCATGGTACCCCCTTCTTGATACCAACAGCTCCTATTGCACAATGGGCCTGATTCATTTCACTGTATCGCTGAAATCCAACACAGAGCTAACCAAGAGAAACTTACACAGTGTAGACACAACTAAACCACTATAGTAGTTTGATAGTGACTCAAGGTTCAAGTGATACGATGATGTGGGGGAAGGGAGTAAGGAATGAAGGAAAAGGAGAAAAAAAAAGAAGGCAGACACTTTCAGGAAGATATGGAAATACAAGTGACAGACAATCAGGCAGAACACAAGAAATCTGGAAACTTATTCAAAAAGCCAGGAAAATTCATGTTATGCTTTGCTTGCAATTACAGGGACGTGAGCTGGAGAGGACTTAACACAGGGCGTCAAATGTCTGGGTTTTGTGATCTAGTTTTGATCTACTGTGCTCCACAATATGCTTTCCTCTATCCTTTCGCAAGAGGGCACATCTCTTGACGGCTTTGTTTGCATTTGCGCCTTTGTGCCTGCATGCCTCGCTGTGTGTGTGTGTGTTTAGGCCTGCCAACTTTTCATAGCTGATGAATGTGTCATGTTTTTTATTGCACTTTGCCCGAGATTAACTGTTCACCTTTTACGGGTGGAAAGGAGGTGGTATTGTCATCCAGCCAGAGAAGGAGGAGTGGTCGATGGACAAGAGAGGAGCGTAGAGGGAGGGACACGAGGAAAAGGAGTGGCTTTGAGCTGAGTCGTCCTCTCTCACTGGAGTAAAATCTTATCCCAGTCAAGACTGAACAGGAGGTAGATTACAGAAACAGACCAGAAGTGAAAGAAAGGAAAGAAAGGAAAGAAGACACTGACTGACTTTAAAAAGGTATGTACTAGGAAGGACTTTAGATAGAGAAGGATTCTTAGTGCTTTCAAAGTGATAATGCGAAGTTGTAAGACTGGCCATATACTGTAGGTTTATAAAGTGAAAGTGGGTTAGCTTATTTGAATGACATGAAAACATTTTTTACACAACCATCTATTCAACCCAATTAACTTTAATTCTTAACCAGATGCAGTGATTTGTATTTTTTTTTACTATGAAAATGTTCATTTTATACATCACTGCTTTGTTTTAAATTTGATTATTATTAATATTATATAGAGCACAATTTATACACAAGGCAAGTCAATGCAGTGGGTTGAACTCAAATGTGTACTTTGATGTGTTTTCTTCCAGTTTACTCGCCTTTCCTGACGTGCTGGTGTAGCCTCAGTCATGGCCACTGCAGTCCCCCCCAAAAAGATGGTGTCTTCAGTCTTCATCACTCTGGCACCTCCGCATCGAGGGACAGTGACCCAGCAGCAGCAGCCCACCCTCCAAGCTCACAGCTCCCCAGTCAGAGACAACCAGCAAACGGCAGTCCGGATCAGTCCTGCCAACACAATACCTACAGCAGTGCAAAAGAAAGGCAGCGTTTCAACAAATGGAGTCAGAGCAAAAAGCAAAGATGAAAGTCCAGCGGGTTTGTCTATAAAAGCTTCAGCCCCTTCTAGAGTTCAGCCTGGATCAACTCCAGCAAAACCTTGCGAGAGCATACCACCAGCAGGTACAGTAAACAAATGGAAAAGTCTAAGGCGCATAGAGTTGCCTTGTGTACGAAATGCACAATTGAATGTTTTTACCTGTCAAAGGACAATGGATGAAATTTAGCTATTGTGCAAACTCTGGTCAATTTCAGTGATGCTTCTTTCTTGGTGGCACGTTGCAATTTATGTGTACTGTCAAATTTCAATTCAAGATTCCCCTTTCCTTGTTAAATTAAGGAAAAATAAATGAATAAATACAATCACTTTGTGCATCTCCCCAAGCAGATACCCTCCCCTGTCCTCCATTGCCTTTACTACCATCCATGGGAACAGCCCCCTTTGAAGAAATGCCCTTTCTACCCCCACCCCCAGCCCCGGAGACCCCAGAGTACCCTTTGACCTCAGTCCAGCAGCCGTTTTACAGCAGAGAGGTATGCAGACCACTTACAAGCCACACCCCAATCTCCGACCCATGGAGTCGTATTGTTTGTTTTTGTCTGTCTTTGTGTATTGATTGTTCTGAATTGAAAAGCAAAGGCCAGAATAGCTAGATATGTTTCTCTACTTGAGCACAGGAAACAGTAGGCATGAGAATTAAGCGTAATGGAAACAATAACACAACTGTATCAGCCACAGTCGATAGTACATTTTTACTCAAGTCAGTAGCGAACTACCCGAATGCTGGTGGATTACTGTTTTGGTTCTTCAAAATTCTTATCTTACGAGACACTTTATTTCTGTTTCCAGGTGAAAACAAGCACACCATCTAGTGGGTTAAATAAAAACTTGACAGAGGAACAGATCCCCAAAACAAATCCAGACACAAGCGAAGCCAGTAAAGGTAAAATGGCCTATATTTTTGTACCACCCAGGTTTGACAATGCACAGGTTATTACAGCCTTTGGTGATGTTAAATTGTTGTTTACAGATGTGTGTGGCTTCTGTCGAAAGTATGTAAATCTAAGCGAACCTGCCATAGAGGCTTTGAACAGGACTTACCATGAGGCCTGCTTCCAGTGCAGATCATGTCACATCCCGCTTGCATCTAAGCAATACTACAACAAAGCGGGAATCCCTCTGTGTGAAGATTGCTACCAGGTACAGGATGTTATGAAAACTACAAGGCAAAAGGGAACAATGGCAATGTTACTGCATGATGAAATAGCACACACAATTGTGGACAATTTTAGAGCAAAGCATCATTCAGCGTGCACTAACAAGACTAATAATTTCCTGCTCGTCTCAGGCAAGTCTGGAGCTCTGCTGGGCATGTGGAGAGGTTATCAAATATCAAGTGATGCGTGCGCTTGAAAGGGCATATCATCCCGAATGCTTTACATGTACGACATGTAAACAGCAGATTGGAGAACAGCGGTTTGCACAAGGAGAAGTTGGGGAGGTTTACTGCCTGCCAGACTACTATAGGTATAGAAAGCACACCACTTCTATTGTATTAAAGTCCAGTGGTTCTCAACTGGTGCGTTGGGACCCGAAAGTGAGTCGCAGGACTATTTTGAATGGGTTGACTGTTAACTCAACTGTTTTAATGGTCTGAGTCATGATCAACTCTTCAATCAATGAGACTGTGAATGCATACTGTGTTTTAATATTAAATTATTAAAAAAGGGCCGCACAAATATATTTTTAGTTGGGTCACAGCTTGATAGGCTTAAGGTGGGCCCTTAAGCTACGCCGATTGAGAACCACTGCTATGGACTATTAAAAACATGAATGTAATTATGTGCATTTTGTGAATCTTACACCGTTTGCGAAGGAAATATGCTCCAAAGTGTAACGCATGTAGCCAGCTGATCATTCCAAAAGAAGATGGCACTGACAGCTTCACAGTTGAATGCCTGGGACACTCGTACCATGAGGACTGCTACAGGTGTGAGGTAAAGGAGACACACAAGCTGTGCAAATTACAAAAAACAAAAACAAAAAACTGCAACTGTTAAATTCTTTCAGACGTGTTTTACTCACCTGACTCCTGAACCCAGTGAGCGTGGCTGCTATCCTCTGGACGGGAAGCTTCTGTGTAAACCCTGCCATCTCTCTCTGGTCTCTGCGCAGCACGAACAGTAAAGGGCCACAGTGACAGAGAAGGAGCCCTGGACATTCTATTAAAACAGCTGTATATATATAAATCTGTTCCTGATTATCAATATTAAGTAATATACACCAATATTAGACATATTCTTCAACAGTGCATATATAGTGTGATGCTTCAAGATGTAAAATCACACAGAATTGCCACTTTGAGCAACCAGTAAGTGCCAGAACTAAATTGAATAAACTTGATACAACTTTGGAGAAAATACATCATGCTATAACAATAATCTGAGGTTTAAAGTGTTAAAATAAAGTTAAAATTGATATAAATCTGCTATTACTCAGTCAACAAAATGACAATATACTAATATTTATGTTAAAAATATATCAAAAAATTCACCTTGTTTCAGGTGACAACTGGGGTAATGCACTTACAGCTGAGTGAAGCTGTCCCCCCATTACACCCAAATCTATATAGAAAACTATGTACATCGTTGTGCTACGTTTGTGCTATTTTGGGCCAAAACAAGAAGAAGACCTTTATTTGTATAGCGCCTTTCACAGACATGGTCACAAAGCGCTTTACATGAGACAATTTTACATTCACTCCATACTCGGTGGTGGTAAGCTACGTGCAGTGGGAACCAGATGTTTACATACACTTTATAAAAAGACACATTTGCATTTTTTTCTCACTGTCTGACATGAAGCCAGAATTAACTTTATTTTTTTTAATTTTTAGGTCAATTAGAATTTTTTTTTTTTTTTTTTTTTCCATCCAGGTAACATAAATGCTTCAAAAATTAAATATATCAACTAGACTTTTTTTTTTTTCAATTTGTTGTTGTATCAACTAAGACGTTCCAACAGTCATCCAACAGTCATCATCAGTTAGGTCTTTGAGACACTTATATACACAGCTGTAGGTGATGACCCAATAAGCCACATGTGTCAGTCTGTGTTGCCAGATTAGATGGTAAACCTCCCTTTACAATCCCTCTTTAGTCTAAGGGGGAAAAGATGGTAACTCTCAAACTTCTGAGGTATTGTCTTTAGCACTGCACTATAAGTAGTAGACAAATTGTGCCTTAGCACCCCCCCCCCCCCCCCCCCCCACAGATCAGTATCTGATGTTTGATTCCCACCACCCCTTAGAACAAAAACTGGGGGTAATTTGCACATTACAACAACAAGCAGACGCGATCCCCACACAAGCCGAAGGGAGACTAAAGGAACATATTTGAAACGCTGTGGTTACCCATGGGCCTTCACCAAAACCAAAAGTCAACAACTCAAAACTAAGGATAGGAAACAGAAACCGGACAATAAAATGGTTATCCCATATGTTTCCGGGGTGTCAGAAAACTTTAAAAGGGTCCTCTCGAAGCATCGAATCCCTGTATATTTTAAGCCTATGTCCACGCTCCGACAGCGGTTGGTTAATTCTAAAGACAGCACTCCAAAACGCCTCCGCAGAAATGTTGTGTATGCAGTCCAGTTCAGTGAGGAGTGTAGAGACTTGTACATAGGGGAGACCAAGCAGCCTATACACAAGTGCATGTATCAACATCGACGCCCGAGGTCCTCTGGACAGGACTCTGCAATGTTTTTACATCAGCAGAAACATCAGCACAGCTTTCAAGACCAGGATGTCCATATACTGGACAGGAAGGAGAGGTGGTTTGAGAGGGGCGTAAAGGAGGCCATCTATGTTAAAGTGGAGAAGCCCTCTCTGAACAGGGGGCGTGGGATAAGGCTCTACTACTTATAGTGCTGTGCTAAAGACAATACTTCAGAAGTTTGAGAGTTAACATATTTTCCCCTTAAACTAAAGGGGGATTGCCTTTAAGGGAGGTGACGATGTCATGACCTTGGAAGCACAAGTCTGGTTCATCCTTGGGTGCAATTTCAAGATACTTGAAGGTATCGCAGGAACATTGGCTCAAACAATGATGGAAATGACCAGTCATCATACAGATCACAAAGAAGGAGGGTTCTGTGTCTCAGAGATAAACGTGCTGTGTCTGAAATGTGAATATCAAGAACAAATGCAAAAGACCTAGTAAAGATGCTGAACCTGGTAAGAGTGTGTCATTATCCAGACTGAAACAAGTCCTGTATCGACATGGACTGAGAGGGAACTCTGCCAGGAAGAAGTTCTTACTCCAAAAGAAACATCAAAAAGCCAGTTTGGAGTATGAAAACAAAAAAGGGTAAAGACTTTAATTTTTTGAGACATATCCTGTGGTCTGACGGGGGAAAAAAAGAATTTTGGGGCCATAATGACCATCGTCACATTTGGAGGAAAAAGGGGAAATCTTGCAAGCCTAAGAACACCATCCCAACTGTGAAATATGGGGATGGCAGCATCATGCTGTGGGGTTGTTTTGCTGCGGGAGGGACTGGTGCACTTCACAAAATAGATGACATCATGAAGAAAGAACAATATGTGGAAATACTGGAGCAACGTCTCAAGACATCAGCCAGGAAGTTAAAGCTTGGGCACAGATGGGTCTTCCAAATGGACAATGACCCAAAGCATATGGCCAATACTGGTTACAAAGTGGCTTAAGGATAACAAGGTCAATGTTTTGAGGTGACCATCACAATGTCCTGATCTCAATCCAATTGAAAATGTATGAGCAGAGCTGAAAAGGCATGTGCACGCAACGTGGCCTAGAAAATTTGGCTAATTTACACCAGTTCTGTTTGGAGGAATGGACCAACATTCCTGCCAACTATTGTGAGAAGCTTGGGGAAGGAAATCCAGAACATATGCTACCAAATATTAATGAAATGTAAACTTTTGGTTTGGTAAAAGATAATATAAAACCAGGTAGAAAATTCTATCTCTCATTCCTCTGGTATTTAGCAAATACAAATATGTTTTAAAATTCTAAGTGACCTAAAAAAAAAAACGTCAGTGAAAAAAAAAAAATGCAAATGTGTCTCTTTAAAAAGTGTATGTAGGCATATGGTTCCCGCTGCAGACAGACAGAAGCTGCAAACATCTGCGCCAACAGTCCCTCTGACTACCATCATTCACTCACGCACACACATCATTCAGCCTGGCCTACTGTACATGTTTTTAGTGGTAGGGGAAATACCCAGAGGAAATCAAACCCGGGACCTTCTTGCTGAGAAGCAAGAGCGCTAACTGCTGTGCTACCGTGCCCCCATTAAAAACAATAGTTTTATTGTTTTTGAGATATTGATGAACATTCTTTGCATGCAGTGTGTGTGTTTTCTTTATTTATCCTTTATTTATCCAGGACAAAACTCATTAAGATTTAAAAAAAAAAAATTCAAGAGTGTCTGGCCAAGATGTGTTGTGCTCTTAGCTACTGCTCAGTGGAGCACCTGCATAGACGCCTCCAGGCTCTAAAGTTTGTAATATTTCAAAAAACTGAACCAGACCAAACAGAAATCTTTACAGCACAAAACAGCACAGATGTAGAGGAAGCGGGAGACACCTTTTGTACCCGTTTTGGAGCTTTATAACGAGCAGGGTGACCTCAGATCTGACCAATAAAACAATCATTAATATCTCAAAAACGATAACAGCACAAACGAAGATTTTTGCAGCACAACGATTGACATATTTTTTATTTAAGTTTGAGTATGATGGGGGGCCAGGTTCACGCTAATGTCTCTTTGCACTATCACCTCGGGAGCGCGCGGCGCGCCCCCCAAATCATCGGGAGCAGCGTGGGTGCGCGCTCACGCACTCTGACGGAGGACGCAGCAGCTAAAGCTAATCGACAGCAAACAAGCAGGCCCACAGCGTTCATTTTGTTCAGGCGGACCTCCACCGGCGGCAGCAGGGATTAAAACGAACGAGATCATATGTGTAGGAAGGGGGAAACCATAACACATGATGGTTCGGGAAACCAGACACCTATGGGTGGGCAATTTACCCGAACACGTCCGAGAAGAGAAGATCGTGGAGCATTTTAAACGGTATGTTACGCAAGAGAAGTCCTGCGTTCGTTACCCAGCGCGCGCTAGGTGCAGTTCCAGTAGCCGTGGAAGTGGCTAAGCTAACAAGCTAGCATCATCATTTCGACATTAAAATCAGCGCGATTTCAAGTCCTAGTGGTGTTGAACTGTGATGCAATGTTTTAAATTACTTCTTTTATGTGCGTTTTTTAATAGAATAACTGAACAAATGTTCCCCACTCGTTGCAACTAGGAAGAGATGGTGAGCTAGTATTAGCAGCCAAGCTACCACCTAACGAACCAACCATTTTGTGGGAAGTCAAGACGGTGTCATGATCAGTACAAGCCAAAGGGGCACTAACAGTTGCAGATGAAAATTACGCAAAGTTGATTTTCTTATTCTGCTCATAAGATGCACTAAAACAAAAATACACGCAATTCGTTGTTGCTAAAGGGACAAGCACAGATTAAAATAATATTGTCCTGTTTACTTCACGCAAGTTCGTCTGCTGCTTGACATCGGTTACGGTCACTTTTTGATAAGTAGTGTTCACTTCGCAGAATTCTCGTGCTTTTTTCCATTGTTAAGCATGTACCTATATTTCTGAAGTTAAACATTAAAATAGCTTAAATCGTAAACGTGCCGTCTCGTGTTCACGGAGGTCATTTATAGCAGTGTAATGTTATATGTGGTCATCACTTAGACGTAACTCAAAGGCCACATGAGACTTGACTCGTCGTCAAACAACAAATAGCTGAATTGTGCATAGACTTTGCACAAGCAATTAAAACAACGTGTATTTCACTTATTTTCATGCAGCAATTATCCACATGAGTTGTATCTGAAACATTAGTTACTTTTTACCACAGTTTAAGGAGGTTGATAACAATAATTATAAACATTTTGTTGATATGCTGTTTGGTAATCTTTTCTTTTTGTGTATATTGTAATGCACCTACAGGTATGGACGTGTGGAAAGTGTTAAAGTCCTGCGAAAGCGGGGATCAGAGGGGGGTGTTGCAGCCTTTGTGGATTTTGTGGATATCAAAAGTGCCCAGAAGGCTCACAATGCTGTCAATAAGATGGGAGACAGGGACCTTCGGACAGACTACAATGAACCTGGCTCGGTACCCAGTGCTGTACGGGGTCTGGAAGATGGCTCACCTTCAAGCAGTCGAGATGTTACAGGATTCTCTAGGGGGACAGTGGGTCCTGTGTTTGGGCCACCAGTGTCCCTTCACACCAGAGAGGGGCGTTATGAACGGAGAATAGATGGGTAAGTGGACCTGGTCTCCCCTTTAAAGACTGGGGAATTTAAGTATCAGATATGTTTAAATCTGGGTTGTTTCAAAAGTAATATAGGAATTATTCCACTTTTCATCATTGCTGACTCACCTTGCCCATG